>NW_027309902.1:0-621706 GCF_047496795.1 Chiloscyllium punctatum | reverse complement strand
CATTCTGAACCTAGGCCCTCCAGTTCTGGACTACCCCACCCCAGGGAAAAGACCTTGTCTGTTAAACCTAACCATGCCTCTCATAGCTTTATAATCCTCCATATGGGTTACCCCTTGGTCTCAGACATTCCAGGGAAAACACCCCCAGCCCATTTAACCTCTCTCTTTAGCTCAAATCCCCCAATCCTGTCAGCGTCTTTGCAAATCTTTTCTGAACCTTTTCAATTTACACAACATCATTCCGATAGGGAGGAGACAAGAATTGCACACAATATGCCAAAACTGGCTTATCCAATGTCCTGTACAGCCACAACATGACCTCCCAACTCCTCTACTCAATGCACTGATCAGTAAACACAATCATACCAAACACCTTCTTCACTATCCTATCGACCCACAATTCTCCTTTCAAGGAACAATGAACTTGCACTCCAAGGTCTCTTTGTTCAGAAACACTCCCTGGGACCTTAACATTAAGTGTATCAGTCCTGCGAAGAGTTGCTTTTCCAAAATTCAGCACCTCCCATTTATCTAAATGAAGCTCCATCTCCCACCCCTCAGCCCATTGGCCCATCAGTTCACGATCCCATTGTAATGTAAAGTAACATTCTTCACTGTCCACTACACATGTCATCCACAAACTTACTGCTGTGTTCACATTCAAATCATTTATATAATTAATGGAAAGTAGTGGACACCCCCCCCCCCCCCACCCCCCGATCCTTGTGGCACTCCACTGGTCACAGGTCTCCAGTCTGAAAAAACAACCCTCCAAAACCACCCTCTGTCTTCTACCTTCGTGCCAGTTCTGTATCCAAATGGCTGGTTTTCCCTGTATTCCATGAGATCTATCCTTGCTCTCCAATCTCCCATGTGGAAACATTTCGAACACCTTACTGAAGTCCATATCACTTACATCCACCGCTCTGCCCTCATCAATCATTTTGTTACTTCTTCAAAAAACTCAATATTTTGAGCCATGATTTCCCACGTACAAAGCAATGCTGACTATCCCAAATTAGACATTGCCTTTCTAAATACATGTAATTCCTGTCCCTCATGTATCCGTCTCTCAATGTGCCCACGACTGACGACAGGTGAACCAGTCTGTAGTTTCCTGGCTTGTCATTACCAGCCTTCTTAAACAGTGGCACCATGTTAGCCCAACCTCCAGTCTTCTGGTACCTCACCTGTGTCTATCGATGATACAAATATTTCAGCACGGGGCACAGCAATCACTTCTCTAGCTTCCCACAGAGATCGAGAGTACACCTGATCAGGTCCTGGGGATTTATCCACCTTTAACCATTTCAAGACATCCAGCACCTCCTCCTCTGTAATATGGACATTTTGCAAGATGACATCATCTACTCCCCAATGCTATTTCCCAAACCATCATTCCATTCTATATCTTCCATGTCCTTCTCGACAGGAAATACTTGTTCGGTATTTTCTCAATCTCCTGCAGCTCCACGTGCAGGCTGTCTTGATCTTTGAGGGCCCTATTGTCTCCCCAGTGACCCTTTGGCCTTTATGCATTTGTAAAAGATCTTTGGATTCTCCTTAACCCTAATTGTTAAAGCAATCTCATGTCCCCTTTTTGCCCTTCTGATTTCCCTCTAACCCTACACAACACTGCAACCTCCCCCTCCCTGACTGATCCCTACCCAACACTGCAATATGCCCCTCCCTGACTGGTCCCTCCCCAACACTGTAATCTCCCCCTCCCTGACTGACCCCAACCCAACACTGCACTCTCCCCCTCCCTGACTGACCCCCACCCAACAAAGTAATCTCCCCCTCCTGACCCATCTCTCCCAGATCAGGTCAGAGGGATGCAGGTATTAATAATTAATCCTGTCCTTTGTGTATTTGTATGTATTAGAATGTTTGAACGTGGACAAATCTCCTGACCAAATATATCCAACAACACTGCAAGAGGCGAGGGAAGAAATTGTGGGGTCCCTGGCTGATCTTTTTGCATCAACATTACCTACGGGTGAGGTCCCAGATTTTGGAGGGCAGCAAATGTTGTGCCCTTATTCGAGAAGGGCTGCAAAGGAAAACCTGGGAACTATAGAACAGTAAACCCAACATCCATGGTAAGTAAATTACTTGAGAAGATGCTCTGTATTTGGAAATACAACATTTAATTGGGAGTAGTCAGCATAGCCTTGTGTGTGGGAGACTAGGCCTCACAAATTTGTCAGCGTTCTTTTGATGAAGTGATCAGGAAGTTTGACGAGGGCAGGCCAGTACATGTAGACTCTACAGACTTCAGGAAGGCCTTTGATAAGATTCCACATGGTACCTTGTTCTGGAAGGTTAGATCGCATAGAATCCAGGATCCGTTCGCAAACTGAGTACTCAATTGGCTTGATGGTAGGAAGCAGAGGGTAACAGTCAGACTGGAGGCCTGTGACTAGTGGTGTGACTCAGCGGTCATAGAATCATATAATTTCTCTTCTGTGGAAACAGGCCCTTCGGCCCCACAAGTCCACTGGCCCTCTGAAGATCATTTCACTCAAACCTATTCCCGTACCCTGTTAGTCTACATTAACCCCTGACTAATGCAACTTACTTACACATCCATGAACACTATAGGCAATTGAGCATGGCCAATTTACCAGACCTGCACATCTTTGGACTTTGGGAGGAAACCGGAGCACCAAGAGGAAACCCACGCAGACATGGGAAGAACATACAGACTCAGTTGGGTTGGCATGGTGTCTCAGTGGTTGGCACTGCTGCCTCACAGCGCCAGGGACCCGGGTTTGACCCCAGCCTCGGGTGGCTGTCTGTGTGGAGTTTGCACATTCTCCCTATGTCTGCGTGGGTTTCCTCCCACAATCCAAAAATGTACAGGTCAGAATGAATTGGCCGTGCTAAGTTGTCCATAGTGTTCGGTACATTCGTCCAGAGTAAATATTGGGTAAGGAGAATGGCTCGAGGTGGGTTACTCTTCAGCAGGTCAGTGTGGACTTGATGGGCTAAATGGCCTGTTTCCATACTGTAGGAAATATAACCCTAACAGGATCTAACCCACACAGACCATCCTGTGAGGTTGGAATTGAACCCAGATCCACGGTGCTGTGAGGCAGCAGTGCTAACCACGGAGCCACTGTGCCGCTGAGCTGGTCAGTGCTCGGCCCATGGCTGTTTGTCATCTATATCAATGATTTGGATGAGGATGATTAAGGCATGATTTGAAAGTTTGCAGATTACACTAAAATAAGTGAGGAAGGTTCTCAGCAATTGCAACAGGGCCTTGATAGCTGGGGAATTGGGCTGAGAAACGGCAAATGGAGTTTAATACAGACAAGTGCGAGATCTAGCATTTTGGAAAGTCAAATCAAGACAGGGGTTTCATGGTGAATGGTAGGGCCTGAAGGAGTGTAGTGGAACAGAGGGACCTTGGATTCCAGGAGCACGGCCCTCTGAACTCAGGGAGACAGGGCAGTGAAGAAGGCTTTTGGCAGACTGGGCCCTTCACCAGTCAGGGCATGGAATATCGAAGTTGGGAAGTTCTGTTGTAGTTGTGCAGGATGTTAGTGAGGCCGCACACGGAGTATTGTGTTCAGTTTTACCCACCTTGCTATCGGAAGGATGTTATTAAACTGGAAAGAGTGCAGAAGAAACTTACAAGGATGTTGCCAGAACTCAACTAGACAGACATAGAGAGAAGTTGGACAAGTTAGGGCATTTTCTTTAGTGCGTAGGAGACTGAGGGGGTGTCCTTATAGAGGTGTATAGGATCATGGGAGGCATGGATAGGGTGAATGCACTCAGTCTTTATCCAAGGCTTGGGGAATCAAGGATGGAAGTGCATCAGTTTAAGGTGAAAGGGGAAGATTAAAAGGGAACCTGAGGGATAATGCTTTTCCCCAGAGGGTGGTACACTTACGGAATGAACTACCAGTGCAAGTGGTCGAGGATGATACATTTAAGAACATTTAAAATGCACTTGGACAAATACATGGAGAGGAATGTATTGGAAGGATATGGGCCAAGTGCAGGGAAACGGGGTTAGTGTGGATGGAGCAGTTTGGGCCAAAGAGCATGGCTCCATGCTGTAGAACTCTATGACTCTATGAACATACCCAGGTATCCCATAATACAGAAGCAGCCAAAGCAACAGGAACACGAGCCGGTACAAATGTGAAACAGTCCTGCAGAATTTGGCAGGAAGCCAGCCTGGCCGTGCAGTGAAGGATTCCTGGCACAGGAGCTGTGGTGAGATGCCCATAGAGAACTGGGGAAGGAAGCTGGAAAGCTCATTCCACTGCCGATTGCCCAGAGGACCCCCGGCTGGGATAAAGCAGCTGGGATCCGGTCACCCCAGGGAAAACTACAGGCTGTGACAGAGCTAGGTCTCTGACACAATGAGCAGGACAGAACGTTGCAGGAAAATCTCACCCAAATCTCATCCCAGTTCCAATTGGGAAGAGCCCAATCCAGTGAAAGGAGGGTCTCTGGGGATGGGGAGGCAGCCTCAGGTTACCTTGACAATCTGGAAGGACAGTGTAGGGAGTTCCAAGCAGCTGCATGGGTCCTGTACACCTGCAACACGGAACAACACACATCAGGCCCTAGTAGGTGGTGTCAGGAGCAAATACAATCCCTAGGGAACTAGGACTCCTCCCAGAATGGGATAATGTGTGCCTTTGGGGATCTACCTCCCCAGAGAGATAATGACAGGCCCCACACTGACACATCCACACCCACTCACAGATGGGGTCTCCCACTGCCTGTCTCTCAGGTAACTGCACCTTTTGCCCCCAGCCCTGACCCACAGCCGAACTCAGATTCCTTGAATCCTGTGGTTACCCAGTGTAAAGCAGCTTATGGTCTCACTCCGTACACAACAGTCATTCCAGGCACCCAGCTGGTGGGCAGCACCAAAAAGGTCACTCTGTTTGATCCTGTCTCAAACCCAGATACATTTTTGTATGAGATAGACCGACAGTCTGTCAAACACGGACTGGATGCTGACAAACAAATTAAATTAATCACCATGTGACTTTGTCCACCAGGCCATTCAGCCCTCGCTGAGGGACAACAGTGAGGGAGGGACATCCATGATGAAATGAAGGCAGCGGTCCTTAATGCTCGAGAAAAGTCCCATCCCGGATTAGTGACAAACAGCGGAAATATTTGTTCCAGGAGAACACCCACACGAACATGTCTCACTGTCAGTTACAGCAGCTCACCAAGGGCTGGGTTAATGACAGCTGTAAGGACACTTTCGGTGGGGCACTGGGCTTGGTGCGAGGGATTCCAATTATCCCAAGTGACTTTGTTAGGATGGGGATCTTTGAAGTCGAAAGTATCGGAATTACATTAAAAAAGGTACTTGGATGGGTTATCATGATTCCCTCCCACATGCTGTGGAGATAGAGGGGACATTGACAGGGTCCACAATTACGTAAATGTGAAGGAACAGGCCAGACCATGGCATTCCCATCGCCTGTCATTAACGAATTCGGCTCCTCTCACATCAAGCTGTGGTCCTAACCGCACTCACCTTGATATATCTCGGGATACCGGTGGTTAGGATTGCAGGCTGTAACAGATGGGTACGATCATGGTAAATAATGCCTGGATACACCCCCAGGGACTGGAAGGTAGATGGAACTCCCCGGGTGATCACCTTAGTTTCATTCATTTGCAGTGTTTGAGTGTTCCTGGCTGGGCCCAGTATTGATTGCCTGTCCGAAGCTGCTCGGGAGCTGGTTTTGGTGGTGAGCTGTCTCCTTGAACTGTTGCAGGTGGTGGACTCACAATGTCCTTCGGGAAGGAATTCCTGGAGTTTAAGCCAGCAGGTCTCATTCACTTGCATTTATTCTGCTCACTGGATGTTGGCTATGCATCACAATTCTGTATGGATTCTCAGAACGGAATATGTTTTGTCGAAACAGTTTGGAGAGCGACAGTCACTCAGTGGTTAGCACTGTTACCTCACAGCGCCAGAGACCTGGGATTGATTCCACTCCTGAGTGACTGTCTGTGTGGAGTTTGTACATTCTCCCTACATCTGCATGGGATTTATCCCACTGTTCAATGATGGGCATTTTTGACAGATTGCCCATAGTGCCGAGGGATATTCAGGTTAGCTGGAACAGCCATGGGAAATGTAGGGTTTCACAGATATCATCAGGGGATAGATCTGAGTTGGATTCACTTCAGAGGGTCATTGTGGACTCGATGGGCTGAAGGGCCTGTTTCTGCTCTGTAGGGATTCTATGATATCACTTATCAGCCATATGACAATCGGTTTGACCAATGTACAAAATGGTTTTCGCTCAAACAGCAGGCTACTCTGACAACAAACATAACCAGCTTTTAAAATTAGGTTTGTAATTCATTGTATAAGCTTCTTTCTATTCAAAAGACTGGGTGGGGGAGGGGGAATGGGTGAAATGTTGCTGCCTCCTTGCTAAAACACAGATAGACAGCCAAGAGATGCTGCGTATATTTGACAAGTTATACTCCCAAATCACAAAAGCCAGACAGCAGCCAGATGGTTATCCCATCAGCATAATGTAAAAGGCAACAGTTCCCCTGGGCAGACATATCCCTAATAACGTCTCCACTAAACAAAGGAGGGCCCAGACAGGAAGGTACCGGGTCCTGCTACACAAAGAAACTAACAGGAACAAGCCATCCAAATGATTAGCAACGCTTCAAACTATTAACTGATTCTCCGAGTTGGCCAGAAGTATAGAAAGTTCTGGGAAACCATCCAGAAATGAACAAAACCAGGGATCACCTGCAGACTGATCTCTTGAATTTTCCGGAGGCTTTCTGAGGTGACCAACATGGCAAGGGACAGAGACCAGCTCACCATCCAGAGAGAGGGAGAGAGAGAGAGGGAGAGACAAGCTGAAGGAAACCTCAGGAGCAAGGGAGAGAGGGAGTGTGAAAAACCATTGAGAGAGAGAGAGCTGGAACCAACTGGAATACTGAGTGTGACCCCTTCAGTCTGTCCATGCTTTAACGCCTGTTTGTCTCAGTCTGACTTCCCCTTCTCTCTTTGTCCTTCTCTCTCCCTGTCTGTCTCTTTCTCTCAATCTGCCTTTCTCTCACACCCTCCCTCTCACTGTTTGTCTCTGCCCCATCTTTCTCTCATCCCCCTTCTCCATCCCCACCCTCTCTACCTCTCTCTCTTTTTCTCACCCTCCCTTTCTCTTTTTCTTTATGTCAGACCTGAAAGTGCTCACCCAATTTTGACCCCCCAAAAACATTTGCCCCTCATTTTCACTATCCTCCCAAATTTATTCCCTTCCGCAAATACCTTCCCTCCTAAATACCTACCTTACCAACTGTGCCCCCCTCAAATATTTCGCTGCCCCCAACATTGCAGTGAGCCCCACTCCCTGGGGCAGAGGGAGTTGAGTGGAAAAGTATGGAGCTGGAAAAGCCCAGCAGGTCAGACCTGAACCATCGACTCTCCTGGCTGACCTGCTGTGCTTCCCCAGCCCCACACTTTGTAACTCTGACTCTCCAGCATCTGCAGTCCTCACTTTCTGGGAGTCTGGGTTGACTGACTCACCTGTGACTGTTTTAATGTACAGCAAGATCCCAGTCCAAGAGATAGAGAAGGTTTGCATCACAGATGGAGTCCTTTCTGCCCATCATCCCCCCTCCCCCATTAAATGATCCTGGTCCTGTTCAGGATCCTCAGGATTGGCCCCTGAATGGCCTCATTGACTATCCTTCCTGTGGAGACCTCTTCTCCACCCTGTCTCAGATTTTGCATCACATGCTATCTCTCCCTCCATCTCTCTCTGACAACAGCCCCTCCTTTCTCCACCAACCCCAAAACTCCATCAAACCCTCCCCCTGTTTCTGGCTGTCCCACTTCCTCCTTGTCTCGCACTCTCCCCCTTCCCATGCAGACTCACAGCCCCTGGGCTGGAGGACATAGTGCAGAGACTAACTCACCTTTTGACTGACTGCAGTAATGCACAGCAAGATCCCACTCTGAAACCATCACCAAGTACACACACTGTCCTTCTCCCTCCATATATGTCCTTCTCACTCTCTCTCTCTCTCTCTGTCTCTCTCACTCTGTCCTTTTCTCACGCTACCTCCTTGACTCTCACTGCCCATCTCTCTCTCCACTTTCTCCATCTCCAATCTCTCCATGTCTCTCTCTCTTTTTGTCACTCTCCCTTTCTCTTTCTCTTTTTCTCTATTCCAGACGCATTCAGAAAAGTACTTCATGTTCCTCCCCTACTGTGGGGGTAAAACCTGGGAGAGAGCAGGCACTGAGGCAAGCTCTTCCCAATGCCCCTTCCTCCAGTCACTGGGCCAGAGCAGAGGGGTCCAGGGAGAAAGAGGGAGAGAAACTACAGGAGAGAAAGAAAGATGGATGGACAGACAGTGAGAGGGAGGGAGAGAACAACAGAAAGACAGGCAGGCAGAGGGAGGGAGAGGAAGTGAGAAGAACTGAGAGAGAGCAGAAGAGAGACAGACAGACAGAAAGAGAGTGAAACTCCAGGAAGAGAAATACAATGTCAGACAGATACAAGGTGAAAATGGGGAGAGAAAGAGAGGGAGAGATGTTCAGGCAGACAGCAAGACAGAAATCCCAGGGAGAGATATAGGACAGAGAGAGAGAGAGGAGTTGCAACAGCAGAGAGATAGAGCTGAGAGAGTGGGTTGGTAGTGGGGGCTATGATGTTGCTACAGTGATGTACAGACAGGAATAGCAAGATCCCACAGAGCTGACAGACAGATGCAGAGAGAGGTGACCAAGGTGTTAGTTTTGTGAAAGACTGAATGACGAAGCATTCCTGAAAAACCTGGTGAGGTGACAAAGGGGGAAGGGAATCTACTGGGAAATGTAAACAGGACAGAGATGTGAAGGATGTTGAGCGATAGGGATTGAACGAAAGATGTGGGAGAGAGAACTGGGAACACAGAAATAGACATGAGAACTGCAGAGAGAGTGAAGGAGTGAAATCTGTGGGATCAGATCCCTCTCTAGCAATTTGCTCCTTTCCACAGACGGCCTGAATCCCACAATATGTGTGCGTGTGGGTGTGTGTGTGTGTGTGTGTGTGCGCTTTTGTCTGATGGTTCCTCATGGCAGAATAATTTGATTCTCTGTCTCTGTATTGTCCCAGTTTCAGCACCCAAACCAAATGCTGAATCATCCACGATCCTATTGAATAGTAGAGTAGGCTCGATGGGCTGAATGGTCTCCTCCTGTTCCTATTTCGGATGGTCTTATGTCCTTAACACTACCTCCCAACTCTTGGCCCTCACACTGGAGGTTATCACCCCACAAGGCCCTGATCTGTAGAGTGCTGCACTCTTCCGTGAGTCTCGGAGGGAACCAGCCTGATTTGGATTGGAGTTGCAATCTCTCAGTGAGAAGTGAAATCTCCTTGAGATTCCCCTCAGTCTCTCACTGTAAGGTGGAGCAGGACAGTCTCAGGGAAGCAATCAGCAGGCCAGGTCTGCCCTGTCCTCCAGCTCCATTTCAGAAGGCCACATGGGAGGGGCTTGTTTCCTTCATCAGCTTCCCGTGCTCTCCCTTCTGGGTTAGGGTGGGGGCCGAATGGCCTTGGTCCTGGATCCTATTGAGGTGCAGGCTGGCTATGATTGGGTTATACAGGGCATGCCCCTGGAGTGAAGTCAGTTAGCTCAGTTCGCTGGACAGTTAGTTTATAATATAGAGTAAAACCAATAGCGTGTGTTCAATTCCGACACCAGCTGGGGTTACCCTGAAGGACTCTCCTTCCCAACCTCTCCCCTCAGTTGGGCCATAGTCACCCTCTGATTAAATCCCCACCAGACCCCGCTCTGTAATGAGGAGCTGTCCCATGCTCTGGTAAGACTATGGTGACATAACATTGGTTTGTACCTGGAGTTCTGTGTTCAGGACTAGTCACTGCATTGTCAGAGGGATGTTAGTATGTGGGGAGGGTTTACTGGATGAATCCCCACTGGAATGAACAGCACTCTCTTTCCCCCAGTTAATTCACTCTTGCAGCCTTTGTGTCTTTGGAGACACAAGGACCATTTCACCTGAAACAGCAGCTGGATTTTATAGTCATAAGATTGGCTCGTTTACACACACACACACACACACACAGACACACACACACACATACACAAAGGACTCCCCCCACACACATACACACGCTCACTCAAACACAAACACGGACACACTCTTGCACACACAAACACACACAAGCACACACTATCTCTCTCATACATATACACGCACAGACATACGCTCTCTCAAATACACACACGGACACACTCTCTCACACATACACGCAGACACACTCTCTCTCACACACAGACATACTCTCTCTCGCACACACACAGACTCTCTCTCTCTCTCTCACACACACACACACTCTCTCACACGGACACACTCTCTCTCACACACACACTCTCTCTCACACGGACACACTCTCTCACACACTCAGACACACTCTCTCACACACACATACACGCACTCTCTCTCATTTACACACACACTCTCACACACCCGCTCACTTTCACGCACACAGACACTCTCTCTCTCACACACACACAGTTTCTCACACACACACACACTCTCTCTCACACATACACACAGACACACACACAGACACACAATCCCTCAAACACACACAGACACACTCTTTCTGATGCACACAGACACACACTCTCTCTCACACGGAAACACTCTCTCTCACACACACAGCCACACTCTCTCACACACAAATACACACACACTCTCTCATTTACCCACACACTCTCACACACACACTGTTATTCTCTCACACGCCCACTCACTCTCACACACTCACTCTCTGTCTCTCACACACACAGACAATCTCTCTCACACACATACACACAGGCAGACACACAGACACACAATCACACACACACACATAAACACACAGTTACACTCTCTCTCACACACACACTCTCTGTCTCTTACACACAATCTCTCTCACACACATACACACAGGCAGACACACAGACACATGATCTCAAACACACACATAAACACAGAGTTACACTCTCTCTCACACACATACACATGCAGACACACGCTCCCTCAAACACACATAGAAACATTCTCTCACACACACACACTGACACACACTCTCTCACACACAGACACTCTCCCTCTCACACACATAAACATAGAGTTACACTCTCTCTCATACACACATACACACGCAGACACACACTCCCTCACACACACAGATACACTCACTCTCACACACAGACACACTCACTCTCACACACACAGACACACACTCTCTCACACACACATACACACTCTCTCTCACACAAGACACACTGTCATACACACACATAGAGACACAGACACATACACACATAGACACACAGACACATTCTCTCACACACAGACACACACACTCACACACAGACACACTTTTACACACACTCTCACACACAGGCACACTCTCACACACACACCTACACACTCTCTCACACACAGACACACTCTCACACACATACACACAGACACACTCTCTCACACATACATACACACATACACACTCTCTCTCATACACCCTCACTCACACACATGCACACAGAGACACACACTGCTTCAAACATACACACAGCCACACACTCTCTCATACACATACATAATCTCTCACACACAGACATACTCTCACACACATACACACAGACACACTCTCTCACACATACATACACACATACACACTCTCTCTCATACACCCTCACTCACACACATGCACACAGAGACACACACTGCTTCAAACATACACGCAGCCACACACTCTCTCACACACATACATAATCTCTCACACACAGACACACTCTCACACACATACACACAGACACACTCTTCACACACAGATACACACATACACACTCTCTCTCATACACCCTCACTCACACACATGCACACAGCGACACACCCCCTCTCAAACATACACACAGCCACACACTCTCACATGAACATTCACTTTCTCTCTCACACACACATATACAGACACACAGAGGTACACATGCATCCACACTCTCACACGCACATCCACGGGCAGTCTCTCTCTCTCTCTCTCTCTGACTGTTTACCTCACACACACACACACACACACACACACAGCTGTAAAGGCATGGTTGAGGTATTGCTGGAGAAATGATTTCTCCGAGGACTGAACCCTGATCTCACATGATGACTGCTCCAGGGAGACAGACAACAGCGACAGATGGACTTGTTGGATCTTCCTGTGCACCACCTCTTGCATCGACAGCATTATTCTGTTTAGGTGCCTGCTTTTCTAAAACGTCTCCAAGCAACAAGTAACAATAGATTGATGAAAGTTTTCTTCCAAACCATGTTTCAGACACATGCTGCTGTTATTTTTCACTGATTGTTTAAAATGATCTGAATCTTCTGAAATGGGGAGTGGCTTCCATTTCAAATTACGACACCAGAGTGCCTCGGGGACCCTGAGGAAATATCAGGAAATTACATCTGTTCCTTTCTATCCTCTGCACTTTGTTCCACCAGATAGTTCTCCCTCAGTACCTCAGATAGTTCTCCCTCAGTACCTCAGATAGTTCAAAGTTTGGGAGAAGATTTGTAGCTCGGGTGCTCGGCGAACAGAACCACAACACCTCAGATAGTGCTCCCTCAATACCTCAGATGGTTCTCCCTCAATACCTCAGATAGTTCTCCCTCAGTACCTCAGAAAGTGCTTCCTCAGTACCTCAGATAGTTCTCCCTCAATACCTCTGATAGTGTGCCCTCAATACCTTAGAAAGTGCTCCCTCAACGTCACAGATAGTTCTCCCTCAGTACCTCAGATAATGCTCCCTCAATTCCTCAGATAGTGCTCCCTCAATACCTCAGCAAGTGCTCCTTCAATATCTAAGAAAGTGCCACTTTGTTGTGTTTAACCCCCAAAGCCCCTAAGACAGTAGCTCCACAAAACATTCACATCCTCAACACTTCAGGGCTCAGCCCAGCTCCCCCCTCAGATTGTGTTCAAACCCCTTCAGACTGGAAGGACCCACATCCACCCCTGTCCAAGATTGGAGCCCAGGTCCCCAGAACATTACTTGTCTCTCTGGATTAATGTTAGAATTCCTACAGTGTAGAAGCAAGCCATTTGGTCCATTGGCTCCACACTGACTGTCAGAACAGCATCCCACCCAGACTCACATCCTCTACTCTATCCCTGTAATGCTGCATTTCCCATGGCATCTTTGGGCGGTGGGAGGAAACTGGATCACCTGGAGGGAACCCACACAGATACAGAGAGAATGTGTAAACTCCACACAGACAGTCACCGGGAGTTAGAATCAAACCATTGAGGCACCGTGCTGTCCTCTCTCCTGGAATGCCATCTCATCTAACCTTTTACTAAGCAGTCTCCCATGTGAAACCTTCACATCTGTCTCCTTGGTCATCCCTTCAAAAGCTCTATCAACTTGGACACATCATTTCCAAACAAAGCCAAGCTGACCATCCCTATTCAATCCTTGCTTTTCCAAATGCATGTAAATTGTCTCTCAGAATGCCCTCCAACAGCTTACCCACCACTGCCATCAGGCTCACAGCTCCATAGTTCAATGGCTGTTCCTTGTAGCCTTACTTCAATAATGGCCCATCATTAATCACCCTCCAGTCTTCAGGCACCTCACCCGTTGCCACTGATCAGTCCATCTGACAAGGCCATCTCCATCCTTCTGTAATCTAAGGCTATCATCCTCAGTATTTATCACCCAACCAATCTTCATATTACTCATGAACCCAATGATTAACCCTCCACCATTCAAACCTAAATCTTTTCTATCAACCACATCAGCAAGACCCCAACAGTGAGACATGAACAGACAGAGATTTCTAACTGGGCCATCACTGTCTGCTTCCAGCCACTCAGCATTCTGCACCAAATTCCTTGGATCTTGAGTTTTTATGTTCATTATCAGTTTCCAATATGGATCCTGATAAAAGCCTTACTGACCTCCAAGCAGACGACAGGAAAGTATTGCCCTTATTTACACACCTGGTCACCTCCTTAAAAAGTGCAATCCCATTGGTCAGACCTGACCCTCCCCTTAACACAACCATTCTGACTGTTCTTCATGAACTCCAGTCTCTTTAAATGCTGATTAATTCTCTCTCCCAAAATTGCTTCCAACAGACCTCACACCCACGATATTAGCCTGACTGGCCTGTAGCTGCCTGGTATATCCCATGCTCCTTCTTGAATAACAGTACCACATGGTCAGTCCGACGACACCTGTCCTGTGGCCAGAGGGGATTTGAAAATGTTTGCAAGTGTACCTGCTACTTCCTCCATCACCTCATTCGGTAAACTGAGATACAGTTCCACCGTCTTTGGAGATTTATCGGGTTGTAAGAAGGCCAGACCACTCAGAACCATCGCTCTCTCTACATATGCTATTTCATTTAATTGTATCACAGAGCATCTTCACGATTTCATATCAACCCTGACCCAATGAGCATTGACAAAATGAATCCATTCACTGTAGCCTCTGGGTCCATGCAAAAATTCTCACTGTGTTCCACAACCTACTCTTTCTGTCATTATCAATTCACCCTTATTTTCACTGTAAGGTACTTTCAGATTTTTATTTCCTCTCTTAGCACTCCTCTCTCCCAGGCAATTAGCCTGCGATACGATTTGGAGGAGTGTGGATTAGCATTGGGAAGCTCAGAAATAAGGAATAACCGACTGTGCTGAGAGTGGGGCAGTGGGATTCATTTGGGATGAGCACATGGAAGCTGAGGAATAAACCTCAGTCCTGCAGCATGAAAATATCCCTTTGAGCTGGCAGGTCAGTCACACGAAACGAAAACTTGATCCCTTGGAAAAGAGGGTGGTAACCAAATGAAGACGGTCTGTTTGAACACAGTCTCTGGAATCTGGACGTGGGAATCATTGCTGAGCAGGGTATGTAGGAAGCAGAGGCAGAAATATACTGAACAATTTCGGATATTCCTCTTAGACCACAAGATATGGGAGCAGAAATTAGGCCATTCAGCCCATCTGATAGTGTGGCACTCACTCAGTCCTGACTCTCTTACAATGCAGGTATCCCCCAGACTGATGCGCTGACAGTACAGCACTCCCTCAGTCATGATCCTCTGACAGTGTGGCACTCCCTCAGTACTGACTCTCTGACAGTGGAGCACTCCCTCAGTACTGACTCTCTGACACTGCAGCTCTCCCTCAGTAATGACCACTTGACAGTGCAGCACTCCCTCAGTACTGACCCTCTGACAGTGTGGCACTCCCTCAGTACTGACCCTCTGACAGTGCAGCACTACCTTGGTACTGGCCCTCTGACAGTGCAGCACTCCCTCAGTACTGACCCTCTGACACTGCAACAGCTCCTTGGCCCTGCGCCCCTGACGGCGCTGCAATCCCTCAGTACTGACCCTCTGACAGTGCAGCACTCCCTCAGTACTGACCCTCTGACAGTACCCAGTCCCTCAGTACTGACCCCCTGAAAGTGCAGCACTCCCTCAGTACTGACCCTCTGACAGTGCAGCACTCCCTCAGTACTGACCCTCTGACAGTGCAGCACTACCTTGGTACTGGCCCTCTGACAGTGCAGCACTCCCTCAGTACTGACCCTCTGACACTGCAACAGCTCCTTGTCCCTGCGCCCCTGACGGCGCTGCAATCCCTCAGTACTGACCCTCTGACAGTGCAGCACTCCCTCAGTACTGACCCTCTGACAGTACCCAGTCCCTCAGTACTGACCCCCTGACAGTGCAGCACTCCCTCAGTACTGACCCTCTGACAGTGCAGCACTCCCTCAGTACTGGCCCTCTGACAGTGCAGCACTACCTTGGTACTGGCCCTCTGACAGTGCAGCACTCCCTCAGTACTGACCCTCTGACACTGCAACAGCTCCTTGGCCCTGCGCCCCTGACGGCGCTGCAATCCCTCAGTACTGACCCTCTGACAGTGCAGCACTCCCTCAGTACTGACCCTCTGACAGTACCCAGTCCCTCAGTACTGACCCCCTGACAGTGCAGCACTCCCTCAGTACTGACCCTCTGACAGTGCAGCACTCCCTCAGTACTGGCCCTCTGACAGTGCAACTCTCCCTCAGTACTGTTCCTATGACACTGCAGTACTCCCTCAGAACTGACCCTCTGACACTGCAACAGCTCCTTGGCCCTGCGCCCCTGACGGCGCTGCAATCCCTCAGTACTTACCCTCTGACAGTGCAGCACGCCCTCAGTACTGACCCTCTATCATTGCAGCTCTCCCTCAGTACTGACCCTCTGACAGTGCAGCACGCACTCAGTACTGACCCTCTATCATTGCAGCTCTCCCTCAGCACTGCTCCTTTGACGCTGCAGCACACCCTCAGAAATGACGCTCTGACACAACAGCATTCCCTCAGTACTGACACTCTGACTCTGCAGCACTCACTTTACACTAAAATTTCTGCAGTGCAGCATTCCCTCTGTACTGATACTCATACAGTCTGGCATTCCCTCAGTACTGAGCATCCGACAATGAAGCCCTCCCTCAATACAGATGCTTTAAAGTGCAGCACTCCCTCGGTACTGACCCTCCGATAAGTGGCATTTTCTCAGTAGTGACCCTCCGACAGAGCAGAACTCCCTCAGTACTGACACTCTGACAGTGCGGCACTGTCTCAGTCTTGCACTTCTGATAGTCCAGCACTGCCTCAGTACTGACCCTTTGGCAGTGCAGCTCTCCCTCAGTACGGACCCTCTGTAAAAATGCTCCCACAGAACTGACACACTGACCGTGTTGCGCTCTCTCAGTAATGACCCTTTGAGCGTACATCACTCTCTCAGTACTGACCCTCTAGCAATGCAGCAATCACTCAGTACTGACTGTCTGACACATAGTATGGAGCTCCCTCAGTACTGACCCCCTCACAGTGCGGTGATCCCTCAGTACTGACCCCCTCACAGCGCGGTGATCCCTCAGTACTAATCCCCTCAGAGTGCGGTGCTCCCTCAGTTCTAACCCTTTCACAGTGCAGCGCTCCCTCAGCAGTGAACCTCTCACAGTGCAACTCTGACAGCATGGCCATCCATTAGTACTGACCGTCAGAGAGTGCGCACTTCATCATTACTGACCCTCTCACTGCACAGCAATCCCTCCATCCTGACTCACTAACAATGCAGCACTAACTCCACACTGACCCTCTGACAATGCTGCACTCCCTCCACACTGAACCTCTGACATTGCAGCACTCCCTCCACACTGATCCTGACAATTCTGCACCCCCTCCACACTGATCCTCTGACAATGCTGCACTCCCTCCACACTGACCCTCTGAAAATGCTGCACTCCCTCCAGACTGACCCTCTGACAATGCTGCACTCCCTCCACACTGACGCTCTGAAAATGCTGCACTCCCTCCACACTGATCCTCTGAAAATGCTGCACTCCCTCCAGACTGATCCTCTGACAATGCTGCACGCCCTCCACACTGACACTCTGACAATGCTGCACCCCCTTCATACTGACCCTCTCACAATGCTGCACTTCCTCCACACTGATCCTCTGAAAATGCTGCACTCCCTCCTCACTGATCCTCTGACACTGCTGCACTCCCTCCACACTGATCCTCTGACAATGCTGCAATCCCTCCACACTGACCCTCTGACATTGCAGCACTCCCTCCACACTGACCCTCTGACAATGCTGCACTCCCTCCACATTGATCCTCTGACAATGCTGCACTCCCTCCACTCTGACGCTCTGAAAATGCTGCACTCCCTCCACACTGATCCTCTGAAAATGCTGCACTCCCTCCACACTGACGCTCTGAAAATGCTGCACGCCCTCCACACTGATCCTCTGAAAATGCTGCATGCCCTCCACACTGATCCTCTGACAATGCTGCAATCCCTCCACACTGACCCTCTGACAATGCTGCACTCCCTCCACACTGACCCTCTGACAATGCTGCACTCCCTCCACATTGATCCTCTAACAATGCTGCACTCCCTCCACACTGACCCTCTGAAAATGCTGCACTCCCTCCAGACTGACCCTCTGACAATGCTGCACTCCCTCCACACTGACGCTCTGAAAATGCTGCACGCCCTCCACACTGATCCTCTGAAAATGCTGCACTCCCTCCACACTGATCCTCTGACACTGCTGCACTCCCTCCACACTGACCCTTTGACAATTCTGCACTCCCTCCACATTGATCCTCTGACAATGCTGCACTCCCTCCACACTGACACTCTGAAAATGCTGCACTCCCTCCACACTTACCCTCTGACAATGCTGCACTCCCTCCACATTGATCATCTGACAATGCTGCACTCCCTCCACACTGACCCTCTGACAATGTTGCACTTCCTCCGCACTGACCCTCTGACAATGCTGCACTCCCTCCACACTGATCATCTGAGAATGCTGCACCCCCTCCACACTGACTCTCTGACAATGCTGCACTCCCTCCACACTGATCCTCTGACAATGCTGCACTCCCTCCACACTGACCCTCTGACAATTCTGCACCCCCTCCATACTGATCCACTGACAACGCTGCACTCCCTCCACACTGACCCTCTGACAATTCTGCACCCCCTCCACACTGATCCTCTGACAATGCTGCACTCCCTCCACACTGACCCTCTGACAATGCTGCACTCCCTCCACACTGACCCTCTGACAATGCTGCACCCCCTCCATACTGATCCTCTAACAATGATGCACTCCCTCCACACTGACGCTCTAACAATGTTGCACTTCCTCCGCACTGACCATCTGACAATGCTGCACTTCCTCCGCACTGACCCTCTGACAATGCTGCACTCCTTCCACACTGACCATCTGAGAATGCTGCACCCCCTCCACACTGACTCTCTGACAATGCTGCACTCCCTCCACACTAATCCTCTGACAACGCTGCACTTCCTCCACACTAATCCTCTGACAACGCTGCACTCCCTCCACAGTGATCCTCTGACAATGCTGCACTCCGTCCACACTGACCCTCTGACAATTCTGCACCCCCTCCACACTGATCCTCTGACAATGCTGCACTGCCTCCACACTGACCCTCTGACATTGCAGCACTCCCTCCACACTGACCCTCTGACAATGCTGCACTCCCTCCACATTGATCCTCTGACAATGCTGCACTCCCTCCACTCTGACGCTCTGAAAATGCTGCACTCCCTCCACACTGATCCTCTGAAAATGCTGCACTCCCTCCACACTGACGCTCTGAAAATGCTGCACGCCCTCCACACTGATCCTCTGAAAATGCTGCATGCCCTCCACACTGATCCTCTGACAATGCTGCAATCCCTCCACACTGACCCTCTGACAATGCTGCACTCCCTCCACACTGACCCTCTGACAATGCTGCACTCCCTCCACATTGATCCTCTAACAATGCTGCACTCCCTCCACACTGACCCTCTGAAAATGCTGCACTCCCTCCAGACTGACCCTCTGACAATGCTGCACTCCCTCCACACTGACGCTCTGAAAATGCTGCACGCCCTCCACACTGATCCTCTGAAAATGCTGCACTCCCTCCACACTGATCCTCTGACACTGCTGCACTCCCTCCACACTGACCCTTTGACAATTCTGCACTCCCTCCACATTGATCCTCTGACAATGCTGCACTCCCTCCACACTGACACTCTGAAAATGCTGCACTCCCTCCACACTTACCCTCTGACAATGCTGCACTCCCTCCACATTGATCATCTGACAATGCTGCACTCCCTCCACACTGACCCTCTGACAATGTTGCACTTCCTCCGCACTGACCCTCTGACAATGCTGCACTCCCTCCACACTGATCATCTGAGAATGCTGCACCCCCTCCACACTGACTCTCTGACAATGCTGCACTCCCTCCACACTGATCCTCTGACAATGCTGCACTCCCTCCACACTGACCCTCTGACAATTCTGCACCCCCTCCATACTGATCCACTGACAACGCTGCACTCCCTCCACACTGACCCTCTGACAATTCTGCACCCCCTCCACACTGATCCTCTGACAATGCTGCACTCCCTCCACACTGACCCTCTGACAATGCTGCACTCCCTCCACACTGACCCTCTGACAATGCTGCACCCCCTCCATACTGATCCTCTAACAATGATGCACTCCCTCCACACTGACGCTCTAACAATGTTGCACTTCCTCCGCACTGACCATCTGACAATGCTGCACTTCCTCCGCACTGACCCTCTGACAATGCTGCACTCCTTCCACACTGACCATCTGAGAATGCTGCACCCCCTCCACACTGACTCTCTGACAATGCTGCACTCCCTCCACACTAATCCTCTGACAACGCTGCACTTCCTCCACACTAATCCTCTGACAACGCTGCACTCCCTCCACAGTGATCCTCTGACAATGCTGCACTCCGTCCACACTGACCCTCTGACAATTCTGCACCCCCTCCACACTGATCCTCTGACAATGCTGCACTGCCTCCACACTGACCCTCTGGCAATGCTACACTCCCTCCACACTGACCCTCTGACAATGCTGCACCCCCTCCACACTGATCCTCTAACAATGATGCACTCCCTCCACACTGACCCTCTGACAATGATGCATTCTCTCCACACTGACACTCTGACAATTCTGTACTCCCTCCACACTGATCCTCTGACAATGCTGCATTCCCTCCACACTGACCCTCTGACAACGCTGCACCCCCTCCACACTGACCCTCTGACAATGCTGCACCCCCTCCACACTGATCCTCTAACAATGATGCACTCCCTCCACACTGAACCTCTGACAATGATGCATTCTCTCCACACTGACACTCTGACAATTCTGCACTCCGTCCACACTGATCCTCTGACAATGCTGCACTCCCTCCATACTGATCATCTGACAATGCTGCACACCCTCCACACTGATCCTCTGACAATTCTGCACTCCCTCCACACTGATCCTCTGACAATGCTGCACCCCCTCCACACTGATCCTCTGACAATGCTGCACTCCCTCCACTCTGATCCTCTGATAATGCTGCACTCCCTCCACACTGATCCTCTGACAATGCTGCACTCCCTCCACTCTGATCCTCTGATAATGCTGCACTCCCACCACACTGAACCTCTGACAATGCTGCACTCCCTCCACAAAGATCCTCTGACAATGTTGCACTCCCTCCACACTGACCCTCTGACAATGCTGCACTCCCTCCACACTGATCTTCTGACAATGCTGCACCCCCTCCACACTGATCCTCTGACAATGCTGCACTCCCTCCACACTGATCCTCTGATAATGCTGCACTCCCTCCACACTGACCCTCTGACAATGCTGCACTCCCTCCACACAGATCCTCTGACAATGCTGCACCCCCTCCACACTGATCCTCTGATAATGCTGCACTCCCACCACAATGAGTCTCTGACAATACTGCACTCCCTCCATACTGACTCTCTGGCAATGCTGCACTCCCTACTCACTGACCCACTGACAATGCTGCACTCCCTCCACACTGATCCTCTGATAATACTGCACTCCCTCCTCATTGACCCACTGACAATGCTGCACTCCCTCCACACTGCTCCCCTGACAATGCTGCACTCCATCCACACTGATCCTCTGACAATGCTGCATTCCCTCCACACTGATCCTCTGACAATGCTGCACTCCCTCCACACTGATCCTTTGATAATGCTGCACTCCCTCCACACTGATCCTCTGATAATGCTGCACTCCCTCCACACTGATCCTCTGACAATGCTGTAGTCCCTGCACACTGACCCACTGACAATGCTGTTCTCCCTCCACACTGATCCTCTGACAATGCTGCACCCCCACCACACTGATCCTCTGACAATGCTGCATTCCCTCCACACTGATCCTCTGACAATGCTGCACTCCCTCCACACTGATCCTCTGACAATGCTGCACTCCCTCCACACTGATCCTCTGACAATGCTGCACTCCCTCCGCACTGATCCTCTGATAGTGATGCACTCTCTCCACACTGATCCTCTGACAATGCTGCACTCCCTCCACACTGATCCTCTGATAGTGATGCACCCCCTCCACACTGATCCTCTGATAGTGATGCACTCCCTCAGAACTGACTCTCTGATAGCGTGGAAGTGGCCCTATACTGACCCTCTGACCGTGTGGCCCAATCTCAGGACAAAACCTCTGACAGTACTGCACTCCATCATAACTGAGACTCTGACAGTGCAGCACTGCCTCAGTACTGACTCATTGACAGGGTAGCACTCCCTCAGTACTGACCCATTGCCTTGGTCGTGCACCTCTGACAGTCCAGCAGTGCCTCAGTACTGTCTATGTGACAGTGCAGCACTCCCTCAGTACTGACCCTCTGACAGTGTAGCCCTCCCTCAGTATTGACCTCTGACAGTGTGGAAGTGGCCCTATACTGGCCCTCCGACAGTGTGGCCCAATCTCAGGCCAAAACCTCTGACAGTACAGCACTCCATCAGAACTGAAACTCTGACAGTACAGCACTGCATCAGTACTGACTCATTGACAGTGTAGTACTCCCTCAGTACTGACTCATTGACAGTGTAGTACTCCCTCAGTACTGACTCATTGACAGTGTAGTACTCCCTCAGTACTGACTCATTGACAGTGTAGTACTCCCTCAGTACTGACCCATTGACAGTGTAGCACTCCCTCAGTACTGACCCATTGACAGTGTAGTACTCCCTCAGTACTGACCCATTGAGAGTGTAGTACTCCCTCAGTACTGACTCATTGACAGTGTAGTACTCTCTCAGTACTGACCCTCTGCCTCGGTCCTGCACCTCTGACAGTCCAGCAGTGCCTCAGGGTACTGTCTATCTGACAGTCTAGCACTCTCTCTGTACTAACCCTCTGACAGTGCAGCACTCCCTCAGTACTGACCCTCTGGCAATGACGCACTCCCTCAGTACTGACCCTCTGACAGTGCAGCACTCCCTCAGTACTGACCCTCTGATGGTGCAGTGCTTTCTCAGTGCAGATCCTCTGATAGGGAGGCTTGCCGTCTGGACTGACCCTCTGACAGTGTGGTGCTCACTCAGTACTGACTCTCCGACAGTGCAGCACTCTCTCAGTACTGACCCTCTGAAATAGCACTCACTCAGAACTGACACTCTCACTGTATAGCGCTCCCTCAGTACTGACCTTTTGATAGTGCATGCTCCCTCAGTTCTGACCCTCTGACAGTGTAGTGCTCGTTCAGTCCTGACCCTCTGATGGTGCAGTGCTCTCAGAGTACAGAGCTTCAGACAGTGCGGCATTCCCTCTGGATTGAACCGTTGACAGTCTGGTTCTCCCTCAGTACTGACCCTTTGACAGTGCAGTACTCCTCAGAAATGGCCCTCTGGTAATGCAGCAGTCCCTCACTACTGACTGTCCGATAGTGCGGTGATCCCTCAGTACTCACCCTCTGACAGTGCAGCACTCCCTCAGTCCTGACGCTCACACAGTGCAGAACTTCTTCAGTACAGACCATCTGACCGTGTGGCTCTGCCCCCATACCGACCATGTGACAGTGTGATACACCCTCAGTACTGACCCTCTGAAAATGCAGCACTCCCAGTACTGACACTGTGACAGTGAAGCACTCCCTCAGTACTGACCCTCTGACAGTGCAGCACTCCCTCAGAACTGGCCCCTTTGACAGGGCAACACTCACTCAGTACTGACCCTCCAACAGTGCAGCACTCCCTCAGTACTGACCCTCTGACAGTGCAGCACTCCCTGAGTACTGACACTCTGACTGTGCAGCACTCACTCAGTACTGGCAATCTGACAGTGCAGTGCTCCCTCTGTAAGGAGCCTCTGACATTGCATCACTCCCTCAGTACTGACCCTCTGACAGTGCAGCGCTCCATCAGTACTGACCCTCTGACAGTGCAGCACTCCCTCAGTACTGACCATCTGACAGTGCAACGCTCCCTCAAAACTGACCCTCTGACACTGCAGCACTCCCTCAGTACTGACCCTCTGACAGTGCAGCCCTCCCTCAGTACTGACCCTCTCACAGTGCGGCGCTCCATTAGTACTGACCCTCTGACATTGCAGCACTCCCTCAGTACTGACCATCTTACAGTGCATCACTCCCACAGTACTAACCCTCTGACAGTACAGCACTCCCTCGGTACTGACCCTCTGGCAGTGCAGCACTCCCTCAGGGCTTCATGGTAATTTCAGACATGATAGAGATTGAACCAACAATGTTGGCATCACGAACCTGTTAGCTGAGGTTAATGACCCCCCTTTGTAGCAGAGGGATTCAATCCCTCTGACAGTGCAGCACTCTCTCAGTGTTGACCTTCCGACAGTGCAGCACTCCCTCAGTACTGACCCTCTGACCGTGCAGCACTCCCTCAGTACTGACCCTCGGACAGTGCAGCACTCCCTCTGTACTGACCTTCCAACAGTGCAGCACTCCCTCAGTGTTGACCTTCCGACAGTGCAGCACTCCCTCAGCACTGACCCACTTTTTTTCTATTTCACAGAGTCTTGTGTATATTTGGAGACATAGGGTTTGCAGATTCTGAGGAAGCATGAGAGAGACACACAAACCAAGCCCTGTCTGAAACTCTGCAATAGACTATTCAGAGGCACAGAGTCACTGAGATGCACAGCTTGGAAACAGACCCTCCTGTCCAACTTGTCCATACCAACCCGATATTCTCATCTCATTTCATTCCATTTGCTAGCACTTGGCTGATATCCCTCTAAACCCTTCCTATTCACATACTCATCCTGATACCTTTTAAATGTCGCAATTATACCAACCCCCATCACTTCCTCTGGCAGCTACCTGCATGCCCTTGAATAAGTGCTCAAACATTCATACAGTCGATACAAACTCTAATAAACCCCAACCTACGAAAGGATATCATTGTCATTTTCAACTGACCCTTTGCTTCTTCATTTCGCTGATTTGATCGGAGGTAAAGAAACAGAGTTAGTGACCATCCACCGTCATCCTTTTATAAAACTTATTTTCAAATGTGGCTTGTATGTGATTCTCACAGCCTCTAATAGTTGCCTGGAAGGTGGGGGTGAGCTGTACTCTCCTGCTGCAGTCCTTGGGTGACCCACAGCGATGTTCGGGAGGGAGCTCCAGGAGTTTGACCTGAACCATGTAAAGAGCTCTCTTACTGGAGTGCCCTTTTTAAAGTTGGGAAGTTATTATGGACCAGGAGGACCCGAGAGCTGCTGTCTTGTCAGAGAGAGAGGCTGGTGGGTCACACACCTCAGCTGAGGGGCGAGGTTGAGAAGCTGGGGCCTTCATGGTCATTTCAGACATGATAGAGATTGAACCAACAATGTTGGCATCACGAACCTGTTAGCTGTGATAACTGACCCCCCCTTTGTAGCAGAGGGATTCAATCCCTTTAATAGAGCAAGCTTTAGAATTCAACACTAAAATCAATCTGTACGGACGCACTAGAGACCTGAAACATCAATACAGAGATTGCTGAAGAAGCTCAGCATGTCCGGCAGCATCTCTGAAGGGAGAGGGAGAAAGAGACAGAGAGTTCACCTTTCAATCCAGTGATTTCTGCGGGAAAGTTCCTTCAGAACAGACCGTTTTGAGGAAGGGTCACTTGACAAAGGCACTTCACAAAGATCCTGATCAATGTAACTTTGTGATGTTAGTTCAGAAGGAATAGCTCAGACCTAACATTTCGGTGTGCCTTTGTTCTGTATCTGTTCTCCCATGTAGCCCGCCCTCCGAATACAATACCTTACACAGCCTTAAACATGTTTGTCAACTTTCAGCAGAAGCAGCCTCAGGGCATTGAACACAGACTGAATTACTCAGTGACACTTGGATCAGGTCAAGTTCTCAAGTAAACAGATGGTGGGGAAATTCAGCACAATTCAGCAGGTAGCAACGGTGAAGAGAGAGGAACAATTCGCATTCCAAGTGACCCTTCCTCAAAACGGTCTGTTCTGAAGGAACTTTCCCGCAGAAATCACTGGATTGAAAGGTGAACTCTCTCTCTGTCTCTTTCTCCCTCTCCCTTCAGAGATGCTGCCAGACATGCTGAGCTTCTTCAGCAATCTCTGTATTGATGTTTCAGGTCTCTAGCGCGTCCGTACAGATTGATTTTAGTGTTGAATTCTCAAGCTTGCTCTATTAAAGGGATTGAATCCCTCTGCTACAAAGGGGGGTCAGTTACCACAGCTAACAGGTTCGTGATGCCAACATTGTTGGTTCAATCTCTATCATGTCTGAAATTACCATGAAGGCCCCAGCTTCTCAACCTCGCCTCTCACCTGAGGTGTGTGACCCACCAGCCTCTCTCTCTGACAAGACAGCAGCTCTCGGGTCCTCCTGGTCTATAATAACTTCCCAACTTTAAAAAGGGCACTCCAGTAAGAGAGCTCTTTACATGGTTCAGGTCAAACTCCTGGAGCTCCCTCCCTAACATCACTGTGGGACACCCAAGGACTGCAGCAAGAGAGTACACCCCACCCCCACCTTCCAGGCAACTATTAGAGGGTGTGGGAATCACATACAAGCCACATTTGAAAATAAGTTTTATTACAGGGTGACGGTGGATGGTCACTAACTCTGTTTCTTTACCTCTGTTCAAATCAGCGTAATGAAGAAGCTCAGGGTGGGTCAAAAATTACGGAGGGTCAGTACTGAGGGAGCACCATACTGTCAGAGGGTCAGTACAGAGAGAGTGCTACGCTGTCAGAGGGTCAGTACAGAGAGAGCGCTACACTGTCAGAGGGTCAGTACTGAGGCACTGCTGGACTGTCAGAGGAGCAGGACCGAGCCTGAGGGTCAGTACTGAGGGAGTGCTTCACTATCAATGAGTCAGTACTGAGGGAGTGCGACACTGTCAATGAGTCAGTACTGAGGCAGTGCTGTACTGTCAGAGTATCAGTTATGATGGAGTGCTGTACTGTCAGAGGTTTTGTCCTGAGATTGGGCCATACTGTCGGAGGGTCAGTATAGGGCCACTTCCACACTGTCAGAGAGTCAGTACTGAGTGAGTGCATCACTATCAGAGGATCAGTGTGGAGGGAGTGCTGTATTGACAGAGGATCAGTATGGAGGGAGTACAGCATTGTCAGAGGGTCAGTGTGGAGGGAGTGCAGCATTGTCAGAGGGTCAGTGTGAAAGGAGGGCTGTATTGACAGAGGATCAGTGTGGAGGGAGTGCAGTATTGTCAGAGGATCAGTGTGGAGGGAGTGCAGCATTGTCAGAGGATCAGTGTGGAGGGAGTGCTGCATTGTCAGAGGGTCAGTATGGAGGGAGTGCAGCATTATCAGAGGATCAGTGTGGAGGGAGTGCAGCATTATCAGAGGATCAGTGTGGAGGGAGTGCAGCATTGTCAGAGGGTCAGTGTGGAGGGAGTGCTGTATTGACAGAGGATCAGTGTGGAGGTAGTGCTGCATTGTCAGAGGGTCAGTGTGGAGGTAGTGCTGCATTGTCAGAGGGTCAGTATGGAGGGAGTGCTGCATTGTCAGTGAGTCAGGATGGAGGGATTGCTGTGCAGTGAGAGGGTCAGTAATGATGAAGTGCGCACTCTCTGATGGTCAGTACTAATGGATGGCCATGCTGTCAGAGTGTCGCACTGTGAGAGGGTTACTACTGAGGGAGCGCTGCACTGTGAAAGGGTTCGAACTGAGGGAGCACCACACTCTGAGGGGATTAGTACTGAGGGATCACCGCGCTGTGAGGGGGTCAGTACTGAGGCATCACCGCGCTGTGAGGGGGTCAGTACTGAGGGATCACCGCACTGCGAGGGGGTCAGTACTGAGGGATCACCGCGATGTGAGGGGGTCAGTACTGAGGGAGCACCACACTCTGAGGGGATTAGTACTGAGGGATCACCGCGCTGTGAGGGGGTCAGTACTGAGGGATCACCGCGCTGTGAGGGGGTCAGTACTGAGGGAGCACCACACTCTGAGGGAATTAGTACTGAGGGATCACCGCGATGTGAGGGGGTCAGTACTGAGGGAGTACCACACTGTGAGGGGGTCAGTACTGAGGGAGCACCACACTCTGAGGGGGTCAGTACTGAGGGATCAACGCGCTGTGAGGGGGTCAGGACTGAGGGAGCACCACACTCTGAGGGGATTAGTACTGAGGGATCACTGCGCTGTGAGAGGGTCAGTACTGAGGGATCACCGCACTGTGAGGGGGTCAGTACCGAGGGAGCACCACACTATGTGTCGGACAGTCAGTACTGAGTGATTTCTGCATTGCCAGAGGGTCAGTACTGAGAGAGTGATGCACACTCAAAGGGTCATTACTGAGGGAGCGCTACACGGTCAGTGTGTCAGTTCTGAGGGAGTGTTGTTTCAGAGGGTCAGTACTGAGGGAGAGCTGCACTGCCAAAGGGTCAGTACTGAGGGAGTTCTGCTCTGTCGGAGAGTCAGTACTGAGAAAATGCCACGTTATCGGAGGGTCGGTATCGAGGGAGTGCTGCATTGTAAGCGCATCGGTATTGAGGGAGGGCTACATTGTCGGAGGGTCAGTACTGAGGGAATGCCACATTGTAGAAATGTCAGTGCAAAGAGAGTGCTGCAGTGTCAGAGTGTCAGTACTGAGGGAATGCTGTTGTGTCAGGGCGTCATTTCTGAGCGTGTGCTGCAGTGTCAAAGGAGCAGTGCTGAAGGTGTGCTGCACTGTCAGAGGGTCAGTACTGAGGGATTGCAGCACCGTCAGGGGCGCAGGGCCAAGGGGCTGTTGCAGTGTCAGAGGGTCAGTTCTGAGGGAGTACTGAATGATCAGAGAATGTGCCGCATCATCTGAAAGTCAGTATGAAGGTGCCCCACACTGTGGGAGGGTCAGTATACGTGCAATGCCTCACTGTCAGAGGGTCAGTACTGAGGGAGTGCTGCACTGTCAGAGGGTCAGTACTGAGGGAGTGCTGCACTGATAGAGGGTCAGTACAGAGGGAGTGCTGCACTGATAGAGGGTCAGTACTGAGGGAGTGCTGCACTGTCAGAGGGTCAGTACTGAGGGAGTGCTGCACTGATAGAGGGTCAGTACAGAGGGAGTGCTGCACTGATAGAGGGTCAGTACTGAGGGAGTGCTGCACTGTCAGAGGGTCAGTTCTGAGGGAGTGCTTCACTGTCAGAGGGTCAGTACTGAGGGAGTGCTGCACTGTCATCGGAACAGTATTGAGGGAGAGTTGCACTGCCAGAGGGTCAGTATGGAGGGGGTGCCACACTGTCAGAGGGTCAGTACTGAGGGAGTGCCACACTGTCAGAGGGTCAGTACTGAGGGAGTGCTGCACTGTCAGAGGATCAGTACTGAGGGAGCTCTGCACTGTCAGAGGGTCATTTCTGAGGGAGTGCTTCACTGTCAGAGTGTCAGTACTGAGGGAGTGCTGCACTGTCAGAGGGTCAGTACTGAGAGAGTGCTGCACTGTCAGAGGGTCAGTACTGAGGGAATGCTGCACTGTCAGAGGGTCAGTACTGAGGGAGTGCTGCACTGTCAGAGTGTCAGTACTGAGGGAGTGCTGCACTGTCAGAGAGTCAGTACTGAGGGAGCGCTGCACTGTCAGAGGGTCAGTACTGAGGGAGTGCCGCAAAGTCGGAGGGTCAGGACTGAGGGAGTACTGCAATGTCAGAGGGTCAGTACGGAGGGAGTGCTGCACTGTCAGAGGATCAGTACTGAAGGAGTGCTGCACTGTCAGAGGGTCATTACTGAGGGAGTGCTGCAATGTCGGAGGGTCTGTACTGTTGAGTGCTGCAATGTCGGAGGGATTGTACTGTAGGCGAGCTGCACTGTCAGAGGGTCAGTACTGAGGCAGTGCTGCACTGTCAGAGGGTCAGTACTGAGGCAGTGCTGCACTGTCAGAGGGTCAGTACTGAGGCAGTGCTGCACTGTCAGAGGGTCAGTACTGAGGCAGTGCTGCACTGTCAGAAGGTCAGTTCTGAGGGAGGGCTGCACTGTCAGAGAGTCAGCACTGCAGGTGTGCCATACTGTCGGAAGGTCAGTACTGTGGAAATGCTGCACTGTCAGAGGATACGACTGAGGGAGTGCTGCTCTATCGGGGGGGTCAGTAATGGGGGATTGCTGCAATGTCAGAGGGTCAATCTGGGGGCAGTGCTGCACTATGAGAAGGTCAGTACTGAGGGAGTGCTGCAGTGTCAGAGAGTCCGTACTGAGGGAGTGCTGCACTGTCAGAGGGTCAGTGCTGAGGGAGTGCTGCAGTGTCAGAGAGACAGCACTGTGGGAGAGCTGCAGTGTCAGAGAGTCAGTACTGAGGGAGTGCTGCACTGTCAGAGGGTCAGTACTGAGGGAGTGCTGCACTGTCAGAGGGCCAGTACTGAGGGAGTGCTGCACTGTCAGAGGGTCAGTACTGAGGGAGTGCTGCACAGTCAGAGAGTCAGTACTGAGGGAGTGCTGCAGTGTCAGAGAGTCAGTACTGAGGGAGTGCTGCACTGTCAGAGAGTCAGTACTGAGGGAGTGTCACACTGTCAGAGGGTCAGTACTGAGGGAGCGCTGCACTCTCAGAGGGTCAGTACTGAGGGAGTGCCGCACTGTCGGAGGGTCAGTACTGAGGGAGTGCCGCACTGTCGGAGGGTCATTACTGAGGGAGTGCTGCAATGTCGGAGGGTCTGTACTGTTGAGTGCTGCAATGTCGGGGGGATTGTACTGTAGGAGAGCTGCACTGTCAGAGGGTCAGTACTGAGGCAGTGCTGCACTGTCAGAAGGTCAGTTCTGAGGGAGGGCTGCACTGTCAGAGAGTCAGCACAGCAGGTGTGCCATACTGTCGGAAGGTCAGTACTGTGGAAATGCTGCACTGTCAGAGGATACGACTGAGGGAGTGCTGCGCTATCGGGGGGGTCAGTAATGGGGGATTGCTGCAATGTCAGAGGGTCAATCTGGGGGCAGTGCTGCACTGTGAGAAGGTCAGTACTGAGGGAGTGCTGCAGTGTCAGAGAGTCAGTACTGAGGGAGTGCTGCACTGTCAGAGGGTCAGTACTGAGGGAGTGCCGCACTGTCGGAGGGTCAGTACTGAGGGAGGGCGGCGCTGTCGGAGGGTCAGTACTGAGGGAGTACTGCAATGTCAGAGGGTCAGTACGGAGGGAGTGCTGCACTGTCAGAGGAGCAGTACTGAGGGAGTGCTGCACTGTCAGAGGGTCATTACTGAGGGAGTACTGCAATGTCGGAGGGTCTGTACTGTTGAGTGCTGCAATGTCGGAGGGATTGTACTGTAGGAGAGCTGCACTGTCAGAGGGTCAGTACTGAGGCAGTGCGGCACTGTCAGAAGGTCAGTTCTGAGGGAGGGCTGCACTGTCAGAGAGTCAGCATTGCAGGTGTGCCATACTGTCGGAAGGTCAGTACTGTGGAAATGCTGCACTGTCAGAGGATACGACTGAGGGAGTGCTGCACTGTCAGAGGGTCAGTGCTGAGGGAGTGCTGCAGTGTCAGAGAGACAGCACTGTGGGAGCGCTGCAGTGTCAGAGAGTCAGTACTGAGGGAGTGCTGCACTGTCAGAGGGTCAGTACTGAGGGAGTGCTGCACTGTCAGAGGGTCAGTACTGAGGGAGTGCTGCACTGTCAGAGGGCCAGTACTGAGGGAGTGCTGCACTGTCAGAGGGTCAGTACTGAGGGAGTGCTGCACTGTCAGAGGGTCAGTACTGAGGGAGTGCTGCACTGTCAGAGGGTCAGTACTGAGGGAGTGCTGCACTGTCAGAGGGTCAGCACTGAGGGAGTGCTGCAGTGTCAGAGAGTCAGTACTGAGGGAGTGCTGCACTGTCAGAGGGTCAGTACTGAGGGAGTGCTGCACTGTCAGAGGATCAGTACTGAGGGAGTGCTGCACAGTCAGAGGGTCAGTACTGAGGGAGTGCTGCAGTGTCAGAGAGTCAGTACTGAGGGAGTGCTGCACTGTCAGAGGGTCAGTACTGAGGGAGTGCTGCACTGTCAGAGGATCAGTACTGAGGGAGTGCTGCACTGTCAGAGGGTCAGTACTGAGGGAGTGCTGCACTGTCAGAGGGTCAGTACTGAGGGAGTGCTGCACTGTCAGAGGGCCAGTACTGAGGGAGTGCTGCACTGTCAGAGGGTCAGTACTGAGGGAGTGCTGCACTGTCAGAGGGCCAGTACTGAGGGAGTGCTGCAGTGTCAGAGAGTCAGTACTGAGGGAGTGCTGCACTGTCAGAGGATCAGTACTGAGGGAGTGCTGCACTGTCAGAGGGCCAGTACTGAGGGAGTGCTGCACTGTCAGAGGGTCAGTACTGAGGGAGTGCTGCACTGTCAGAGGGCCAGGACTGAGATAGTGCTGCACTGTCAGAGGGTCAGTACTGAGGGAGTGCTGCAGTGTCAGAGAGTCAGTACTGAGGGAGTGCTGCACTGTCAGAGGGTCAGTACTGAGGGAGTGCTGCACTGTCAGAGGATCAGTACTGAGGGAGTGCTGCACTGTCAGAGGGTCAGTACTGAGGGAGTGCTGCACTGTCAGCGGGTCAGTACTGAGGGAGTGCTGCAGTGTCAGAGGGTCAGTACTGAGGGAGTGCTGCACTGTCAGAGGGTCAGTAGTGATGGAGTGCTGCACTGTCAGAGGATCAGTACTGAGGGAGTGCTGCACTGTCAGAGGGTCAGTACTGAGGGAGTGCTGCACTGTCAGAGGGTCAGTACTGAGGGAGTGCTGCACTGTCAGAGGGTCAGTACTGAGGGAGTGCTGCACTGTCAGAGGGTCAGTACTGGGGGAGTGCTCCACTGTCAGAGGGTCAGTACTGAGGGAGTGCTGCACTGTCAGAGGGTCAGTACTGAGGGAGTGCTGCACTGTCAGAGGGTCAGTACTGAGGGAGTGCTGCACTGTCAGAGGGTCAGTACTGAGGGAGTGCTGGACTGTCACATGGTCAGTACTGAGGGAGTGCTGCACTGTCAGAGGGTCAGTACTGAGGGAGTGCTGCACTGTCAGAGGGTCAGTACTGAGGGAGTGCTGCACTGTCAGAAGGTCAGTACTGAGGGAGTGCTGCACTGTCAGAGGGTCAGTACTGAGGGAGTGCTGCACTGTCAGAGGGTCAGTACTGAGGGAGTGCTGCACTGTCAGAGGGTCAGTACTGAGGGAGTGCTGCACTGTCAGAGGGCCAGTACTGAGGGAGTGCTGCACTGTCAGAGGGTCAGTACTGAGGGAGTGCTGCACTGTCAGAGGGCCAGTACTGAGGGAGTGCTGCAGTGTCAGAGAGTCAGTACTGAGGGAGTGCTGCACTGTCAGAGGATCAGTACTGAGGGAGTGCTGCACTGTCAGAGGGCCAGTACTGAGGGAGTGCTGCACTGTCAGAGGGTCAGTACTGAGGGAGTGCTGCACTGTCAGAGGGCCAGTACTGAGGGAGTGCTGCAGTGTCAGAGAGTCAGTACTGAGGGAGTGCTGCACTGTCAGAGGATCAGTACTGAGGGAGTGCTGCACTGTCAGAGGGCCAGTACTGAGGGAGTGCTGCACTGTCAGAGGGTCAGTACTGAGGGAGTGCTGCACTGTCAGAGGGCCAGGACTGAGATAGTGCTGCACTGTCAGAGGGTCAGTACTGAGGGAGTGCTGCAGTGTCAGAGAGTCAGTACTGAGGGAGTGCTGCACTGTCAGAGGGTCAGTACTGAGGGAGTGCTGCACTGTCAGAGGATCAGTACTGAGGGAGTGCTGCACTGTCAGAGGGTCAGTACTGAGGGAGTGCTGCACTGTCAGCGGGTCAGTACTGAGGGAGTGCTGCAGTGTCAGAGGGTCAGTACTGAGGGAGTGCTGCACTGTCAGAGGGTCAGTAGTGATGGAGTGCTGCACTGTCAGAGGATCAGTACTGAGGGAGTGCTGCACTGTCAGAGGGTCAGTACTGAGGGAGTGCTGCACTGTCAGAGGGTCAGTACTGAGGGAGTGCTGCACTGTCAGAGGGTCAGTACTGAGGGAGTGCTGCACTGTCAGAGGGTCAGTACTGGGGGAGTGCTCCACTGTCAGAGGGTCAGTACTGAGGGAGTGCTGCACTGTCAGAGGGTCAGTACTGAGGGAGTGCTGCACTGTCAGAGGGTCAGTACTGAGGGAGTGCTGCACTGTCAGAGGGTCAGTACTGAGGGAGTGCTGGACTGTCACATGGTCAGTACTGAGGGAGTGCTGCACTGTCAGAGGGTCAGTACTGAGGGAGTGCTGCACTGTCAGAGGGTCAGTACTGAGGGAGTGCTGCACTGTCAGAGGGTCAGTACTGAGGGAGTGCTGCACTGTCAGAAGGTCAGTACTGAGGGAGTGCTGCACAGTCGGAGGGTCAATACTGAGGGAGTGCTGCAGTGTCAGAGGGTCAGTACTGAGGGAGTGCTGCATTGTCAGAAGGTCAGTACTGAGGGAGTGCCACACTGTCAGAGGGTCAGTACTGAGGGAGTGCTGCACTGTCAGAGGATCAGTACTGAGGGAGCGCTGCACTGTCAGAGGGTCATTTCTGAGGGAGCGCTGCACTGTCAGAGGGTCAGTACTGAGGGAGTGCTGCACTGTCAGAGGGTCAGTACTGAGGGAGTGCTGCACTGTCAGAGGGTCAGTACTGAGGGAGTGCTGCACTGTCAGAGGGTCAGTACTGAGGGAGTGCTGCACTGTCAGAGGGTCAGTACTGAGGGAGTGCTGCACTGTCAGAAGGTCAGTACTGAGGGAGTGCTGCACAGTCGGAGGGTCAATACTGAGGGAGTGCTGCAGTGTCAGAGGGTCAGTACTGAGGGAGTGCTGCACTGTCAGAAGGTCAGTACTGAGGGAGTGCTGCACTGTCAGAGGGTCAGTACTGAGGGAGTGCTGCACTGTCAGAGGGTCAGTACTGAGGGAGTGCTGCACTGTCAGAGGGTCAGTACTGAGGGAGTGCTGCACTGTCAGAGGATCAGTACTGAGGGAGTGCTGCACTGTCAGAGGGTCAGTACTGAGGGAGTGCTGCACTGTCAGAGGGTCAGTACTGAGGGAGTGCTGCACTGTCAGAGGGCCAGTACTGAGGGAGTGCTGCACTGTCAGAGGGTCAGTACTGAGGGAGTGCTGCACTGTCCGAGGGCCAGTACTGAGGGAGTGCTGCAGTGTCAGAGAGTCAGTACTGAGGGAGTGCTGCACTGTCAGAGGATCAGTACTGAGGGAGTGCTGCACTGTCAGAGGGCCAGTACTGAGGGAGTGCTGCACTGTCAGAGGGTCAGTACTGAGGGAGTGCTGCACTGTCAGAGGGCCAGGACTGAGATAGTGCTGCACTGTCAGAGGGTCAGTACTGAGGGAGTGCTGCAGTGTCAGAGAGTCAGTACTGAGGGAGTGCTGCACTGTCAGAGGGTCAGTACTGAGGGAGTGCTGCACTGTCAGAGGATCAGTACTGAGGGAGTGCTGCACTGTCAGAGGGTCAGTACTGAGGGAGTGCTGCACTGTCAGCGGGTCAGTACTGAGGGAGTGCTGCAGTGTCAGAGGGTCAGTACTGAGGGAGTGCTGCACTGTCAGAGGGTCAGTAGTGATGGAGTGCTGCACTGTCAGAGGATCAGTACTGAGGGAGTGCTGCACTGTCAGAGGGTCAGTACTGAGGGAGTGCTGCACTGTCAGAGGGTCAGTACTGAGGGAGTGCTGCACTGTCAGAGGGTCAGTACTGAGGGAGTGCTGCACTGTCAGAGGGTCAGTACTGGGGGAGTGCTCCACTGTCAGAGGGTCAGTACTGAGGGAGTGCTGCACTGTCAGAGGGTCAGTACTGAGGGAGTGCTGCACTGTCAGAGGGTCAGTACTGAGGGAGTGCTGCACTGTCAGAGGGTCAGTACTGAGGGAGTGCTGGACTGTCACATGGTCAGTACTGAGGGAGTGCTGCACTGTCAGAGGGTCAGTACTGAGGGAGTGCTGCACTGTCAGAGGGTCAGTACTGAGGGAGTGCTGCACTGTCAGAGGGTCAGTACTGAGGGAGTGCTGCACTGTCAGAGGGTCAGTACTGAGGGAGTGCTGCACTGTCAGAAGGTCAGTACTGAGGGAGTGCTGCACAGTCGGAGGGTCAATACTGAGGGAGTGCTGCAGTGTCAGAGGGTCAGTACTGAGGGAGTGCTGCATTGTCAGAATGTCAGTACTGAGGGAGTGCCACACTGTCAGAGGGTCAGTACTGAGGGAGTGCTGCACTGTCAGAGGATCAGTACTGAGGGAGCGCTGCACTGTCAGAGGGTCATTTCTGAGGGAGCGCTGCACTGTCAGAGGGTCAGTACTGAGGGAGTGCTGCACTGTCAGAGGGTCAGTACTGAGGGAGTGCTGCACTGTCAGAGGGTCAGTACTGAGGGAGTGCTGCACTGTCAGAGGGTCAGTACTGAGGGAGTGCTGCACTGTCAGAGGGTCAGTACTGAGGGAGTGCTGCACTGTCAGAAGGTCAGTACTGAGGGAGTGCTGCACAGTCGGAGGGTCAATACTGAGGGAGTGCTGCAGTGTCAGAGGGTCAGTACTGAGGGAGTGCTGCATTGTCAGAAGGTCAGTACTGAGGGAGTGCCACACTGTCAGAGGGTCAGTACTGAGGGAGTGCTGCACTGTCAGAGGATCAGTACTGAGGGAGCGCTGCACTGTCAGAGGGTCATTTCTGAGGGAGCGCTGCACTGTCAGAGGGTCAGTACTGAGGGAGTGCCACACTGTCAGAGTGTCAGTACTGAGGGAGTGCTGAACTGTCAGAGGGTCAGTACTGAGGGAGTGCTGCACTGTCAGAGGGTCAGTACTGAGGGAGTGCTGCTCTGATAGAGGGTCAGTACTGAGGGAATGCTGCAGTGTCAGAGTGTCAGTACTGAGGGAGTGCTGCACTGTCAGAGTGTCAGTACTGAGGGAGTGCTGCACTGTCAGCGGGTCAGTACTGAGGGAGTGCTGCACTGTCAGATAGTCAGTACTGAGGGAGCACTGCACTGTCAGAGAGTCAGTACTGAGGGAGTGCCGCACTGTCGGAGGGTCAGTACTGAGGGAAGGCGGCGCTGTCGGAGGGTCAGGACTGAGGGAGTACTGCAATGTCAGATGGTCAGTACGGAGGGAGTGCTGCACTGTCAGAGGATCAGTACTGAGGGAGTGCTGCACTGTCAGAGGGTCATTACTGAGGCAGTGCTGCAATGTCGGAGGGTCTGTACTGTTGAGTGCTGCAATGTCGGAGGGATTGTACTGTAGGTGAGCTGCACTGTCAGAGGGTCAGTACTGTGGAAATGCTGCACTGTCAGAAGATACGACTGAGGGAGTGCTGCGCTCTCGGGGGGGGTCAGTAATGGGGGATTGCTGCAATGTCAGAGGGTCAATCTGGGGGCAGCGCTGCACTGTGAGAAGGTCAGTACTGAGGGAGTGCTGCACTGTCAGAGGGTCAGTACTGAGGGAGTGCTGCACTGTCAGAGGGCCAGTACTGAGGGAGTGCTGCACTGTCAGAGGGTCAGTACTGAGGGAGTGCTGCACTGTCAGAGGGCCAGGACTGAGGGAGCTCTGCACTGTCAGAGTGTCAGTACTGAGGGAGTGCTGCACTGACAGAGGGTCAGTACTGAGGGAGTGCTGCACTGTCAGAGGGTCAGTACTGAGGGAGTGCTGCACTGTCAGAGTGTCAGTACTGAGGGAGTGCTGCACTGACAGAGGGTCAGTACTGAGGGAGTGCTGCACTGTCAGAGGGTCAGTACTGAGGGAGTGCTGCACTGTCAGAGGGCCAGTACTGAGGGAGTGCTGCACTGTCAGAGGGCCAGTACTGAGGGAGTGCTGCACTGTCAGAGGGCCAGTACTGAGGGAGTGCTGCACTGTCAGAGGGTCAGTACTGAGGGAGCGCTGCACTGTCAGAGGGCCAGGACTGAGGGAGTGCTGCACTGTCAGAGGGTCAGTACTGAGGGAGTGCTGCACTGTCAGAGGGTCAGTACTGAGGGAGTGCTGCACTGTCAGAGGGCCAGTACTGAGGGAGTGCTGCAGTGTCAGAGAGTCAGTACTGAGGGAGTGTTGCACTGTCAGAGGGTCAGTACTGAGGGAGTGCTGCACTGTCAGAGGATCAGTACTGAGGGAGTGCTGCACTGTCAGAGGGCCAGTACTGAGGGAGTGCTGCACTGTCAGAGGGTCAGTACTGAGGGAGTGCTGCACTGTCAGAGGGCCAGTACTGAGGGAGTGCTGCACTGTCAGAGGGTCAGTACTGACGGAGTGCTGCACTGTCAGAGTATCAGTACTGAGGGAGTGCTGCACTTTCAGAGGGTCAGTACTGAGGGAGTGCTGCACTGTCAGACGGCCAGTACTGAGGGATTGCTGCACTGTCAGAGGGTCAGTACTGAGGGAGTGCTGCAGTGTCAGAGGGTCAGTACTGAGGGAGTGCTGCACTGTCAGAGGGTCAGTACTGAGGGAGTGCTGCACTGTCAGAGGATCAGTACTGAGGGAGTGCTGCACTGTCATAGGGCCAGTACTGAGGGAGTGCTGCAGTGTCAGAGAGTCAGTACTGAGGGAGTGCCACACTGTCAGAGGGTCAGTACTGAGGGAGTGCTGCACTGTCAGAGGATCAGTACTGAGGGAGTGCTGCACTGTCAGAGGGTCAGTACTGTGGGAATGCTGCACTGTCAGAGGGTCAGTACTGAGGGAGTGCTGCACTGTCAGAGGGTCAGTACTGAGGGAGTGCTGCACTGATAGAGGGTCAGTACTGAGGGAATGCTGCAGTGTCAGAGTGTCAGTACTGAGGGAGTGCTGCACTGTCAGAGTGTCAGTACTGAGGGAGTGCCGCACTGTCGGAGGGTCAGTACTGAGGGAGGGCGGCGCTGTCGGAGGGTCAGGACTGAGGGAGTACTGCAATGTCAGAGGGTCAGTACGGAGGGAGTGCTGCACTGTCAGAGGATCAGTACTGAGGGAGTGCTGCACTGTCAGAGGGTCATTACTGAGGGAGTGCTGCAATGTCGGAGGGTCTGTACTGTTGAGTGCTGCAATGTCGGAGGGATTGTACTGTAGGAGAGCTGCACTGTCAGGGGGTCAGTACTGAGGCAGTGCTGCACTGTCAGAAGGTCAGTTCTGAGGGAGGGCTGCACTGTCAGAGAGTCAGCACTGCAGGTGTGCCATACTGTCGGAAGGTCAGTACTGTGGAAATGCTGCACTGTCAGAGGATACGACTGAGGGAGTGCTGCGCTCTCGGGGGGGTCAGTAATGGGGGATTGCTGCAATGTCAGAGGGTCAATCTGGGGGCAGTGCTGCACTGTGAGAAGGTCTGTACTGAGGGAGTGCTGCAGTGTCAGAGGGTCAGTACTGAGGGAGTGCTGCACTGTCAGAGGGTCAGTACTGAGGGAGTGCTGCACTGTCAGAGGATCAGTACTGAGGGAGTGCTGCACTGTCATAGGGCCAGTACTGAGGGAGTGCTGCAGTGTCAGAGAGTCAGTACTGAGGGAGTGCCACACTGTCAGAGGGTCAGTACTGAGGGAGTGCTGCACTGTCAGAGGATCAGTACTGAGGGAGTGCTGCACTGTCAGAGGGTCAGTACTGTGGGAATGCTGCACTGTCAGAGGGTCAGTACTGAGGGAGTGCTGCACTGTCAGAGGGTCAGTACTGAGGGAGTGCTGCACTGATAGAGGGTCAGTACTGAGGGAATGCTGCAGTGTCAGAGTGTCAGTACTGAGGGAGTGCTGCACTGTCAGAGTGTCAGTACTGAGGGAGTGCCGCACTGTCGGAGGGTCAGTACTGAGGGAGGGCGGCGCTGTCGGAGGGTCAGGACTGAGGGAGTACTGCAATGTCAGAGGGTCAGTACGGAGGGAGTGCTGCACTGTCAGAGGATCAGTACTGAGGGAGTGCTGCACTGTCAGAGGGTCATTACTGAGGGAGTGCTGCAATGTCGGAGGGTCTGTACTGTTGAGTGCTGCAATGTCGGAGGGATTGTACTGTAGGAGAGCTGCACTGTCAGGGGGTCAGTACTGAGGCAGTGCTGCACTGTCAGAAGGTCAGTTCTGAGGGAGGGCTGCACTGTCAGAGAGTCAGCACTGCAGGTGTGCCATACTGTCGGAAGGTCAGTACTGTGGAAATGCTGCACTGTCAGAGGATACGACTGAGGGAGTGCTGCGCTCTCGGGGGGGTCAGTAATGGGGGATTGCTGCAATGTCAGAGGGTCAATCTGGGGGCAGTGCTGCACTGTGAGAAGGTCTGTACTGAGGGAGTGCTGCAGTGTCAGAGAGTCAGTACTGAGGGAGTGCTGCACTGTCAGAGGGTCAGTGCGGAGGGAGTGCTGCAGTGTCAGAGAGACAGCACTGTGGGAGAGCTGCAGTGTCAGAGGCCCAGTACTGAGGGAGTGCTGCACTGTCAGAGGCCCAGTACTGAGGGAGTGCTGCACTGTCAGAGGGTCAGTACTGAGGGAGTGCTGCACTGTCAGAGGGCCAGTACTGAGGGAGTGCTGCACTGTCAGAGGGCCAGTACTGAGGGAGTGCTGCGCTGTCAGAGGGTCAGTACTGAGGGAGTGCTGCACTGTCAGAGAGTCAGTACTGAAGGAGTGCTGCACTGTCAGAGGGCCAATACTGAGGGAGTGCTGCACTGTCAGAGGGTCATGACTGAGGGAGTGCTGCACTGTCAGAGGGCCTGTACTGAGGGAGTGCTGCACTGTCAGAGGGTCAGTACTGACGGAGTGCTGCACTGTCAGAGGATCAGTACTGAGGGAGTGCTGCACTGTCAGAGGGTCAGTACTGAGGGAGTGCTGCACTATCAGAGGATCAGTACTGAGGGAGTGCTGCACTGTCAGAGGGTCAGTATTGAGGGAGTGCTGCACTGTCAGAGGGCCAGTACTGAGGGATTGCTGCACTGTCAGAGGGTCAGTACTGAGGGAGTGCTGCACTGTCAGAATATCAGTACTGAGGGAGCGCTGCACTGTCAGAGGCTCAGTATTGCGGGAGTGCCGCACTGTCGGAGGGTCAGTTCTGAGGGAGGGCCGCACTGTCAGAGGGTCAGGACTGAGGTAGTGCTGCAATGTCAGAGGGTCAGTACCGAAGGAGTGCTTCATTGTCAGAGGGTCAGTACTGAGGGAGTGCTGCACTGTCAGAGGATCAGTACTGATGGAGTGCTGCACTGTCAGAGGGTCATTACTGAGGGAGTGCTGCAATGTCGGAGGGTCTGTACTGTTGAGAGCTGCATTGTCGGAGGGACTGTACTGTAGGAGATATGCACTGTCAGGGGGTCAGTACTGAGGCAGTGCTGCACTGTCAGAAGGTCAGTTCTGAGGGAGGTCTGCACTGTCAGAGAGTCAGCACTGCAGGTGTGCCATACTGTCGGAAGGTCAGTACTGTGGAAATGCTGCACTGTCGGAGGATACGACTGAGGGAGTGCTGCGCTATCAGGGGGGTCAGTAATGGGGGATTGCTGCAATGTCAGAGGGTCAATCTGGGGGCAGTGCTGCACTGTGAGAAGGTCAGTACTGAGGGAGTGCTGCAGTGTCAGAGAGACAGCACTGAGGGAGTGCTGCCGTGTCAGAGGATCAGTACTGAGGGAGTGCTGCACTGTCAGAGGGTCAGTACTGAGGGAGTGCTGCAGTGTCAGAGAGTCAGTACTGAGGGAGTGCTGCACTGTCAGAGGATCATGACTGAGGGAGTGCTGCACTGTCAGCGCATCAGTCTGGGGCCTACCTGCATTGTAAGAGAGGCAGGACTGAGTGAGTGCCACACTATCAGATGGGCTGAATGGCCTAATTTCTGCTCCCATGTCTTGTGGTCTAAGAGGAATATCTGAAATTGTTCAGTATATTTCTGCCTCTGCTTCCTACAAACCCTGCTCAGCAATGATTCCCACGTTCAAATTCCAGAGGCTGTGTTCAAACAGACCGCCTTCATTTGGTTACCACCCTCTTTTCCCAGGGATCAAGTTTTCGTTTCGTGTGACTGACCTGCCAGCTCAATTGTATATTTTCATGCTGCAGGACTGAGGTTTATTCCTCAGCTTCCATGTGCTCATCCCAAATGAATCCCACTGCCCCACACTCAGCACAGTCGGGTGTTCCTTATTTCTGAGCTTCCCAATGCTAATCCACACTCCTCCAAATCGTATCGCAGGCGAATTGCCTGGGAGAGAGGAGTGCTAAGAGAGGAAATAAAAATCTGAAAGTACCTTACAGTGACATTAATGGTGAATTGATAATGACAGAAAGAGTAAGTTGTGGAACACAGTGAGAATTTGTGCATGGACCCAGAGGCTACAGTGAATGGATTCATTTTGTCAGTGCTCATTGGGACAGGGTTGATATGAAATTGTGAAGATGCTCCTTGATACAATTAAATGAATTAGCATATATAGAGAGAGAGATGGTTCTGAGTGTTCTGGCCTTCTTCCAACCCAATAAATCTCCAAATGTATCTCAGTTTACCGAATGAGGTGATGGAGGAAGGAGCAGGTACACTTGCAAACATTTTCAAATCCCCTCTGGCCACAGGAGAGATGTCTTCGGACTGACAAGGTGGTACTGTTATTCAAGAAGGAGCATGAGATATATCAGCCAGCTACAGACCAGTCAGGCTAATATCGTGGGTGGGACGTCTGTTGGAAGCAATTTTGGGAGATAGAATTAATCAGCATTTAAAGAGACTGGAGTTCATGAAGACCAGTCAGAATGGTTGTGTTAAGGAGGGGTCAGGTCTGACCAATGGGATTGCACTTTTTAAGGAGGTGATCAGGTGTGTAAAAAGGGGCAACACTTTCCTGTCGCCTGCTTGGAGGTCAGTAAGGCTTTTATCAGGACCCATATTGGAAACTGATAGTGAACATAAAAACTCAAGATCCAAGGAATTTGGCGCAGAATGCTGAGTGGCAGGAAGTAGACAGTGATGGCCCAGTTAGAAATCTCTGTTCATGTCTCGCTGTTGGGTCTTGCTGATGTGGTTGATAGAAAAGATTTAGATTTGAATGGTGGAGGGTTAATCATTGGGTTCATGAATGATATGAAGATTGGTTGGGTGATAAATACTGAGGATGATAGCCTTAGATTACAGAAGGATGGAGATGGCCTTGTCAGATGGACCGATCAGTGGCAACGGGTGAGGTGCCTGAAGACTGGAGGGTGATTAATGATGGGCCATTATTGAAGTAAGGCTGCAAGGAACAGCCATTGAACTATGGAGCTGTGAGCCTGATGGCAGTGGGGGGTAAGGTGTTGGAGGGCATTCTGAGAGACAATTTACATGGATTTGGAAAAGCAAGGATTGATTAGGGATGGTCAGCGTGGCTTGTGGAAATGGTTTGGGATGGAGGCCACGTCCATTTTAAAAGATTCAGATCTTTTTAAACAATCAGTGAAAAATAACATCACCAGGTGCCTTAAACATGGATTGGAGAAAAACTGTTGTCAATGTATGGTCACTTGATGCTTGGAGACTCTCTAGAAAAGCAGGCACCCAAACAGACCAATGCTATCGATGCAAGATGCGGTGCACAGGAAGATCCAACAAGTCATTTGCAGTTGCTGTTTGTCTCCCTGGAGCAGTCATCATGTGAGATCAGGGTTCAGTCCTTGGAAAGTGACCTCTCCATTGAACCTTCCTCCACGTTTGTACAGTAACCGTGGTTTTGTGTGCTTATCTCTGTGAGAGAGAGACACAGAAAGCGAGTGTCTGTCCGTGTGTGTGAGAGAGAGTGCATGTGTGCGTATCTCTGTGTGTCTGTGTGTGTGAGAGGGATTATGTGTTTTTGTACGTGTCTGTCTGAGTGTGTGTTTGTGAGAGAGTGTGTGTGTGTCTGTGTTTGAGGGAGTGAGAGTGTGTGTATGTTTGAGAGAGTGAGTGTTTGTGAGAGAGAGAGAGTGTGTGTGTGTGTGTGTGTGTGTGTAAACTAGCCAATCTTATCAGGTGCCCATGAATATAAAATCCAGCTGCTGTTTCAGGTGAGGTGGTCCTCGTGTCTCCAAAGACACAAAGGCTGCAAGAGTGAATTAACTGGGGGAAAGAGAGTGCTGTTCATTCCAGTGGGGATTCATCCAGTAAACCTTCCCCACACACTAACATCCCTCTGGCAATGCAGTGAATAGTCCTGCACACAGTGCTCCAGGTACAAACCAATGTAATGTCACCATAGTCTTACCAGAGCATGGGACAGCTCCTCATTACAGAGTGGGGTCTGGTGGGGATTTAATCAGAGGGTCACTATGGCCCAGCTGAGGGGAGAGGTTAGGAAGGAGAGTCCTTCAGAGTAACTTCAGCTAGTGTGGTAAGCTAACTGACCAGCCAACTGAGCTAACCAACCTCACTCCAGGGGCATGCCGTGTATAACACAATCATTGCCAGCCTGCACCTCAAGAAGAGCCAGGAGCAAGGCCATTCGGCCCCCACCCTAACCCAGAAGGGAGAGCACGGGAAGCTGATGAAGGAACCAAGCCCCTCCCATGTGGCCTTCTGAAATGGAGCTGGAGGACAGGGCAGACCGGGCCTGCTGTTTGCTTCCCTGAGACTGGCCTGCTCCACCTTACAGTGAGAGACTGAGGGGAACCTCGAGGAGATTTCACTTCTCACTGAGAGGCTGCAACTCCAATCCAAATCAGACTGGTTCCCTCCGAGACTCATGGAAGGGTGCAGCACTCTACAGATCAGGGCCTTGTGGAGTCATAACCTCCAGTGTGGGGGCCAAGAGCTGGGAGGTAGTGTTAAGGACATAAGACCATCTGTAATAGGAACAGGAGGAGACCATTCAGCCCCTCGAGCCTGCTCTACTATTCAATAGAATCGTGAATGATTTAGTATTGATTTGGGAGCTGAAACCTGGACAGTACAGAGACAGAGAATCAAATTATTCTGCGATACGGAATTATCAGACGAGAGCACACACACACACACACACACACACAAATCGTGGGATTCAGGCCGTCTGTGGAAACGGGGAGAGACAAAGGAGCATAATGCTAGAGAGGGATCTGATCCCACAGATTTCACTCCTTCCCTCTCTCTCTGCAGCTCTCATGTCTGTTTTTGTTTTTCCCAGTTCTCTCTCCCACATCTTTCCTTCAATCCCTATCTCTCACCATCCTTCACATCTCTGTCCTGTTTACATTTCCCAGTAGATTCCCTTCCCCCTTTGTCACCTCACCTGGTTTTTCAGGAATGCTTAATCATTCAGTCTTTCACAAAACTAACACCTTGCTCATCTCTCTCTGCATCTGTCTCTCAGCTCTGTGGGATCTTGCTATTCCTGTCTGTACATCACTGTAGCAACATCATAGCCCCCACTACCACCCCACTCTCTCAGCTCTATCTCTCTGCTGTTGTAACTCCTCTCTCTCTCTGTCCTATATCTCTCCCTGGGATTTCTGTCTTGCTGTCTGCCTGAACTCTCCCTGTCTTTCTCCTCCCATTTTCTCCTTGTATCTGTCTGACATTGTATTTCTCTTCCTGGAGTTTAACTCTCTCTCTCTCTCTCTCTCTCGCTCTCTCTGTCTGCTCTCTCCCAGTTCTTCTCACTTCCTCTACCCCCCTCTGCCTTTCTCTTGTTCTCTCCCTCCCTCTCACTTTCTGTCCATCCATCTCTCTTTCTCTCGTGTAGTTGCTCTCCCTTTTTCTCCCTGGACCCCTCTGCTCTGTCCTAGCGACTGGGGGAAGGGGCATTGGGAAGAGCTTGCCTCAGTGCCTGGTCTCTCCTAGGTTTTACACCCACTGTGGGGAGGGGGTGAGTGGAAGGAACATGAAGTAGTTTTCTGAGTGAGTCTGAAATAAAGAAAAAGAGAAAGAGAAAGGGAGAGTGATAAAAAGAGAGAAAGACATGGAGAGAGTGGAGATGGAGAAAGTGGAGAGAGAGAAATGGGCAGTAAGAGTCAGGGACGCGGAGTTAGAAAAGGACAGAGTGAGAGAGACTGGGAGAGACAGAAAGTGAGAAGGGCATATATGGAGGGAGAAGGACAGTGTGTGTACTTGGCGACGGTTTCAGAGTGGGATCTTGTTGTGCATTACTGCAGTCAGTCAAAAGGTGAGTTAGTCTCTGCACTATGTCCTCCAGCCCAGGGACTGTGAGTCTGCATGGGAAGGGGGAGAGTGGGAGACAAGGAGAGAGTGGGACAGCCAGAGACAGGGGGAGGGTTTGATGGAGTTTTGGGGTTGGTGGAGAAAGGAGGGGCTGTTGTCAGAGAGAGATGGAGGGAGGGATAGCATGTGATGCAAAATCTGAGACAGGGTTGTGAAGAGGTCTGCACAGGAAGGATAGTCAATGAGGCCATTCAGGGGCCAATCCTGAGGATCCTGAACCGGTCCAGGATCATTTAATGGGTGAGGGGGGATGATGGGCAGAAAGGACTCCATCTGTGATGTAAACCTTCTGTAATTCTCGGACTGGGATCTTGCTGTACATTAAAATCGTTACAGGTGAGTCAGTCAACCCAGACTCATTTACCTGTGTGAGAAAGTGAGGACTGCAGATGCTGGAGAGTCAGAGTTACAAAGTGTGGAGCTGGGGAATCACAGTGGGTCAGCCAGGAGAGTCGATGGTTCAGGCCTGACCTGCTGGGCTTTTCCAGCTCCACACTTTTCCACTCATTTCCCTCTGCCCCAGGGAGTGGGGCTCACAGCAATGTTGGGGGCAGCGAAATATTTGAGGGGGGCACAGTTGGTAAGGTAGGTATTAGGGAGGGAAGGTATTTGGGGAAGGGAATAAATTTGGGAGGAGAGTTAAAATGAGGGGCAAATGTTTTTAGCGGGGTCAAAATTGGGTGAGCACTTTCAGGTCTGAAATAAAGAAAAAGAGAAAGGGAGGGTGAGAAAAAAAGAGAGAGGTAGAGCGAGTGGAGATGGAGAAGGGGGATGAGAGAAAGATGGGGCAGAGACAGACAGTGAGAGGGAGGGTGTGAGAGAAAGGCAGATTGAGAGAAAGAGACAGACAGGGAGAGAGAAGGACAAAGAGAGAAGGGGAAGTCAGACTGAGACAAACAGGCGTTGAAGCATGGACAGACTGAAGGGGTGACACTCAGTATTCCAGTTGGTTCCAGCTCTCTCTCTCTCAATGGTTTTTCACACTCCCTCTCTCCCATGCTCCTGGGGTTTCCTTCAGCTTGTCTCTCTCTCCCTCTCTCTCTCCCTCTCTCTGGATGGTGAACTGGTCTCTGTCCCTTGCCATGTTGGTCACCTCAGAAAGCCTCCAGAAAATTCAAGAGATCAGTCTGCAGGTGATCCCTGGTTTCGTTCATTTCTGGATGGTTTCCCAGAACTTTCTATACTTCTGGCCAATTCAGAGAATCAGTTAATAGTTTGAAGCGTTGCTAATCATTTGGATGGCTTGTTCCTGTCAGTTTCTTTGTGTAGCAGGACCCGGTACCTTCCTGTCTGGGCCCTCCTTTGTTTAGTGGAGACGTTATTAGGGATATGTCTGCCCAGGGGAACTGTTGCCTTTTACATTATGCTGATGGGATAACCATCTGGCTGCTGTCTGGCTTTTGTGATTTGGGAGTATAACTTGTCAAATATACCCAGCATCTCTTAGCTGTCTATCTGTGTTTTAACAAGAAGACCGCAAAATTTCACCCATTCCCCCTCCCCCACCCAATATTTTGAATAGAAAGAAGCTTATACAGTAAATTACAAACCTAATTTTAAAAGCTGGTTATGTTTGTTGTCAGAGTAGCCTGCTGTTTGAGCGAAAGCCATTTTGTACATTGGTCAAACTGATTGTCATATGGCTGATAAGTGATATCATAGAATCCCTACAGAGCAGAAACAGGCCCTTCAGCCCATCGAGTGCACAATGACCCTCTGAAGAGAATCCAACTCAGATCTATCCCCTGATGATATCTCTGAAACCCTACATTTCCCATGGCTATTCCAGCTAACCTGAATATCCCTCGGCACTACGGGCAATCTGTCAAAAATGCCCACCATTGAACAGTGGGAGAAAACCCATACAGATGTCGGGAGAATGTACAAACTCCACACAGACAGTCGCTCAGGAGTGGAATCAAACCCAGGTCTCTGGCGCTGTGCGGTAACAGTGCTAACCACTGAGTGACTGTGGTCCTCCTAACTGTTTTGACAAAACATATTCCGTTCTGAGAATCCATACAGAATTGTGATGCATAGCCTACATCCGGTGAGCAGAATAAATGCGAGTGAATGAGACCTGCTGGCTCAAACTCCAGGAATTCCTTCCCGAAGGACATTGTGAGTCCACCACCTGCAACAGTTCAAGGAGGCAGCTCACGACCAAAACCAGCTCCCGAGCAGCTACGGACAGGCAATCAATACTGGGCCCAGCCAGGAACACTCAAACACTGCAAATGAATGAAACTAAGGTGATCACCCGGGGAGTTCCATCTACCTTCCAGTCCCTGGGGGTGTGTCCAGGCATTATTCACCATGATCGTACCCATCTGTTACAGCCTGCAATCCTAACCACCGGGATCCCGAGATATATCAAGGTGAGTGTGGTTAGGACCACAGCTTGATGTGAGAGGAGCCGAATTCGTTAATGACAGGCGATGGGAATGCCATGGTCTGGCCTGTTCCTCCACACAAGAGGTTAGTGAGTAAAATTAGGGCGCACGGTATTGGGGCAAAGTACTAGATTGGATAGAGAATTGGTTGGCTAATAGGAAACAAAGGGTAGTGATTAACGGCTCCATTTCGGAATGGCAGGCAGTGACCAGTGGGGTACCGCAGGGATCCGTGCTGGGACCGCAGCTTTTTACAATATATGTAAATGATATAGAAGATGGTATCAGCAATAACATTAGCAAATTTGCTGATGATACAAAGCTGGGTGGTAGGGTGAAATGTGATGAGGATGTTAGGAGATTACAGGGTGACCTGGACAAGTTAGATGAGTGGGCAGATGCATGGCAGATGCAGTTTAATGTGGATAAATGTCTGGTTATCCACTTTGGTGGCAAGAACAGGAAGGCAGATTACTACCTCAATGGTATCAAATTAGGTAAAGGGGCTGTTCAGAGAGATCTGGGTGTTCTTGTCCACCAGTCAATGAAGGCAAGCATGCAGGTACAGCAGGTCGTGAAGAAGGCTAATAGCATGCTGACCTTCATAACAAGAGGGATTGAGTATAGAAGCAAAGAGGTGCTTCTGCAGCTGTACAGGGCCCTGGTGAGACCACACCTGGAGTACTGTGTACAGTTCTCGTCTCCAAATTTGAGGAAAGACATTCTGGCTATTGAGGGAGTGCAGCGTGGGTTCACGAGGTCAATTCCTGGAATGGCAGGATTGCCTTACACGGAAAGACTGAAGCGACTGGGCTTGTATACCCTTGAGTTTAGAAGACTGAGAGGGGATCTGATTGAAACGTATAGGATTATGAAAGGATTGGACACTCTGGCAGGAGGAAACATATTTCCGCTGATAGGGGAGTGCCGAACCAGAGGACACAACTTAAAAATACGGGGTAGACCATTTAGGACAGAGATGAGGAGAAACTACTTCACCCAGAGAGTGGTGGCTGTGTGGAATGCTCTGCCTCAGAGGGCAGTGGAGGCCCAGTCTCTGGATTCATTTAAGAAAGAATTGGATAGAGCTCTTAAAGATAGTGGAGTCAAGGGTTATGGAGATAAGGCTGGAACAGGATACTGATTAGGAATGATCAGCCATGATCATATTGAATGGCGGTGCAGGCTCGAAGGGCTGAATGGCCTACTCCTGCATCTATTGTCTATTGTCTATTGTCTATTCTCTATTTACGTAAGTGTGGTCCCTGTCAATGTCCCCTCTATCTCCACAGCATGTGGGAGGGAATCATGATAACCCATCCAAGTACCTTTTTAAATGTAATTCCGATACTTTCGACTTCAAAGATCCCCATCCTAACATTGTCACTTGGGATAATTGGAATTCCTCATACCAGGCCCAGTGCCCCACCGAAAGTGTCCTTACAGCTGTCATTAACCCAGCCCTTGGTGAGCTGCTGTAACTGACAGTGAGACATGTTCGTGTGGGTGTTCTCCTGGAACAAATATTTACGCTGTTTGTCACTAACCCGGGATGGGACTTTTCTCGAGCATTAAGGACCGCTGCCTTCATTTCATCATGGATGTCCCTCCCTCACTGTTGTCCCTCAGCGAGGGCTGAATGGCCTGGTGGACAAAGTCACATGGTGATTAATTTAGTTTGTTTGTCAGCATCCAGTCCGTGTTTGACAGACTGTCGGTCTATCTCATACAAAAATGTATCTGGGTTTGAGACAGGATCAAACAGAGTGACCTTTTTGGTGCTGCCCACCAGCTGGGTGCCTGGAATGGCTGTTGTGTATGGAGTGAGACCATAATCTGCTTTACCCTGGGGAACCACAGGATTCATGGAATCTGAGTTCGGCTGTGAGTCAGCGCGGGGGGCAAAAGGTGCAGTTACCTGGGAGACAGGCAGTGGGAGTCCCCATCTGTGAGCGGGTGTGGATGTGTCAGTGTGGAGCCTGTCAGTATCTCCCTGGGGAGGTAGAACCACAAAGGCACACATTATCCCATTCTGGGAGAGTTCCCAGTTCCCTAGGGATTGTATTTGCTCCTGGCACCTCCTCCTAGGGCCTGATGTGTGTTGTTCCGTGTTGCAGGTGTACAGGATCCATGCAGCTGCTTGGAGCTCATACACTGTCCTTCCAGATTGTCAATGTAACCTGAGGCTGCCTACCCATCCCCAGAGACCCTCCTTTCACTGGATTGGACTCTTCCCAATTGGAACTGGAGTAGTCCCATGTGGGTGAGATTTTCCTGCCCTGTTCTGTCCTGCTCATTGTGTCGGGGACATAGCTCTGTCACAGCCTGTAGGTTTCCCTGGGGTGACTGGATCCCAGCTGCCTTATCCCAGCCGGGGGTCCTCCAGGCTATCGGCAGTGGAGTGAGCTTTCCAGCTTCCTTCCCCGGTTCTCTGTGGGCATCTCACCACAGCTCCTGTACCAGGAACCCTTCACTGCACGGCCAGGCTGGCTTCCTGTGAAATTCTGCAGGACTGTTACACATTTGTACCGGCTTGTGTTCCTATTGCTTTGGTCGCTTCTGTATTATGGGACACTTAGGTATGTTCATAGAGTTCTACAGCATGGAGACAGGCTCTTTGGCCCAAACTGGTCCATCCACACTAACCCCGTTTCCCTGCACTTGACCCATATCATTCCAATACGTTCCTCTCCATGTATTTGTCCAAGTGCATTTTAAATGTTCTTAAATGTATCCTCCTCGACCACTTGCACTGGTAGTTCATTCCGTATGTGTACCACCCTCTGGGTAAAAGCATTGTCCCTCAGGTTCCCTTTTAATCTTCCCCTTTCACCTTAAACTGATGCCCTTTCATCCTTGATTCCCCAACACTTGGATAAAGACTGAGTGCATTCATCCTATCCATGCCTCCCATGATCTTATACACCTCTATAAGGACACCCCCCTCAGTGTCCTACACATGAAAGAAAATGTCCTTGCTTGTCCAACCTCTCTCTTTATCTGTCCAGTTGAGTTCTGGCAACATCTTTGTAAATTTCTTCTGTCCTCTTTCTAGTACAATAACATCCTTCCGATAGCAAGGTGGGTAAAACTGAACACAATATTCCAAGTGCGGCCTCACCAACATCCTGCACAACTACAACAGACCTTCCCAACTTCGATATTCCATGCCCTGACTGGTGAAGGGCCCAGTGTACCAAAAGCCTTCTTCACTGCCCTGTCTCCCTGAGTTCAGAGAGCCGTGCTCCTGGAATCCAAGGTCCCTCTGTTCCACGACACTCCTTCAGGCCCTACCATTCACCATGAAACCCCAGTCTTGATGTGACTTTCCAAAATGTAAGATCTCGCTCTTGTCTGTATTAAACTCCATTTGCCATTTCTCAGCCCAGTTCCCCAGCTGATGAAGGCCATGTTGCAATTGCTGAGAACCTTCCTCACTTATTTTAGTGTAATCTGAAAACTTTCTAATCATGCCTTAAATATCCTCATCCAAATCATTGATATAGATGACAAACAGCAATGGGCCTAGCACTGACCAGCTGCGTGGCACAATGGCTCAGTGGTTAGCACTGCTGCCTCACAGCACCACGGATCTGGGTTCAATTCCAACCTCACAGGATGCTCTGTGGGGGTTAGATCCTGTTAGGGTTAGATTTCCTACAGTATGGAAACAGGCCATTTGGCCCAACAAACCACACCGACCTGCTGAAGAGTAACCCACCCAGAGCCATTCTCCCTACCCAACATTTACCCTTAACGAATGTACCTAGCAATATGGGCAATTTAGCCTGGCCAATTCATCTGACCTTCGCATCTTTGGAATGGGGAGAAAACCGGAGCACCCAAAGGAAACCCACACAGACACAGGGAGAATGTGCAAACTCCACACAGTCACCCGAGGCTGGGGTCGAACCTGGGTACCTGGCGCTGTGAGGCAGCAGTGCCAACCGCTGAGCCACCATGCCACACCAACTGAGTTTGTACATTCTCCCCATGTCTGCGTGGGTTTCCTCTGGGTGCACCGGTTTCCTCCCACAATCCAAAGATCTGCAGGTCAAGTAAATTGGCAATGCTCAATTGCCGAGAATGTTCATGGATGTGTAAGTTGCGTTACTCAGGGGTAAATGTAGAGTAATAAAGTAGGGGAATGGGCTTGGGTGGAATAATCTTCAGAGGGCCAGTGGACTTGTTGGGCCGAAGGGCCTGTTTCCACAGAGGAAGGATTCTATGATTCTATGACCGCTGAGGCACACCATGAGTCACAGGCCTCCAGTCTGACTGTTACACTCTGCTTCCTACCATCAAGCCAATTGTGTACCCAGCTTGCCAACGCCCCCTGGATTCCATGCGATCTAATCTTCCAGAGCAAGGTACCATGTGGAACCTTATCAAAGGCCTTCCTGAAATCTGTAGAGTCTAGATGTACTGGCCTGCCCTCGTCAAACTTCCTGATCACTTCAATAAAGAACACTGACTAATTTGTGAGGCATGGTCTCCCATGCACAAGGCTTTGCTGACTCCTCCCAATCAAATGTTGTATTTCCAAATGCATGTCTATCTAATCTCTCAGCATCTTCTCAAGTAACTTACTTACCACGGATGTTAGGTTTACTGATCTATAGTTCCCAGGTTTATCTTTGCAGCCATTCTTGAATAAGGGTGCAGCATATGCTGTCCTCCAGTCTTCCAGGACCTCACCCGTGGCTAAAGGTGAGGCAAAAAGATCAGCAGGGACTCCACAAGAACTTCCCTCACCTCTTGAGGTGCTGTTGGATATGTTTGGTCAGGTCCAGGAGATTTATACACCTTCATACATTCTAATGCATTCAACACATCCTCTCCTGTGATATGGACTGACACCAAGAGATCATCACTAACTTTCCCAAGTTCCCAGGCCTTCATGTCCTTCTCCAAGGTCAACACAGAGGGGAAATAACTCCTGCATTTCTGCACACACGTCCACTTTCGTCCTTGAAGTGTCCTATTTTTCTCTCGAGTTATTTTTTTTTTTCCTTGGGAGGGGGAGATTGTAGTGTTGGGTAGGGATCAGTCAGGGAGGGGGAGATTGCAGTGTTGGGTAGGGATCAGTCAGGGAGGGGGTGATTACAGTGTTGGGCAGGGATCAGTCAGGGAGGGGGAGATTGTAGTGTTGGGTAGGGATCAGTCAGGGAGGTGGAGATTGTAGTGTTGGGTAGGGATCAGTCAGGGAGGGGGAGATTACAGTGTTGGGTAAGGATCAGTCAGGGAGGGGGAGATTACAGTGTTGGGTAGGGATCAGTCAGGGAGGGGGTGATTACAGTGTTGGGTAGGGATCAGTCAGGGAGGGGGTGATTACAGTGTTGGGTAGGGATCAGTCAGGGAGGGGGTGAGTGCAGTGTTGGGTAGGGATCAGTCAGGGAGGGGGTGATTACAGTGTTGGGTAAGGATCAGTCAGGGAGGGGGAGATTGCAGTGTTGGGTAGGGATCAGTCAGGGAGGGGGAGATTACAGTGTTGGGTAGGGATCAGTCAGGGAGGGGGTGAGTGCAGTGTTGGGTAGGGATCGGTCAGGGAGGGGGTGATTGCAGTGTTGGGTAGGGATCAGTCAGGGAGGGGGTGAGTGCAGTGTTGTGTAGGGATAGAGGGAAATCAGGAGGGCAAAAAGGGGACATGAGATTGCTTTGGCAAATAGATTTAAGGAGAATCCAAAATGTTTTTATAAATCCATAAAGGACAAAAGGGTCCCTGGGGAGAGAATAGGGCCCCTCAATGATCAAGACAGTCTGCACGTGGAGCTGCAGGAGATGGGGGAGAAACTGAACAAGTATTTCCTGTCGAGAAGGACATGGAAGATATCGAATAGAATGATGGTTTGAGAAGTAGCATTGGGAAATAGATGATGTCATCTTGCAAAATGTCCACATTACAGAGGAGGAGGTGCTGGATGTCTTGAAATGGTTAAAGGTGGATAAATCCCCAGGACCTTATCAGGTGTAATCTCGATCTCTGTGGGAAGCTAGAGAAGTGATTGCTGGGCCTCTTACTGAGATATTTGTATCATCGATATTCACAGGTGAGATGCCAGAAGACTGGAGGTTGGGCTAACATGGTGCCACTGTTTAGGAAGGCTGGTATGGACAAGCCAGGGAACTACAGACTGGTTCGCCTGTCATCAGTCGTGGGCACGTTGAGCGACGGATACATGAGGGACAGGAATTACATGTGTTTACAGAGGCAATGTCTAATTGGGGATAGTCAGCATTGCTTTGTACGTGGGAAATCATGGCTCAAGATATTGAGTTTTTTGAAGAAGTAACAAAAGGATTGATGAGGGCAGCGCGGTGGATGAGTGATATAGACTTCAGTAAGGTGTTCGAAATGTTTCCACATGGGAGATTGGAGAGCAAGGATAGATCTCACCGAATACAGGGAAAACCAGCCATTTGGATACAGAACTGGCACGAAGGTAGAAGACAGAGGGTGGTGTGGGGGGTATTTTTTTTCAGACTGGAGACCTGTGACCAGTGGAGTGCCACAAGGATCGGTGCTGTGCCCACTACTTTCCATTAATTATATAAATGATTTGAATGTGAACACAGCAGGTATAGTTAGTAAGTTTGCAGATGACACCAAAATTGGAGGGGTAGTGGACAGTGAAGAATGTTACTTCACATTACAACGGGATGGTGAACTGATGGGCCAATGGGCTGAGGGGTGGGAGATGGAGCTTCATTTACATAAATGGGAGGGGCTGCATTTTGGGAAAGCAACTCTTCGCAGGACTGATCCACTTAATGTTAATGTCCCAGGGAGTGTTTCTGAACAAAGAGACCTTGGAGTGCAGGTTCATTGTTCCTTGAAAGGAGAATTGTGGGTCGATAGGATAGTGAAGAAGGTGTTTGGTATGGTTGCGTTTACTGATCAGTGCATTGAGTAGAGGAGTTAGGAGGTCATGTTGTAGCTATACAGGACATTGGATAAGCCAGTTTTGGAATATTGCGTGCAATTCTAGTCTCCTCCCTATCGGAATGATGTTGTGTAAATTGAAATGGTTCAGAAAAGATTTGCACAAACGCTGACAGGATTGGAGGATTTGAGCTAAAGAGAGAGGTTAAATGGGCTGGGGATGTTTTCCCGAGAATGTCTGAGGCCGAGGGATAACCCATATGGAGGTTTCTAAAGCTATGAGAGGCATGGTTAGGTTTAACAGACAAGGTCTTTTCCCTGGGGTGGGGGAGTCCAGAACTGGAGGGCCTAGGTTCAGGATGAGAGGGGAAAGATATAAAAGGAACGTAAGGGACAACGTTTTGATGTGGAGGGTGTTGCGTGTATGGAATGACCTGCCAGATGAAGTGGTGGAGACTGATACAATTACTGCATTTAAAAGGCATCTGGATGGGTATACGAACAGGAAGGGTTGAGAGGGATTTGGGCCAAGTGCTGGCAAATGTGATGAGATTATGTTCGGATATGTGGGTGGTGTGGATGAGTTGGACACCGAAGGCCTTGTTTCTGTGCTGTCCATCTCTCTGACTGTAAATGTTTTGTACTGTCCATTTCCAGCCATACACTTCACGGTTTCCCCTGTTTACCTTGGTCAGTTCTCCTCTCAAACACATGTCAATGGCTTTGGTTGTGATTGTTGGGTGTGCTTTATGGTCACTTTAAAAATCCATCATCTCACTGAATTCTACTACACTACAATTTCCCAGAGGATATCTCAGTGGGACATTACTCCTTCCCACAGCATCATCACCCAACGGTCGATCTGAGATAGTCACCTCCCTGGCCGTTTCCACAATGTCTTATTCAAAGAAACACTGACACAAACATTCAAAGAGGAGTTCGGAGAACATCCCTTTTGCCGATGTGACTGCCCCAGATTATACAAAGACTGAAGTCTCCCAGAATTATCACAGTGCCTTTGTATTACACAGGAATACATTGGAATGTGGAACAGGGTTGAGCAATGAAATGCTGTTAGGCAGCCTCTAAACTGTTCACCTGCTTGTGTTGTTGACACGTGTTACCCAGAATCTGCATTCAGACTGATTCAGCTTCATCATCTGAGGCCAAATGCTTTCTCTGTAATGCCTTTGTTACCCATTACTGTCAGGGTTACCCATCCTGCACTCCCTGATACCCCTAAAGGAGGTGTACAATAGAATATTCATGTTCCACCTTTTGTTCACCCTGTCACCACTAAATCTCATTTATCTCTGTGCCCCAGTCCATCCACCTTATTGCAGAGACTTTGTCCATTCCAAAAAAGAACATTACGACTGGCTCTTTCCACAATTTCTTGTCACAGTCCAATTCACTGATGTCCAGTTTCAGCTAAACTCTGTCTCTTCCTGTTCCTTTCTGCTTGTCTTCAGCTACATTGCCATTTCTGTTTGGATTTGGAAAGCTCCTTTCACCTGAACCCTGTCCCTGCATCCTCTCTGTCAGTTTAAAGCCCTGTCCATAAGCTTACCGACATGGTTGACCAGGACACTGCTCCCAGCAGTGTTATGTTTAATTCACTCATGGGATGTTGCTGTCTCTGGCAGGCCAGCATCGCATGCCCACCCTGAGCTGCCCTTGAGCTGAGTGCCTTGCTGGATCATTACAGAGAGCAGTTTAGAGTCAACCCCATCGCTCTGGGTCTGGATCATATGTAGGCCAGACCCGCTGCCTTTCACAGATTTCCATTCGGAAAGAATATTAGGCAGTTAGATGGGTTATACTGGACACCAGCATTAACATCTGGATGAACAGTCAGGTGAGAATAGCACGAGGCCATCACCTGTCCCACTCGTAGCTCACCTGTCACTGAGTACTGATCCCCGTGCACCATGAATCACAACCCTTTCATCATGACCATTGTGTGATCCTGATACCTTCCTGCACTCTGGTGATATCACTCAGTCTCTCTCCATGTGGTATCCCTCACTGTGTGGGTCTAATTGCTGCCTCTGTCAGTGTCTCTCACTCTTGCAGCTACTCCAGATCCTGACCCAACAGCATTCTCCATTCCAGAGGGACACAGCAGCACAGGCCAGGGATGGAGACAGGGATTTTCCAGATTTCTGTGGGACTCAGTGCCATTCTCCATGTGTAACCCTCACTGCATCAGTCTAATTTCCCATTCTGTCTGTTTCTCTGTCTCCTGTAGGTCATCTGGATGTTCCTGTCTCAGCCGAATTCCTAACTCTTGTCTCATCCATAACCACATCAAAGACGGTTGGTCAGTCAGAGAGACATGAAGAGGGAGGTCTGGAGCCTTCAGTAAATCCTGCAGTCGGTAAGATCACTCACAGTGAACAGCACAGGGAGGGGTTAGTGACCTTCTGTATTCAGACCTGGAAGACAGGACATAGACACCGAACTGGGCAAGGTAAAGCAACATTCTAGGCTTCATTCACATCATCTTGTGAGGGACCTGCTTTCACCTCTGCTGTACTGGTCCTCACTGAGACTTCTCTCTCTGACTCTCTCTCTCACCCCCTCACTCTCATTCTTTCTTTCTCACCCTCTCTTTCTCTCTCACCCCCTCACTCACTCTCCACCCAAACTCTCTCTCTCACCCGACTTCTCTCTCCCTCGCATCCCTCTCTCTCTCATCCCTCTATCACTGGATTGCCCTCTATCTCTCCCTATCAGCTTTGCCTCCTCGATATCTATCTTTCTCTCTCTCTCTCTCGCTCGCGCTCTCTCTCTCGTCCCCTTCTCGTGCGCTCTCTTGCTCTCAGACTCTCTGTCTCATTTCCTTCCCCTCCCTCCCACTCATTTGCACCTCTCTCTCTCTCTTGCCCCCCCTCTTGCCCCCCTCGGTCTCGCGCTCTCGCACGCCCCTCTCTCACTCACTCGCCCCTCTCTCTCACCCCCTCGCCCCTCTCTCTCACCCCTCCTCACTCTCAACCCATCTCTCTCTCACCCTCTCTCTCCCTTCCCCTCTTATGCTCTCTTCCCCCTCTCTCACTCACCCCTCTCTCCCCTTTTCTCACCCCCTTGCTCTCATTCCCCCTCTCAACATTTTGTATTTCTATTATCATGCTTATAATTTCACAAAAATACTATTGAGAACTTTAGACCTCAGGCCAGAGATGGAGATATTAGGTCATTGCCAAAGCATTGCCAAAAAGCAGGTTTTGAGGGATGTCTTAAAGGTGGAAAGCAGACCTGTGAGGTTTTGGCTGCAAATTTCAGACCATGCTGCTTCAGCAAGTGTAGAAACAGCCACACAGGTGAACTAATGAATTAACAAATGGTTGGGAGTCTCGAAGAAAATGGGTTGTCCAGGTCTCAAAGTGTGTGTGGTGCAGGGAGTTAGGGACTATGACAGCCAGGAATTAAATCAAGTGTGAGAATTTTAAATTGAGGGATATTGGCCAGGTGCTGGCAGGTGAGACTAGATTGGGTTGGGGTATCTGGTCGGCATGGACGGGTTGGACCGAAGGGTCTGTTTCCATGCTGTACATCTCTATGGCTGTACGCTGTTGATTCTAATTAGGAGCCTTTTGATGAATCAACAAGCAGTGATTTAGACTTTCTTGAGATTACAGGGAGGTTGAATATGGGAAGCTGGCCCTGAGTGTGTTTGGAAAATGAAGTCTGGAGATAACACACAACGGATGAGAGTTTCAGTATATGAGCTGAGACAAGGGTGGAATCAGCTAGAATTAGTGATCTTGGAGTGGGACTGGGCTGTCACCCTCACCTCGCCTCTGGGATTCAGCTGGTAGCCAGATTGTGAATCAGGGCGGTAACACAATCGGGAGCTGAGTGGTCCTGGTAGAGCCTAAAATGAGTGTCACTCAGCTGGCTGTTGCTGAGCAGCTGCTGCTTGGTAGCCCTGTTGATGACATCTTCCATCACTTTACTGCTGATCGAGTGTGGACCGATAGAGGGAAATTGCCTGAGTTGGGTTGCCCTGTGTTTTTGTGTTGAACATCCCTGGGCAATGTTCCACATTGTTGGTCAATGCCAGTGCTGGAGTGGTACTTGGCTTGGTGGGTGGCAAGTTCTGGAGTACAAACCATCAGTATTATTGCCAGAATATTGGCAGGGCCTGTAGCCTTTGCACTATTTAACCATTTCTTGATGTTATTCAAACTGAATTGAATTGGCTTAAAACTCACATCTGTGATGTTAGAAACCACTGGAGAAGGCTAAGATGGATCATCCCACTTTACACTTCTGGCTGAAGATTGCTGCAAATGCTGTCATCTTATCTGGTGAATGGGTGTGTGAGACCCCTCCATCAGTAAGGGTGGGGATATCTGTGATGCTTCCTCCAGTGAGTTGTTTAATTATCCATCACCGTTCACAACTGGGTGTGGCAGAACTGCAGAGCTCCGATCTGTTCCACTGGACGTAGGATCACTTAGCTTTACAGATTGTGCTGGAGTACAGTTCTGCTGCTGTTGATGTCCCACAGTGCCTCAGAGATACCCAGTTTGAGATCCTGCATCTCTTCAAAGTCTGTCCTAATTAGAACGGTGATAGTGTCACTCAACACAATGAAGGTTTTTCTCAACTTTAAGGCAAGACTTGTGTCTCCAAAAGGAATGTGTGATGGTCGCTCTTACCGATACTGTCATGGCCAGATGTATCTGCAGCTGGTCAATTCATAACAATGAGATCAAGTATGTTTTTCCCTCTTGTTGGTTCCCTCACCACCCGCTGCAGACTCAGTTGAGCAGCTATACCCTTTAGGACCTGACCAGCTCAGTCAGTAATTCTGTTGCAGAGCAAGTCTCGATCATGGACATTGAAATCCTGTACCCAGAGTACATTTGACATCATTTTATTGCCTCAGTGCTTCCTCCAAATGTTGTTCAACATGAAGGAGAACTGATCCATCAGCCAAGGGAGGATGGTATGTGGTAATCAGCAGGAGCCATGAAACCTACTGGTCTCCGGAGCCAATGCTGTGTACTCCCAGGACAAATCCTCCCTGTCTGTACACCACTGTGCCACCACCTCTGCCTGGTCTGTCCTGCCGGTGGGACAGGACGTATCAGAGATTTCAGGAGAAAGTGAAGACTGCAGATGCTGGAGATCAGAGTCGAGAGTGTGGTGCTGGAAAAGCACAGCAGGTCAGGCTGATGAAGGGCTTAGGCTTGAAACATCGATTCTCCTGCTCCTCGGATGCTGCCTGACCTGTTGTGCTTTTCCAGCACCACACTCTCGATATCTAGGGATGGTGATGGTGGTGTTTGGTTATCTTTGTAAGGGATGATTCCGTGAGTATGACTATGTCAGGCTGTTTCTTGACTAGTCTGTGAGACAGCTCTCCACGTTTTGGCACCAAAAACCATATGTTAGTGAGGAGGACGTTGCACCATCGAGAGGGCTGATTCTGTGGTTGTAATTTCTGGTACCGTGTTAGTTGCCAACTGGTCCATCCACTTTCATTCCTGTGTTGAGACTTTGCAGTGATTAGTACAGTGAGTAGCTGGCTGGGCCGCTATCAGGTTGGCAGGAATTTTTTCGCCATTGACAATGGTTTCATGGAGTTCAGATTCCTAATACGTTATTTATTTTCTTGAATTCAGATTCCACCATCTGCCAAGATGGGATTCGAACCAGGACTTCAGCCGTTTGTTTTAATATTCTGGATAAAAGCTAAATACATCAGGTTTGTTCACTCATTTTAAATATCACTAACCCTGGTTTTGTTTCTTTGTAAAACACTGTCCATCGTCCTGTCTCCTCCATCCTCCCCTCCAACAACGAGTGAGGAGCACATGGGGTTTCCCTGTCACTAAGACTGAGATAATCCGATCTGCTGTTTCTCTCCCTCCCACTAGCCCACTGAGTCAAACTGCCTCACGTGGTGTTCCTGGTTTTTGTCCTGAACCTACATCTTTCTCCAGTGTCTTGTCAAACCTTATCAGAGCTCACCTTGACCCTTTACCCTAATCTCGCTAAACTCACTTTCCAACTCTCTTTCCTCTGCTGCCGCCTCATCACTCCCCCTCGCCAATTCAGAGATATTGTTCCTTGTTCTGTCTGTTGGTCTTTTTCTGGTTATGTCCTTCTCTCCCATTCTGTGAAAAACTAATATTTGACCTCACGGTTGTTGGAAAATCCTGCTCCATCTCCACTCTCCCTTTCCTTTCTGAATTCCTTGCATTTGCTGTCCCTCAACGATCTATCCTTGGTCTCTCCTGTATCTCACGTAAATAGTGCCAGGAAGTGATATCATCCAAAAACACTGTGTTAGGTTTGACATGTATACTGACGATGCCCAGCTCTCCCTCCCCATCATCCCTCTCCATTACTCCACTGTTACTCAGTTATCAAACTGCTTATCACATTCCCACTACTCGATTAGCTGCAATTTCAGCCAATGAAACATTGTCATGGTTAAACCCATTGCCTTACCTTTACCTTTCTGCTGAGCCCCTTCCTCCCACTGGGAACTCTCTGAGGCAGAACAACACTCTTCACAATATTGCTGTTCTATCTGACCCCAAGGTGACCTTCTGATCAGACATCCACACAATCACAACACCAGGAATTCCAATCTCTTAAACGTTGCTTTTCTCCACCTCACCCCAGCTCCATTGCTACTGAAACCCCTTACCCGCATCTGTGTCACCTTAAACTTGAATCCAAAACAGAACCCTTGATTCCGTGACTCATAATCTGGTTTCAGACTCCCCTCTCAGTATTTACCCTCAGACACATCCTCTCAGTATTTATCCTGTCAAACCTCTAAAGAATCCCATCTGTCTCAATGAGATCACCTCTCTTTCTCCAAAATTCAGTGAGTAGAGTTCCAAACTTTTCAGCCTTTATTTAAAAGATAATCCCTCCAAACCAGGGATCATCTCATTGAATCTTCCCTGAAATGCCTCCAATAAAGTGACACATTTCCTTCTCTAAAGGGACCAAAACTGCTCTCATTACTGCAGATATGGTGGTCTCACCAGCACTTCCACACGTTACTCTCAGGTATATACTCCAAACTCTAATACTGAAAACTTTTGAAACAAACATTCGATTCCCCTTCCTGATTCCCTGGTGTAACTGTGTGGTAGCTTTCTGTGTTTACTGAACAATTACCCCAGGTCCCTTTGTGGTGCAGCTTTCTACAGTTTCCACCATTTAAATAGTACTTTGCTCTTTTATTATCTCCTCCAAAATGAGCAACTTCCCATTTTTCCCAAGTTACACCCCATCTGGCAACTTGTTGCCTCCTTCTCCTGTGCATCTCTCTCTTTTCATAATCCTCTTAGACATTTACAGTTATGCCTCTTCTAGGAGATATCACCCCCCCCCCCCCCTTCCCATTCTTCCAAGCATTTACTGGGAGCACTGGGCAGTGGGAAGCAGACAGAGTTGCTATCTTTTTAGGGATACGCTTTGGAGTGATTGGGAGGATCTTCCTACCCATTGGTCAGGATGGAGACAACGTGCCCATCGTTAGGCATTAGCCTTTCACACCCGTGTCTTATTGATGAGGCAGAGCGGCAGCACGGAATGAAAGAAAAGAAAGTCATTCTTGTTCCCCATAACTCACTGACGCTTGGATCATTTTCTCCAATGTGTCAAAGAACAGCTGTGTTCAGTCACATGAGATCTCCAGTTGGAATCTCCTAGAAACCCACAGGTTTCCCTCTGAGTTGACTGCTGATGTCCTCTAGGGTAATATGTACAGTAATCCTGGGCCACAAGGAGGGGATGGTGTGAGTTTCTAACTTGAACTGATAGTGACAGATTTTATATACTTGTATCACGGGATATTACAGGTGGACATTCAGATGGTAATCTCAGTAAATATTCTGCTAAACTCTGATTGAATTACTCAGTATATCAGGATCTGGATATTCGCATTGTGTGTGTGAGTATTGTGCTCCAGATCAATCCCATTTGCTGCTTAAAAATTCTCCTTTGAATCATCGCATTCTCTCAAAAGGTCTCCCCAAACCTTCAATGTGTCATGTAATCCTTTTATGATGACCAGATGAGTGTAAGGTTTATTATTCGAATGTGTAATTTTTGTATAAGGATGTCTCAGAGAGGGAGCAGAATATTCTTAAAGGGGAGAATAACCATTTTGAGGGGAGGCTGTTGTTTATTGGTATCAATGACATAGGAATTGAAGAGTTCACATTATTGGATCATTGGAATCTCTTGTGGGGTAGAATTGACCTCCATCAGAAGGATGGATTGTACTGGCACTGGAAGGGAACAATTGCTAGTGCTATTAAGGAAGCATTAAACCAGTGAAGGAATGTGGGTAAACCCAGAGAGAGAGTGAGCGAAGAGCTAAGTCTGATGCTTGTACAGTTCAGACATCAAACAGTCAAGGCAAACAAGGGCAAGGAACAGAATGAGCAGTTACACTGCATATGTTTCAATGCAGGGGGCAGAGGAGCTCAGGGTATGGTTTTGAACATCGCACTGGAATATTATAGCAATTACAGAGGCATAACTTAATGATGGATAGGACCAGCAGCTTAATGTTCCAGTGTATAGATGCTATAGCAAAGATAGAAAGGGGGCAAAAGAGCAGGGGAAGAGGTATTTTTGATTAGGGATAACATTACAGCTGGGCTTCAAGAGGGTATTCCTGGGAGTACATCCAGGCAGAACTGAGAAATAAGAAAGGGATGATCCCCTTATTGGGATGGTACTATTGACCGCCTCCCCACTTCCCCAATAGTCAGCAGGGAGTTGAGAAGCAAATTTACTGAGAGATCACTTATCTGTAAGAACAGTATGGTTGTGTACAAGACTTGACCTTCTTTGTTATTCATTCACAGGATGAGGGTGTCACTGGCTGGGCCCAAAGGGCAGTAAAGAGTCAACTTCATTGCTGTGGGTCTGGAGTCACATGTAGGCCAGACCAGGTAAGGATGGCAGATTCCTTCCCTGAAGGATATTAGCGAATCTGATGAGTTTTTTTTTCGCAATAATCAACAATGGATTCGTGGTCTTTAATAGATTCTTAATTCCAAATTTTTATTGAACTCACATTCCACTGTCTGCCGTGACGGGATCCAAACCCTGGGCCCCAGAACGTTACCTGGGTGTCTGGATTATCCATCTAATGATAATCTCACTAGGCCATTTGGTAGGGCGAGTGACTGAAGTATCCGTGGGGCAGCACATCAGCACCAAAGATCCCATGGTCTCTGCAGAAGATAGAAAGGGCTGGGGAGGGAGATATATCCCTGGTGGTGGGGTCTGACTGTAGGTAGCAGACATAGCAGAGGTTAATGGAGATTAGTGGGTGGCAGGTGAGGACCGGGGGATTATATTCTTATTGTGGTTGGAGGGGTGGGGGGAAGGCGGAGGTACAAGAAGTGGAGGATATGCGTTGGAGTGCATTGTTGATCAAGTGGGAGGGAAATGCGGTCCTTGAAAGAGGAAACCTTTCTGGGATGTCCTGGAGTGGAATTTCTTCTTCTGGGAGCAGATATGGCAGAGGCGGAGGAATTGGGAGTACAGGATCACGTTTTTACAGGAATGTACTCGAGGGTAATCAGGAGAGCAAAAAGGGGACTTGAAATATCTCCAGGACATAGTTTAAGGAGAATCCAAAGAGATTCTACAAATACTTTAAGCATAAAATAATAACCAGACAGAGAATAGGACCCCTTAAAGATCAACAAGGCCATTTATGGAACAACAGGATGTGGGAGAAATACTATGCTATTCTATTCTAGAGAGTTTGGAGAAATAAGTAGTGATAACTTGAAAAGTGTCTATGTTACAGAGGAGGAAGTACTGGATGTCTTAAACAGTAGCAAGGTGGATAAATCCCTGGGACCTGATCAGGTGTATTCCAGAAATTTGTGGAAAGCTAGGAAGGTGTTGGCAGTGCCCCTCCCTAAGGTATTTATATCATTGTTTGTGACAGGTGAGGTGCTGGAAGATGGGTGCCATTATTTTAAAAAGGTGGTAAGGAAAGGCCAGGGAACAAGAGAACAGTCAACCTAACGTCAGTGGTAGGTAAGTTGTTGGAAGGGATTCTGAGGGACAGGATTTACATGTATTTGGAAAGACGAGGATTGATTAGGGATAGTCAACATGGCTTTGTGTGTGGGAAATTCTCTCTCTCTAACTTAATTGAGTTTTTTTGAAGATGTGACAAAGATGATTAATGAAGGCAGACTGTGGACGTTGTCTATATGGACACTGAACGATGTTCCACCTAGCAGACTCGTTAGCAAGGTTAGATAACATGGAATGTTGGGAGAACTAGCCATTTGGATACAAAACTGGCTTGAAGGTAGGAGGCAGAGGGTGGTGATGGAGGCTTGCTTTGCGGACTGGAGGCCTGTGAGCAGCATTGTCCTGCAGGAATGGGTATTAGGTCCTTAAATAAATGAGTTGGATGTGAATATATGAGATATGATCAGTGGGTTTACAGAAGACACCAAAATTGGAGGTGTAGTGGACAATGAAGCAGGTTAGTTCAGAATGCAACAGTATCTTGACCAGATGGGCCATTGGAGTGAGGAATGGCAGACTGGGTTCAATTCAGACAAATGTAAGCTGTTGGATTTTGGAAAGGCAAATCAGAGCAGGACTTGTACACTTAATGGTAAAGTCCTTGGGAATGTTGCTGAACATAGAGACCATGGAGTGCAGGTTCATTGTTCCTTGAAAGTAGAGTCGCAGGTAGGCAGACTAGTGAAGGTGGTGTTTGTTATGCTTATATTTATTGGTCAATGCATTGAGTTCAGAAGCTGGGACGTCAAATTCTGGTTGGACAGGACATTGATTAAGCCATTTCAGGAATTATGTTTTAAGTTCGAAATTCCCTGTTCTGGAAAGGATGTTGTGAATCTTGAAAGAGTTCAGACAAGATTTTCAAAGACTTTGCTCGGGTTGGAGGATTTGGGCTACAGGGAGAGGGTGAATAGGCCAGGGTTAATTTCCCTGGAGAGGCAAAGACTGAGAGGTGACTTCATGGAGATCGATAAAGTCATGAAGGGCATGGATAAGGTGAACAGCCAGGGTCATTTCCCCCCAGTTAGGTGGGTTCAAAACAAGATCACATGGACTAAAGTTGAGAGGGCAAGGATTTAAAATGGATCTAAGGGGCAAAGTTTTCAAGCTGTGTGTGGTGTATGTGTGGAATGAGCTGCCGGATGAAGTAGTGGAGGCTGATACAATTACAACATTTGAAAGGCATCCGATTGGGTACGTGAATAGGAAGTGTTTCCAATGATACGGACCAATAGCTGGCAAATGGGACTCCGTTTGTTGAGGATTCCTCGTTGTCATGGACAAATTGGACCAAAGATCTGTTTCTGTGCTGTACATCTCTATGACACTAATAAATGAAAATAAGATGTGTTCCTCTTTTGTGGAGAGGTAGCAGAAGCACAGATAATTGTCCTTGGAGCTGAGAAGGTTAAGCAGTGATTTTGACCAGGTGCAAATTTGTTTCTAGGATATCTAATCTGCAGAGTGAGGGGAATTGTTAACAATGTCACAATTTTAGTAACTGTTTTCAGGTAATTGGCAAATAATGTGAATATGTGAACATTATTTTATTCAGTAAGTTCTGAGTATCTGGAACAGTCTGAATGGCAGCTGGACACAGACTCAGCAGTTATTCATAAACAGATTTGGAATTTTACTTTTTAAGGGAAGATTTGGGGGGCTATGGGCAAAGGGGAAGGGAATTGGGACAGATTTGCAGCATCTCCAGAGGAAGAGGGTACATCCCAAATGGGCTGAATAGCCCCAGCCCCTGTGCTCTGTGATACTGCCCCCATTGACTGTGAATGTTGAAGCTCATACCAGGGCAGAGAGAGGGAGGATCCCACCACTCACCTCACAATGGGCCCCGAATGATTGATATCAGCGCAGGCCAATAGGGGGCAGAGGGCAGTACTGGAGGACCAGGTCGTACCAGTTTGTCCTCCAACCAATCGGAGTGAATGAGGGCATCCTCAAGGCTGGAACGAAAGAAAGGCACATATCACAGAGATCTGAGAAACTGGAGGACATGAGATAGGGAGCGTTCTGTGGCTGGTGAAGAATTATATAAATAAGGAAGAGTTGTGAGGCTGGATGAAGTGACAGTGATCGGGAGAGTTGAGGATGGAGGAATTTAGAGTTAGTGAGGATTAGAGTCATAACGTTATACAGCAAGGAAACAGACCCTGTGGTCCAACCAGTCCATGCCGACCATAATTCCAAACTGAACTAATTGTACCTGCCTCCGCTTGGTCCACATCCATCCAAATATTTCCTAGTTATGTACTTATCTGAATGTCTTTTAAATATTGTAATTGTATTCACAGCTACCACTTCCTCTGGAAGTTCATTTCACATGTATAATTTTTTTAAAAACCCTAATGTCTTTTCTGAAATCTTTCTAATTTCTTCTCAAAATGAATGCAGCACAGTTTTGAATCCCCCCCCCTCCCCCCCAGCAAAACACTTTCTGATTTTGTCAACCTGTAATAAGGTGACCCCTCAACCTCGTGCACGCCAGTGAAAAAAATTCCCAGCCTATCCAGCCTCTCCTTAGAACACAATCCCTCCATTCATGGCAACATCCTGGTAAATCTCTTCTGAACCTGCTCCAATTTAATATCCTTCCTATAACAGCACAACCAGAACTGGACAGAGTATTCCAGAAGAGGCCTCCCCAACGTCCTGTACATCCTCAACATAACGTCCCAACTCCTGGACTCAAAGGTCTGAACAATGAAGGTAGGTGTGCTAAGCACTTTCTTAACCACTCTGTCTACATGTAACACAAATTTCAAAGACCTGAAGCCCTCGGTCGCTTTGTTCCCATATCACTACTCAAGGCTCTACTTTTATTGAGTGTAAGTCCTGCCCTCGTTTGTTTTGTCAAGATGTTATATTTTGCATTTATTCCAATCAAAAAAATTTTTTGAGTATAAAGGCAGTAGGAGTATAATTAAAAGAGAAATCAGGAGTCAAAAAAGGGCCGTGAGATAGCTTTGGCAAATAGGGTTAAGGATAATCCGAAGGGCTTTTGTAAATACATGGAAAAAAAAAGGCTAACTAGGGGGAAAATAGAGACCCTCAAAGATCAGCAAGGCAGCCATTGTGTGGAGCTGCAGGCGATGGGTGAGATAGGAAACAAGTATTTTGCATTAGTGTTTACTGTGAAGAAGTACATGGGAGATATAGAATGTGGGGAAATAAATGGTGTCATCTTGAAAAATGTCCATATTACAGAGGAGGAGGTGGTGCTGGATCGGTGGCTAAGGAGCTGGTGCAGGGGAAAAGGATTCACGTTTTTTGGATCATTATGATCTCCTCTGGAGTAGAGTTGACCTGCATAAGAAGGATGGATTGTACCTCAATTGGAAGGTGTCTAATATCTAGGCAGGGAGACTGGCTGGTGATACTCGGGAGGCATTAAACCAGTGAGGGAGTGGGTATAAACCCAAGAAGGTAGTGAGAATAGAGGTATGTCTGAGGCTGGTACAGTTCAGAAGTCAAATAGTCAAGGCAGGCAAGGGCAAGGAACAGAATGAAGACGGACTGAGCAGTTGCACTGCATTTACTTCAATAGAAGAGGCCTGACAGGGAAGGCAGATGAGCTCAGGGTGTGGTTTTGAACATGGCACTGGGATATTATAGCAATTACAGAGGCATCACTCAGGGATGGATAGGCCTGGCAGCTTAATGTTCCAGGGTATAGATGCTATAGCAAGGATAGGAAGGGGGACAAGAGAGGAGGGGGAGTGGCATTTTTGATTCGAAATAGCATTATGTTTTTGCTTAGGGAGGATATTCCTGGGAGTATGGTCAGTGAAGTTATTTAGGTGGAACTGGGAAATGAGAATGGGATGATCACCTTATTGGGGTTTTCTGCATGGATTTCGTCTGGGCCCTCTGGTTTCCTCCCACAGTCCAAAGATGTGCAGGTTGGGTGGATTATCCAGGCTGAATTGCCCGTAATGTTCAGGGATGTGCAGGCTCTGGGAAATGCAATGTTACAGGGGCAGGTTAAGAGGCTTTCAGGGTCAGTATCAATGTGATGGGCTGAATGACCTGTTTCCACACTGTTGGGATTCTCTGATAATTCTATTTTTAAAATATTTACAGAAAATAATAGACCAGATCGAAAAGTTAAGGTTCTGAATTGGACAAAGGCCAATTTTGATGGCACAAGGCAAGAACGTTCATCTGGCCCCTCCAGCCTGCTCTGCCATTCAATAAGATCAGGGCTGATCTTTTCATGGCCTCAGCTCCACATTCCTGCTCTCTCACCATAACCCTTAATTCCTTTCCTGTTCACAAATCTACATTTTGCCTTAAAAGCATTCAAGTTGATAACGTCAAATGATGCACTCGGCAGGGAATTCCACAGATTCACAACCCTTTAACTGAAGAAGCTCCTCCTGAACTCAGTCCTAAATCTGCTCCCCCTTATTTTGAGGTAATGCTCTGTAGTTTGAACCGACCCCAGTGGAAATAGCCTCCCTGCTTCTGTCTTATCTACTCTCTTCATAATTTTATTTTTTCCTATCCAACCTCCCATTCCTCTAAATTACAATGATTATAGAACCAGTTTTCTCAATCTCTCCACATACACCAACCCTCTCAACTCCCAACTCAAACTAGTGAACCTCCTGTGCTAGTGCATCCTTGCTAATGTAAGGGGACCAAACCTGGACACAGTACTCCAGGTGTGGCCTCACCAGCATCCTGTACAGCTGCAGCATAACCATACCTCTAGCAATGAAGGACAATATTCCCTTCACTGCCATAATTACCTGCTGCACCTGCAAACCAACTTCCTGAGATTCATGCACAAGGCCACCCAGCTCCCTCTGCACAGCAGAATGCTGCAAGATTTCACCATTTCATCATCCAGTTTTCTGTTCGTACGACCAAAATGGATGACCTCACATTTCCCAACATTGAACTCCATCTGCCAGATCATTCACTTAACCTATCTGTATCCCTGTGCAGACTGACAGTGGCCTCTGCAGACATTGCTCTACCTCATCTTTGTATCAAATGTGAACTCTGACACCGGACACTTGGTCCTCAACTCCAAAACATTTGTGTAAATTGCAAACAGTTGTAGTGCCAACACTAATCCAAACACCCATTTATCCCCATTCTTTATTTTTTGCTGGTTAACCGATCCTGTATCTATGATAATACATTACCAATAATGCTGTGCATCTTTACCTTATTCAGCAGCTTTTTGTGTGGCAACTTATCGGATACCTTCTGGAAATCCAGGTACACCACATCCACCGAGTCCACCTTGTCCAACGCACTCGTCGTATCCTCAAATAATTCCAGTAAATGTGTTCTACATGACCTGTCTTTCCTGAATCCATGCTGTGTCTGCTCAATGAGACAATTTCTACCCAGATATCTCACCACTACTTCCTTGAGAGGTTCAAGCATTTTCTCCACTACAGATGTTAAGCTAACGGGTCCTTTTGAAAAATAGTGGCACCACATTTGCAGCTTCCAGTCTGTCAAAACCATTCCAGAATCCACCAACTTTTAGTGAATTTTCACGAGTCTATTTGTTATTCTCCACCCCCCTCCACCCCCCCAGCCCCCCCAGCCCCTACCCCCCCCCCCATCTCCTTTAGTCCCTGGGATGCAATCCATCAGAGCCTGGATACCCATCTACCTTCAGGCTGTTATCTTTCCCAACATTACCTCTTTACTGAGAATGATTGCTTCTGTATCCTCATCTGCCATTGCCTCCATAGGCCTGTGACAATGAGAGTACACAGACAGTATGTTCCTGTTAAGGCCAAGGCTGGTAGGTGTAGGGAATGCCGCCTGTTGAAAGAAATTGAGAGCCTGGTCAAGAAAATGAAGCAGGCGTATGGCAGGTAAAGACAGCTGTGTTTGTGTGAATCCCTAGAGGAGTATAGGGGCAGTAGGAGTATACTCGAGGTAAACCAGGAGGGCAAAAAGGGGACATGAGATAGCTTCAGGAAATAGGTTTAAGGAGAATAAAAGGTGATTGTACAAATACACTAAGGACAAATGAGTAACCAGGCAGATAATAGGTAACCGCAAATCAAGGCTGTCTGTGGAACCGCAGGAGGTGAGAGAGATTCTGTATGAGCGGAGAGGTTTTACAAACAAAATGTGCACATCGGAAAACACAAATTTGAACATCACAGTCTTGTGTTTTCAGTAAACGGGGAATTGCCTCTGTGTGGCTGCAGGCATGGGTGCGCGCCACCATCTTTATTTGGGGCAAGAATTCACTGGAAACATGCGGAGCCACCAGTTTTTTAGGGGGCAAGGTGCAGCCAGGCGCATGTGCAGCCTTTCTCTGGTACAGAGTCATTGGGCAGGATTTACACAGAGCACATTCAATCTCAGAGAAATGGATGTTTATTTCTGGATTTGTTTCGTCATTCATTTAAATGATTTGGTATCGTAAATGAGTTTGCAGGTCATACAAAATTGGAGGTGTTGTGGATAATCAAGAACGTTACCTCAGATTACAATGAGATATTGGTCAGATGGGGTATAATTTAGATAAATGTGAGGTGCTGCATTTTGGAAAACCAAATCAGGGCAGGACTTATACACTGAATGACAAGGCCCTGGAGATGTTTGCGGAACAAAGAGACCTTGGACTGAAGGTTCATAGTCCTTGCAAGTCAAGGATAGGATGCTGAAGAAGGTGTTTAGTATATTTTCCTTTATTGATTCGAGCATTGAGTATAGGATGTGGGAGGTCATGTTACTATACAGGACATTCGTTAGGTCACTTTTGGAATATTGTGTGCAATTCTGGCCTACCTCCTATCAGAAGGGTGCTGTGAAACTTGAAAGGTTTCATAAAAGACTTACAAGGATGTTGTTAGGGTTGGAGGATTTGAGCTACAGGGTGAGGCATAAAAGGCTGGGGCTGTTTTCCCTGGAGTGCCATAGGCTGAGCAGTGATGTTATAGAGATTTATACAATCATGAGGGGCATGAATAGAGTAAATGAACAAGGTGTTTTCCCTGGAGTGGTGGTGTCCAGAATTAGAGGGCATTGCTTTAGGGTGAACGGAGAAAATGTCAAAGGGGCCTAAAGGACAACTCTTTCATGCAGTGGGTGGAATGAGCTGCCAGAGGAAGTGATGGAGGCTAGTACAATTAAAACATGTTAAAGGCATCTAACTAGACATATGATATGTTTAGGAAGCGTTTACAGGGATATGGGCCAAGTGCTGGCAAATGGGAATAGACTAGGTTCGGATACCTGTTTGGCAAGGATGAGTTAGACCGAAGGGTCTGTGTCGGTGCTATACATCTCTATGACTGTGGGATCGTAACAGCTTATACTGCTCTGCTTCATCTCTGGGTTCCCTCATGACCACTTTGTCAATATCTAGCTTCCTCAATCTTGAACAATGGGTGTATTTTTGGTCTGTTTGGTTTTTTACTATTATTGTTACAGACATTTTTGTAAGTTAATTTTTCACTGCCGCCCAGCCCCTGACCATGTGCTGCTTATCAATATTTTCCGGAAAATCTTTAATGGTCGAGAATTCCTTTTTCCAATAAGCAAGTGTATCTTCCTTCCATTTCTGACTATCTCATTCTGCACCGTTTTCATTCCCTGTAATCCATTTTGCACTCCTTGAAACATCAACTGTGTTTCTCCTTCCACAGATACTAGTGATTAATGCCAAATCCCTGTTGCCTGGGAGAGGGTGATGTTTGACTTTCTTGTACAGCTGCAGTTTGTGTGGTGAAGGTGCTCCCACAATGTGGTTGGGTAAGAGACATTACAGAGTATTCATTCAGCAACAGTAAAGATCTGAAGGTAATGTCCAAATCAACAACAGTTCATATTTTTATTGTCATGCTTATAATTCCACAAAAATATTATTTAGAATTTTAAACATAAGGCCAGAGATGGTGATATTAGGTCAGGTGACCAAAAGCATTGCCAAATAAGCAGGTTTTGAGAAATGTCTTAAAGGAGGAAAGCACACCTGAGAGGTTTTGGCTGTGAATTTCAGAACGTGTTGCTTTGGCAACTGTGAAAGCAGCCACACTGGTGAAGTAATGAATTAACAGATCATTGGGAGTCTCAAACAGAATGGGTTGTCGAGGTCTCAAAGGGTGTGTGATGCAGCGAGCTAGGGATGATCACAACCAGGAATTAAATCAAGGGTGAGAATTTTAAATTGAGGGATGTGGGCCGGATGCTGGCAGGTGAGACTAGATTGGGTTGGAATATCTGGTCGGCATGGACGGGTTGGATTGAAGGGTCTGTTTCCAAGCTATACATCGCTGTAGCTCTATGTTCTTGATTATGAATAGCAGCCTTTTGATGGATCAACAAGTTCTGGTACAAGGGAGTATTTGGGCAATAGAGATTTAGTTTTTCTTGAGATTACAGGGAGGTTGAATGTGGGAAGCTGGCCAGGAGTATGTTTGGATAATGAAGTCTGGAGATATGACAAGATGGATGAGTGTATATGAGCTGAGACAAGGGTGGAATCAGCTTAGTGGCCTTAGAGTGGGACTGGGCTATCACCCTCACCTCGCCTCTGGGATTCAGCTGGTTGTCAGGTTGTGAATCAGGGCGGTAACACAATCAGGAGCTGAGTGGTCCTGGTGGAGACTAAAATGAGTGTCACTCAGCTGGCTGTTGCTGAGCAGCTGCTGCTTGATAGCCCTATTGATAACATTTTCCATCACTTTACTGCTGATCGAGTGTGGACTGATAGATGGAAATTGGCTGGGTTGTATTGCCCTGTGTTTTTGTGTTGAACATCCCTGGGCAATGTTCCACATTGTTGGTCGATGCCAGTGCTGGAGCGGTACTTGGCTTGGTGGGTGGCAAGTTCAGGAGCACAAACCATCAGTGTTATTGCCAGAATATTTGCAGGGCCCATAGCCTTTGCACGACTTAACCATTTCTTGATGTTATTCAAACTCAACCGAACTGGCTTAAACTCACATCTGTGATGTTAGAAACCACTGGAGAAGGCTGAGATGGATCATCCCACTTTGCACTTCTGGATGCAGATTGCTGCAAATGCTGTTGTCTTATCTGGTGCATGGGTGTGTGAGGCCCCTCCATCAGTCAGGGTGGGGATATCTGTGATGCTTCCTTCAGTGAGTTGTTTAATTGTCCATCACCGTTCACAACTGGGTGTGGCAGAACTGCAGAGCTCCGATCGGTTCCACTGGATGTAGGATCACTTAGCTCTGTTGCTTGCTGCTGATGCTGTTTGAAATGCAGATGGTCCTGTTTGGTAGATTCACCAGGTTGGCACTTCATTTTTAAGTCTGCCTGGTGCTGCTCATGGCATGCCCTCCTTTCCTGTCCATTGTGATGGGTGAGAGCGGGATTTGCAAACCCATGAGATTACAGATTGTGCTGGAGTACAGTTCTGCTGCTGTTGATGTCCCACAGTGCCTCAGAGATACCGAGTTTGAGATCCTACATCTCTTCAGAGTCTGTCCCATTTAGAACGGTGATCGTGCCACTCAACGCGATGGAGGTTTTTCTCAACCTTAAGCTAAGACTTGTGTTTCCAAAAGGAATGTGTGATGGTCGCTCGTACTGATACTGTCATGGACAGATGGATCTGCAGCTGGTCAATTCATAACAATGAGATCACTCTTGTTTTTCCCTCTTGTTGGTTCCCTCACCACCCGCTGTAGACTCAGTTGAGCAGCTATACCCTTTAGGACCTGACCACCTCAGTCAGTAATTCTATTACAGAGCTCGTCTCGATAGTGGACATTGAAATCCTGTACCCAGAGTACGTTTGACACCATTTTACTTCCTCAGTGCTTCCTTCAAATGTTGTTCAACATGAAGAAGAACTGATCCATCAGCCAAGGAAGGACAGTACGTGGTAATCAGCAGGAGCCATGAGATTTCCTGGTGTCCGGAGTCCATGCTGAGTACTCCAAGGGCAAATCCTCCCTGTCTTGTGCCATGACCTCTGCCTGGTCTGTCCTGCTGGTGGGGCAGGACATATCCAGAGATTTCAGGAGAAAGTGAAGACTGCAGATGCTGGAGGTCAGAGTCAAGAGTCTGGTGCTGGAAAAGCACAGCAGGTCAGGCTGATAACTGGCTTAGGCTCGAAACATCGATTCTCCTTCTCCTCGGATGCTGCCTGACCTGTTGTGTTTTTCCATCACTACAATCTCAATCTCTTGGGATGGTGATGGTGGTGTCTGGTCATTGTCTGTAAGGGTTGATTTCATGAGTATGAGTACGTCAGGCTGTTCCTTGATTGGTCTGTGAGACAGCTCGGCACAATTTGGCACCAAACTCCAGATGTTAGTCTGGAGGACATTGCACCATTGAGAGGGCTGATTCTGTGGTTGTATTTTCGAGTGCCTTCTTAGATGACGAGTGGTCCATCCAGTTTCATTCCTTTGTTAAGACTTTGCAGTGATTAATACAGTGAGTAGCTGGCTGGGCCACTGTCAGGTTGGGAGGGTTTTTTCTGCCATTGACAATGTTTCCATGGAGATCAGGAGATTCCTAATTCCAGTTATTTTTTCTTGAATTCAGATTCCACCATCTGCCAAGATGGGATTCGAACCAGGACTTTCAGTCGTTTGTTTTAATATTTTGGATAAAATTTAAATACATTAGGTTTGTTCACTCACTTTAAATATCACTTACCCAGGTTTGGTTTCTTTGTGAAACACTGTCCATCATCCTGTCTCCTCCATCCTTCTCTCCAACAACAAGAGTTTGGAGCACATGGAGGTTCTCTGTCACTAAGACTGAGATAATCCGATCTGCTGCTTCCCCCCCCCCCTCACGTGGTGTTCCTGGTTTTTGTCCAAACCTACATTTTTCTCCAATCTCATCTCCTGTCAAGCCTTATCAGAGCTCCTCTTGACCCTTTACCCTAATCTCACTAAACCATAGACTTTCCAACTCTCTTTTCTCCTCCACCTCATCAGTCCCCTTCACCTATTCACAGACATTGTTCCTTGTTCTGTCTTTTCTGGTTATGGTCCTTCTCTCCCATTCTGTGAAAAACTGATATTTGACCTCACGTTTGTTGGAAAATCCTGCTCCATCTCCACACTCCCTTTCCTTTCTGAATTCCATGCATTTGGTGTCCCTCATGGATCTATCCTTGGCCCCTCCTGTATCTTGCCTACATACTGTCAGGAGGTGATATTGTGCAAAAGCACCATGTTGGGTTTAACATGTACACTGATGTTGCCCAACTCTCCCTCCCCATCATCCCTCTCCATTACTCCACTGTTACTCAGTTATCAAATTACTTACCACATTCCCACTACTTGATTAGGTGCAATTTCCTCCAATGAAACATTGTCACAGTTAAACCCATTGCCTTACAAATTCCTTTTCCTAACTGCTGAACCTCTCCCTCTCACTGGGAATTATGCAGCAGAACTAGACTCTTCACAATGTTGCTGTTATATCTGACGCGAAGCTGACCTTCTTATTAGACATCTACACAATCCCAAACACCAGGAATTCCAATCTCTAAACCGTTGCTTATCTCCTCTTCACCCTAGCTCCATTGCTACTAAAAACCCTTACCCATGTCTGTGTTACCTTTAAACTTGACGAATCCAAAGCAGAACCCTTGATTCTGTGACTGGCTCAGAATCTGGTTTCAGACTCCCCTTTCAGTATTTACCCTCAGACACATCAGTATTTATTCTGTCAAACCCCTTAAGAATCTGGTGGTGCGGTCTGATTGTTGCTGGTGGAAATGGCAGAGGATGATGTGTTGTATCTGGGTGGAAGGTAAGGACTTGGGGGGGGGGGGGGGGGGGTGGTGGTGCAATTGGAGGTGTGGGTTTCAAAGGCAGAGGTGCAGGAAGTGGAGGAGATATAGTGGATGGTATTGACCACATGGGAGGGGAAATTGCACTCCTTGAAATATGGGGCCATTTGGTATGTTCTGGCCTCACTGGAACACTGCAGTAAGCATGAGACAGAGATGTTGGCCAGGGAACAGGCTCGTGTGTTAAAGTGGCAGGCAGCTGGAAGCTCGGGGTCTGTTTTTGCAGCAGAACGTAGATCATCAGTCGCCATTTCCGCCACCTCCACTGAGATGCTGCCAGACACAGGTTCCTGTCCCCTCCATTAACAGCTATGCACCCCCCCCCAAGCCAGATGGTAATCCACTCCTTTGTCTTTCCAAATGTTCGAGTCTCTCTTTGGGTTCTGTCCCTGCCTATTATTTACTCTTTAACCCCTATGATCTGCAGGTTAGTTGAATTGGCCAAGCTAAATTTCCCATAATGCTCAGGGATGTGTAGGTTAGTTGCATTAGTCAGGAGAAATATACAGTAATAGGGTAGGTGAATGGGTCTGGGTGGGATACCCTTCGGAGGGATGCTGTGGACCTTTTGGGCCAAATGGCCTGTTTCCACAGCGTCAGAATTCTAATTTTCCCAGCTCCATCGGTTCTGAGGAAGGGCCACTGGACAGATTTTTGTTCCCAGATGCTGCTGGACCTGCTGAGCTTTCCCAGCACCTTCTGCTTGTTGTTCCTGATTGACACCATCCATACACCTTCGGGGTTTGATTCAGACAGGGGGAGGATCCCACCACTGACCTCACAATGGGGTCCAGCTGATTGATGGCAGCTTCGGACCAATAGGAAAAGGTGGTGGGACTGGTGGACCAAGTGCAACTAGTTGGTCATCCAAACAATGGGAGTGAATGAGGGGCGTGGCCAGTGGGATGACACGTCACCAGTAACTCTGCTGATGCAGTGCCACGTAACTCGGCCGTCGGTGAATGTGGGAGACACAAACAGGGAAGGGGAGAGTGGCCTTGGAGACGGAGATAATGAGTCACTTTCGACTGGAAAGTTTTAATTACACTCTGTGCGGTTTGAAAGTCTGAACTAGAAACTCTTAATCCCCCGTTTGCAGCAGATGGGAAAGTGGCTGCGGCCCTCAGGCTGTTAAAGGTCCTGGGATATGGCCGCCATTTTTATTGGGGGTAAGGTATAGTGAGGCGCATGTGCATGTCACCTTCCTCGGGTGGTGGGGGGGGGGGGGCGTGCAACTTGAAAAGAGGCATTTACACATCAAGCACATACCAAGAAAAAAATGTGTCTTTATATTCTTCCTGTACTGACTGAGTTTTGTTTTGTGAATTCATTTCATAGGATATTAAATGAGAATAATTGGGGCTGGGATCTCAAAAGCAAGTTTTTACAGTCAATGGGGTCATCAGGATCTGAATGTTATTGGCATTTAACTGTGGAAGGAGAAAGGTTTCTCTGCTCTGTTTGTGGGAAGATATCTCCAATATTTTTGTTAAGAAGAAAGATGTACGAATTCATGATTGGGTCACCCTTTGGGTATCTGCTGTGTTCTGGGCCCTACAGCTGAGGAAGGAGATATAAGCCTGAGAGGGAGCACAGATTTATCCAAATTACACCTCGTCTCTTTGTAAGAACTCTCAGATTTAGACCCAATCACCCACTTCATGATGTTAACCTGTAAACTTCATATTTTTAATTACCTGTAAACTTCCCATTAAAAATCCTTTTGGACTAAAATTCCATTACCTTTTCAGGTGGAATGTTCCAGCTTCTGACAACTGTCTGTTCATTCCGAAACTGCTGAGGTCCATGTTGACTCTGGGGTTACAAAGGGCTGAATTGAAAGATGAGGTGCTCTCCCTGAGTTCCCATTGAGTTGTATTTGGACAGTACAGGAGGCTGAGGGCAGTGTAGGTGTGAGCAGATAATGAAGATGACAGGGCTGCACTGTGAGGGCTGCTTGGCTCAATGAGAGTGTTTTGGAGTTGGGTGTAAATAGTGAGGTGAGACAGGGAGAAGGTGAAGCTGAAACTCAGTTTTAGTTCAGGCCTTTCAGAAATTCACAGTCCCAATGGGAACAGTCAGTTTTTAAGTGATACCTGCGGAGTATTTTTTTAACAGTTTTTAAAGTATTTTTTTCCTGAGGGCAGTTGAGAGTTAACCACATTGCTGTGGGTCTGGAGTCACATGTAGGCCAGACCAGGTGAGAATGACCGTTTCCTTCCCTACAGGACATTAGTAAACCAGATGGGTTACTAACAATCAACAACAGTTTCATGGTCATCATTCGCCTTTTCATTCTAGATTGTATTGAATTCCGATGCTGCCATCAGCCATGTTGGGATTCTATCCCTAATCCTCGGAACACTGTACATATCGCTCATCTGGCAGGAATACCATTAAGCCATTGCCTCCCTTTTTAGCAATGTTTAAAATAAAGTTCCATCATTCTACGTGTACAATGTGAGATAAAATACTGCAACGTCCATGTGTCAGCCTCTCCAAAAGGTCAATCAACAGAAATTTGTTTGAGGGCGAAATATTTCACTTATTTTTCGGGGGGGGGTGGGTTATTAAACAAAAATGAATCCAAATAAAAACCTTAAGCCACGGCCATGTAATTTCTGAAGCCGGAGGGAGATTACAGAGACAGGGAGGGTGGTGAGGCTGGAGGGGGATTACAGAGACAGGGAGGGTTGTGGGGCCAGAGGGGGATTGTTGTCCAAACATCACTGTGGTGTACATGGACTGCAGCATTTCAGGGAGGCGGTTAACCACCACTTTCTCCAAGACAAGTAAAGGTGGCCAATAAATACTGGTCTGGGCAGCAAGGGCAACCCCCAGTGAATAAAACCAAGCAGTGACCTCTCTGAGCTGACTTGTTGTGAAGTTAAAAACCTCTCTGGAAATGGAGTGGGCAGAGAAGAGAAACAGTGACATTTCACAGCTGCCCTCAGAGAGACCTCACCCTTGGAAGTACTCAGAGCCGGGGATCAGCTCAGTGAGTTTCAGTCTCTTCAAATATCAATCTTAGTCGGTTTTATTTTATTAAATCTACAATCGTGAGTCAGGTGACTATTTCTTTTTAATGTCTTAGGGTCTCTTGATTAAATGTTTAAGATATAAAACGTAAGCATTAAGTTATTCTCGGGCAGTATTTTTCGAGCAGTAAGACTGTGCCTTTGTCTTGGTCTGTCGATTGTTAAGGCGGAGAGATGGCCTGTTGTAGAGTGGCGTGCTGTTCCTGTCAGATGAGGGAGATTAGGGAGAGTTTCAATGATCCTGATAATTGTCTGCAGGAAGTGTGATTGCAAATCCTATTGGAACGTATGGATTGGTGGAAGAGTGATTAAAGGCAGTGAAGAATTGACAGGAGCCGGGGGTGGGGTGGGCGGTGTGATAGGTGGCAGTCTCAGGAATGCAGGATACTGCAGATACAGTCAGGTAGATGGGTTACCTCCAGGAAAGCTAGGAGGGGTAGGTTGGTACAGCAGGAGTCTCCTGTGGCTATCCCCATCTCAGACAAGTATACGGTTTTGGAAAATGTAGGTGGTAATACACTTTCAGGGGAATGTAGCACTGACAGCCAAGTTACTGGTACTGAGACTGGCTTCTAACATAATGTGAAGTATATCCAGTTCCACACGATCGATGGTGAGAGGGGACTCTCTAGTCAGGGGCACAGTCTGCCGTTTCTGCAGCTGACAGTGAGACATCAGAATGGGGTGGTGCCGCCCTGGTGCCAGTGTCAAGGATGTCTCTGAGGGAGCAGAATATTCTCAAAAGGGAAAATAACCAGTGGGAGGTCATTGTACATTGGTACCAATGGCGTAGGAAGGTGAAAGCATGGGGTCCTGACGAGCAGGGAGATTTGCTAGTGCCACTCGGGAGGCATTAAACCAGTGAGGGAGTCGGGGTAATCCTAAAGGGATAGTGAGAAAAGAGGTGAGTCTGAGGCTGGTACTGTTCACCAGTCAGACTGTCAAGGCAGGCAAGAGCAAGTCACAGAATGAGGTGCGATGGACCAGTTACACTGCATTTATTTCAGTGCAAGAGACCTGACAGGTCAGGCAGATGGGCTCAGGGTATGGTTTTGAACAAGGCTGTCTATGGAACCACAGGGGGTGCAAAAGATATGCAAATATTTCACGTCATTTTTATTGGTGAAGTATATGAAGCTCGAGAGTTTGGAGAAATAAACACTGGTAACTTGAAAAGTGTCCATGTTACAGAGGTGGTGGTACTGGATGTCTTAAATCGCATCAAGGTGGATAAAGCCCTGGAACCTGATCAGGTGTATCCTGGAACTTTCTGGAAATCTAGGGAAGTGATTGTTGGGCCTCTCCTGAGGTATTTGTATCATTGATAGCGACAGGTGAGGTGCCATTATTTTTAAAAACGTGGTAAGGAGATGCCATGGAACAAGAGAACAGTGAGCCTGAAGTCAGTGGCAGGCAAGTTGTTGGAAGGGATTCTGAGGGACAGGATATCCATCTATTTGGAAAGGTAAGGAATGATCAGGGAGAGTCAATGTGGCTTTGTACATGCACCAATTGTGTCTCACTAACTTGAGTGAGTGTTTTGAAGTGACAAAGAAAATTGATTAAGCCAGGTAGTGAATGTTGTTTATATGAACATTCAACAAGGTTCCACAAAGCAGACTGGTTAGCAGGGTTAGATAACATGGAATGCAGGGAGAGCAAGCCATTACAAAACTGCCTTGAAGGTAGGAGACAGAGGATGATGATGGAGGGTTGCTTTGCGGACTGGAGGCCTGTGAGCAGCAATGTGCTGCAAGGATGGATATTGGGCCCTTAAATAAATGGCTTGAATGTGAATATATGAGGTATGGTCAGTAGGTTTACAGAAGACACCAAAATTGGATGTGTAGAATAAAGAAGGTTAGTTCAGAATACAACAGGATCTTGATCAGATGAGCCATTGGAGCAAGGAATGGCAGACGGAGTTCAATTTAGATAAATGTGAGCTGTTGTATTTTGGAAAGGCAAATCAGGGCAGGACTTATACACTTAATGGTAAAGTCCTGGGGAACATTGCTGAACAAAGAGATCTTGGAGTGCAGGTTCCTAGTTCCTTGAACGTAGAGTCACAGGTAGGTAAGGGAGTGAATGCAGCATTTGGTATGCTCGCCGTTATTGGTCAATGCATTGAATGCAGCTGTTGTAACGTCATATTGTGGCTGGACAGGGCACTGATTGAGGCCCTTCTGGAATTCTGTTTTCAGTTCCAATCTCTCTGTTCTCGGAATAACGTTGAGAAACTTGATAGGGTTCAGAAAACATTTGCAAGGATTTTGCCAGGGTTGGACGGTTTGAGCTTATTGGGCAAGGCTGAATAGGCTGTCTATTTTCCCTGGAGAGTTGGAGTCTGAGCGGTGATCTTATAAAATCATGAAGGGCATGGATAAGGTGAGCAGTCAGGGACTTTTTCCCAAGTTCGGTGGGTCCAGAACTAGAGGGTACAGGCTTAAGGTGAGAGGGAAAAGATTTAAAAGGGATCTAAGGGGCATCTTATTCATGTTGAGGGCATTGCAAGTATGGAGTGAACTGCCAGAGGAAGGGGTGGAGTCTAGTACAGCAGCATTTAAAAGGCATTTGATTGGGTACATGAAGAGGAACGATTTAGAGGGATAAGGGTGAACCGCTGGCAAATGGGACTCCATTAACGCTCTCCGTTATTGGTCAATGCATTGAATACAGAAGCTGGGATGTCATATTGTGGCTGGACAGGACATTGATTAAGCCACTTCTGGAATTCTGTTTTCAGTTTGAATTTTCCTGTTCTGGGAAGGATGTTGTGAAACTTGAAAAGGTTTGGACAAGATTTACAAAAACGTTGCCAAGATTGGAGGATTTGGCCGACAGGGAGAGGCTGAATAGGCTTGGGCTATTTTCTCTGGAGAGTCAAAGACTGAGAGGTGACTTCATGGAGATATATAAAATCACGAGGGGTGTGAATAAGGTGAGCAGCCGGGGTCCTATTTCCTCAGGTTAGGTGGGTCCAAAACTAGAGCACCTGGGTTTAAATTGAGAGGGGAAACATTTAAAAGGGATCTAAAAGGCAACGTTTTCAAGCTGAGTGTGGTGTGTGTATGGGAGGGGTTACCAGATGAAGTCGTGAAGGCTGAAAAATCACAACATTTAAAAGGCTTCCAGTTGGGTACATGAGTAGGAAGGGTTTTGATGGATACAGGCCAATAGCTGGTAAATGGGAATCCATTCGTTTAGGATTCCTCGTTGGCATGGACGAATTGGACCGAAGGTCTGTTTCTTTGATCCTAATAAATTAAGATGCATTCCTCTATTTTGTGGCGAGCTAGCTGAAGCAAACATAAATATCCTTGGAGCTGAGAAGGTGAAGCAGTGATTTCGACCTGGTGCAGATTTGGTTCCAAGGTCTTGAATTTGCAGAGAGAGAGAGGAATTGTTAGCACTGTCACAATTTTTAGTAACTACTTTCAAGTAATTGGCAAATAATACAAGGTGAAAATGTGAATACTATTTTCCTCAGTAAGTTCTGAGCATCTGGAACAGTCTGAACGACACAGATTCAGCAGGTATTCTGAAACAGACTTGGAATTTTACTTTTTAAGGTAAGATTTGGGGGGCCGTGGGCACATGGGAGGGGACTTGGGACCGACTTGCAGCATCTCCAGAGGGAGAGAATACAGCCCCAATGGGCTGAATAGCCCCCAGCCCCTGTGCTCTGTGATACAGCCCCATTCACTGTGAATGATGGAGCTCATCCCAGGGCAGAGACAGGGAGGAACCAACCACTCTCAATCGGCGCCAGCTTAATTAACGACAGCTCCAGACCAATAGGAGAGGTTGTGTGGTCCTGCAGCCAATGGGAGTGAATGAGGGGTGTGGCCAGCAAGACAACACCTGTCCATGAGCTGTGCAGTTGCAGTGTCACTGGGTGGGGTTGGGAGAGACAGCAGAGACTGGGACAGAGGCTGTGGGACCTGAATTACAAACTCCCGGGAAATTAAAACCAAAAGAACTGCAGAAGATGTAAATCAGAAACAACAACCAGGAGGTTCTGGAAAAGCTCAGCAGGTCTGGCAGCATCTGTGATGAGAAATCAGAGTTAAAGTTTCAGACCCAGTGTCCCTTCCTCAGGACAGATATTACTGAGAAAACAAGTCAGTTTTAGTGCAGAAGTTAGTGTGGGGGGAGGATAAAAGGAGTAAACGATAGGTGGGGATAGAGTGAGAAGAACGGTTGGGTAAAGGAGTGGATAACAATCTGTTTGGGGGAGGATGATTAGCTGTTAATGGAGACTGTTAGTGGCTAACTATAGGTAGTGTGTAATGGCAGACTGTGAGAACTGGTGTGTGGGGTAGGGGGCTACGACATGAGGTTGTTAACTTAAGGTTAGCATCAATGAAGTAAACACAATGACTGCAGATGCTGGAAAGCAAATAGTGGATTAGTGGTGCTGGAAGAGCACAGCAGTTCAGGCAGCATCCAACGAGCAGCGAAATCGACGTTCGCTGCTCGTTGGATGCTGCCTGTTCTGCTGTGCTCTTCCAGCACCACTAATCCAACTTATGGTTAGCCACTAGCTGTCTCCATTGTGAGCTGTTCCCCACCTATATCACTCCACGATTGAAGCTGCCAAGGACACGAACCTTTGGAATATCCTCCCTAACTCCCTCTCTCCGCCTTAAAGATGTATCTAAAAATCGTTCTCTTTAATCAACGTTTCCATCATTCGTGAAGCATTTTAGGATATTTGTCAATGTGAAAGGCTCCATACAATGCAGGTAGTTGTTGTTATTGTCTGACCTCAGGAGAAACAGGGATGAGCCCTCTCTCTCTCATACCTGATGAACAGCAGTAAAAGCAGGAAGCACTGAGCATGCTCCAGCCCACAGTGGGCTTCGGATTATTGATGTCAGCGCAGGACCAATAAGAGTGGGGGAAAGGGGGCTAGAGGTGCGAGTTGGTCCTTCAACCAATCAGAATGAATGAGGGGCGGGGCAATACTCAACCACGTGATAAACTTCACGAACAGCACAGTGTTGTTGTGACCAAGGCATTGGAAATGTGTGAAGGTGCAGGGCAGGGGGAAGGAAAAACATATTGACCAGGAAGAGGAGGAAATTTTCATGGTATGGGATGAGAGGTTTTACAGAACTTGGTGCACGTAGTAAAACACAAATTTAAAAATCCCAAATTCTGCACCATTTTCCCTCCCGATAATGCATTTTGCACTCCCTGAAATATCAACTGTGTGTTTCTCCGTCCACAGATACCAGTGATCAGTGCTAAAGCCCGATTGCCTGTGGAGAAGGTGATGTTTGACTTCCTTGTACAGCTACAGTTCGTGTGGTGAAGGTGCTCCTACAATGTGTTTGGGTAAGAGCTGTTATAGATTATTCACTCAGCGACAGTGAAGAATTGACAAAATGTGTGCAAATCAACAACAGTTGTTTTTTTTTATCATGTTTATAATTCCACAGACATATGATTGAGAACTTGTGACATAAGGCCACAGCTGGAGATATTAGGTCAGGTGATCAAAAGAATTGCCAAATAAGCAGGTTTTCAGGAATACCTTAAAGGAGGAAAGCAGGTCTGAGGGGGTTAGGGTGGGAATTCCATACCGTGTTGCCTTGGCAACGGTAGAAACAGCTAGACAGGTGAAGCATTTATTAAACATATCGTTGGGAGTCTGAAAGAAAATGAGTTGTCGAGGTCTCACAGATTGTGTGGTTCAGGGAGACAGGGATGTTCACAGCCAGGAATTACATCAAGGGTGAGAATTTTAAATTGTTGCTTGTTAATAGGAGCCTTTTGATGAATCAACAAGTTTTGGTACAAGTGAGCGCTTGGGCAGTAGGGTTTTAGATACTCTTGAGATTACATGGAAGTTGAATGTGGGAGGCTGGCCAGGAGTGTGTTTGGATCATGAAGTCTGGAGATAACACAGGGATGGACGAGTGTTTCAGTAAATGAGCTGAGACTAGGGTGGAGTTGGGTGATGTCACTAATGTAGGAATAGTGCTTTTGGAGTCGGGCTGCTCCTCCTCCTCCTCATCACTCCCCCTCCCCAGTTCACAGATATTGTTCCTTGTTCTATCTGTCTGTCTTTTCGGGTTATGTCCTTCTCTCCCATTCTGCTACAAACTAATATTTGACCCCACCGTTGTTGCAAAAACCTACTCCATCCTGACTCTCCCTTTCCTTTCTGAATTCCTTGTATTTGGTGTCCCTTAAGGATCTCTCCTCGGTCCCTCCTGTTTCTCACCTACATACTGCCAGGAGGTGACATTGTCCAAAAGCACCGTGTTAGGTTTCACATGTACACTGACAATGCCCAGCTCTCCCTCCCCATCATCCCTCTTCATTACTCAGTTATCAAACTGCTCATCACACTCCCACTACGGGATTGGCTGCAATTTCCTGCAACGGAACATTGCAATGGTTAAACCCATTGCCTTCAGTTGCTATTACAAATCACTTTCCCTTACTGCTGAGCCCCTCACTCTCCCTGGGAACTGTCTGAGGCAGAACCACACTCTTGACAATATTGCTCTCATATCTGACCCCAAGGTGACCTTCTGATCAGACATCTACACAATCACAAACACCAGGAATTACAATCTCTTAAAATGTTGCTTCTCTCCACCTCACCCCAGCTCCATTGCTTATGAAACCCCTGACCTGTGTCGGTGTTGCCTTAAACTTGACGAATCCAAAACAGAATCCGTGATTCTGTGACTGACCCAGAATCTGGTTCCAGACTCCCTCATGATGAGAAACATCCTCTTAGTATTTACCCTGTCAAACTCCTTAAGAATCCTACATGTTACAATGAGATCCCCTCTCATTCTTCCCAAATCCAGTGAGTAAAGTCCCAACGTCTTCAGCCTTTTCTTAAAAAATAATCCCTGCAAACCAGGGTTCATCCCAGTCAATCTTCTGTGAAATGCCTCTGATGAAATGATGTATTTCCTTAAATAAAGGGACCAAACCTTCTGTCATTACTCCAGATGTGGTCTGACTCGCACTTTATAAAGTTCCTCTCAGGTATATACTCCAAACAACTCCCTTTAAACTTGCACAGATGTTGTTGGAAATGCGCAGAAGATCATGCAGCATCTGTGAAGAAAAATCAGTTAAAGTTTCGGGTCTGGTCACCCTTCCTCAGATACGTTAACTCTAATTTCTTTTCACAGATGTTGCTAGACCTGCTGACCTTTTCCAGAAACTTCTGTTTCTCTTCCTGGTTTACAGCATCTTCAGTTGTTTCGGTTTTCATATCCTTGAAACTTGCCATCTCTCTTATAGAATTTGTCATTTCCACCTTGGAAAAAAGATTCACATTTGTTTGGTCTCCCCTACCCTGAGGAAAAAAGAAACCATGGCTAGTCACCCTATCATTGCTCCTCATAACTTTATAAAATTCAATAAAGCCACCTAAAGTGTCCAGTGCTGCAGGGAAATAGCCTCAGCCGATTCAGCCTCTCCCTATGGTTCACGTGTTCCAATACTTGCAACACCCTAGTAAAACCATTCTGAACTCTTGCAAGTTTCCCAACATCTTTCCTATAACAGGGAGACTGGAATTGAAAGCAGTCTGGGGATTCCAAAAGTGGCCGAGCCAATAAACCGTACAACCGAACCATGATCTCCCAACTCCTATACTCAATGCACTGCCCAATACCAGCTAGCATACCGCACACCACCTTCACTGACCTGTCTACCTTCAACCACACTTTCAAGGAACTGTCAACCCACACTGCATGGTCTTTTTGTCTGTCAACACTTCCCAGGAACTTGTCATTCAGAGGTTGAGTCCTATTCTGGTAACATCTTTCTGAAATCAGGGAGACCACAATTGAATGTAATATTCTAAAACTGGCCTCCCCAATGCCCTACTCAGCCACAACGTGCCCTCCTAACCCCTATACTCAGTGACAGAATCCCTACAGTGTGGAAGCAGGCCTTTCGGCCCATGGGACCATACCAACCATCGGAACAGCATTCCACCCTAACTCTGTACCCTACCATTACCCAAAGCTCATCCAGCTAACCTGCGTGTCTTTGGATTGTGGGAGGAAATTAAGAGCACCCAGAGGAAGCCCACGCAGACACACAGGGAGAATGTGCAAACACCGCACAGACAGTGGAATCGAACCAGAGTCCATTTATTGGTCAGCGCATTCCATTCAATGTTAGTGTCCCAAATGCCATGTTCAGCACCTGATCTCTCTGAAACTCTACTTTCCAAGAACTAAGCAGTTGTTCTGAGCTCTTCGGAGGGAATTAAGGTCAGGATGAGAAAACAGGAACTGGGTTGAGTTTTAGATCTACAAATGACTCTCCATCTTTCCACTCTGTTTCTCCCCCTCCCCCCACTCTGTCTGTTCCCCACGCTCTGTCTCCCCACCCCCCAACAGTCTGTTCTCTTTCTCCCCCCTGTCTGTCTGTCTCTCCCCCTACCTCTGTTGGTCTCTGCCCCCCCCCCCCCTTCCCCCTGTCTGTTCCCCTCCTCTCTAAACCCACTTTCTGTCCCCATCTATCTCTGTGCCACCCCTTTCTATCCCCCCCCCCTCTTTCCCCACCCATTTCTGACCCACCCTTCTCGATCCAACCACCCTCTGTCTGCCGACCCTCCTTCCCAGTCCCCTAGTTCTGTACTCCCTCACTGCAGGGCAAATATCTTGTCTATTTACCCTATCCATGCCCAGCCTGATTTTAAAAATCTCTTCAGGTCACCATTCAGCCTCTGACGCTCCAGGGAAAACAGCCTATCCAACCCTGGCAACATGCTATAATTCTTTTCTGATCTCTTTAAAGTTTAAGAACATCCATCTGATAGGAAGGAGAACAGAATTAAATGGAATATTGATTCGGCAACTTTTGCAATGTCCTCTACAGTCACAATATGTCATCCTAACCCCTATACTCAATGCTCTGACTGATAAAGACAGGCAGACCAACTGCCGCCTTCACTATCCTATCAACTTGCTACTCTACTGTCAAGGAACTATGAACCTGCACTCCAAGGACTCTTTGTTTAGCAGCACTCACCAGGAACTTACTATTAACTGTATAAGTCCTGCTAAAGTTTGCTTTTTCAAAATGCAGCAGCTCGCATTTTTCTACACTGAACTCCTCAGCCCATTCACCCATCTGATCCAGATCCTCTTGTACTCTGAGGTAATCTTTTTCCCTGCTACTACATCTCCCATTTTGGTGTCATCTGCAAACTTACTTACAATACCTCTTATGTTCACATCCAAATCATGGATATAAATGGCGAAAAGTAGTGGATCCAGCCCCGATCCTTGTGAGACTCCACTGGTCACAGGCCTCCAGCCTGAAAAGCCCCCTCTCCCTTCTACCTTCGGGCCAGTTCTGTACTCCATGTGATCTAACCTTGCTGACCAGTCTCCCATGAGGAACCTTGTCAAACACGTTACTGAAGTCCATGTAGATCATGTCCATGCTCTGACCTCAGCAATCCTCTTTGTTACTTCTTCAAAAAAACTGAGTCAAATTCATGAGATATGATTTCCCATGCACAAAGCTGTTATTGGTATCCAGGATTTAACTCTGTACATTGGGGTCTGCGTTGCCCAGTTATAGGTGTTAATATTCTGGATGAAGTTCAAGGACGCCAGCATTTTCTCAGTGAGTCTGTATTGAGTCTTGTTCATGTCACCAACACAGGGGAGTTCCTTTTGAAAGGCAGTCCCTGTATCCCTTGCCCACCAGGAAATAGTGTACGTGTCCTTACCTCTGGATCAGGAGGATCAGGCTCAGAGTTGAGTAACAGCATCTTTGAAGAGGCTGATTAGTAAACCTGCCCAAGCCACCAGGCCATACTGTCTCCCAGCTGTCCCTGCCTGAGCCTCCAAACAGACCCTTCCTGTAGTTTCTCTCCTGTCAGACTCTCCCATTGCTCAGTTTGTCCAGGATCCCCTCCTGCTGCTGCACTGCTCCTGTCCCTCACTGACCTGTCCATCCCCCAGTGTTCACCACATTCATTCATTGTTTACAATCTCGTTGTCCCAGTCCTCCAGCCCCGCCCCCTCCACCCTATAGAGACAGCTCAGTGGTTGGCACTGCTGCCTCACAGCACCAGGTACCCGGGTTCGATTCCGGCCACGGGCGACTGTCTGTGTGGGGTTTGTGCATCCTCCCACAATCTAAAGATGTGCAGGGCAGGTGAATTGGCCATTCGAAATTGCCCATAGTATTGATTAAATTAGTTAGGGGGCATAGGTCTGTGTAAGTTACTGTTTGCAGGGTCGGTATAGACTTGTTTGGCCGAAGGGCCTGTTTCCATACTGTAGGGATTCTGATATATTGGGCAGCAGCTGCTGTCAATCACCTGGACTCCTGTATGATCGGGAGCTCGTGCTGTAGGAGGGGAGACAAGTGCATGGGTGCAGTGCTGGCAATTGTGGGATTATGCACAGTATAGGTCAGTGCCTGGGAAGGAGGCTGTGGGTGTGAGGGATTAATCTATCATTAGCAGCTTCATCCCTCTAGGAGCAGGACCCAGGGGAATGGCCCCTCTCTTGCTACCCTGACATGTGATCAGACTATCAGTGGTGCAGCGTTTTGCAGAAAGTTATTAGAACTCTTTTGTGAAGATTCAGGGTTGTTATGGAAAGGGACAAGGATGGGCCTGCAATTAGAATTCTAATTTGGCTCATTTTAGTAAGATGGGTCTTGGCCAGAGTGTGCAGGAAGCTGTGTATGCAGGATGGTTCTCATCAGGAGCTAGGAAACTGGATTCGAAGAGAGAGTGTGTGAGAACTGGGTGTGGAGGAAAGGAGTGGGGGGATTGGTTTGGATTTCAGTTCACAGAAGAGAGAAATTGTGAGACTGAGGTTTAAAGCTTTGGGGGAAACAAGAAAACTACAGTTTAATACTACAATTGTCTTATGAATTTCCATCCTGTATTAACAGTGGTAACTTGTGTGCTCTGTTGTATGGTACTGAAAGGGTGGATTTGCAGATGAGAAATACAAATTGAACTTCATGGTCAAATCTGATAGTTACTTGATCCGTGCCGATCTGAATATCATTGGCCTTTTCATCTGGATGGAAAGGTGTGCATTCTGTCCGTGGGCAAATATTTCAAATCTCAATGTGACTGGAAAAGTACTGAGACACAGCCAAGTCCATGTCAGCGTGGTGAGTATGGAGAGAGAGTTCATTTGTTTTTGAAAGTCTGAAAAATCATGGCACATTTCCCAGGAACAATGAAGCCACAACTTTGCTTTGTAAAAGGACAAGTCTTTAATTAACCATGCAACCAGAAAGACACAAGGATACCTGCACCATGGGGAACACTATGAAAACGGGATTGTTGTAAAGGGGTTCATTCTCGATCATGGATTGTAATCCATTGGCATTGTCCCGTCGGTTCCAGCCCCGCAGGGAAACACTGGAAATATGATGGATGTAATGGAGGTTTCAGTTATTAAACTGTAAAAAGTGCAGAACAATTTACAAGGATGTTACCAGGGCTCAGGGGTCTGAGTTATAGGGAGAGGTTGGACAAGGGAGGATTTTATGTTTGGAGCAGAGGAAACTGAGGGGATTCTTTTCTAGAAGTGTATAAGACCATGAGAGGCATGGATAAGGTGAATGCACTCAGTCTTTTTCCCAGGAACTCAAGGATTGGACGGCTTGATTGGATCAGTTGAAGGTTAGAGGAGAAAGAATAAAAGGGAAGCTGAGGGGCAACTGTTTTACACAGAGGGTGGTATGTATATGGAATGAGCTGCCAGTGGAAATGGTTCAGGCAGGAACACTCACAACAGGTAAAAGACATTTGGACAAATACATGGATAGGAAAGGGTCAGAAGCAAATGGGCCAAGTGCAGGGAAATGGAGTTAGCGTGGATGGACTTTCTGGTCAGCATGGGCCAGTTTGGGCCAAAGGGCCTGTCTCTGCTGTCAGACTCTATGACTCTAAGTGCATTTGCTATTTCTCCCACTAACTCTGTTGGTATCCTGGGATGTATCCCATCAGGGCAATGAGACTTGTCTACCTTTAGCTACATTAGCATATCCAGTTCTAACTCTTTCACGATCATGGTTATTATCTAGGTCCTCACCTTCCTCAGTCTCCTTATCAATTACTGGCATGTTCTTCGTATCCTCCACTGTGAAGACTGACTGCTGTGTGCTCATATTCCTGAACCCTGCTGGATAGGAATAACTAGGCACAGAACTCAGAGAGGTCTTCTTTGAGACTTTATTGATGAGACATGGCAGTTACCTGGATAGTGTACAAGCAAAACACCTTCAGGCAGCATCAAGTAACTCCCCACCTGTCCAATGTACAGCTCCCACTCTTATACCTTTGTGGTTTGGGACTTTGAATAGAGACTGTCTCTCAGTATTATCTCCATGGCAACGGCAGTTAGAAAGTCTAGTTCAGTTCAGCACTTTGTGGTTAAACCACACACCCCTCCCCCACGCCCCTGTGGCTCCCTCAAGTACCTGACAGGCACTTCAGTTTCAGTGGGGCTGTCTGTCAGGATTCTGATGTGGAGGAGCCGGTGGACAAAGTTTAAAAACCACACAACACCAGGTTATAGTCCAACAGGTTTATTTGGAAGTACAAGCTTTTGGAGTGTGCTGTGATTTTTAACTTGCTTAGGATTATCTCTATGGTAACAGTTAAGTGCTTCAACAATTAGAGGCCATATGTTCCCCAAACATCAAGTTCCCCTCTAGCAGTATAAACTGTTATTCCAGCCCTGGGGATAGCTATTAATCACTTTTCTCCCCCAATCCCATCTCGCTTTCTGTTGATCTTTAAAGTTTTTCTAATCTCCATGGTCATTGCCAATCTGTATGCATTCTATTTCAGTTTGATAGACTCCCTTATTTCCTGAGCCACCCATGGAAGATTATTCCTTTTTTCCTAAAGTCCTTCCTTTTCCCTGATATATACTTTTGCTGAGCACTTCAAAAAATTTCTTTGATATTCCCGCACTGTCCGTCAACTTTCGCACCATAAAGTCTTTGTTTCCAGTCTACATTAGCCAACTCCTGCCTCATCCTATTGTCGTCTCCTTTTGTTTAAGCACTGGATCTTGGGATTGGATTTAATCTTCCAACTTTTCATCTTTGTTCTAAATTCAACCAGACTTATCAGAATTCTTTTATCAGATTACGTGGTGAGGCGATGTTTCCTGGGTGTTTTGGTTTTCATTGTCAGTGACCTTGGCTTTGTAATAAAGTACAGGATGGATATTCACACTGCGAATGTACGACGCAATCTAAAACCATAAATCACTGTCTCCCCTCAGTTTAAAATTGCAAAATCATTATCTCCTACACGCTTCCTCACTATCTAAGATTGGAATGCTAATCCACCTGACTATCTGTCATTTTCCGAAAATCTCCTTTGGTGAAGGTGGTGATTTTTGGATTCAGCTTTCCAGTTATTACCGCCTCTCCAAGAACACCCTGCTTTATCCTCAATCATAGAATAGCCTTTATCCACAATCATAGAATAGAATCTCAACAGTGTGGCAGGAGAGCATTGGCCCATCAAACCCCACCAACCATCCAAAGAGCATCCCACCTGGAGCACTCCATCCTTTTAACACTGCATTTCCCATGGCTGATCCACTGAATCTGCACAATCATGGAGACTGTGGACAAGTCCACACGACCCGCCGAAGCGCAACCCACCCATACCCCTACATTTACCCCTTACCTAACACTACGGGCACACACAGAAACACAAAAGGTAGCATGTGTACCTGAGATGAATGAACCTGGACTTAGGAAAATGTGACAACAATCACAACTAGTTAGAATTACAGAATCCCTTAGGCGCACAAAGAGACTATTCGGTCCATCGAGTCTGCAATGACCTGCTGTCCCACCCTACCTCCATAACCCCACATTTAGCATGGCTAACACAACCCACCTTACCTACACACTACAGGCCATGTTAGCACAGCCAATCCATCAAACCTGCACATCTGTGGGAGGGTCACATATTATGTCTAAGTGCTCAGGATTGTGGATGAAGGCTCACAAATACTTGACTCTGACGCAAATCCTCTTTTATTTACAAAATAAAATCTGGGGGAAATTGCAGCCAGACAGATTTCCAATTATCTCATGAGGAAGAGAATTCACAACTTGTGCCCCTGACCCAGGATGCGCAGTGAAGTCACAGAGGTCTGGGAACCATCAGAAATGTAACAAGTTGTGTGCAAGGTGGGGGTGAGACAAGGACAAAAAGACAGTCTGTCACACGGGGGAAGGCAGGAGAAATTAAATTGCAGAAATGGTAGTCCCTCAAGGCCATGGGGAATGGATTTAGGGCTGGGAAAGAAACCAGGAAACAAGGTGAGCAGCTCTGAAAGAAATACATTGAAAAAACAGATTATAACAACATAGAGGGCAGAGTACACAGTCTGAAATTGCTGCTCTCATTGGTGAGTACATAACGCTGTAAAGCCTGGGTCATTCTATTACAGCCAACACATGCAGGATAGGCCAAGTGTCCTCGATCTGTGCTGAACTTTCTGATAAATTTATTCTGACATTTGGAATTCAGGTCGGATGATGTTCATAAATTCTCAAATTGGACTTGAGTTTAATATTCTGGAGAAATGTTAAATCAATCACAATGACCCCATTCTGCAGACTTTAGTCCACAGCCCTGCATGTTCCAGCATCTCAGTTACATCCATGTCCTTTTATTCTAATGTGATGCTGGTTACTGCCTCTGCCAGTCCATCAATGAGTTCCTGCTCCCCACCATCTCTGAGTGAAATGAATTCTCCTCTCCCCTTCTTTCTGGGAATTAGTTTCAATCTAAATCCTCCAGTTTCTGACCTCTCAGTTAATGAATAGCTCATTCCATCCACTCGATCTGGATTCCTCAGCATTTTATCACTTCAATTAAATCTCAGCTCATCCTCCTCAGAAATCATCCCCAGACTATCCAATCTCTCCGCAGAGCAGATATTTTCCAATTGTAGAAACATTCTGATCAATCTCCTCTGTACCCTCTCTGGTGTGATCACATCAACCCTGGAATAAGGGGATCAGAAATGTGGGCAGTACTTTAACCGCAGTCAATTTCAGGGTTACCCTTAATTCTGTTTGCTAAAAACTGCTCGTGTCCTCCCTTTGCTTTTCTTAACTCTCTCTTTAAATCCTTCCTAGCTGATCTGTAACTCTCTATTGCTTCATCTGTACCATTTTGCCTCATCAACACATAAGCCTCTTTCTTCTTTTTAACAAGAGATACAATTTCTGTAGTAAACCATGGTTTACAAACTCTGTGCCAGTTGGGTCACCCCACAGACATTGACTTTCCAAAGAGAACAATCCAAGATTTTCTAACCTCTCCCAATCCAGGCAACATCCTGGTAAACCTGTTTCCACCTTCCCAAAAGCCTTCACCTTCTTCCTATAATGTGGTGATCAAAACGGCACACAATCCCCGAAAGGTGGCCTGATCATAGTTTTATTATCACTCCCCTGACTAAAGAAGGCAAGCCTGCCATTCACCTCCTTCACCACTTTCAGGGATCTTTCAGCTTGCAACTGAAGATCCCTCTGTATATCAGTGTTGCTCAGGACCCTTCCGTTTATTGTACAAATTCCTCTTGCTTTGTGTCTTCCAAAATGCATCACCTCACACTTGTCTGAATTAAAATATATCTGCAATTTCCCCACAAAACTTTCTGACTCATCTCTTTCTTGCTGTATCCTTTGACATCATTCTTCACGATTCACAACTTCAACAGTTTGTGCCATCTACAAACTTGCTAATTAAAACGTTTACATTTTCAAACTTTTCATTTATATATATTACAAGCAACAGATGTCCCAGCTCTGACCCTTGTGGAACAGAGGCACTGGTCACAGACCTCCAGCCAGCAACATACCCCTACACAACTGTTACTGGAAGAAATATCAAAGAGGAGCCTTGAGTTCTGTGCTGAGCACCACGACCAATGTTTATTCAGAGCTCCTTACTAATACAGGATGGGAAAGGTCCCTCTCTGGCTCCCCCAGATAAGTCCAGCATTTTGATGTGTTTACTTCATACGATCCAGTAATATTTTCCCCCTGACCTGAACTCCAGAGTTTGGAATGTCAGCTCGGATATTTCCATGTTTCCTTTCCCAGTCTCTGATTCTCTCAGCTCATGCGGCTGCTTTGCCAGTTCTTTTACAAATGGTTTAACCCTATCCTTGTCATTGCACATCTCCAACCCTCCCACTACCACACATCTCCGGCCCTCCCACTACCACACATCTCCGGCCCTCCCACTACCACACATCTCCGGCCCTCCCACTACCACACATCTCCGGCCCTCCCACTACCACACATCTCCGGCCCTCCCACTACCACACATCTCCGGCCCTCCCACTACCACACATCTCCGGCCCTCCCACTACCACACATCTCCGGTCCTCCCACTACCATACCCTGTGGTATCTGCATAGTCCATCCAGTCACTAATTCAAAGGGGGACTGTCCCGTCCCCTTTGCTGGGGTTGTCCTCAGTTTTATTAGGCTGCTAAATAGTACTCTAACCCATCGCTGTCCTGTCTCTGAGAGAGCCTTAGTCAGACTAGCTTTCAGTGTCTGCGTCATTCCTTCTACTGTCCCAGAGCTCTGGGGGTGGTATGGGGGATGGGATTTCTGTTCAGTACCAAACAGGGCACATAGCTAAAGAGCTATGTTCCCTGTAACATTTGTCCCTTGGTCAGAATCTGCAGGGGAATGCTTCCACCCATTGAGTAAACCTATTTACTAAAACCCAGCAGGACTTCCTTCCCTGGGATTGGGTGTGTGTGTAAAATCCATCTGTAATTGTTCCCATGGGCCCCTGGGTCCCTGCTGCTGCCTCCATTTTATTGCTTTCCCTGGCTCACACTGTGAACAGACTACACACCTTCGACAAAACCTTGCTGTATTTCTCCCTGTTCCAGGCAAGGATTGTAGTGGATCATCTGATATTGCATTTTATCCTCCCCAATATGGGCCAGCCCATGATATGTTTTTAATAATGTTTGTCTTATACAGTGTAGTGGCACTGCTGGATCATCCAGACTCTGACGTGTCCTATTACTGCCCCACCCTTTTCCCATTCCTGTTTCTGCTGTTGTGGGACTGTTTCTGGGAATATCTTTAAACCTTCCTCTCTCACTTCTGTAGCTACGGCCATTGCCATCTCCTCAAATGTCTGCACTATTTCAGTCAGTATTTCACATATAAGATTATTAAAGGATTGGACACTCTGGAGGCAGGAAGCAAGTTTCTGCTGATGGGTGAGTCCTGAACCAGAGGACAAATTTTAAAAATAAGGGGTAGGCCACTTAGAACAGAGTTGTGGAGAAACTTCTTCACCCAGAGATGGTGGGTATATGGAATGCTCTGCCCCAGAAGGCTGTGGAGGCCAAGTCTCTGGGTACTTTCAAGAAAGAATTGGATAGAGTGATTAAGGATAGTGGAATCAAGGGTTATGGGGATAAGGCAGGAGCAGGATACTAATTGAGGATGATCAGCCATCATCATAATGAATGGTGGTGCTGTCTCGAAGGGCAGAAGGGCCTACTCCTGCACCTATTGTCTATTGTCTATTCACCTGCCTTATCCACAAACTTACTGCCCCATTGGTGTGGGGTTTTGACTACCTTGTGAGCTCTAATTCTCATTATTGCTGCTTCACTGGGAAAGTTAGCTGCTTCCACTAACTCTCTGACCTGTCCTTCATGCTCTACGTGCCCACAGACAGGGTGATTTACCCTCACCGAGCCCAGGCTATCACTTGGTCATGAACTATACCAAAGGCATGCTGTCTCTCTGTGTATATGCTGACTGCCTGACACCTGGCTAATGTCCGCGCTTCTGTCAGGGCTCGTGATGGTTCTGCCATTTCTGGGTAATTCTCCAAAAAAGTCCTCCAATAATTAAACAATCCTAAAGTTTGCCTTATCCCCTTCACAGTGTGCGGGTGGATAGTTTTGAAATCATGGTCTTTCGTTTCACTGGGATTGTCCCCCTCCGTTCCTGATATGATCTTCCTGATGTGATGTCCCAGGTACATCTCTCCCTACCTTCCCACGCTCTGTGGGTTAATTTTAAGCCCGGCCTGCCTGACCTGACCCAATACTCTATGTAATATCCGGATATGTTCTTTCTTCACCAACTGAGGCAATGAGGTGTTGGTAAGATTAAATCGATGCACTCCATCAGCCATATATCGGTGGGATATACTGGAATATTATGAGGTCCCTGAGGTAACTGGATCCAGGTCTACTGCTTTCCTCAGACAGTAAATACTAGCTTATTCTGACCGTTCTAGGTCCACAGTAACCCATTCACAATATCAAGGGCTGAGACTGTATCCTGTTGCAATTTTAATCCATTAAATAAAGTGGTGTGGTTCACTACTGTAGGATACTCTTTAGTGGCAGATTTACTGAGGGAGGTCTAATCAATAGTGAGGTGGGATGAGCTGTCCGGCTTCTGTGAGTTAGTCTGGGATACTGTTGGTCTGACTATTCCCTGCTTCTCTCAATCTGTTACTGTCACAATTATTGCCTTCTCAGCCCCAGCTTTAATGGGATCCAGTTTGGGTGGGGAGTGAGAGGGCCCTCGATCTTTACAGGATCTACAGATAATAACCCACATTCCTGTTTGAGTTACCCGCCCTGCTGTTTGGGTCCTAGCTATAACTCCCCAGATTCTGAGACTGTTCCAGTCTCCCTGCAAGGTAACTACTCTGGAGATGTCGCCTCTCCTTTGCTTCCTGTCCTGGGCCTGGCCAGATTGTACCCATATTAGAGTTTGTGCCTCTACATCAATAGTTGCTCTGAACTGTTCTAAAATGGCAACTTCCAGAATGGTCCCTTCCTCAGTTTCACACTCCCATATCTGAATATATTTTGCCATATCGATGATCTGCATTGGGACAGATTTATTTCATCCAGCTTCCTTGATTCCCTCTCCAACTGCTCTCATTTTAGTAATTGAGGGGTGAGGGGCAAATCCGTTTCGGTAACTGATATAGATGCTCCTTTTATTAATATTTGTTCTGCTGGTTCCCAAACACAGCGTCAATGAATATTCATGTGCCTACGTGAACACAGGCACACACACAATGTGAACATCTATCTCCCTCTCTCTGCCTACGTTCCTTGTCTATGTGCCCTTTCCTGCTTCCCTCGTAACATTGTGGGTCTGGTTACCCTCCCTGTACTGCAGTACCCTCCCTGTACTGTACTACCCTCCCTGTGTTTCTGAGTTTGTCCCAGCTCTCATGGCCCAATTCAGAATGTGATCAGAATGATCTCCCACTGGCAGTCCCACGTTTATAATTACAGTTAAATAGGGTCCCATGTCATCTGTTAAATACATCAAACCTATTTCATCATCACAGGTTGGGGTTTGGTAATCCCCCGTGGTCCTTACACACCTCAGGCTTCCTCTCTGTATGAGCCTCGATAATACCCTTGGTTCCCTGAGACACCAAGGTTATTTTAGCCCATTCAGTCTGTCCCCTCCCCAGTGTATCCCTGTAATATCTGTGAATGCCTGGAGGCACTCATCGGCTGTGCACTGGGGGGGGCTCAAACCCTCACCCACTCATTGCAGAGACAGGTTCTGCTGTACACGTCCGGGCATCTTGGCATCAAGGATTTTGGCCTAACACCATCATCGGTGAGACTGTACCTCAACTAATTCATCCATATTGTCCCAATAAGGCCCGTTATTACCATTTCTCTATCAGGCTGGGTGTTAACACACCAACATCTGTTATTCAGCAGGTGAACGGTTCATGTTTGGTTTCTGTCAGTTCCCTTTGTTGCTCCCTACTGTCTGTCCAAGTTGACCTTTGATGCCCAGTGGTGCCACAGACACGGCCTTCTGGACCTTATAGGGCGGTGGGTCATCCCACCCATTGTCGTCCCTCTGTCCATACGTGGATGCTTTGTCATCTAACCCGTTCCAGTCAGTGTCACCATCCTCACTGCCTTCTGAGGACAGCGGGGCACTCGGTACCTCCCCCACTGTAACTACCACCTGGCCCTTTGGCTTTAAGGCCTCACGTCAGAGAGCCACCACCTTCACTTGTTCCTGTTTCCCATAATAATTCAACACATCCTGTCATTCCTGGAATAACACAGAGCAAAATGTGAATTTGGTTTTACTTGAAATATTAATAATTTGACATTCACTTTACATATCTTTAAAGGTGAAAATTCTACTCTGATTATTTAAGTGAATTTAACATGATCATACAGTGAAAATAACCCTCATAATCAACGATAATGAATGAACTGAATAATATGTGATTATTTGTACAAGTTCTTGCATTGAAAATTCAATTTTATTTAATGTTTGTCACCCATTACACCATGGGCATTGTTATTAGGGAATAAAGTAATGGAAGGATATCAGAGAAAATAAATAGACTTGAATTTTAGCTTCACTGGAATAATGAACCAAAACAATATTTGGAAATATGGGTAAACTACATAACAAAGTTTCCAGTGTCATTATTGACGTGAAAACTATTTTAGTTTGCTAGTTGTTTTGCACTAAGAATAATTGGAACTGAATTGTGATTATGAATTGACCATTTAAAATATATTTTAAAGAGAATAGTCATATATATTTTTTGGAGGAAATTAGGAAAGTAAATAAATATGTATACATTGGTATTAATAGTTTTAAAATGTTTAGAAGTTGACTGGGATTATTTGATTGAGAGAGGCTGCATGATTATTAAGACTAATTCACCTTTTTCATTGCATTGTTGGTTTCACTAGAATCTGTTGTGGTCTAAGCTCTTGTTGTGTGCAATGGACTGTCACTCATAGCTTAATTAACCTGCGAGTCCCTGATCAGGTTTCCTTTGTCTGTAAGACAGTCTGTAAGTTTGGGGCACACCTGCTTTTCTGAGGGGAAACAGAGATTCTTTTCAAAGGAAATAAGTGGCAGTTCTCACTGAGAATGTTTTCTACCACACACCATAAACAGGGAAGGGTTTTTCTGAAGAATTTCATTGTCTATCTATAAACTGATGGTACCTGTGTTTGTCAGTTTGTGGAGGATTCAGCACATTTGTTCTGAGCTGTTTTTATACAAGCAGTTGGCTCATTCTGTCTTTGCCAAAAATGTTGTTTACTTTCCCCTTTTACTGTGATTCTGCAGGTTAGAATATTCTGAGAGTCAATAATGTCCAATAACTGAACATTGAATGATTTTGACTCTAACAGAGCAGTGGCCTTCTTTACAGCTCATTATTCACTTTCCATTTCCTGCTTGTGTTGAATGTTACAGAAACAGGCTCTGAGCAATGTTTCCATTCACTTGTATTGGAGTCACTGTCAGCCACGTGGTCAGTCAGTTTCAGGCTGATGGATCAGTTTCTCTGTCCTATTAGATGGTGGTCACTTGCTCAGTTTCCGATGGCTCACCTGACCGTCAGTCCATCAGCTGCTGAAACCCTGCATCCAGCATTTGTTCCCTCTCACAGTGACTACTCCAATACAGTCCCAGCTTGTCTCCCACATTCACCTCCATATACTCATGATCACCTCAGATTCTACTGTCTGTGTCCTTGCAGCAAGTTGTGTAAGACACCGACTTCAGTTTTAACCTGATCTATATTATGTTCAGAAAGATCATTTCAAAATGTGGTTCACTGCTTCTTCAGGACCTTCCTGAAGAAGGGCTTATGCCCGAAACGTCAATTCACCTGGTCCTTTGATACTGCCTGACCTGTGCTTTTCCAGCAACACATTTTCAGTTGTAATTGTAGTAACCAGTTAATTACAAGTTACTGACAAAATATTTTAAGAGAAGCTGCTATTGGTGGTGGAAATGCTGCTGGTTGGTATAAAAGAGGGCTGGGGTGAATACTGTACTCGGTTTTGATGAGAAAGTTGAGCAATGTAAGATTCTTTTATCTTTGTTAATAAGAGGCAGAGATTGTAGCTAGGACATCCACAAACATCTACCCTCACCACCACTGATGTTCAGTAGCAGCAGTGCCAATCAAGCGGGCTGCTTTATTCCGATGGTATCAAGTTTCTTGAGTGTTGTTAGGGCTGCACTCATCCAGGCAAGTGGGAGTATTCCATCACACTCCTGACTTGTGCCTAGTAGCGTTTGGACAGGATTTCAGGAGCCAGGAGTTGAATTACTCTTGTAGCCACTGTGTTTATGTGGTGAGACCAATTCCGTTCCTGATCAATGATTATTCACAGGATAATGTTGATAGTGGGTGTTCAGTCATAGTAACACCATCGAATGTCAAGGGATGGTGGTTAGGTTATGTCTTATATGTGATAGCCTGCATTTGTGTGGCATGTATGTTACTTGCCTCCTGTAAGCCCAAGCCTGGATATTGTCCAGATCTTGTTGTACTTGGACTTGGACTGCTTCAGTACCTGAGAAGTAAATTATTTATTAACACTAAATAGTCACGAGATTATGCAAATTCCTTTTTCTATCAAATGTCACGGACTGTATCTTATGGTCACTCTCCTATTCACTTTCATTATCTTTTTATTTTCTTCTTAATTCAGACACAAATGTTTGAACATCGATCAGTATAAAATTACATAAATTAAAATCACATAGCATGTTTCGACAAGTAAACTAATTGAATGAAATACATTACTTCTGTATTGTCTGCATTTTGACAAAAAATAATTCTCTTCAATAACTATTGAATGGCTCATTTATTGTCCTCAATCCATCAATCTAAGTATTATATTTCAGTCTTCAGTTTACCGATCTTAATGTACGTCTAATCAACATCAGAGCAAAGTGATTTTAAAATATTGAGTCAATTTATTTGTTCAGAATACAACATTTATTAGGAATTCACTATCCTTATAATAATTGCAGAATAATTTGTTTGTCTTTCTAATGTGTTTCGTCAGATCCATATATTATTTTAATCCATATTTTAATTTAATCCATTGAAACAATGCGATTGTTTTCAGGTTAACTATCCCACAATGGAACCAATCATTTTGCATGCAAAACGCTTTGTAAACTGACTTTTGCTGTTTTGAATAATCACAGTAATCTCAGCCTTATGAATTCAGAAAACTGGAACGACTTTTCACTGCAATAATTCCTGTTCATGTCTGCACATTGCACAGTCATGTAGCAAAATTAAATTTCTCCTTCTTACAAGTGTACTGATAGATTTTCGAAAATCTAAGTGTTGCTCTATCTAATTATTGTTCAGTTCAGTAGGGGGTATAAATGTGTAATAATGGCTCAGTACATGAAGTAATGTGAAGATATTGCAATGTACAAACTCACAATGATTGTGAATATCAATTTTTATTTTAACCATGGAAACACAGTTGAATTGATTAAATTATATTTCACTTCAATGCTCACATTCATTGTATTTCTAATCACAATAAGAGCAAACTATTTCATGTGACAAAATTATTTAAAATTCATCTCACATTTTTATGGATACAAAATAGAATTAACACCCGTTTGTTCTTTCCTTGACCAATCACAGTGAAGTTTGAATTGTAGAATGCTAGACTGATACAGCACGGAAACAGGCCATTCAGCCTAACTTGGCATTCCGGCCAAGTTTCCTAAACTAAACTAGTCCCATTTCCCTGTGTTTCTCCCATACCCCTTTGGACGTTTTCTATCCAATAAACTGTCCAAAAGTCTTTTAGATGTTGTAATTGTACCAGCCACTGCCCTTCCTCTCACAGCTCATCCCAATATGTGAAAAACAGTGTGGAAAAGTTGCCCCTCAGACCCCTTTTAAATCTTTCCTCCTCACCTTAAAAATTATTTACACCGTAGAATCTTTAAGACTGCAAAGTTATTAAAAGTTGAGAGGTATTTAGAAGCAGCATAATACTTTATTCATACTTTATCGGTGTTCAAACATTTGTGTCTGAATTAAGAAGAAAATAAAAAGATAATGAAAGTGAATATGAGAGTGACCACAAGATACAGTCCATGACATTTGATAGAAAAAGGAATTTGCATAATCTCGTGACTATTTAGTGTTAATAAATAATTTACTTCTCAGGTACTAAAGCAGTCCAAGCCCAATTCATACTTTAATCAGTGATGTGAAGCAAATAAATTCAAGATGTTGTGATCATTATAATGAACAACAGTTACAAGTTGAGACAATGTTGGTTGAAAAGCAATTCAGTCGACACTTAGATATTTTCTAATCAACTTTGAGGTGTTTTGACACATCTCTGTTGAAGGTGGGAATTGAACCCATGGCTCCTGGTCTACTAGTACACACATTACCATAATATTCCCATGCAGGAAGGGCAGGACTATAATCACATACTTACTGTGTTTATTCACAGGGAAAACTGCTCAGATATTTATTGTTATAATTGGACTAGGATTGTATTAGACAGTTCCATTGTGTAATGGATAAAAAGAATTAGTAATTTCTAATAATGATGGAACGAAGCAACAATGGTCTTAAATAAACATAAATCTCATGATAATCAAGTAAGTCAATTTGTTTGAAGCAGTTATTCATGTGCATAAGTTAAAATTAACCTGCTTTTTAATGCACATGAATTGGAAATAAAGCATTAGTCATTCAATGTGACTACTCAGCGAAAGACAACTTCCCTCATTTTCAAAAAAATGTGATTTCTAAGAATTCAAGATTTATTGTAAAAGCATAGAACAAACATTTGTTAATTCTGGTTTATTTACACAAGGAACACGTGTAATTTAAATAATGCTTAACATGAAAAATACTTAGCTCTTATTGTAATAATCAGAACTGTAACAATGTTAGAATTGAAGTGAAATACAATCAATACAAGATTGTAAACAAAACTGTGGATGCTGGAAATCACAAACAAACTCAGTAATTGCTGGAAAATAACTCAGCAGGTCTGGCAGCATCTGTGGAGAGAGTTGGGCCCAGTGACCTTTCTTCAGACTGCACTTTTTCTTACAACCAATTCAATCCAGCTAAGATTCCACACTTAAAATTATTTTTGCTAAGATTAAGAGATTGTAGAGTGCAATATTGTTTGTATCAGTTGATGTACTGAGACATAGTTCCACATATACAGCTGGAGATATTGGATTTCAACAATGATTACCGGTTAGATTTTGGTAATAATTGGTTTTAAAATGGCTGATAACAAATTTAAGAATGATGAGAAAACCCCTATTGCAATGTAATTGTGCAATATGTTGGAAAAAAATTAAATATTTATGTGAAAAATAGTTAGCAATTTCTTAATTGATAAGACTGATTAATGATCCTTCCATTAATACGAGAATTCAAATAAAAGAGAATGAGAGAGTTAAAATGAGTGTTGGGTGAGAGAACTTTGGTTGATTGCAGGTGTGTTGACCTGAAAAGAATGTCAATGTTTCATTATGATACTGGCCTTAATAAATAATGGATTGATCGAAAATGTAAATCTCATGATGGTGTGATAATTGAAATGACAATGAAATAATATTTAATGTGAGAATGCAACACTTAAGATGATACAATATTTTCAAAGCAGTTTGTACTGGATAATGAATTAAAATATTGGGTTAATTTTTAAAAAAATCTCACTTTAGAAGATTATTCATCAGAATTATTCTGTCATTGAAAAAACCTCATTTCTTCAACAATTCTGCATTTCCCTCATTTTCTGTCTTTTATCCACAGGGATCTGTACTGGAACCCTTCTGTTTGCGATGCAATTATATAGAAGTGACATGGATTAAAATCTAATTGGGTGAGTTAATAAGTTTGCAGATGATATAACGTTCAGTGCAGTTGGGGACAGTGTAGAGTGTTGTCAAATAATGCAGCAGGAAAAAGAGAAATTGCAGATATGGGCAGAGTAATTAAAGGTGAAGTTTAATCCATACAAGTGTGAGGTGTTTCACTTTGGAAGCTCAAATGTTAAAAAAAAAGTAGATAGTTAATGGCAGGACCCTAACAGCTTTATTATTCAAAGGGATCTTGACGTTCAAGACCATGGCTCCCTGAAAGTGACCATGCAAGTAATTAGGTGGTTAGGAAGGCAAATGGCATGCTTGCTTTTATTGGTCAGGGAACTGGTTACAAGAGTCAGGAAGTCATGTTGTAACATTTTAACACTTTGGTTAAGGCATACTTAAAGTATTGTATTCACTTTTGTTCGCCATGTTCCAGGAAGGGTATGGATGCTTTGGAGAGGGTACAGAGGGCATTTACCAGGATGCTGCCTGGATTTGGAGAGGCGAGAAAAATTCAGATTGCTTTTTTGTGAAGTGGCGGAGACTGGGGGAAGACTTGATGGAAGTCTGTACAATCATTAGATACGTAGATAGGGTTGACGGTCAGAAAGTTTTTCCCAGAGTTGAAGCGTCAAAAACTACGTGACATGTGTTTAAGGTTAGGAGGGAAAGTTCAAGGGGCATGTAAGGGGCAATTTGTTTTGTACACAGGGAGTGATTGCTGTCTGGAATGGACTTCCAGGGTTGGTGGTGGAAGCAGATACATTAAGGCTCTTTAATGTTCATTTCGATAATTTGGAAGGATATGAACCAAGGGTAGGCAGAAGGGATGAGTTTCTTTTGCATTATGTTCAGCACAACATTATGGGCCAAATGGCCCATTCCTGTGCTGTACAGATCTTTGAGAGAAAGCTAATGTCTATCTCATATGACATTTAATCTAATCAATATTTAGCCACTGGTGTCAGAAATAGGAAGGAAATAAGTAGATAACGAACTTGACTATAATCTAAAAATATAGTCAATTAAATTTACAGAGGTAATTTTTTTATATTTGTTCTGAATTATCAGATTAGCAACTTTGATGGAGATGTGTTTAAATTGTTTGCAGTTATTGATGTTCTGACCCAAAATTACCCTTGTTAACCTGAAGATTGGACCAGAAACCTGTTAGAAAACTTGAAAATATTCAGTAAGGTGCGATGCACATCATAATTTCTTACTGCCTATACTACAATAACAAAATCTTTCAGGTCTACACCAAAAAGCATTGATTTGCAGCCAATGCTCATTATAAATATCTGAATGCTACTCGTTTCAACAATCAAAGTAATCTCAGCCTCATTTATAAAGAGATATCTTAGACATTTCACTAATAATTACTGTTTATGTTGACACATTGCTCGTTCAAACATTAATGAGATTTCTCATTAATATTCAGTTCAATGATAGCATATTAATAATTTAGTTATTAATATCTAATAATTGATCAATCCAGTAAGGGATATAACAGTGGAATTATGGCTCAGTACATTAACTGATGGAAAGATATTGTTGTGTTCACTCTCCCAATTATTGTGAATATCGATGTGTATTTTGATTTGATTTGATTTTTCTTCAACATGAAGTTTTATTGTATTTCTGATCACAGTAATAGTTAAATTTTTTAAAGCTAAAAAAATTCAAATTTGTGACTTTTTTGTCAACAAGAAAAAAGAATTTACATGCGTATGTTCTTTTCTTTATCAGAGTAAATTTTGAATTGTTGGAAGTTATACATATGTGTAAGGAAGGGGAGCTGCCTGCAGCTGAATAGTCACATTGAATGATTTTTTATTGCGATTACATCCTGCTGCTAATCATTCTAGTTATCTTTTCATTTCAGGAAAAACTGCTTTAAACATATTCCACAGTTGTATTTTGCATGAATTTACAATAAGCGCATGGTATGTGTATTTATCTTTCTTTCATTTCCATGATTTTAATTTTTAAGTAAGAGCATATGTGCTTACTACCATATCACAGCAAACCGTTTGGAAATATTGAATCACTTAATGTGTCAGTGTTCTAAAATAGATTACCAATTCATTGTTAGTCCAACAATCACACAGTAATTTAATTTAGGTTTTGTAACAAATATCGTGAGATTCACATTTCAATTTAAATCATTATTTCATAGTGCCAATTTTACTAAGAAAAAATTATCTTTTATTCCAGGTCAACACAACCACAAACCAAGCAATGATCCGTCATCCAACACTGACAGGAAATATCGGATATCTTCTCATTTGAATGTTCACAGAAATCATTGGATTCATATTCAGCCTTACAAATGAAGATACATCTGATTGTTTTCGACTCCAATTCTACATGTTGCGGATTGTAATATGACATTTCTAATCATTTTAAGTTTACAGTGACTAGTTTTAACACTAATTGTTACTTATATCTAATATGTAATCATTGATCAAATCAGTATAGTCGGCTTTAAGTGTGGAATTAAGTCTCAGTGACGTAAGCATATTGCATGGTACAGTTTCCTAATGGTAGCGAATGTTGATTTTTATTTTAATGCTGAAATCCTTATTGATTTGCTGCTGTAGGGAAGCCCTGAGCAGCCTGCCTTGGAATTAAAACACAAAATGGTGGAGGGGAGATAAATAAGACCAACAGTGTGTTTCAGTCTTAAGTTAAAAAAAGAACATTTTGTACAATCCTACTCCAAGTCCATAAGCATGCAATTCCAGACAGTCATATTCCAGATAGTGATAAGAGAATGCAGGCACACAGAAAAATGACCAACCCTGACTTTCATTAATGAAAGAATAATTGTCCCAGTGAATGAATAAACACCAACTGCAGGATAGAGCCCAGCTAACTTCCACAGCGGCTGTCAGGGAAACAGGCAGGGTTTGATTGTCAGAAATAGTTACTATTTTAAAATTGCTCAGAACATTTAAGACTTTTCTAATTACATATTCTTGAGAATTGTAAATAAGGCATAGTGAGAGGCCCAAAGGACTGCAGAAATTAATTTTGTAATGTGAGGAAATAAAATGCACAGAGATCCCAAGGCCTGGAGATTATAGCACCTGTAAAACACCATGAACCAATAGGAAATTCGGGCTATCCATATTGATGTTCATCCAAGAATAGGTGTTCTACAGGATTGGGTGTCTGTATCATGATGGAACGACTGTAACCACATTGCATGTGGACATTGTAATACAGAAGGTGTGTAAAAATACTGCTTTTTACTGTACACATTAGTGTGTCATGGACCTCCCTTCCTAGATTGGCCTCGGGGGGATGATCCCTGCATTAACTGATTGCAGCATGAGTAAACATCTTCCACTTGCCTGAGTTCGGCCTATCTCCTCAGTCTTCATTCCCTGTCAGGGGAAATCACTCCTACAGCTATGGTGACATTTAAATTCAATACAAACACTTATTATCTGTGAAATTATTCCTTGCAGAGCGATATCATTTTCATGTTAATTTTTTAAATTTTTGTTTTCAAGAAAACAATGGAGGAACATCCATTTGTTATTTAGTTCAACTTATACTAAATTTTAAATTATTGACAGGACTACACATGGGGGTGGCGGGGGGAAGAACGATTCTTCAGCTCAAATGTCACATTAAGTGACAATTTCCATTTTTCAAATCATGTGACCTCCAAAATGATATTTATTTTAATTTCATTTTGAGGTAGTTTTATTTTCTTCCAACATTAGTTGTCAATGAACAATAATCACACAATTATTAGTTTTTTTTGCTACAAAATGACTCCCTGTACCAAATGTCATTGACTCTATGTTTAGTGCATAATAATACCCACTTTCCCATCCTCATTATTTTCTTCCGAGTTCTGACATTTATCTAAACATTTATCATGATAAAAGTTACATTAATAAAATAGACATGAACCAACCAAAAAAAAGTTGAACGATGTTCAATTGTTGCTGAGATTTTTTAATTATTAAAGCCACGTTTTATATTTTAATTTTCAGTTTATTTATCTTAATGAATAGACAATCGACATCAGAGCAAAGTGCATTCAAAATATTAAGTCAATTTATCTATCAGGATTTTAGAAACAATTATCAATTACAATAATTACGCAATACTTTAACTTAGGCTTTATAACAAGTACAATGTGCTTTTAATACCTTCCATATTTCTTCGTGTGAGTGCTACAACATTAAAACTTGTTTGATAAGGCCAATACGCCCACAAAAGACCAATAATTGCCATTGCAACATCATTTGTAAGTATCTGACTTTTGCTCATTTGAAAGATCACAGTCTTCTCAGCCATTGAAATTCAGAGAACACCAGTTAATTTACACTGCAATATTTCTCTTCATTTCTGAACATTACTCAGTGGAATAGTAAGAGGAGATACCTCATTATTCTTAAATTCATTAATAAAATATTTCAAATCGATTTGTTGCCAAAACCTAATAATTGTTCAATTCGGTAAGGGGTGTACATGTGGAACTATGTTTTCATATAATAACTAATGCAAGGACATTGCAATGCACGATCACTCAATCATTCTAAATATTGCTTTTCATTTTAAACTTGGAAACACTTTTGAATTGATTTGATTAGAAATCACTTCAATGTTAACATTTATTGTGTTTTTAATCACAATAACAATTGAATATTTTTCACGTGCAAAATCATTGAAATCCCCATGAATTTTTGGAAGCACACAAAAAAGGGTTGGCATCTCTCTTCTTTCATTAAACAACCACAGGAAATGGTGACTTAGAAATCGTGTATTTTAGAAAGAATGAAAGTTGTCTTCAGCTGAATAGGCACATTGATTGACCAATTCATCATTTTGTTCCAATTTACATGTAGATCAAAAGCATTGTAATTTGCATTTCTGAAAATGTGGAACTTATGAACATATAGAATAATTATATTCATTTTTATTTATAATGCACAGTAATCACACAATTCTGTCAAGTTGTCGTTCCACAAGTGATCATAAAAATCATGTTAAATTAAGACATTTGTTAACTCCCATCATTATTGTAAATTACTACTGAATTTTCAGAAGATTGTACACAGTATCCAACCATTTAATTCCAATCCAATTATCGCAATAAACATCTGATTAGTTTTCAGCCCTGCCCAGCCTGGTTGGGAATGTTATGAAGGAATCTAGTGCAACTCTGGTCGTGTATCTGTTAGCAGACCAGAGTTGTCTGGTCGTGTCTCTGTTACCAGACCAATTTCAATTCCCACCTTGCACAGAGCTGTGCCAGAGCAGCTCTGATTGTTGAGAAGAAAATATCTAAGAATCGAATGAATTGCCTTTCAATTCAACATGAGATATGTTTTCATTTGTTGTTCATTCCAATAATCACAGTATCTGCTATATATATTCTTCAGTCCGCTAATAACAGAATGTATCTAATTACACTCAATCAATATTCTTTGCAAAATATTTGATAATGTTGCATTCACAAAGATGAAATATGCAAAGTAAAGATAGAACTTGATGCTTCAAAGGTATAAATATTAGAAAAAAATTAAGTTATTCTTCAGTTAAATAAACAAATGCCACTTCCTACTATATATCAATTTTTAGTTATTGATCTGTTTATGAGTTGTCTGAAATTTGTTTTTAGTTTTCCATTCATCTATTTATATTGAATGTACGATTGAAATGTTCTGAAAATATCCGAGTGCATTCATTTGAAAATTGAATTTGCATATTTCTCTCTAATCCAGTTTATTGCATGATGACTTAACAGTGTTTTGTTCAGCAAACCTCCTGAATTCCGAAAAATTGTCTAATCTTAAATAAGATCTTTCACACCCAGTTATCAGTCTGTTCCTAATTCATGTAAATATCTAAATTTATTGAAATCAATGTTCACACAAAACAGTGCACATAAAGCGACACAAAGATATTCATCATCAGCTGATTACTATTCAGTGGAATAACCTGAGTAAGTATCTTATTGTTCCTAGGACAAATGACAACAATAAACATTTATTTACTATTCTATGCAGTTAATGCAATTGAGGTGCTATATTTCAGCTCAGTCGTTAATGTTGATTTATATTGTTTAAACCAATAATTCTATTTTATCACAGATATTGACTATACTACAATAATGTTGTAAAGCAAATCTTTGTCAATCTAACAATCTTTAAGCTCCTTTTTTGTTGTGTGTGTACAAGAGACAATTCAAATTATAACCATTTTTATTACAAATTGAACAAATACTGCATTTTAAATTTGTGAACTTCCCACATTTTTGCAAAAGGGTTAGCCTTCACTGTATATGTCACATTTAAAAACCTGCTATTTCAAATAATGAGTGCTACAAAATGATTATTGTTTTCATTTCATTGTGAGAAAAGAACTGCTTTGACCATGTTGATTTTTTTGGCATTTCTATTCCAACATTATTCATCATTGTACAAAAATGACAATATTATTAAAATCACATATACGCTACATGTCATTGACTACATTGTTCAGTTTCAAGCTCACTTTCATGACTTACGAATTCTCTTCCTAATTCTGACACAAATCTTTCAACATTGATCATAATATTGATCATTTAATTGATGTAACATATCTCTACAAGGAATCCGTCTAATGGAAATTCACAATTCTTGTATTACATACATTTTTTACTTAAAAAAAGAATTTTGCTCAATAATCACTGAATGGCTCATTTTTCTTCCATCCATAAAGCTAGGTACAATGTTTTATGCCTCAATTTACTGATCTTAATAAATATCCAATCAACATCACAGCAAAATGCTTTTGAAATATTGATTCATTTTAATTCTTCAAAATACAGCATTCATTATCAAGTCATTGCCATTACAATAATGGCACAATTATTTTTAAATAAGTCTTTTGAACACATACAATGAGATTCACATTTAGATTTAATCTATTATTTCTGAGTACTAATAGTACAGTATGAAAATGCCTTTATTTTTCAGGTCACCTACCCCACAAAGGAACCAATGACTTCCCATCCAACGTCATTGCAAGTATCTGATGTTAGCTCATTTGAATGATCACGGTCATCTCAGTCTTAAAATTCAGGAAAATGTAATTACTTTTAACTGAATTAATTCCAGTTCATTTCCAGACATTGCTCAATCACTTGCAAAAAGAGATTATTCATTATTCTTTAATGCATTGACAGACTTTGATAATTCAATTGTTGCTGATGTAGAATAAAAATAATAATTCAATCTAGTAGGTCGCGCAAATGTGGATTTACGGCACAGTATATGAACCACTGCAAATGTATTGCAGTGCACAATCTCTCAATCATTGTAAATATCAATTTTTATTTTATCTGTTGAAACATAGTTGAATTCAATTGATTATATTTGACTTCAATGCTCACATTTATTGTGTTTGTAATCATAATACAGCTTACGGATGTTTCATGCAACAAAATCAAATGAAAAAGAATTAACATCTCTATTCTTTCATTCAACAATGGCAATAAATTTTCATTTTTTAAATTTTGAACATTTTGGAAAGAAGGGATGTTGTCTTCAGTTGAATTCTTGCAATGACTCAACTAATTCACAGTGTCCGCTACTTATTCTCTTTGGGTTCCTATGAAAAGAAGTTAACTAGTTATTCTGGTTGTAATTTCCTGGAAAATATTTGACAAATGTTGTGGTTTTAAAGCTGACAAGACTAAGTGCTCGTAAGTCATCAGTTATTTTGTTAGAAACAGCTTGATTCAAACATTTCGAACACAGACACACACATACACACACACACACACACATTGTTATTCTGCTGTGTAACAAGAGGGAAAACAAGTCGCTTTCTTCGGCATTAAGTAAATATATGCCACTTCCAATTATTCATTAGTCAGCTAATTACCTACATTTGTCATTAAAAATTGCAATTCGTCGAAACATTGTTATGAACTTTGATCAAATTAAACTTTTAATTATTGTTTATTCATGAATTGGCGGGATTTTGTATTTTTTATTTTCATTACACCTATTCGTATTGAATGCAAGATTGACATTCTTTGACAATGCCGGAGAGTGTTCATTTGAAACTTGTTTTTGACGTATCTTTCACTGATTTTACTTATTGCAAAAGATTGCATGGTACCTCAGTGGTTAGCAATACTGGCTCACAGCGCCAGGGACATTGGTTTGATTCTCTCCTCGGTGGACTGTGGGGACTTTGCACGTTCTCCCCAAGTCTATGTGACTTTGCTGTGGTGTCCTCCCACAATCCAAACATGTGCAGGTTAGGTGAGCTGGCCATGCTAAAATGCACATTGTGTTCAGGGATATGTGTATTAGTCAGCAGTAAATATGAAGAAATATGATTGGAAAAAGTGTTTGGGTGGGTTACTCTTTGGAGGGTCATTTTATTCAAACAAATGGCCTGTTATCGCACTGAGGTAACAGGGATGCTTTCGTGGCATCGCTAGTATTAAGGTGCAGCCCGAGATATAAGCCATGTTGGAACTGAAACGGAGGAATCTCCAGAGAGGCTGCAGAATGACATCGCATCTATTTGAGTTTCTTTAAATCACTGACGAGCAGGAAAATGTAAACGGCGAGGGCGAGTGGGGAAGTGAGGAAGTTGCAGCTCTGGGGAAAGTCCAACGGTCCTTCTGAGAGTGTAATTTCTTTCATTGCTGTTGCTGATTGAATGAGCCACTAACGTGCGAACTGCTCCAAAATATGATTCAGAACCTCTGGTGCCAATTCTCGCAAGTTGAATAACGACAGACACCTTCCAAACGAGGCCTTTCAGAGACGACTTTGGGATACATTTGACAGACAGACTAGTTGAGGAATCCGTTGTGCACTGTGACACCAGCACATCAGCTTCTTCCCTGTCTTTGAACCGGGCCGCCTGCGCAAGGAATGCAAATGCGGTACTGCTTTTCGTGGAAGGATCAGAAGGGGGTAACTACACTCTCAAAAAGAATGGCATATGATCAGAACCAGGTTGGAGAAAAACTTTACAATGCTTTGCACTGTTAGTAAATGGAAAATGGAATTGCATTGCATTGCACTACGAGAGAAGATTTATTCAAGCAAACTCGAAAGCAGGTTTGCACATGGGAAAGCAAGCAAGAAAGCTCTGTTCTTGTCTGTCAAAGGCTGCAGTTGAAGAGCAAAGCAGTTTCTGCCCAGTTTCGGACTGGGGACCTTTCGCGTGTACGGCGAACGTGATGACCACTACACTACAGAAACAAGCCTCGGTCGCCCCCCGCCCTGCGGCTCAGTGGCATCCAGCACTGAAAGTTGAAGCCATTCTACCTTTCACCTTTCTGTTTCCATGAGCTCGTTGTTTAATGGAACTTGTTTAATTTTGGCTATGTGGTGAGCATGGACGAGATACACCGAAGTATCTGTTTCCACGCGGTGTACCCCAATAACGTTGTGTTGCTTACACCTGCTTTAAAGAATTTCGTGTTTGCGGAGCTTACCGTCGCAGTCTGTAGCAAAATCATTTAGTCTGTTCGACTGCTCACGGGAAAGGTAGTATTGTGAAACACTGCAGAAACGAATGACACCCTTAATTTTGCTCCGACTGACCATACTCCGTGAAAGTTTCCCAGATTCTCAGTTAAGGATTTTTGCAGCTGGAAGTTACCTCAGAAACCCTGTTAATTCGTAATGGATTGAGCGAATCGCAAAACAGAAAGCATTTAACACGGAACACAAACAAAACTGGAAAACCAAATGCATTTTCAGACACAGCGAGCATGAATGCTAAATGTGAGACAGTCCGGGGGCATGAGCCATAAAGTAATCACACAACTAACAACAGGGCAATTCCAAACTACTCTTTCAAACATACTGGAGCCTGAGTGCACCACCACTTCCCAGACAATGCTGCAAAGAGACAAAGAAAGAACATAATAAGAATGGGCCATAAAAAGTGAATTTCACCAATCACAGTCTCGATTAGATTACCTTTCCCTTCCGATGACTCCAGGACGGAAATGAAGGAAGTGGGAGAAATTCAATAACATATGACATCGAAATAGATTGGAACGATTTTCTCATTGGCCAGAAAACCAAATAACGACGAGTCGACTCACCGTAGGACTCTGTTTCGCAACAGCGATGAAATAACAGTCTCCATTCGGTTCCAGTAAAAGCTCAACTTGCCTGGAACTGAAAGCAACAGTACAGCTGCTTGCGATTTTCCTTGCGGGAGGCGAACACGATCATGACAGCACAGACACTTTGGAAAATTCGGCACTTTCCCACACCGCAGTCAATTCCCCGGGAAGCAAATCCATTTTTCTTCTGTTTTCAACAGAAATGCAGCAGGGATTGAAACAGCATTTTAACAAGCTGTGCCGGCGGAGCTGTTCAGCAGAAACAGCAGCGGTGGGATTCGAACCCACGCCTCTGTCGAGGCGGGAGCCTTAATCCAGCGCCAATGTTTTGCACTGTAAGTAAATGGAATTGCATTACATTTCACAACGAGAGCAGATTTGTTCAAGCAAATTCGAAGGGAAGGTTTGCACATGGGAAAGCAAGTAAGAAAGCTCCGTTCTTGTCCATGTAAAAGGCTGCCGTTGAAGAACAAAGCAGTTTCTGCCCAAATTCGAACTGGGGACTTTTCGCGTGTGAGGCGAACGTGATGACCACTACACTACAGAAACAAGCCTCGGTCGTCCCCTTATTAGCCATGTGATTGCATAAAGGGTCTGTACTGAGTTGTAATGGTCCATTTTCTATGATTCTTACTCCCTGTATTATCCGAGCAGTTCCATATTGGGCCTGTACTGCGGTGTAATGTTCTATGTTCTCTGAGACTAACTTCCTTTTTTAGCCGAGCGGTTCCACGAAGGGCCTGTATTGCGCTGTAACGCTACATGTTCTATGAATCTAACTCCCTGTATCAGCCGAGCAGTTCCATATTGGGCCTGTACTGCACTGCAATCTTGTATGTTGTATTTGTCAAACATCCTTTATTAGCCGAGCAGTTCCACGAAGGGCCTGTACTTCGTGATAATGCTCCATGTTCTTTGAATCTAACTTCCTGTATTAGCTGAGCGGTTCCATATAGGGCATGTACTGCGCTGTAATGTTCTATGTTGTATTCGTCTAATGTCTGGTGTTAGACAAGGGGTAGCATAAAGGCCTGTACTGCACTGCAATGCTCCATATTCTGTGAGTGTAACTTCCTGTATTAGCCGAGCAGTTCCATAAAGCGCATGTGCTGTAATGCTCCATGTTCTATCTTCTGGTTATCCTAGACCAGTATGGGCCGAAGGTGCTTTCTTTATGCTGTCAGACTCGATGACTCTATGATTCTATGACATTTCCTTTCCCAGATAATGACCTGATAAGGCACTGCAAAGTGTCAAAGTGGTGGAGATAGGCCTTTTCATGAGTTTTTATGATGTACAACGAGTGATGGTTTCATCTGGGAATCTGTTATTACAAGAACCAGTTTTGATCGGCTCTATCTCAGTATCAAGTCCACACAGTGAGAGGATGGTGAGGACTATATTCATGACGGTCCCCACAAGTTGATCTTGGGGCCTGTAGGAATCCTAACAAGTATGCTGACCAGTGAATGTTGGCTTTCAGTTATTGGAGTTTAAAAACAATTTGGCTGATTTCGCAATGAATGTATCAAGGAAAGGGTACTCCATTTCAGTGGTGAATTTTAGCATCAGGTGCCGATCATCGAGCTTTATAAAGAAACTCTTTAATGCAGATTCAAATGTCGCAAACATGTCATCTACATGTTGAAGATATGCAAATGGATAGAGGCTAGGTATCATGCCATCAGAGATGTGTTTTGCATGGTTACCAATAAAGATGTTAGGAAGAGTTTTCCCTCGAGAATATCCCATGGCAACACTATCTATTTGGTCAGACACGTTGTTATTGGAACTGAAGTCAACTGCACAAGGTGCTCAGTTCATGTGTATCATAGACTCCCAACAACGTGGAAACAGGCCCATAGGCTTAAGAAGTCCACACCGATCTTCCAGACAGTAAGCCACCCAGACCCATTCTCCTATTACTCTACATTTATCCCAGACTAATGCACCTAACCTGGAACACTATGGGCAATTTAGCACAGCCAATTCACCTAACCAGCACATCTTTGGATTGTAGGAGGAAACCCATGCAGACCTGGGGAGAGTATCCAAAGAGACACGGGGGACAATATTCACACAGACATTTACCCAAGGCTGGAATTGAACCCAGAACCCTGGTGCTGTGTTAACCAGGAAGCCATGATGCCACCAGAAAGGAAAAAAGAGATGATGTTTGGTGAACACTGAATCAGACACAAGTGGTATGTCTGAATTTCAATGGCTTATTTGAACTGTAATAATAATAAGCTGGCAATGTTGAAAGAGCACGTGGGCATGTTGTCACTCTCAGAACGTAGCTCTCATGTGGTCTTCGTAATCATGAGGGACTCCTTCACTGTGCATGTGGAAAACTCATTTAGATATGATTATAATAGTTTCACAAAGTATTCAGCCAATTCAGGCTGTGCAGATTCAGTAACAGATATGATAGGACAGAAAAGGGACATCGATTTTACATGTCATGGGGAACCCAGACTTGGTGGGTGCAGTGAACCGTGAGAACAATTTCTATCATTGGCATCATTCGGCAGGTTACCACCTTCAAACACGCAAGATCAACAGCTGGGTGCATCTGCGCATGCGTTAGAAGCAACAAATATAATTCCGCAGGACCCTGGTTCATGTAGGCAAACAGAATTTTTACAGACATTGCACTTATTCGATAAGAAATGCATCATGGAGACAACCAACCACTGCTGTATCCCCATGCTGACACCCCGACCAATCAGAGTCCACCTATCGGGTCTGAGAATTAAGATTGACGGCTAACTGTTTTTGCTGCAATGCCATTTTAATGATGAGCTAGCCAATCATCATCACCTTTCACATTTCAACTCCTTTTGCAATGTTTTCGAAACAATAGAACTGGTTGCCACCTGTACGTGAGCAATATTACTGATATAGTTTGCTTGAAAGACTGGGATTACAGTTTGGGATAAGGTTGATCACTTTTTGTTGCCTTAGAAATTCACCGTAAACAGAGTGGCTAGAAATTTGGTGAGTTCAGTGAATCTCTTTCTAAAAGTTCAAATTTGTTTGACTTTGAGACATAACAGCTTAGCTTTAATAAACATTCATTAGTGCACAAAACCCATCCATTCTGCAGCCGAGCTTTGAAACTGTTCTTTTAAGAAATCACCACAATTACAGGAATACTGTGAAGTTCAGAGACACAGAAAAAAACTACACCAACAAAATTTATGCTGGGAGAAAGTGAGGACTGCAGAGGCTGGAGATCAGTGTCAAAAAGTGTGGTGCTGGAAAAGGAACAGATGGTCTTGAGGAAGAGCTTATGTTGGAGACATCGACTCTTCTCATCAGATGCTGCCTGACTGGCTATGTTTATTTAGCTCCACACTTTTTGAACAAAATTATCAATTATAAATTCCACAATTTACATCCCACAGGACCTCAAGTAGTAATCAATGTCATGTTACAGTGCAGAAGGTGGCGGTTTGGCACATCGTTTCTGTTCCAGTTTGTTAAATGTTATCTTTTTTATTAATTTGTGGGATGAGGGTGTTGTTGTCTCAGCCAGCATTTATTGGCCATCCCTAATGGTGCAAAGAGCAGTTCAGATTCCACCACATTGCTGTGGGTCTGGAAAAACATGGAGACCAGACTAGGTAAGGATGGCAATTTCCTTCCCTAAAAGCCATTCCAGAATAAGTTGGGTTCTTCAAACAATCAGCGATGGATTCATGATCATGATTACTCTCATACTTGCAGAATTTTCTGAAATTCAAATTCTATCATCTGCCATGGCAAGATTTGAATCTGGGTCCCCAGCACATTACCTGGGTCTCTGGATTAGCAGTCCAACGATAACATCACTGGGTCATCGCTTGACCTGCAATATTAGATTATACAGAATAGCACTTATTCTCTAAACTGCAGTGAACAGCAGTCCCTGTGTATGCTATACTAAACAGCAATTTCTGAGTATATGAAACAGAAGTCCCTGTGTGTATTACAGAGAGTAGCTGTCCCTGTCTGTATTATAGAGAAGAGCAGATCATGTGCATATTGCCGAGAACATTTGTTCCCATGTATTTTCTAACCCTTTCAAGTTTCATAACATGCTTTGAAGAGAAAGAAAGCCTGATATGCAACACAATAATCCAAAAGTAGCCCAACCAATGTGCTGCACAGCTGCAATATGACCTCTCAACTCCCATATTCAATGCTCTGTCCCATAAAGGAAAACATACTAAACACCTTCTTCACTAACATATCCATCTGTGACTCCCCTTTCAAGGAACTATGAACCGTGTTCCAAGGTCTCATTGGACACTCCCCAGGACCTTACCATTAAGTGTATAAACCCAGTCCTGATTTTCCTTTCTAAAGTGCAGTACCTCTCATTTACCTAAATTAAACTTCATCTGCCACTCCTCAGCTCAGCAGCCCATCTGATCAAGATCCTGTTATACTCTGAGGTAACCTTCATCGCTGTCCACTCCACCTCCAATCTTGGTGTCATCTGCAAATTAATAAATATACCTCTTATGCTCACATTCATATAATTTATATAAATGACAAAAAGCAGTGAACCCAGCACCAATCCCTGTGGCACCCCAATGGTCACAGGGCTTCAGTCTGTAAAACAAACCTCCACCACCACCACCATCTGTCTTCTAATTTCAAGCCAGTTGTGTATCAAAATGGCTAGATTTCCCTGTATTCCATGTGACCTAATTTTGCTAACCAGGCCACCATGAGGGAGCTTGTCAAAGCCTTCATCAATCCTCTTTGGTGATTCTTCAAAATACTCAATCCAGCTTGTGAGACATGATTTCCCATGCACAAAGCCACATTGACTATCCCTAACCAGCCCTTGCTTAACCGGATGTGTGTAAATCCTATCCCTCAGGATCCCTCCAATAACTTGCCCACAACTGATGTCAGGCTCACCGGTCTATAGTTCCTGAGAATAGCAGGGTATAGCATAGAGAACAACAGTCCCTGTGAAAACAGAGAACAGCAGTCACATTGTATAATGCAGAGAACATGAATCCCTGTGTCTAATATAGAGAACATGAGTCCCTATGTATAATACAGAGAATAGCAATCCCTCTGTCTATTATCAGTGCATGTGTAGAATATAGAGAACAGCAGTACCTGTGTATAAGAAAGAGAACAGCAGTTCCTGTGTCTTATCTGGAGAACAGCAGTACCTGTGTATAATATGGACAACAGCTGTCCCTGTGTATCATATAGAGAGCAGCAGTCGCTCTGTCCAATGTAGAGGTCAGCAGTTCTTTTCCCTGCGGTGGGGGGTCCAGAACTAGAGGGCATAGGTTCAGCATGAGAGGGCAGAAAAAAATCAACAGGATGTAAGGGGCAACTTTTTCATGCAGAGGGTGGTGCATGTATAGAATGAGATGCCAGAGGAAGTGGTGGAGGCATTTAAATTAAATTAAACTAAATTACAGCATTTAAAGGGCATCTGGTTGGATATATGAACAGGAAGGATTTAGAAGGATATGGACCAATGCTGGCAAATGGGACGAAATTAGGTTAGGATATCTGGTTGCCATGGACGAGTTGGGCTGAAGGATCTTTTTCTGTGCTGCACATCTCTCTGACTCTGTGCCTTAAATACATCAGATCTTTGCTTCACATTGTTCTTAAAATCTCTCATTTAATACATCAAAGTGACTCTCATCATCATCAAAATCCGAACTGTTGATTACTTCAATAGCTTCATGTTCTCCCTTTTGTTTTCTGAAATGCCGTTTGCCATTAGGTAGAGCTGGTGGGCAACTTTGTAAAACTTCTGTTGTTGGGAATTGGAGTTGGTGGGAAGGGGCAGCATGTACCGGGGATGAAGTGACAACATTAAGAGTGAGTGCTGAACATAACACGCAGAAAGACTCAAACGAATCGGATGGTAGAACAAGCTGATTAGCACGAAGGCAAGTCTGACTTGACTAACCGAAAGCTTTCCGCATTCGGATCATAAAGAATACAACATACAAAAAAAATCTACTGTTCGCCTTTTTTAGTGGGGACGTGCACCATTCCCCGAAATACTGCAATACTGGGATGATGCGTGAAGTTATCGGAGCAAGCTCCTGACACAACTTCGTCCTGCAAAAATCAGATTAACATTCAGTCCCTAAATCAGGGACTTATCAGATATTAAAACTGACAAGAACAGAACTACACATGATCTTAGCCAAAAGGCTGAGAAGCGATACTTGTCGTCTGCCTGACTACCTTAGGACCCAGCCGCTTCCTACATTTACCATCAGCCTGACTGTGAACAAAGACCTATAGCTCACGGCTGACAGTTTCATTGCTGCCTAGTCATTTCCAGATCTTCTGACCAGAGTAAACGATCCGTTTGTCCAGGTGAATTCATTTCATCTTTTCTATGAATTTGTTTGATAGTGAATGTAAATGACCAGCAATGTACCAATCAGCTACGCTGGGGCCGAGTGTACGTCACTAACAAGCCGGTAGTGTGTCTCTGACAGAGTATCAATGAGATTGCAGCAACCCACTGGAACAGAGCTGGACACAGGGAATGGTGCAGCACAGGGGGATGTACTGCAGCCTCTCATTGTCTGCGTCAGCTGTCACTCTGTATGGGCTCCTTCCCTAGTCCCACTCCCCATGCTTTTCCCGATGATTGAATCCGGCTCCAGTGGCCCCTCAGGCAGTGCACAGCCAATAGTAACTACTGAATGAAGATGGTAGGGATTTACCTACTTACCTTGATGAAATGTGACATTCGTTCAAAAATAATTAACCTCAACTCCCCGCCATCATGTATTTATGCCATGATTTGGAGATGCTGGTGTCGGACTGGGGTGTACAAAGTTAAAAATCACACAACACCAGGTTATAGTCCGACAGGTTTAATTCTGTTGGACTATAACCTGGTGTTGTGTGATTTTTAACTTGATATATGCAATTGCCTGGAGTTTGTGCTGTTCCATTCTCTGGTATAAACAAACTGAGCTGTTAATGGTAACAATTCCTGCCTCTCCACAAGGCAAATCAAGGCAAACAATTGAAACGGGTTCTAATTCTGATCGAGTACTATCACTGCCTGGAAATATTAGGCGACTGTTCTGAACGGAAATCCTTAGACTAATCCATCCATCTTGTATTATGTCAACTCTGATCTCCAAACCATTAAACTCTGCCAACCCCGTCAATTGAAATTAACAGAACCATGGTGGACCTGAAGTTCGATCGAGTGAATCAGCAACAAGTGATTTGGCTTTGACTCCAAATACTCGAATTGCAATTTGCTACATTAGAATTGCAAATCAAGATTCACAGAGTCGTGGAGTTGTACAGCACGGAAATAGACACTTTGTTTAAGTGGCTGGCATCCATCAGATAACTTGGATAAACCTAGTCCCAGTTATCAGCATCTGAATCCAGATGCTTTTCAAGTGTTGTAATTGTACCCGCCTTACAAACATCTACTCCATCCACCACCGATGCTGAGTTGAATCAAGGTGCACTGCAAACGTTTCCCAAAAATCCTTCGACAACACCTTCCAAACCGACAATTATTTCCACTTCGAAGGACACCTCCAATTTTGGTGTAATTTGCAAACTTACTAAATATACCTCCTATCGCTATATTGAGACACTCAGAAACACATACATATACACAGACAGACACCCATACACACACACAAAGACACACATATCCCAAACAAACATGCACAAGCAGGCAGTCACACACACATATTCACAGATATTGCCAAGGACAGCAAAAGTGAAGACTTTAATAGAATTCATTTTTTCCTAAAACTAAATGACAAATTGGTAAATGTTCAGGAATGTGTGAGCTTACTGGAAATTTGTGCATAATTTTCGCTGGATATCTTGCCTTTAACAAATTTGTAAACTAAACAAGCAAAAAGTGGTCTGCTTAGCAGATTGTGAGACTCTTTTGAAAGGATGAAGGCTGTACTGTATTCCCGTTGAAATAAAAACCAGCAATGTGTTAAAAAATACATCCAAAGAACTGTGATTGCTGGAAATCAGAAACAAATTCAGAAATTGACTGAGTAACTCAGCAAGTCTGGCAGCATTTGTGGAGAGAAAACAGAGTTAATATTTTGGGTCCAATGACTCTTCTTCAGTACTGCGTTTTTCCAGCAATTGCAGATTTTGGTTCCACCATTCCATTTACCTTCTCTATTAATCACTGAACTCCAATGTCAGCTTTTTCTGATTCACAGATGTGGAATTCCAAATCCCTCTGTTCTGTAGCTATCTGCAGTATTTCTCCATTTAAATAATATTAAACTCTTCCATTTTTCCTGACTTTCTCCTCCTTATATTCCACATGCCAAGTTTTCACCCACACATTTAACCTATCTAGAATGTTCTGCAGACACTGACATTCTCCCCACTTGCCTTCCTACTGATTTACAAACTTGGTGACAGTACATTCACTTCCCTCACCCAAGTCATTATTAATATGTTGTCCCAGGACTGTGGCACTCCACTAGAAACTGGTTGCCATCTATACCAGCTGCTCAGCCATGCATTCATCTGCTCTATCCTCCTATTCCTGTCCTCACTAGCTTGTAACACCGTGAGTAATCCAGATATTATTACTCTCGAAGACCTCCTTTTTAAATTCCTGTCTAACACTCTATTTTCTCCCTTCAGAAAATCATCCTTTTTCCTTCCTATTGTTCCAATGTGTACAATGACCTCCTGCTGATCCCTCTCCCCTGAGAGAATATTCTGCACCCTCTCGGAGACATCCTTGATCCTGCACCAGGGAGGCAACACATAATTATGATTTTTTGTTGCTGGCCACAGAAACGTCCGTCTGTGCCTCGGACTAGAGAGTGTCTGAACACAATCAATCTCTTTTTAGATTAGATTACTTACAGTGTGGAAACTGACCCAACAAGTCCACACCGCCCCGCCGAAGAGCAAACCCACCCATACCCCTACATCTACCCCTTACCTAATAATAAGGCAATTTAGCATGGCCAATTCACCTGAACTGCACATCTTTGCAGTGTGGGAGGAAACCGGAACACCCGGAGGAAACCCACGCAGACACGGGGAGAATGTGCAAACTCCACACAGTCAGTCGCCTGAGTCGGGAATTGAACCCAGGTCTCTGGCGCTGTGAGGCAGCAGTGCTAACCACTGTGCCACCGTGCCACCCATAAACCTGACATACCCCATAAACCTGCCACTCTTGAAACCTGACATACCCAATCTCAATACCAGAAACTTGGCTGTTTGTGCTCAATTAGAACTGTTGAATGAAAGAGTTTTCTCTGCAAGAACGACATGAAGATGTTCAAGGTCCTCTAAATACCATTGAGCAGAATACTCTTCATTACGGGTCTTATTGTCTTAAACCGATGATTTTTATGACCTTGGTGTTTTGGTGACTGATGTGTTTTCAAACCATGTGCAATGCATAAGGATTTCTTTCAATTTCTTATAAGAAAAAAAACTGCTTTCCATGTTGATTTCTAATTATTTTTTACTCTCGAGTTATTTGTCGATGTGCAATAATCACAAAATTATGGAAGATCCCTGTATCTTATGTTCACTGCAATGTGCACTTTCACTATCTACTTATTTATTTCATACGTCTGACATGAATGTCTAAACATTGGCCATGAACAAAAAGTTGTAAATTAAAGCTACATCTCAATAAGCAAACCAATGGATGGAAACATGTAATTCTTGTAATCCTGCATTTTTGAACCAAAAGCAATTCTGCTGAATAATCACTGAATGGCTCATTTTTGTGAATCATAAAGCTAGCTACCATATTATATTTCTCAGTTTACTGAACTAAATGAATACCCAATCATCATCACAACAAAGTGCTTTTAAAATATTGAATCTTTTTTTTAGATTACAACGTAATTTTCCAGTCACTGCCATGACAGTAATTTGCACAGTCATTGGAGTTAGTCTTTCTAACAAATATAGTGCGATTCGCATTTTAATTCCATCAATTGTTTCTTCGAACGAACACTCCAACTTAAAAATCAATTTACTGTTTAGGTGAACGATCCCATAATGGAACCAATGACTTCCCATTCGATGCCTCATTGTAAATATATGATAATTGCTCATTTGAATGATCGTGGTAATCTCAGCCTGAAGCGTTCAGAGAACTGTAATTACTTTTCATTAGAATGACTCCAGGTCTTTTCTCCACATTGCTCAGTGAAATAATTAACTGAAATTTCTCAGTATTCTTAAATGAAATGATATTATTTTGGCAATTCAATTGTTGCTATTATCTAATCATTGTTCAATATAGTTCAAAGTATTACTACGAAATTATGGCTCATAAATTAAATAAAGTAAAGATTTTGCAGTGGGCATTGTGAATATCAATTTTTATTTTGACCGTGGAAACAGTTGAATTGATTTAATTATGTTTAACTTCAATGTTAACATTTACTGTATCTATAAACACAATACAAGTTAATCACTTTTCATGGAACAAAATCATTTAAAATTCTCATTTATTTTCCTAATCATTTATGTTGCAAATGCATATTAATTTTCTTTTCATTCTGTGATAAAAAGCATTGAACATATAGAACTATTTGATTGATTAAGTTTCGTTCATCAGTGTACACTGATCAAATGATTCGGTTTTTTCTTATCATGAATAATCACGAGATTCATATTTAATTAAAGTCATTATTGCTTTGTTACATCATTACTGTAAATTACTAATTCGGTTTGTCAGTTCATTACACACAGGACATACGCAATTAATTCCCATTCAAATAATTACAAAAAACATCTGATTAATTTTCATTTGAGTTGCCGCCGTAAATATATGACTATACACTTGCCCTTCCCGGATGGTAACATTATGACGGGTTTTTGTGGAGCTCTGACAGTTTCTCTATGACAACATCAGGAGGAATGATTTCAATTTCCACCTTCAGCGGAGATGTGTCAGAGCAGTTCGGAAATTATAAAAAGGAAAATATTAACAGTCGAAATTCCTCTTCAGCAAAATAACCAAATGCAACTTCATTTTATTCATTGGTCAGCTGATCACCTACATTTGTAACTAAACATTGCAATTCATCTAAATACTGGTATGTGCATTGATCAAATTAAAGTTCTAATTATTAGTCATTCATGAATTGTCAGGAATTTGTTTTTATTTTCCATTCACCTTTTCATAGTGAATGTAAGATTGATATGCTGTGAAACTATTAGCGTGTTTTCATTTGAACATTAATTTCTCTGTCTCTCTCTCTCTCACTCACGTATCTCACTTCATGCATGATGGCTTCAAAGTACCTTGCTAAACTTAAAGATTTTGTTGACTTTAAGTAGTATCTTTAGCACTCACCTATCAATTTAATCCAAAATCATAGAATCATAGAGTCATAGAATCCCTACAGTGTTGAAACAGGCCATTTGGCCCAACAGTCCACACTGACCATCCAAAGATTAACCCACCCAGACACTCCTTTGCTCGATTACTCGACATTTCCCCTGACTAATACACCTAACCTAGGTAAAAACAATGACTGCAGATACTGGAAACCAGAGTTTAGATTAGAGTGGTGCTGGAAAAGCACAGCAGTTCAGGCAGCATGCGAGGAACATTAAAATCGATGTTTTGGACAAAAGCCCTTCATCAGGAATACAGGCTGCATTCCTAATTAAGGGCTTTTTCCCAAAACGTCGATTTTACTGTTCCTCTGATACTGCATGCATTGCTGTGCTTTTCCAGCACCACTCTAACAAAATCTAATACACCTAACCTAAACATCCGTGAACATTATGGGCAATTTAGCATGGCCAAGTCACCTCAGCTGCACATTTGTATACTATCACAATGTTATTGAAATCAATGCTCACACAAAGCACGATACATAAAGCCACACAATGGTCTTCATGACCATCTAATTACTGTTCAGGAAATCATCTGAGTAATTGTCTTATTGTTCCTGAGATTAATCACCACAGTAAGCGTCTGGTCATCATTCCCTCCAATAAATACAATGGGTGTCTCTGAAATTTCTGTTCAGTAATTATTCATGATACTTGTTGCTCAAAGCAGTGTCTGTTCTTATTTACGAGTGGCCAATGATTCTAACAGCCATTGATCTTGATCATATTGTTACTGAGCGCAATAACCACAGTAAACATCTGGTTATCATTTTGCGAACAAATACAAGAGCTATCAACTTACTTTTCAATTCAGTAATTACACATGATACTTGTTGCTGAAAGTGGTATTTATTCTTTATGACAATTGGCCGACGACACTTGACAGCAAGACATGTTGATAGTCCTGATTTGTTCATATTTTCAAAAAAGTTTTCAGGCCATGTATTTCAAAAAGAAGTAATTTGACTTCGTCCAAATTTAAATGTAAACGTTTTCAGATATTTTCCATTCAAAGTGTTTATTTGCTTATTCAGATCGAACTTGAATCTTGCCTCTGTAAATTGAATTTATTGTATTTTCCATTCGTGGAAGTACTCATTACTTGGTACTCATTTTCATCTTAAATCTGATGGAAATTTGAAATACTGATTTCAGTGAAAATTGTATGAATTATACATGAGTGGTCTCTAAAAGAAAATCACAGAAGGCTAGATAGAATTCTTGAACAGCCTGTATATTTGAATAAAAGAAAACATTCCTTCTAAAAAACAAAGTTAAAAATTACTCAACACCAGGCTATAGTCCAACAGGTTTATTTGGAAGCACTAGCTTCCGCCTGATGATGGAGCAGCGCTCTGAGAGCTAGTTCAGCAAAATAATCCTGTTGGACGATAGCCGTGGTGGTGTTTGATTTTTAACTTTGTACAGCCCAGTCCAACACTGTCGCCTCCAAATCACTCCAAATCAAAACAGTCCTAAATCTGTGGTTTAACAGCTTAACATTCCTGCAACTAGATTATAATTCTCAGTTTATCAATCTTAATAAATATTTAATCAATGTCATTTTTAATTCCCGGAAAACACCCAATCGTTTTGTTTGTGAAAACACAAATTTTAATTGAAAATTCATTGTTATCACAATATGTGAATTATATTTTAACTCTCCAGTGATGTGAAGTGACCCTTGGACTGAAATTGGACGTTCTAAATTCACCGACAGGCAGCGAAATCGGGACAAATACAAAATTAGTTAAACTCAGTCAAACAGCAGCTGGAATCAATCAGCTCCAGGATGAATCAGATTTTCTTCCACCTTGACTTCCAGCCAGTGCCTGAGCATTATACACCTCGCTTGCAAATGTCAACAATGAAGGGTTTTCACACCAACACATTGGATTCTTTAAATCCAGCTCATAACCACATGTGGACGTTTGTCACAAAATTATTAATCATTTTACAAATCATGGAAAATATCTCAAAGCTCTTGAAATAAAAGTAATCACTGCACATAAAGCCACACGATAGTATTCAAGGCCACCTCACTACTGTTCAGTGCAATACCTTTTGTCAGTATTGTATTGTTCTCAAGATGAATAGCCACAGCAAACATCACGCTTTCACAACATCTCAAATATATACAAGATACCTTCTTATAATTTACACACTACATCTTCGCCAGCCCAATAATCACACTTCATTGTTTACGATGAAGGATGCTGAAAGTAGCATGTTTTGAGGTAAAGGAATTCCTAAATCTCGGCGAGTTTTCTGATAGGGTTCCTCAGTCATCATGATAAAAATGTAATTGCGGCTCAGCACATTGTAACAAATCCCCATTAAACTTTTTCATGTATTTAGTCAGAGACAATGTTTAAAAATTTCCTCTGTAAATGCTGCTGTTTTTTGCTATAATTCCCGTGTTCCTTGTCTAATTATTTTCTTTGTAATGCTTACACAAATGTGTGAATATTGATGACAAGAAAATTTGCATGGATTATATATTGTATTTCTACAGAAGAAAAGCTGAGTCAGCAAGTACAGATTGCAGGAGTATCTGAGAATGTTGAATGATTAATAATGACTGCATATCGAATGTATTTTCCAAAACATCATGCCAGCATTCTAATGCTCAGTTCACTGATACTAATTATTATGTAATCCATATCACAGCAAACCCGCTTGGAAATATTGAATCACCTTAATGTGTCAGTGTTCTAAAATAGATTACCAATTCATTATTAGTTCAACAATCACACAGTAATTCAGTTTAGGTATTGTAACAAATATCGTGAGATTCATATTTCAATTTAAGTCACTATTTTGTAGTGCCAATTTTACAAAGAAAAATGGATCTTTTATTCCAGGTCAACACAACCACAAACCAAGCAATGATTCATCATCCAACACTGACAGGAAATATCTGATATATTCTAATGTGAATGCTCACAGAAATCATTGGATTAATATTCGGTCTTACAAATGAAGATACGCCTGATTGTTTTAGACTCCAATAATTAATGTTCAATTCTACATGTAACAGATAGCAATATGACATTTCTAAACATTTTTTTGTTTGCAGTGACCAGTTTTAACACTAATTGTTACATATATCTAATATTTAATCATTGATCAAATCCGGTATAATCGGCTTTAAGTCTGGAAATAAGTCTCAGTGACCTAAGCATATAGCATGGTACTGTTTCCTAATGGTAGCGAATGTTGATTTTTATTTTAATGCTGAAATCCTTGTTGATTTGCTGCTGTAGGGATGCCCTCAGCAGCCTGCCTTGGAATTAAAACACAAATAGTGGAGAGTAGATTAACAAGACTAACAGTCTTTTACAGTCTTAATGGAAAAAAAGAACATTTTGCACAATCCTACTCCAATTCCATAAGTATGCCATTCCAGACAGTCATATTCCAGATAGTGATAAGAGAATGCCAGCATACAGAAAAATGACCAACCCTGACTTCATTAATGAAAGAATGATTGCCCCAGTGAATGAATAAACACCAGTTGTAGGATAGAGCCCAGCTAACTTCCACAGCTGCTATCAGGGAAGCAGACAGAGTTTGATTGTCAGAAATAGTTACTATTTTAAAGTTGCTCAGAACATTTAAGAAGTTTCTAATTACATACTCTTGAGAATAGTGAATAAGGCAGAGTGAGAGGCCCATAGGACTGCAGCCATTAATTTTGTAATCTGCGGAAATAAAATGCACAGAGAGATCCCAAGGCAGGCGATTATAGCACCTGGAAACACCATGAAACAAGAGGAAGCTGGGGCTATCCATAGCGATGTCCATCTAAGATTAGGTTTTCTACAGGATCGGGTGTCAGTATAAGGAGGGAAGGACTGTAACCACGTTGCATGTGGCCATTGTAATACAGAAAGTGTGTAAAAATACTGTTTTTTTACTGTAAACGTTACAGTGTGTCATGGACCTCCCTGCCGAACTTGGCCTCGGGGGATGATCCCTTCATTAACTGATTTCAGCATGTGTAAACATTTTCCACTTGCCTGAGTACTGCCGATCTCCTGAGTCTTCATTCCCTGTCAGGGGAAGTCACTCCTACAGCTATGGTGACATTTAAATTCAATACAAACACTTATTATCTGTGAAATTATTACTTGCAGAGCGATATCATTTTCATGTTAAAATTGTTTTACTTTTTTCGTGTGCAAAAAAACAATGTAGGTACATCTATTTGTTATTTACTTCAACTAATACTAAATTTTAAATTATTGAAAAGACTACACTGGGTGTGTGGGGGGAGGGGGGGAAGAACGATTTATCAGCTCAAATGTCACATTAAGTTAAAGTAAAGACATTTTTCAAATCATGTGACCACCAAAATGATATTTATTTTAATTTCATTTTGAGATAGTTTCATTTTCTTCCAACATTAGTTGTCAGTGAACAATAATCACACAATTATTAGTCATTTGCGACAAAATGACTTCCTGTACCAAATATCATTAACCCGATGTGTTGTTCATAATAATGCTCACTTTCCCGGCCTAATAATTTTCTTCCTAGTTCTGACATTTGTCTAAACATTTATCATGATAAAGGTTACATTAATAAAATAGACAAGAACCGACCAAAAATAATTGAACTGTGTTCAATCGTTGCTGAGTTTTATTAAATTATTAAAGTCACGTTTTATATTTTAATTTTCAGTTTATTAATCTTAATGAATATACAATCGTCATCAGTGCAAAGTGTATTCAAAATATTAAGTCAATTTATCTATCAGGATTTTAGAAACAATGATCAAATACAATAATTACGCAATACTTTAACTTAGGCTTGATAACAAGAACAATTTGCTTTTAATATCTTTCATATTTCTTAGTGTGAGTGCTACAATATTAAAACCTGTTCGATCAGGCCAATATACCCACAAAAGACCAATAATTGCCATTGCAACATCATTTGTAAATATCTGACTTTTGCTTATTTGAAAGATCACAGTCTTTTCAGCAATTGGAATTGAGAGAACACCAGTTAATTTACACTGCAATATTTCTCTTCGTTTCTGAACATTACTCAGTGGAATAGGAAGAGGAGAAACCTCATCATTCTTAAATTCATTAATAAAAGTTTTCAAATCGATTTGTTGCCAATACCTAATAATTGTTCAATTCGGTAAGGGGTGTAATTGTGAAACTATGTTTCCATATAATAACTAATGCAAGGACATTGCAATGTACAATCTCTCAATCACTCTGAATATTGCTTTTCATTTTAAACTTGGAAACACTTTTGAATTGATTTGATTGGAAATCACTGCAATGTTAATATTTATTGTGTTTTTATTCACAATAACAATTGAATATTTTTCATGTGCAAAATCATTCAAATCCCCATGAATTTTTTGATGCATACAAAAAAGGGTTGGCATCTATCTTATTTCATTAAACAATCACAGGAAATGGTGACTTGTTAGAAATCATACATTTTCAGAAAGAATGAAAGTTGTCTTCAGATGATTAGGCACATTGATTGCCCAATTCATAATTTTGTTCCAATTTACGTGTAGATCAAAAACATTTTAATTTGCATTTCAGAAAATGAGAAACTTCTGACCATATAGAATAATTAAATTGATTTTTTGTATATAATGCACACTAATCACATAATCCTGTCAAGCTATCGTTCCACAAGTGATCATAAAATCATGTTTAATTAAGACATTTGTTAACTCCCATCATTATTGTAAATTACTACTGAATTTTCAGTAGATTACACACAGTATCCAACCATTTAATTCCAATCCAATTATCACAATAAACATCTGATTACTTTTCAGCCCTGCCCAGCCTGTTTGGGAATGTTATGAAGGAATCTTGTGCAACTCTGGTCGTGTCTCTGTTACCAGACCCGAGGGTACAATTTCAATTCCCACCTTGCACAGAGCTGTGCCAGAGCAGCTCTGAATGTTGATAAGAAAATATCTAAGAATCGAATGAATTGCCTTTCAATTCAACATTAGATATGTTTTCATTTGTTGTTCATTCCAATAATCACAGTATCTGCTATATATTTTCTTCATTCTGCGAATAGCAGAATGTATCTAATTCCACTCAATCAATGTTCTTTGCAAAATATTTGATAATGTTGCACTCACAAAGATGAAATATGCAAAGTACAGATATTCCTTGATTTTCGTTTGTTCTGAAGAGCTGAGTTCAGACTGCACATAGAACTTGATGCTTCAAAGGTATAAATATGAGGAAAAAATCAAGTTCTTCTTCAGTTAAATAAACAAATGCAACTTCCTACTATATATCAATTTTTAGTTATTGATCTGTTTATGAGTTGTCTGAAATTTGTTTTTTGTTTTCCATTCATCTATTTATATTGAATGTAAGATTGAAATGTTGTGAAAATATCCGAGTCCATCCATTTGAAATTGAATTTGCATATTTCTCTCTAATCCAGTTTATTGCATGATGACTTAACTGTGTTTTGTTCAGCAAACCTAGTGAATCATAAAAATTGTCTAATCTTAAATAAGATCTTTCACACCCAGTTATCAGTCTGTTCTGAATTCATGTAAATATCTAAGTTTATTGAAATCAATGTTCACACAAAACAGTGCACATAAAGCGACACAAAGATATTCAGCTGATTACTATTCAGTGGAATAACCTGAGTAAGTATCTTATTGTTCCTGGGACAAATGACAACAGTAAGCATTTATTTACTATTCTATGCAGTTAATGCAATTGATGTGTTATATTTCAGTTCAGTCGTTAATGTTGATTTATATTGTTTAAACCAATAATTCTACTTTATCACAGATATTGACTATACGGCAATAACGTTGGGAAGCAAATTTTTGTCAATCTAACAATCTTTAAGCTCCTTTTTTATTGTGTGTGTACAAGAGACAATTCAAATTATAACCATTTTTATTACAAATTGAACAAATACTGCATTTTAAATTTGTGAAGTTCCGACATTTTTCAAAAGGGTTAGTCTTCACTATATATGTCATGTTAAAAATCTGCTATTTCAAATCATGCGTGCTACAAAATGATTATTGTTTTCATTTCATTGTAAGAAAAGAACTGCTTTGACCATGTTGATTTTATTGCATTTCTATTCCAATATTTTTCATCATTGTCCAAAAATGACAATATTATTAAAATCGCATATATGCCACATGTCATTTACTCCATTGTTCAGTTTCAAGCTCACTTTCATGACTTATGAATTTTCTTCCTAATTCTGACACAAATCTTTAAACATTGATCATAATATTGATCATATAAATTGATGAAACATATCTCTACAAGGAATCCGGTGTATGGAAATTCACAATTCTTGTATTACGTACATTTTTTACTTAAAAAAAGAAGAATTTCGCTCAATAATCACAGAATGGCTCATTTTTCTTCAATCCATAAAGCTAGGTACTATGTTTTATTCCTCAGTTTACTGATCTTAATAAATATCCAATCAACATCACAGCAAAGTGCTTTTGTAATATTGAATTATTTTAATTCTTCAAAAGAGCATTCATTATCAAGTCATTGCCATGATAATAATGGCACAATTATTTATAAAAAAGTCTTTTGAACAAGTATAATGAGATTCACATTTACATTTAATCCATTATTTCTGAGTACTAATAGTACAGTATGAAAATGCCTTTATTTTTCAGGTCACCTACCCCACAAAGGAACCAATGAATTCCCATCCAAAGTCATTGCAAATATCTGATGATTGCTTATTTGAATCATCACGGTAATGTCAGCCTTAAAATTCAGGAAAATGTAATTACTTTTCACTAAATTAATTCTAGTTCATTTCCAGACATTGCTCAATCACTTGCAAAAAGAGATTTTTCATTATTCTTGAATGCATTGACAGACTTTGATAATTCAAGTGTTGCTGATTTATTTAATAAAAAATAATGATTATTCAATCTAGTAGATTGCGCAAATGTGGATTTACGGCACAGTACATGAACCACTGTAAAGATATTGCAGTGCACAATCTCTCAATCATTGTAAATATCAATTTTTATTTTACCTGTTGAAACATAGTTGAATTCAATTAATTATATTTGACTTCAATGCTCACATTTATTGTGTTTGTAATCATAATACGACTTACGGATGTTTCATGCAACAAAATCAAATGAAAAAGAATTAGTATCTCTATTCTTTCATTCAACAATGGCAATAAATTTTGATTTTTTAAATTTTGAACATTTTGGAAAGAAGGGATGTTGTCTTCAGTTGAATTCTTGCATTGACTCACTAATTCACTGTGTCCGCTACTTATTCTCTTTGGGTTCCTATGAAAAGAAATTAACCAGTTCTTCTGGTTGTAAATGCCTGGAAAATATTTGAGAATGTTATGGTTTTAAAGGTGACAAGGCGAAGTGATCGTAAGTCATCATTTATTTTGATAGAAAGAGCTGGATTCAAACATTTCGAACACACACACACACACACACAGTTATTCTGCTGTGTGACAAGGGGATAAACAAGTCGCTTTCTTCGGCATTCAGTAAATATATGCCACTTCCAATTATTCATTAGTCAGCTAATTACCTACATTTGTCATGAAAAATTGCAATTCGTCTAAATATTGTTATGACCTTTGATCAAATTAAATTTTTAATTATAGTTTATTCATGAATTGCCGGGATTTTGTTTTTTATTGTTTTCCATACACCTATTCATATTGAATGTAAGATTGACATGCCTTGACAATGTCGGAGAGTGTTCATTTGAAACTTTTTTTTTCGTATCGTTCACTGATTTTACTTATTGCATAAGATTACATGGGACCCGGTTAGCAATGCTGCCTCACAGCGCCAGGAACATTCGTTTTATTCACTCCTCGGGTGACAGTGGGCACTTTGCACGTTCTCCCGAAGTCTATGTGACTTTGCTGTGGTGTCCTCCCACAATCCAAAGATGTGCAGGTTAGGTGAGCTGGCACGCTAAATCGCACACTGTGTACAGGGATATGTGTATTAGTAAGCAATAAATGTGAAGAAATATGATCGGGAAAAGTTTTTGGGTGGGTTAATCTTTAGATCTTTCAAACACTTGGCCTGTTATTACACTGAGGTGACAGGGGTGCTTTCGTGGCGTTGCTAGTATTATGGTGCGCCCCGAGATCTAACCCATGTTGGAAGTGAAATGGAGGAATCTACAGAGAGGCTACAGAAAGACATCGCATCCATTTGGTTTTCTTTAAATCACTGACGAGCAGGAAAATGCAAACGGGGAGGGCGAGTGGGAAGTGAGGCAGTTGCAGCTCTGGTAACGAACTGCTCCAAAACATGATTTAGGACCTCTGGTGCCAATTCTCGCACGTTGAATAATGACAGACAGCTTCCAAACGGTCAGCGCCGTTGGACTGGTTCAGCCGAAACAGCAGTGGCGGAATTCGAACCCATGCCTCTGTCGAGACTGCAGCCATAATTCAGCGATTTAGACCGCGCGGCCACGCTATCAACACGCCCAGCACGCCATTTTCTTGCACTTCCAATTGTGCTCCTGCATAGCAACAGCTGCAAACTGACGTGAAAACGGTTCCATGATCCCTCTCCGACTCGCACAGTTGCGGGGATGTGCCCGTCTACAATATCAATTTCTCAGCAGATAACGATAGCCCATCAATCCAGACAAAAATCACTGGTAAGCTGAGTCTATCTTCTCAGACTGGATTCAGCTACAAATGTATCTGTGAGTGCGTGCAAATATATGATCGGTTATGATTGGGTCAAATTACCATGAGCTACTTGACATTACTGCAATTTCAATTCTTGCTTTGCTAAATGATTTCACCCATTGCTCAAAACAGGACAACTTTCACGTTTACACGGAACACGAAACACACCGGACTACAGAAAAAATGCACGAAGCTGAGCAGGCCGTGTCCCAAATCGTACCGTGTAGCATAGTTTCAGTCACTGTGTCTGTTTTGCAGAATAAGGTTCCCAAAGAATGATCCACCCTAAAACCGGAGGTAGCATTACAATCCGAGAACGCTCTCGGTCAGATCCACCGACGTCAAGCCGGTGTTCTTCTCTGACCACTGCCTCCTGCTGGCCGACTGTCACCTACAGGACGAACAGCAGGCGGGCAAGGGAACGTGGAAACTGAACACTAAGCTGTTGACCCCGGGAAACATCGAAGAGCTCAAGAGGGATTACGCAGGTTGGAGAACCGTGAAGCCTCTCTTTGAGTCTCCAGCGGACTGGTGGGAAACGGTAAAAGGGAACATCAAGAGGTTCTTTATCCTCAAAGGTGTCCAGGAGGCGAGAGAGAGGCGGGGAAAACTGTCCCAGCTCCAGGAAAGTATGCAGAACCTGCTCCTGCTGCAGACGATGGGGGTCGATGTCACGGAGGACCTCAAGGAGGTGAAGGGCCAGCAAGCCTCGCTCTTTGCCTCGGAGGCCTCCAGGATAATCTTCCGGTCCAGGGTCCGCTCGGTGGAGCAGGACGAGACGTGCTCACGTTTCTTCTTCCAGAAGGTGCACAAAGAGAGCTCCGTGCTCAGCAGCCTGAAGAAAGAAGATGGCTCGGTAACGTCATCTCAGGCTGACGTCATGAGGATCAGCAAATCCTTCTACGCCAGCCTGTATGACTCGAAGCCAACCGACAGCGCAGCCTCCCAGTCGTTCCTGTCCTCTATCACGGAGGTCCGAGATGACGGAACACGAGAGAGGCTGGACCAGCCGCTATCTCTGGATGAACTGACCAAGGCCCTCGAGTCCTTTGGAAAGAATAAAACTCCCGGAAGCGACGGCTTACCGGTCGAGGTTTATTCCGCTCTTTGGGACTTGATCGGCCAGGACCTGCTGGAGGTGTATGTCAGTATGCTTCGGGCAGGTACCATGAGTGAATCCATGAGGAAAGGCATCATCACCCTCATCTACAAGCAGAAGGGGGAGAGGGAGGAAATTAGAAATTGGAGACCGATCTCACTGTTAAATGCAGACTACAAAATCTTGTCAAAGGTCATCGCCAACCGGGTCAGGTCTGCTCTGGGATCGGTGATCCACCCGGACCAAACCTGTGCTGTAACGGGCAGGAAGATCTCTGAGAGTCTCGCACTCCTCAGGGATACGATCGCCTACGTGCAGGACAGGGGGGTGGACACCTGCCTCATCAGCCTGGACCAGGAGAAAGCCTTTGACAGGATATCGCATACATATATGAGGGATGTCCTCTCCAAAATGGGCTTTGGGGAGGGAATCGGAAATTGGATCAGACTGCTCTACACCAACATTGTCAGCGCAGTCTCAATCAATGGGTGGGAATCAGATAGCTTCCCTGTAAGATCTGGAGTCAGGCAGGGATGCCCTCTCTCACCCGCCTTGTTTGTGTGTTGCATAGAGCCATTTGCCGAATCCATCAGGAAGGATGCGAGCCTGAGAGGGGTGACTATTCCTGGCAGCGGGGGCCTGCAGGTTAAGGCCTCCCTGTACATGGATGACGTCGCTGTTTTCTGCTCGGATCCGCTGTCCGTGCACAGACTCGTGTGCATCTGTGACCAGTTCGAACGGGCCTCGGGGGCCAAGGTAAACCGAGGCAAGAGCGAGGCCATGCTCTTCGGGAACTGGGCCGACCAATCCTCTATCCCCTTCACCGTCAGGACTGACCACCTGAAGGTGCTGGGTATTTGGTTCGGGGGGGCTGGGGCGTGCGCCAAGACTTGGGAGGAGCGGATCAGGAAGATGAGACAGAAACTAGGCAGATGGGGGCAACGGTCGCTCTCCATCGCGGGAAAAAACCTGGTCATCAGGTGTGAGGTCCTCTCAGTATTGCTATATGTGGCACAGGTCTGGCCTATCCCCAGGACCTGTGCCGCCGCAGTCACCCGGGCCATCTTCCAATTCATTTGGAGATCAAAGATGGAACGGGTCCGAAGAGACTCTATGTACAAAGACCGGTGCAATGGGGGAAAAAACACGCCCAATGCCACCCTCACCCTGATGGCCACCTTTGTGTGTGGCTGCATCAAGCTGTGCGTGGATCCCCGGTACGCAAACACCAAGTGTCACTACTTACTGAGGTTCTACCTGTCCCCGGTGTTGCGAAGGATGGGCCTGGCCTCGCTGCCGTGGAACGCTCCGAGTAGTTGGACCGTTCCGTATCACCTGTCCTTCGTGGAGAAATTTATAAGGAAAAACACCTTTGACCACAAGTCCATCAGGAAGTGGTCAGCACGTAGCGTCCTTGAGACCCTTCGGGAAAAGGAGAGGGCGGATCCTGTCGAGCCGTTCCCTGAGCAGACTGTCAAAGCCATTTGGCAGAATGCCTCATCGCCAGAACTTTCCAACAAGCACCAAGACGTGGCTTGGCTGGTGGTGAGAAGGGCTCTGCCTGTGAGATCCTTTATGCACGCCCGGACTCTCTGCCGCACCGCACGCTGCCCTCGAAGTGGCTGCGGGGGGGACGAGACTGTCACACACCTCCTTCTGGAATGTGCCTATGCAGAGGAAGTCTGGAGAGGAATGCAGTGGTGCTTGTCGAGGTTCGTCCCGAGCAGCGCCGTGACGCGGGACTCCGTGCTCTACGGCCTGTTCCCCGGGACTCACACCGAGACGAACATTAACTGCACCTGGAGGATCATCAACTCGGTGAAGGACGCTCTCTGGGCGGTCCGAAACCTGTTGATCTTCCAGCTGAAGGAGTTGACCCCGACCGAGTGTTGCAGACTGGCACATTCCAAGGTCCAAGACTACGTGTTGAGGGACACGCTGAAGCTTGGGGCAGCTGCCGCCAAGGCGCGGTGGGGAAAGACCACCGTGTAAGATCGGCCTGCCGAAAGAAGAACAGGGGGCCCATACAGACGTTTTTTGGGCTCTGCTGATGCCTCAGCCAAATATATGTATATGTACAAGATTGAAAAATGCACAGGATTGTAAAGGACAAGAATAAAGTCGAATCTGTGTTTGTAAATATGGGCATATGTATGGCATGATCCAATGTACAGACCATCAAATCATTTTATGAATAAAGTATATTTTTGAAATAAAAAAAAAATCCGAGAACGACAGATTACATTGTGAGGAAGGTCTGACCTCGGAGCCAGTTCGAGATGCCACTTTCCTTGCCTTTTACCTTAACAGTGCAATTTGCTGCAGAGATGTTCACTCCTGGACACGAGCCACATGGATACCAACTGAGTTGGAAACCTGAGTGGGAATCGATGAGAAAAAGCGACTCAATAAAGTTTAACAAGTTCCATGGTGCTTTTTAGAAATGCAGTTTCTGTTCACCTCAATCCAAAAGGCAGTTTCTGAACATAGTAACAGAAGTCAAAAGGTAATTACCTCACCCCACCCCCACTCCGGAAGAGGTGCTAACTGCCCTTGATTGCTTTTTGTTCTCGATGTGAAGAGCTCTCACGCCTGAGTCACCGTCACGTCTCTGGTTGCTGAGTGAATCGCAAAGAATGAATTTCACCAGAGCTGCAACTGCTTCACTTCCCCACTCGCCCTCCCCGTTTACATTTTCCTGCTCCTCAGTGATTTAAAGAAAACCAAATGGATGCGATGTCATTCTGTAGCCTCTCTGTCGACTCCTCCGTTTCAGTTCCAACGTGGCTTAGATCTCGGGGCGCACCTTGATACTAGCGACGCTATGAAAGCACAGGTCCAGAGGTTCCTCTGAGAGTGTAATTTCTTTCATTGCTGTTGCTGATTGAATGAGCCACTAACGTGCGAACTGCTCCAAAACATGATTTAGGACCTCTGGTGCCAATTCTCGCACGTTGAATAACGACAGTCAGCTTCCAAACGAGGCCTTTCAGAGACGACTTTGGGATACATTTGACAGACAGACTAGTTGAGGAATCCGTGGTGCACTGTGACACCAGCGCATCAGCTTCTTCCCTGTATTTGAACCGAGCCGCCTGCGCAAGGAATGCGAATGCGGTACTGCTTTTCGTGGAAGGATCAGAAGGGGGTAACTACACTCTCAAACAGAATGGCATATGATCAGAACCAGTTTGGAGAAAAACTTTACAATGCTTTGCACTGTAAGTTAATGGAATTACATTGCACTTCACTACGAGAGCAGATTTGTTCAAGCAACTTCGAAGGCAGGTTTGCAGATGGGAAAGCAAGCAAGAAAGCTCTGTTCTTGTCTAGGCTGCAGTTGAAGAACAAAGCAGTTTCTGCCCAGTTTCGTACTGGGGACCTTTCGCGTGTGTCGCGAACGTGATGATCACTACACTACAGAAACAAGCCTCTGCCGTTCCTGCTGCAGCTTTGTGGCATCCAGCACTGAAAGTTGAAGCCATTATTCGTTTCCAATAGCTCGTTGTTTCCCAGCGTAATTGACATCTTGAAAACGTAAAAAAAAGACACGTGAAATTGATGACAAAATATAGACAAGGATGTCGTCAGTGTTTGGACCGTAGAGCGAGGTGGAATAGGCTGGGACGACTTTCCCTGCAGCGTAACGGCTGCGACATGATCTAATGGAAGGGTTGGAAACTGAGTATTTACGTGTTTTACCCAAGTTGGGGTGAGTTGAAAACTCGAGAGCATAGGTTTAAGGTGAGTGGGCTGAAATTGACAAAGGACCTGAGGCACATTTCCCACACAGAAGGTTGTGCGTGTATGGAATGAGCTACCAGAGGAAGCGGAGGAGGCTCAGAAAATTGCAATGGTAATCGGATCATTTTCTGGATAGGATGGGTTTCGAGGGTTTGGGGCCAAATACTGGGGAACTGGACTTGTTTAAATTTGGCTATGTGGTGAGCATGCTCGAGATACACCGAAGTATTTGTTTCCAAGCGGTGTCCCCCAATAACGTTGTGTTGCTTACACCGGCTTTAAAGGATTACTTTTTAGTGGAGCTTGCCATCGCAGTCTGTGGCACAATCCTTTAGTGTGTTCGACTGCTCACGGGAAAGGTAGTATTGCGAAACACTGCAGAAAGGAACGACTTCCTTACTTTTGCTCCGACTGACCATACTCTGAAATTTTCCCAGATCCACAGTTAAGGATTTTTTCAACTGGAAGTTACCTCAGAAACCCTGTTAATTCGTAATGTAATGAGCGAATCTCAAAACAGAAAGCATTTAACACGGAACACAAACAAAGCTGGCAAACCTAATGCATTTTCAGACACAGAGATGCATGAATGCAAAATGTGAGACAATCCGAGGGCATGATTTATAAACTAATCTCACAACTAACAACAGGGCAATTCCAAACTACTCTTCCAAACATACTGCAGTCTTAGTGCACCATCACTTCCCAGACAATGCTGTAAAGAGAGAAAGAAAGAACATAATAAGAATGGGCCATAAAAAGTGAATTTCACCAATCACAGTCTCGATTAGATTACCTTTTCCATTCCGATGTCTCCAGGACGGAAATGAAGGAAATGGGAGAAATTCAATAACATATCACATCGAAATTCATTGGAACGATTTTCTCATTGGCCAGAAAACCAAATAACGACGAGTCAAGTCACTGCAGGACTTTGTTTCACAACAGCAATGAAAGAACATTCTCCATTCGGTTCCAGTAAAAGCTCAACTTGCCTGGAACAGCAGAGGTGTTTGCGATTTTCCGCGTGGCTGGCGAACACGATCTTGACAGCAGAGACTCTTTGAAGTATTTGGCTCTATCCCACACCACAGTTAATTCTCTAAAGCAAGTCCATTTTCCTTTTGTTTTCAACATCAACATGCTGTGGGGACCAAAACAACACTTTAACAATGCTGCCGCGTTGGAGTTGATCAGCAGAAATGGCAGTGGTGAGATTCGAACCCACGCAATTAAACATTTATACACACACACACACACACACACACACACACACACACACACACACACACACACACACACACACACACACACACACACACACACACTCAACCCTCCACCACAACACTATCCCCTGTAACTAAACAGATATACGTAGAAATGCACAAATACACAACTGTTGACCACCACATTGTTTTATGCCATTAAACAGATATTCTCAGAAACACACACACACAAACACACACAAAACCCCCGACCAGCATGTTGTTGCCTGCCATTAAGCAGAAACACACGCACAACCCTCAAGCACCACATCGCCTGCCATGAAACAGATATACTCAGAAACAAACACATACAACCCTCCACCACCACCCTGTCACCTGCCATCAAACAGATATACACAGAAACAAACATACAATCTTCTACGAACACCCTGTCTACTGACCTTAAACTGATAGACACAGAAACATACACAACCCTCCACCACCATCTGTCACCTGCCACTAAGCACACAGACACAGAAACATAGACACTCTACCCTCCAACACCACCGTGTCTCCTGCCATTGAATAGAGATACGCAGAAACACACACAACCCTCCATGACCATCCTGTCTCCTGCCATTGAACAGGTATACAGAGAAACACACACACCATCATGTCTCCTGCCATTAAGCACATATACGCAGAAACACACGCACACAACCCTCCACCACCAACATGCCACCTGCCATTAAACAATTATACACAGAAACACACACAGCACCCTCCACCACCACCCTGTCCCTAGCCCTTAAATAGATATACACATTAACACACACGCACACAAACCAATATGACTACCCTGCCTCCTGACATTAAACAGGTAGACACCGAAACCAACGCACAACCCTGCACCACCACCCTGTCTCCTGCCTTTAAGCAGATATACACACAAACACACATACATCCCTCAACCACTCCCCTGCTTCCTGCCGTTAATCAGATATACACAGAAACACACACGCACAGCCATTAAACAGATATACACAGAAACGCACACACATCCCTCAACCACTACCCTGTTTCCTGCCGTTAATCAGATACACACAGAAACACGCACACACACAACCTCAACGACCACCCTGCCTCCTACCATTAAATAAATATACACGGAAACACATGCACAACCCTCCAACACCGCAATGTTTCCTGCAATTAATCGATTTTACACAGAAACACATGCATAATCTTCCACCACCACCAACCTGTCTTCTGTAATTAAGCAGATATATACAGAAAAACACCCACAACTCTGCACCACCTCCTAACACCTACCATTAACCATACATACACAGGAAATAAAACACACATGGACAAACATCCCCCCCACCAATACTCTGTCTCCTGACATTAAACAGATATACACAGAAACACACACACACACCCCTCCATCACCACCCTGTCTCCTACCAGTAAGCACAGACACAGAATCACAGACAACCTACCCTCTACCCCCACCCTGTCTCCTGCCATGAAAAAGATATATGCATAAACTCACATACACACACACACACACACACACACACACACACACACACACACACACACCTCCATGAACACCCTGCTTCCTGCCATTGGACAGATATACACAAAGACACACATCAAACTGTCTCGTGCCAGTAAGCACATATACACGGAAACATTACACACACACACACACAGACAAACACACACACATGCGCACACACACACACACACACTCACTCAAATCTCCTTGACCACCCTGTCTCCTGTCATCAAACAGATATACATGGAGATATACACACACACAAAACCTTCCACGAAATTTATAGCTGAGGGAGCGGCAGTTACGATGCGATTTTTCAAAATTTAGGAAGTATAGGATGGTGAAGGAACCGGCAGGGGATGGGCACATTAGAAATGTGAAGCTTATTCAAGGAAAAGCTCCTGAGTGTCCTACATAATTATGTACCTGTCAGGCAGGGAGGAAGCTGTAGAGCGTGGGAGCCGTGGTTTACAAAGGAAGTGGAATCTCTGGTCAAGAGGAAGAGGGAGGCTTATGTTAGGATGGGATGTGAAGGCTCAGTTAGGGCACTTGCGGGTTACAAGGTAGCCAGGAAAGACCTAAAGAGAGAGCTCAGAAGAGCCAGGAGGAGACATGAGAAGTTGTTGGCTGATAGGATCAGGGTAAACAATAAGGCTTTCTATAAGTATTTAAAGAATAAAAGAATGACAAGAGTAAGATTAGGGACAATCAAGGATATTAATGGGAAGTTGTTTGAGGAGTCGGAGGAGTTAGAGGAAGCACCAAATGAATATTTTTCGACAGTATTCACTCTAGAAAATGACAATGTTGTCGAGGAGAATACTGAGATACAGGCTACTAGACTAGGTTGGATTGAGGTTCACAAGGAAGAGGTATTAGAAATCCTGCAGAGTTTGAAAATAGATAAGTCCACTGGGCCAGATGGGATTTAGCTTGGGATCCTCTGGGAATCCAGGGAGGAGGTTGCCGAGCCTTTGGCATTGATCTTTCAATCTTCATTGTCTACAGGAATAGTGCCAGAAGACTGGAGGATAGCAAATGTGATTCCTCTGTTCAAGCAGGGGTGTAGAGACAACTCTGGTAATTATAGACCAGTGAGCCTTACTTCAGTTGTTGGTAAAGTGTTGGAAAAGGTTATAAGAGATAGGATTTACAATCATCTAGAAAATAATAATTTGATAATGGATAGTCAGCACGGTCTTGTGAAGGTTATGTCGTGCCTCACAAACCATATTGAGTTCTTTGAGAAGGTGACCAAACAGGTAGATGAGAGTAAACCGGTTGATGTGGTGTATATGGATATCAGCAACGGATTTGATAAGGTTCCCCACAGTCGGCTATTGTTCAAAATTTGGAGGAATGGGATTGTGGGAGATATAGCATTTTGGATCAGTAATTGTCTTGCTGAAAGAAGACAGAGGGTGGTGGTTGATGGGAAATGTTCATCCTGGAGTCCAGTTAGTAGGGATGTGCCGCAAGGGTCGGTGTTAGGTCCACTGCTGTTCATCATTTTTATAAACGACCTGGATGAGTGAGTAGAAGGGTGGGTTAGTAAATTCGCAGACAACACTAAGGTCGGTGGAGTTGTGGATAGTGACGAAAGATGTTGTATGTTACAGAGAGATATAGATAAGATGCAGAGCTGCGCTGAGAGGTGGCAAATGGAGTTTAATGTGGACAAGTGTGAGGTGATGCACTTTGATCAGAGGAACAGGAATTCAAAGTACTGGCCTTATGATAAGATTCTTGGTAGTGTAGATGAGCAAAGAGATCTCGGTGTCAAGGTACACAGATCCTTGAAAGTTGCCACCCAGGTTGACTGTGTTGTTAAGAAGACATTAATATAGGGATCGAGTTCTGGAACCATGAGGTTATGCTACATCTGTACAAAACTCTGGTGTGGTCGCACTTGGAGAATTGTGTACAGTTCTGGTCACCGCATTATAAGAAGTATGTGAAAGCTTTGGAAAGGGTGCAGAAGAGATTTACTAGGGTCTTGCCTGGTATGGAGACAAGGTCTTCCGAGGAAAGTCTGAGGGACTTGAGGCTGTTTTTGTTGGAGAGAAGAAGTTTGACATGTGACTCAATAGAGACATATAAGATAATCAGAGGGTTAGATAGGGTGGACAGGGAGAGCCTTTTTCCAAGTACGGTGACGTCGAACATGAGGGGCATAGCTTTAAATTGAGACGTGACAGATATAGGACAGATATCAGACGTAGTTTCTTTACTCAGAGAGTAGTAAGGGTATGGAATGCTTTGCCTGCAACAGTAGTTGATTCGCTAACTTTAAGTACATTTAAGTCGTCATTGGACAAGCAGATGGACGTACATGGAATCGAGTAGGTTAGATGAGCTTCAGATTGGTATGACAGGTCAACGCAACATTGAGGGCCGAAGGGCCTGTACTGCGCTGTAATGATCTATGTTCTATGTTCTATGAGCACCCTGCTTACTGACCTTAAACGGATATACGCAATAACGCACATGCATACACAACCCTCCACCACCACCTTGTCTCCTGCCAGTAAGCGCATCGATACAGGAATACAGACACTATACTCTCCACCACCATCTGTCTCCTGCCTTTAAGCAGTTATATACACAAACACATACGCACACACATCCCTCGATCACCACCCCGTTTCCTGCTGATTATCAGATATACACAGAAACACACACACACAACCCTCCACCACCACACTCTCTCCAGCCCTTAAAACAGATATACACACAAACACGCACACATCCCTCTACCATCACCCTGACTCCTGCCCTTAAACAGATATACACAGAAACACACATACATACAGAACGCTCCACCGCCACCCTGTTTCCTGCAATTAATCAGATATACAGAGAAACACACACACACAACCCTCCACCACCACACTCTCTCCAGCCCTTAAAACAGATATACACACAAACACGCACACATCCCTCTACCATCACCCTGACTCCTGCCCTTAAACAGATATACACAGAAACACACATACATACAGAACGCTCCACCGCCACCCTGTTTCCTGCAATTAATCAGATATACAGAGAAACACACACACACAACCCTCCATCACCACTAGTCTGTCTCCTGTCATTAAGCAGATACTTACAGAAAAACATACACATCCCTGTACCACCACCCTAACACCAGTATTAAACAGACAGACACAGAAAAAAAAACACACACACAGACAACACTCCACCACCACCCTGTTATCCTGGCATTAAACAGATATACACAGAAATACACACACACACAACTTTCGACCACCACCAGTCTGTCTCCTGTCATTAAGCAGATATATACAGAAAAACACACACATAGTTTGAAGATATTAGGAGGAAGGTGTAAAGGAGATGTCAGAAGTAGTTTTTTTTAAATATACAGAGTGCTGTGAATGCATGGAATGCGTGACCAGTGGTTATGGTAGAAGCAGAGTTATCGAGGACATTTAAGCGACTTCTAGACTTGCACATGGATAGCAGTGAGTTGAGGGGTGTGTAGGTTGTTACTATATTTACATTAGGATTGATTCTCCGCACAACATCGTGGGTGAAAGGGTTTGTTCTGTGCTGTACCTTCTATGTTCTATGTTCTTTGACAAGGGTGAGTCGATCTCTGACTACTTAATGCCAACTGTAAAAGATGTTTAAAGACGTCATTGAGTTGCAAAGGTGTCAGCACTATAAATATGTTTTGGTCATTGTCGATTTCTTTTCCTTGATGGGTTGAAGCTTACCCCACTTCCAATGTTAGTGCTAAAACTGTTGCAAATATTTTACTCAAGGAGATTATTACCTGCTTTGGTATTGGATTTTGTCTACCTTCTGACAATGCCCCCCACCCCCATTTTATTGGAGATATAAATGAGGAATTATGCTCTCATTTTGGGATCCACCACCAACTGTTTTGTGCTTATTTCCCACAAGCTGCAGGGTTCGTGGATCATGGTGACCAGAGTCTGAAAAGTAAACTTGCCAAATGGACTTCTGATACAGGTCTTTCCTGGGTTAGGGTGGTGCCGCTGGTATTGTTCCACCTACAATATACTCCTGTGGGGAAACCTCGCTTGACCTTTTCAAGCGCTCACACTCTGTATGATCTGAATGATAAAATGCACTGTATCTGATCCGCAGGACGCACTGCAGAAATTATCCCATCCCAGCAGACTGAGCTGCCTCCATTGATCGAGCTGTCTCTATTGGTAGAGTATCATACAGTTACAGAGAATATCCTGTGATGTCATCCTCGAAGGTACTTGCTACAAAAAAGCTGAACACTGTGATCAGCGCTAACACAGAGGGTCAGCGGGCCCATAAACCAGAAATCAATGGATAAAGAGATTCTTCTTTTTCGAAGACTCTGATTCAGACCATCATCTTTAACACTTTTTTTAAGATTAGATTAGATTACTTACCGTGTGGAAACAGGCCCTTCGGCCCAACAAGTCCACACCGCCCCGCCGAAGCGCAACCCACCCATACACCTCCATCTAACCCTTAACTAACACTGTGGGCAATTTAGCATGGCCAATTCACCTGATCTGCACATCTTTGGACTGTCCCACTAACTTTCTGGGGAGAAAATGGATGTGGGCGAGCGGACAGACTCAACTGGTTCCAACCTTTACACCCATGGTCTGTGTGATAACAAAAGCCGAAACCTGGAATTGTTTATCTTGCTTCTGAAAAACAGGTGAGTAAATTTTGAAGGTCATAGATATTTCTTCCTGGTGTTCATGAAATGATCTAGAGCAGAGTACGGTTCCCTGAGTATGGTCTGACTTCTGGGTTATGGACTGTGATATTCTGCTCACATGATCTGAACACATACCAAGTAATGACTCAGTGACAAGATCTGCTGAATCGGATTCCGTGAAGAACAGAAGCCGATGTAATGAAAAGAGCCATAAGAATGGGAATGCAGCAACTTATTTTCCAGACTCGAGGAGAGTTCATAGTGCTGTTTCCAGGGGTCAATATCTGTACAAGTAGACTGAAACAGCTTTGGGTGTTATTGTACTACATCTTTTGTATAATGGTGCAAAAGCATGGAACTTTTGTGTAGAGGGGATAACTTCAAAATCCTCAATGAGGCAAAACACACAAATGAGGTAAACAACAAAGTAACCACATAATTTGGTGTTACATCATGGGGGAAACTTCCCTGCTCAAGTTTTGCTCAAAATCGCGCTCTGTCTAATTCCTAAGACTGAGAATCGAACAGTGAATGGTCTATGTCAATAAAAACTACTCTGATCTCACAACTTCAGCATTTCATACTCACCCCCTTATGTATGTCTGGCAATAGTAATTGATCCCTCACTGTGTAACTTCAGCACACGGAGAGAACAAATTATCATAAGGACAACAGTCATGTATGGGACTGGGATTTGACCCGATTCTGTTGCAACCAATCGATTCAGCTGTAATTGAAATTGCTTCCACCTTTCCTGTGTCGGCAACAAGATTGCATAGCTTAGTGGTGAGTTTTCATGCATTGAATTAGACCCAGCATCCTTTCTCACGTTGAAATATACAGCGATATAAAGACTTGATGAAAGACACGGGCAGTGTTTAATGGACTTTAAAGATGTTAGGAATGATGCGGCCATGATGCCATGTCATTAGAAACGATGGAAATGAGGTTTACTTGGAGATAAAGCCACTAGAAACGAAAAGAAGTGGTTTAATGGGATGGTGGCATAGATAAGGAATAATGCGGGAGAAATCAGGAAAGACTTAATTGTATCCGAAAAGAGGTTATCCAGCTGATATGAAGTTGTTAAGAGTAAATACGAGGGAAATTTCCTCGTTTAGGTGAGTGGAAACTAGAGGTTAGAACTTCAAACCCATCGGGGCACAATCAAGAAATTTAGAGTAGGCATTTTTTATTCTGACAGTTATTGAATTCGGAGATGAATTTTCGGAAATAGAATCATTTTAGGAGCTTATTCAAGAATATTTGAAAAGCGTGTGCAGGCAGACAAGAAGTGAATTAGATAAATTAAATTAGATTACTTGCAATTTGGAAACAGGTCCTTCGGCCCAACAAGTCCACACTGACCTGCCGAAGCACAATCCACCCAGACCCATTCCGCTACATGCACCCCTGCTCCTAACACTACGGGCAATTTAACACAGCGAATTCACCTAACCGGCACATTTTTGGACTGTGGGAGGATACCGGAGCATCCAGAGGAAACCCACGCAGACACAGGGAGAATTAAATAGTGGCAGTGATTCTGGGCTGCCTGGATGGGGATGACAAATGGAAACATTATCGAATTGGTTAACATTCATAGGAAAGAAATTGCATAACACCTGCAACTGAAAATGTTAAGGATGAGAAGAGCTGGTGGAGTTGGAAGGTGCAGCAACTCATTCAACATGATATATTATATACTGTAAATGCACTGAGCTGTTTGGTTTAGCTCTACATTAAATGGAAGTCGGTTAGCTCAGTCCACTGACTAACTGGTTTATGAGAAAAGTGAGATCAACAGCGTGGGATAAATTTTCGCACTTTCTCAAGTTTCCACAAGGATCATCATCTCCCCCACTCACCTGATCTGTAATACTGTGGTGCCTCTAGTGAGCAACATTTGGCCTGTCGATGTAAAACATCATTATCGTTGCCATCTGTTGGCTTGAACGTTTGGTCATAATCAACCGAAAGGGGAGTGAGTCTCCGCTTGAAAAATCCTGCGTCAAGACTCAACCTTATTCCAGATGGACCCTTTGTTACTCCCTACAGCAAAACTACTTGCCCAGATCCTTTACCAAGTTTACTGACAACAGGCAAACTCAACAAAGAGATAAATCTAATACTTTCGATTGATTGAATGAGCTGTGCAGCTTGCAGGAAATTGAATGATATGAAACGATTTATACAGACTTTCCCAGGATGTATTCCAGTGCTGGGTCAGCAATTTGAGGAAAGTTATTAAGCTGAAACTTATCCTCTGTTTCTCTATCAACAGATGGATATTCACTGGGGGAATATTTGCAGATATTCTGTTAATAATTGGCATGTTTAACAAAGGCAAATCTTTTCCCCTCGTCAGAAACTGGACTTTTCAAATAAGTGCTACTTTACTCAACATTGTTTTCAACTGCGCTTCAGTCTGATGTTTCAATAATCCCTGGTCAATGTCAGTAACAGCATCTTTAGATAAGCATTGAACATAAAACCTTGGCATGTTATGCACCTTTAAGTATTCGGCTCTGACCAATTGAGCGACTGTTGCCGCAGACAGCGAAACTGTCACGTGACCTACACGTACCTGAGAAGTTTAACTCAACTGCTCTAGTTCTGCTGTGATGATTAGATTCCCTACAGTATGGAAACAGACCCTTCGGACCCAAAAGTCCACATCAACCCTCCGAAGAGTAACGCAACCAGAACCATTTCCCCTCTGACAAATGCACCAACTCACCTGACCTGCACAATCTTTGGACTGTGGGAGGAAACTGGAACACCCGGAGAAAACCCATGCAGACACGGGGAGAATGTGCAAACTCGACACAAACAGTCCACCGAGGCTGGAATTGAAATTTGGACCCTGTTGAGGCTGCAGTACTAACCACTGAACCACAACACTGTGGGAGCTTTGGTGGTGATGTGCTGCCCACTGGTACCTCAGTCACTCACCCTGCTTCATTTCCCTGAACCGTCTTGTTCTGAAACTAAACCTAAGGCAGACAAGGTGAAACTGACATGAATCTGTGATTATTGAAGCATCAGGTTCACGAAAAGGATACAAAAGGGACACAAAAAATGTGAAAAATAGATTACATCGAAAAATGGGTTTCCACTGGTTCCTGCGTTGTTTACAAACAATGTTACATTGCCGCTGTCGCAGGGCTTTTCATTCGATCAGCTTCAATCGGCACAGAATTCGAATCAACGAAACATCACCAACTTCCTTCTGAAAGTTCATACAGGTAACATGAAACATATTGCATTCATTTAAATCTTCACCATTCCTACATCCAAGAACACGTTGCACAGTTTGCATGAACATTGAAGATGTTAGAATGTTATGCAATAACAAAAATTCAATTACAGTTTAAATCGTAAAGTAGGTAGAATGCACAGAAAGACTCAGCATGTCAGAAATTCATGTGACCAGAACTGCAGCCTAGCAGAGTGGAAATCTGTCCCTGAATCCCAATATCCACACGTTTGCTTGCTCCATGTACCCAGTTGGAAACCTGTGTGGAGGAGCATGCAGTCTGACAGAGCGCCTGAGAGAATCCTTCACTGTCTGATCTAAAGCAACAATAGCAGCTGTCTGTTCTGGCTGTGAGAGCGGTGGGGTAAAGGGGAGCACCTTGATATTCCGTAGTGTCGATTCACATTGCCCTCATCATGTTAATTTTGAAAACCCTCTGTAAGAAACAGCACAGAAAGAGAGGAACAGTAGGAGGCTTGTCCAAACACGTGTCCTACTATCCGTTTGATATCATCATGGCTGACCAAACACGTCAATGTCTTTACCCAGCTCATCCACAACAACCTGTCACACAATGGGATAAAGACATTTAAGCAATCGACAGTTTCTGTGCAACTTTGAGAGGGAAATGTGTTTACAGACAGTGGGTTTCTTAACGAAGTTTGCAGGTTTTGCGGGTGAGCATCTGATTTCGGTCCGATCATGACTCCGTAAAAACTCACAACCAAGAAGGCAAGGAATTTCCTCTAGTCAGTAGCAGGGACGAGAACTCCAGACGACAGGAATTGGCGATGAATCAGCACAACAATCAATGATTCAGCTGAAAACTGAACTAACCTCCAATTCTGGTGAGGTTCAACCCACAAACTTTGAATAGCAAAGGTACCAAATTTGTAGCAATCTGACACGCTTTTTATTGCGCCACAGAGCTGCAGTCGCCACAATTTTACTGCACCCAAAGTTGTGGTTGTTGGAGAAAATGTCAACAATCACCAGGAGATGCGGGGAATTTTTCAAGGAGTAAACCTTTTATTTGCAAACAAAAACAGTGACATTCAGAATACAAATGCTTGAATCGCCCCGAACCTCAGGGTCCATGGCATAGAATCATACAGTCATTGATATATGCAGCATGGAAACAGAACCTGCTGTCTAACTTGTCCATGCCGAGCAGATATCCCAACCCAATCTAGTCCCACCTACCAGCAACTGGCCCATATTCCTCCAAACCCTTCCTATTCACATGCCTCTTAAATGTTGCAATTGTACCAGCCTCCACCACATCATCATTCCATTCACGTACCACCCACTGTGTGAAAAAGTTGTCCCTTGGGTCTCTTTTTTAATCATTCCCCTCTCAAACTAAAACTATGCCCTCTCGTCCAGAACTCCCCGATCCAGGGAAAAGACTTTGTCTATTTATAATGTCCATGCTCCTCATAATTTTGTAAACCGCAATAAGGTCACCCCCTCAGCCTTCGATGCTCAAGGGATAACAGCCCCAGCCTGTTCAGCCTCTTCCTATACCTCAAAGTCCAACCCTGGAAACATTCTTGTAAATCTTTCTGAACCCTTCCAAGTTTCATAACATCTTTCCGATAGGAAGGAGACCAGAATTGCTTGCAATATTCCAACAGTGTGTAACCAATGTCCTGTACAGCCGCAACATGACCTCCCAACTCCTGTACTCAACACACTGACCAAAAAAGGAAAGCATACCAAACGTCTTCTTCACTATCTTATCTACCTACTACGAACCTGCACTCCAAGGTCTCTTTGTTCAGCAACACACCCTCGGACCTTACCATTATGTGTATCAGTGCCGCTTTCCCAAAGTGCAGCACCTAGCATGTATGTGATTTTAGATTAGATTACTTATAGTGTGGAAAGAGGCCCTTCGGCCCAACAAGCCCACACCGCCCCACCGAAGCAGAACCCACCCATACTCCCTACATTTACCCCTTACCTAGCACTACTGACAATTTAGCATGGCCAATTCACCTGGCCTGCACATCTTTGGACTGTGGGAGGAAACCAGAGCACCCGGAGGAAACCCACACGGACATGGGGAGAACGTGCAAACTCCACACAGTCAGTCGCCTGAGGTGGGAATTGAACCCAGAGCTCTGGCGCTGTGAGGCAGCAGTGCTGACAACTGTGCCACCATGCCACGCACTATTTTAATTCCATCACTTCTTACCCTTTCTTTAATCATGTTTTTTAGCTTATCAAAATGCCCAACTGTGTTAGTCAGAATTACCTCACTCCAGCTATACAATAAACCAATAATGTTAGTTCCCATTATCGTTCTACTTCTGCCACTATGGTTTTTCATAATTCTACTTAATATTATTCGACGGTCACTATTACGTATTCTACAGCCACCTGTGCTGCAATGAACTTCCATCCCAGACTAACCTGTCATGATTAGATACTTATCTACTCTATCTATCGCAATGTTTCCCTGTTCCAAGCTGACTCTACGAACTACTGATTAGATATTTAATGTCATATCTTTCCGTCTACAAGCGTATCAAGCAGGCTGACTTAACTATCAATTAATTATTTAAAGTCATGTCCTTAGTATGTATTGCCACGACTTGTCCCAAACTGCCATGATGATATTGAGTAGGCGAGGCTGACTTTACTGATTGTTATTATCTCAGCCTGCCATTGTAACCTGTCAGCCCAGTCTGACTCTGCTTATTGGTGTAAGAACATCCCACTATTCTTATTCCATCCTGTCACACTGGCTCCATCCTGCCCCAGTAACCTTTTGACGAGTGTAACTTTCCGCAGACCCCTTGTAATAGATCGCCAGTAGTTTCTGTGCCTTTACCCTTTCCATGCTTTCATGCTCTGTATTTTCTGTACAGTGTTCGGTTCTTTCATCAGACATCTGTTTAGCTTTACCCCACTTTCCAGTACCTGATCCTTATCCATGTGTGCTCTAGCTTCTCAAGTTTTCAGCTAAATACTCCTGAAATGTTTTGCTGACTCATACCTTTACGAACGTTCAAACAGTGAATTCCAAATAAACAACACTCTAAGAGTGTAAACGCTCTTCCGAAATCTCGTCTGAGCACCCTCTCCCTTGTGTTTAACGGAGATCCCTGGTTGTTAACTCTTCCCATAAGAAGTTTGTTCCTATCACACATACCGAACCCATTAATGCGCACCTTAATCACTTCCTCAGTCAGCCTTCTTCGCTCCCAGAGAAAGAGCCTGAGCAGAGCTCGTCTATCTTCGGCAAGGTGATAATGTCGTGCTGGAAAGGTAAAGCAGGTCAGGCAGCATACGAGGAGCGGGAGAATCGACGTTTCTGGCATAAGTCTTTCAACAGGACTGAGTGTTGTGGGTGTGGGCTGGGAGATAAATGGGAGGGGGTTGGAGTTGGGTGCAAGGTAGCTGGGAAAGCGAATGGTGGTTCGAGGCAGGGGAAGAGGTGATATGTCAGAGGGGGAGAGAGGTGTGGGTCCGGAGGGTGGTGCTGAGTTTGATGCTTCAGACTGTAATAATGTGTAGCGAGGGGTAATGTGGAAGCCATTGAAATCCACATTTGTCCCATGTGGTTGCAGGGTCTTAAGGCAGAATATGAGGCGTTCATCTTCCAGGCGTCAGGTGGTAACGATTTGGTGGTGGCTTATGCCCAAAATGTCGATTGTCCTGTTCTGCAATTCACATGACAGGATAGATGTGAATAACAAAGGCTAAAAACAGGACAAAGACTTACAGATACAAAGTTAATGGAATTAGACACAGTGCATACAGAAACCATTTGGCCAGTTGAGTCTGCACTGTGCCATGGAAGAGATTCACACTCCCCCACTCTATATTTCTAAATCCGCAATTATGATCCACCTATAAAAATGGAAATTGTTCCAAAAGCTCAGCGAGTCAGGGAGCTCAGTGGAGAGAAGTTACAGTTAACATTGCGAATTAAAAACAGTTCCGAGGAAGGGTCTGTTGACCTGAAACGGTCATTCTGTTTTCCTCCAGCTGCAATTCTGACTTTTGACTCTGATTTACACTTACAGTCCATTTAGATTTCCTTCGCCATTGACCTGAATTGCACACCTTTGCATTGTGGGAAGGAATCAGAGCAGCCAGAGGAAACTTACACGAGAGAGAGAGCATGAGAGTGCGAATTCCACACAGTCAGTCAAACAATTCTGGAATCGAATGCGGGTTTCTGGCGTGGAAATGTGCAATTCTACCCACTGATCCCTCCCAATATGCAAGCATTCATCCTGGAAGCGAATTGAACCGGATCTCACGCAGCGACATGCAGTGGTACTATTCAGAAATTTTATGCGAAAAGAAGCCTATTTGGTATTACTGGATATTAACATTCGCTTAACTATCCGAACACTTCATAAAATCACTTGGCCTATAGCCTCGTCTGTCTTGGCATCTTAGAATTCACATCTGAATACTTCTGAAAGTTATGAGGATTTCTGCATCTCCAACCTTTGTATGCACTGTGTTCCATATTTCAACCAATTGCTGTTTCAAAGCATTTGTCTGCGCATTCACTCAAATCTTTCCTCTTGTATACTTAAGTCTATGCCACCTTCCCTTCCCCCCGTGATCGATCTCACCATCAAAGAGAAACGTTGATTTCAGTCTACACCATCCACATTCCTGATTATTTTGTACATCTCAATCATGTCTCCTCTCTACTTCCTCTGCTTTAAGAAAAACATCTCCAGACTATCCAATTTCTCTTTATAATTGAAACTCTTCTGCCCAGACAATATCCTGGTAAATCGCTCCTGCATCATTTCCAGTGCTATCATATCCGTGGTATCATGCGAATTGCAGAATTGCACACAATAGACTAGATAGAGCCAAATGAGCAAGTGAAATAAATGATGTAGAAGTCCATAGAAAGAGGTACTTCCAAATAAATTTTCTTTTCCTCACTGCTACCCTGTGTCCTTTTGCTGAGCCTGATGTTCCAATAATCTATGGTCCTTGTTGTAAAAGCTGCGACATTAGAAATGATCTCACAAACACGGTATTGAAATGGATTGATTGGTTTGAAAGTGGGGACATGGTTCTTATATGATGGTACAGAGGCACATGAAATGCCAAAGCTGGGAGTGTTCCTGGTCAAACGCGGGGAGGAAGGGCATATTTGTCTCCGTTTATTAGATTATTAAGATACAACAGCAGCATTAACCCGCACTGCAGATTGGCTCAGCTGAAGCGTGCTGGAGTCTTAAGCAAGAGTTCGATTAATTGAAAGCATTCTCTGAAATTTTCCTTAACAATGCGCTGTTTTGTTACTTTGACAGTAAGAGCTGTTTTTGATCACATCGTCTCCAAATCAGCCTTTTGCTCCTAGTAAACATTCCAATCCAGCATACATCACTTTCATTCCGTCACAGCCGCATATCATATTCAAATTCCCTCTGTGATAGTGAATTTACAGGCCAAGAACAGACCCTTTGGACGTCGAAGCCTGAGCTGATCCACTGTCGAAACCTATCACTAAATTCCAAATCAATTCCTTCTGCACCCCATCTACTCATGCATCTGTCCAGATGCACCTGAAATGGATCTACGATGTTTTCCTCTTCTACCTCTGCTGGCAACACTACCCAAGTACCTACCACCCTCTTAAACTTTTCACCTCTCATCTTGAACGTGTGACATCCCATTATTGAATCCCTCACCTTGGGAAAAAGCTTCTCTCTCTCTACCCTGGCTATACCCTTCATGATTTTGTAAATGTCAATCAGGTCCCCCTCAATCTCGTTTTCGTTAATGAAAACAAACATTATCTATTCAACCTCTGTTCAGAACTAACACCTTCCATCCCAGGCAATATCCTCAGAAACTTTCTCTGCACTCTTTCATAAACGTGCACATCGTTTTGGTAATTTGGTGACCAGAACAGTACACAGCATTCTAAATGCGGTTGAAACAAAATCTTGTCCAATTTTAGCAAGCCAGCTCTTATACTAAATGCCCCGTCCAGTGAAGGCAAGCACTCCATGTGCCTTCTTATCCGCTCAATCCACCTGTGCAGCTACATTCAGGGTACAAAGTATCTGAACTCCCAATCGCTCTGCTCTTCCGTTTACAGTATATTTGGCCTGAGAATTAGACTTCCCAAAATGCATCACCTCAGATTTGCTTGGATTCAACTCCATCTGCCAATTATCCGCTCAACTCTCCTGTCTATCTATATTCTCCTTCATTCTTTGACACTCCCCTATGATATCTGCTACTCCACCAATCTTCGTTTCATGTGCAAATGTAATGGCGATATTTGGGCCAGCAACCCTTGGAGAATGGAGCATGGCAGCTGGTAGTAATTAGATTTGATGAATAAAATCTGGAATATAAACCCGCTCAGAGGAACAGTGACAAAAAGGTTTACTTTGTTGACAACCCATTCATTCATTTCCCTTCAAAAGTGAAATCTGCCGTCCTGAACGAGACCTGCCAATATATGACTCCAACCACACAATAGTATGGTTCATCCATAAATTCCCTCTGCCTCAGGTAAAGGAGAGTTAAGGGTGAAAAACAAGTGCTGTTCAGATTATGATGGTCACACTCCGTGGGAGAAGAAGGAAGGATAAAAAAGATACATGGATGACGGGGATAATTGGGAGTCATCTCAGCTTGGACTAAAATTCAACTGCTTATCTAAACTAAACAGACACAAGGTTACCCACGCCGCAATGAAGTCAGGTCCATGTGGGCAGGGTCTTCAGGAAGGAATTCAATTACCCGCTGAAGTGTAAACTCACTTGCTCAGTCACAACTTGGACAGGTTATTCATCACTCCCACATGTGAGAAGGAATCAGTCAGGTGATCAACCTGCAGAGTCACCATCAGGTTTACAAATGACAGCAAGGGCGCGATTCTGATGTTATTTCAGGTATTTATCCCATCCAAAAATGAACCATGTTTGGATGCCTGTTTCCAGTGGAGTACCACTGTTTCCTGATGTAGATCGATAATTCAAACTTAGTTGTAGGAGTCATGGTTTAGAAGTTTACAGAAGATACAACAATTGGTTGTATAGTTGACTATGATGAATAATTTCAGGGACCGCAGGGATGTAACAATCAGGTAGAAAGGAAAAATGGCGAATGTAACTGAATCCAGACCAATAAGTGGGAATGAATTTGGGGAGTTGAAACAATAACAGTGGGGATTCTGAGTGGTGTACCGGAACAAAGAGATCTTGGAGTGGACATTCACAGATCTCTGAAGATTGTTGGACAGGGAGATCAATTGATTGAGAAGGTTTTTGGATATTTTCTATTGTTGACCACAGGCTGAGGATGATATTCGATCTTTAGCAAGCGCCAGTTTAGGAAACAACCAAAGGAATGAGCACAAGTCTGGTCAATGCAATAGTCAATTTTTTAAAAATTGTATGATAAAAGGTGGAGGGCTGAAGTATAACTCTTTGACCATCAAGGCCGCTTCATCACTCAATGAATTTACCACTGACTCCTCTCCAAGTCATGCTGATATGTTCCTTGGAGGGTAATTTGCAAACGGTGACATTTCAGTGCATCTTCAACCTTGTATTATAGTCGGTAAAGTTTTTGAACATTGAAGCTTCTGTCAACAAAACCTGGATGACATACTGCAGTGAATCTTCGAGGTGGTGCACTATGCTGCAATTGTGCCTTAGCAATTAAGGGAATAAATATTCAGGTATTGAAGAATGTGCAGTTAAGTGACTGCATTGTCGTGGATGGTGTCCAGTTCCTTCAGTGGTATAGAAGCAGCAGCCACCAAGGGAAATGAGAGAGTTCTGTTAAAAATCTAATTTGTGCGTTGCGGACAACGTAGGCTTCACGGAGATGAGAATTGAGTTAATAATCAAACAAAATCCACCGACGGACATGTTATTGTTGTCAACTTCTTCATATGGGCGGTCAGGTTCCATTTCTCCTAAATACTCCCTCCCAGGACGATTACACGGAGGAATTAAGTTACAATGAAGCCATTGAATTTCAATCGAATATGATTAGATTCTCATTTGTCAGAGTTATCATTGCTGCATTTGGTCCTTTTGTGGATCAATCCGATTTCAATCGCTTTCTGATTTCAAGTTCCAATTCCCATCTGCTCCTGAACTTTCAACCCGTTTCCTCACCGAAATTTCTCCACCTGTCATATAACTTCGTAAGGACGCTGTAAGAGCCAGCAGAGATTTACAAAATGTTGCTAACTCTGTATAAAATGGAGCTTCGTGGGATGATTGGTTAGGCTGGGATTATTCTCCTTGAAACAAAGGCGGTGGAGGAGAGCTCTATAATCACATAATAACAATTATAAACGTTCAATATTCACTGGATCTTGACAGGATAGTTGTAGGCAGGTGGCTTGCTCTATGGTGTGAGGAGAGCACCAATCGAAATGAACACAGAATTAGGTATTGCCTATTTATTTCAGAAATGATGAATAATTTCTTTGCTCAGGGGCCAGAAAGTCTGTGGCATTTTTGTGGCACCCACTGTTGAGGTTGAGTTGTTGGGTATTTTCAAACTGTGCCAGATAGTTAATCAGAAAGATGATGGAACTTTGTCGAGGTAAGTGAGCAGAATCGAGTTGAAGATTATCAGATCAACCATGAGTTTATTGAATGTTGGGGCAGACTCGATGGGCTGAGTGGCATACTTCCACTTTGTTTAACATTTGGACTAATGCCTTATTTTATTCATAAGTTCAGAATTGTGAGGGGATGAGCTGAAGTGATAGGAAATATTTATGAAACAGATCAGACAGATCAGGAACAAGGCTCATAAACTCAGGAAGAAGAAATGTGCTGAGGCCGGGGTGCAACAAATGACACTTGGACAGCACAGGTGGCTGTGTCCAGAAGCTGTGATTGCTGAAGAAAGTTGGTGGACCTTATACAGTTGGCAACTCAGTGATCACGCTGGATGATGGATCGTTGTATGATTCACACACAGCAGAAAGTTGTGGAAGAATGAAAGGTTCATTCCATTGGAGAAGCTTTCTGCAGTTCCGATTCCGAGTGACTGTTTGAAATACTGATCAAAACATTGTGTGAAGTGTTAGGTTAAAATACTCATGAACAACCCCACTGGATGAACTTGTGCTCCCAATCTCTTGTTATCTGTTTCTCTTTCTTTCGATGTAACTTCACAGAAAGACAAGATGGAATGTGGGGCAGAAAGAAAAATGCGTTCTTTCTTATTACAACAATTTAATGCACAATTGAATAGAATGACTGCTCTCGCTCTTCATTTCGACTTTAATGTGGTACCGATTGCTCGTCAATCTCCCGTGCAGCGAAGGGCAAGAACAAGATTCTTGACCCAGTGTGACGTGCAAAGGAAAACTGCTGGAGCGGTTTGTGAAGTTAGCAACCAGAGTGTGACTCGAATCCGTGAATGTGGAGCACAACAGTATAATAACCCACCACCATACTCGCTCGGTCTCCTCAGCACATTTTGTAAAGCAGTGACATGTGACCTCATCAGGTTACATGCAGTGAACGTCATGGATGAGAAATTTCCAGAGCGGAATCGAATCCACACCATTCTGTTTCTGCTTTCACTAGAATTATAATGACAGCAAATTCCAATAAATAGCCATGCTGGTCAGAATGAATAGCTGTCATTGATACATTCTGAGTCTGAACTGTGTCAGAATCAAACAGAGAACAAGACTTTTACGTCATATTCTCACCTTCATTTGACTCATAATTTCTTCAGTGACTTCCTCTCTCACGTGAAGAAGCAGCCATGGAGAGGTAAATAAAGGCGATGTTGTGGTTCAATGGCCTTTCTGATATGGCGAACCTGAATTGGATTAAATCGCAAGAAACGCTGTTTGCTCGTTTCATTTTTATTTTGCTGCAACCTGACAATGTTCATTGTAATATCGGAAGTGAATTAGATTTATCTCATTGGAACGATTAATGTTGTATTCAAATTTGCTCCGACTTTATTTCAGCTTAAGGAGAATACTTCTTAGAAAAGCAAAGGGTTAAAGTGCAGTTTTGTTGCTCGTTACTTTGGCAGATTTCACCGAGTATTAAATGGACCAAACATCATGGTGTTTGTCCTCACATCTTGAACGCATGTGATTAAAGCACAAAGTCGATCTCCAAGCAACTGGTCACTTCCTATTCATTATGCAATATCTTCCCAACGCAATAAAAAAAATCCACTCAGTTCCATTTACAATGCTGAAAGTGGAATATTATGCCAAATCTTTCTAAACTTAGAGTTTTGGAATCGAATCTTATTCAGCTGCACATCTTCACGAAATGTCTTTACATTTAAAGTCAACCAACTTAGACATTGTTTCCCGCAACTTCCGACCGACTACAATCCACCTCTGCACCTTTACCTAGCCACACGCTGTCTCTCTTCTTGTGAAATTTATTCCTTGTATGTCACCAAATGTGCCATTTCAAATATTTTGAAAAACAGATTCTCCGAGTGACAGCGATTCTGTTCTCATCATTTCTTTGTCCTTCAAAGGTTTTATTCAAAGTATTTGAATGCCTGACATCTAGAAGTTTAATTACTTGTAAGAGGGAATTTTCCACCCATTTACTCTGTCCAAACATTTCATAACTGGAAAAAAACCCCTCTAAGTCTTCCTTGGTTCAGCGATAATTGTTCTCAATTTTCCAAGAAGACAAGTGAATAAAATCTCATCCTCAGTACACCCCCATCAGCATCTTCTCTAATGGCTTTACACCCCAGTAAACACCGTCATTATCCTCTCCGATAGAATCACAGAATCCGACAGTGCAGAAAGGGCATTTCACTCAATCGAGCCGGTGTCGACTCTCTGAAGGTCATCTCACCCAGACCAAGCTCCCCTACCTATTCCCGTATATTTCACCTGAGGAAGAGTGAGCCCTCCCCCTTGTGATTTCAAATAAACCTGTTGGACTATTAGCTGTCGGCCAGTGACGTCTGAACCTGTCCCCACGTTACCCATGGCTAATTCACCTAACTTACTTAATTCACTTCCTGGACAGGAGACGACAATTGAACTTTGTCAATCAACCTAACCGTCCCACTGAACAGCAGTGCAAATTACTGAGACAACGTTCCATCATAGTGAACAACTGCTGTATCTTTTTAAAATGGCTTTATACCCTGGTAACAGCCTCATCAAAACAAAAGAACCCAAATTCAATGTATCGAAATGCTACTCTGTCCTTTACAATCTAATTCGTGCTGCGGGAAATGTTTCTGCACTCATATTTGAATGCGTTTATGTTGTTTCTTACTCAGCTTCCTGCTTCTAGTAAATAATTCAATCCAGAACAAGTCTGTCAAGTGCTTTTCATTCCAACACAGTCACAAGGTGTAGTTTGCAGAAGTCACGTGTTTGGCCGTTCACTTACACTCTGCCTCCCTGAGAGCTGCAGTCCTCCCCACCTTTATTCAGGCAGCACTGTCCTTCGTGTGATATGCCCCATCGAGAATGGAAGGACAGGTATCCATACCCGCCCTTGGGAATGGAGTGACAATTTTAAAACGTTTACACTGTCCCCAGCGAAAAATTGAGCCCTGTGACAGGCGGGGACACTAACCATTATACTACAGAGGACAAGAGTGTCAAAGGAGGCCCTTCAACCAAATGTGGCCACACTTGTCAAAAACAACTGCCTAATGAACTGAATCCCATTTTAGAAAGTTTACCTCACAGCCTTATATGTCTTGGCATCAAAAGTTCACATCTGAATATTTATTCAGGTTGTAAGGGTTTCTGCCACTCTGAAAAATGCAGACAGTGTATTCCAAATTCCAACCTTCCACTGGCTGATAAAGCTTTTTCGCACATCTTCTCAAAGTTTTCTGTCTTTCTCCTTAAGTCTCTGGCCCTGACTGATCGATCCCTCTATCAGTGGGAAACTCGTTCAGTGAACCCTGTCCATACCCTAACCAAATCATGTCTCCTCTACATCTCCTTTACACTGCGACAAACACTCCACTCTGTCCTGTCTTTCTTCACAACTGAAACTCTTCAGCCCAAACAATATCCCGGGGAATATCTCCTGCAATTCTCTCAGTGTGATCACATCCCTGCTATAATATGACTTGCAAAACTGCACACAACACTCTTGCTTGAGCCTAATGAGCATTTGTTTTAAAATTTCTGGATTAGTGTGAGGGCGATTCTGGCTAAGCAGAATTTATTACCCATTCCGAATTGCCCAGACGACAGTTGAGACTCAACCATATTGCTATGAGTCTGAAGTCACATGCAGCCCAGACCAAGTAAGGATAGCAAATTCCATCCCGAAATGACATCAGTGAAACAGATTTTGTTTTCAACAATTGTCAATGGATCTATAGTAGTCATTAGATTCTTCCTTGCAGATATTTTTTGAATCCAAATTTGACGATCATGACATGGTGGGATTCAAGCCCGAGTACCCAGACTATTACCTCGGTCTCTGGATTATCAGTCCTATGAAATTATCACAAGACCAACGCAGAAAGCCATAAAAGCTAATCTTTTCCAATGAAATGTCTTTTCACCAAAACTGCCCTGGGTATCTTCCATGAGCCTGACGCTACAATTGTATCTGGCCTATGTCAGTAAAAGCTGCTACGTGGGGATTGATTTCACAACCACGGTATCCAAATGGATCGATTTGTTTGGAGGTCCCGATGGTGGTATTGGGGCACGTTCACCCAACAACAGTAACCGCAGCAGCAGCACAGACAGAACAGTATGAATGTGAAAGAGAGTGATAGATTGTGCATTGCCTCAGAGAAATGGGGGGACGGACGGAAAGGAGGTTTAATGATCGTGGGAAGGACCGGAATCTCTGACAACGGGTGCGTTTGAATTCTGATATATGAAACGCAGAGATGCGAGAGAGCGAAACTTGAAGGTAAAACAATTAATTTATTAACGTGTGTCACAAAAAGGACAACGGAGAGAACACTTAGTGCCGTGATTTGGTTTCAAATCGAGGTTGCTGTGGTCACAATGCAAGATACCGACAACCACGATCACACTAACCACAGAACAGGATGCTTGCAAGCAGCAATATGTATACTAGCAGAGGAAATGTTCGGAAGAACAGCAAATGTACAATATCAGTCCTCAGCGAACAGTGACAGATATGTGGGAACTGAAAATGGCCTGAATCTTTCAGTTGGATGTCCTCAGAGGCTGTGGAGATCCCTTTAATGAGAATGTTGAAAACTGAGATTGATAGATTTTGACAAAACATCAAAGACTCAGGGGACAGTACAGGATATTGTTGAAATGTATGCTTCAATAGCATTTTAGCATAACATCGGCGACTTCACCAGCTTCCTAAAGTTGTAATCAGTGTTGCAGATAATCACACACAATCCCAGTTCCCAGCCTCGGAATCAGAGAAACTGCAGCACAGCCGCCCAGATCCAAACGGAAATGGGATGGGAATGTGTGCGCGGAGTTACTCTCTCGCTCCAGTGATGCAACAGTTGAGAGTGCAGTCCTTTTATGATGGTATAGAGATGGAAGAAATTCCTAGATTGAGAATGCTCCTGATCAAGGGAATGGTTTTTCCCCGTTTATATTCTCATAGGGATCTACAGTGCATCTTGCTAAGACAGCTGAGTGGCAGAACTGGAGCGTGTTGAGCCCTTAACTTTGCAGTGGTGGGTTTAAAAGATGATTTTGCTATTTGGATCTGTGTTTCCGACACTGGCGGTGGCAGCTGCATTTTCTTGCATCAGCTCAGTATCAGTTTCTTCCACACAGTCAAGACTTCAAACTGGAGAAGGTGGTGTTGGGGTGATATCTTAAACTAGTCATCCTTGGGGGTTGGGACACGGAAAGGGTGATGTTTAAGTTCGACGAATAAAACCTGGAATGCAAGCCTGACGACAGGAACAGAGATCATGACTTTAATTTCCTGCAATCCCATTCATTCATGTTCCTTATGTAGGACATCTACAATCTTCACCCAGTCCTGCCTACGAGAGACTCCAGGACCAGAAAAAAACATGAGCTCACCCTTAATTCAGGAATCCCCGTCATGTGGGGAAGCAGGCTAGTCGGCTCTTCCAGTCCACATGGTCCATCCGAAGCGCATCCCACCAGACCCCACGGCTATTCCCTGTTCCATAAGCCTGCATTTCCCATTGTTGATCCCTGTAACTGGCACATCTTTGGTCAGAGGGAGAAATAAAAACACAAACACACAGAGAATGTGCAGACTGCCCACAGACAGACACCCGAGGCTGAGATCCCACCCGGGTTTGTGGTGCAGCCAGACAGCAACGAACGAGGGGCGAAGAATAAATGTTGTCCAGACCAGTCATACTCACACCCTGTGGGTGAATGAGAAATAATGAAAACACATTCACAACATGGAAAACGGAATTTGTACCTGTGTGGACACAATTTGAAAGGATTACAACCACAGAAATCCATCACTTCCTCAGCAAGTTAATTGCGCATGTAAAACACCTTCTCTAGAAAAATGCCTCACATGTCTTTTTTTTAAAATCTCTCTCCATCTTGAACATATGCCCTCTCGTCTTGAAATTCCCCTCCTGGGAAAAGGCCGCTATCGTCAACTCTAACTTCCCTCTCATAAACTTCTGTCAGGTCGCCGCTCAAACCCCGAACCTGGAGTGAAAACAGTCGCAACGAGGAGAACGTGAGAACTGCAGATAAGAGATCAGAATCGAGATTGTTGTGCTGGGAAAGCACAGCAGGTCAGGCAGCATTTGAGGAGCTTGAGAATCGATGTTTCGGGCAAGAGCCTGATGAGTGACACTTGCGCGAAAAGTTGATTCTCCTGCTCCTCAGATGCTGCCTTACCTGTTGTGGTTTTCCAGCACCCCGATATCAAATCTTAAAATAGTCTCAGCCTATCCAGCTTTTCATTAGAACTCAAACATTCCATACACGGCAATATGCGTGTATACCTTTTCTGAACCTGCACCAGCTGAATAATATCATTCCTACAACTGGGCTACCTGAACTGGACATAATATTCCAGAAGAGGCCTCATCAATGTCCTGAAAAACTTAAACCACGTCCCAACTAGTGTATACAAAAGACTAAGCAATGAAGGGAAGTAAGTTAAATGTCTTTGAACCATCCTGTCTGTATGTGATGCAAACTACATGGAATTATGTACCTGCATTCCTAGCTTCCGTGTTCTCCAACACGACGTAAAGCCCTACTCTTTTTGCTGTACCAAAATGGAATACCTTCCACTTATCCAGATTGAACTCCATGTCACATTTTTTTTCAGTCCAACGACTCATTGGATGAAGATCCTTTTGAATCTTAGATAATCTTCCTCATTGTCGACAATACTGATGTCGCCTGCAAACCTACGCAGCATGCCTGCAGTGAGTTCCACTGTTTTCTCATATAGATCAATGATTCATATTTACTTGTACTGGCCGTTATTTAGCAGTGTGCAGATCATGCAACAGTTAATCATGCAATTAACCATGAGGAAGAAAGTCGCAGACTGCAGGAAGATATCAAACAATTGGAAATAAAAAATGGTGAAAGCAATTTATTCCAGGGAAGTGGGTGAAAGTGAAGTAAAATCAAATTTCAAACCAGCCGCCCTCGCTCCAGTTGTGGCACTCAGTTATCTCAGCAAGATGCACTGTCGATTGCTATGTTATTATAAAAGGAAACAAATTTTGCCTTCTGCCCCGCCTTTGACCAGGAGCACTCCCAACCTCTGAATTGCTTGCGCCTCTCAACCGTCATAGAAATGCCATGCATTCACCGGTTGTGTTACTTGAGCCATTGAGTATCTATGCGACCTCATTCCCATCCCGATTTCAAATTGGATCTTCGTGACTGCGCCACTCAGCTCCTCTTATTCTAGGGCTGGGAATTGGGACTCTGTGGTAGCAGTGGTTACTGACTTCTGTGGGAAGCTGGTGAAAGAGCCGATGTTAAACTGCATTGCTATTGCAGCATACATTCCAACAAAAGCTACACTGTCTCCGGAGTCTTTGATGTTTTAGAGAAATCAATTTATCTCAGCCTTCAGCATATTAATGATGGAATCACCACAGCCACTTGGGGCACTGAAGTTAAACGGTCAGCTCATTCTGAGTTCCCGCATATCTGCCACTGTTCGCTAAGCATTGATATTGTGCATTTGGTGCTCTGCCTAACATTTCCTATGCTACTGTACTTATTACTACTACGTTGCGTGCTCATCTGTGGGGTGCAATGATCGTATAGTGGTTAGTATCCTGCGTTGTGGCAGCAGCAACCTGAGTTCGAATCCGAGTCACAGCAGAAATTGCTCTATTTGTTCCAGTCTTTTGTGAAACACAAAGGAATCAGTTACTTTAACATGGTAATTCTCTCCAAAGTGATGACTGTTTTCCTTCAAGTTCTGCTCGCTCACATTTCTGTGCATCTGAATTCAAATCCACCCGTTCTCAGAGGTTTCTTCCCTCCTACGATCACGAACCAAACTTTCCATCCCAAACCCTCATTTCATTAATTTAGGGATGCCAGTGTTGGACTATGGAGTACAAAGTTAAAAATCACCCAATACCAGGTTAAGATCTTACAGGTTTAATTGAAGCACTAGTTTTCGGAGCGCTGCTCTTTCATCATGTGTTTGTGCAGTCATTTCCTATTTCATTAAGGCACTGCAGATTCTAACACTGACTCTCACGTTGATACTGATCAGTCTGTGTGGCTGCAGTCACTGTTGCTGGGTGAACGTGCCACAACCCACCACCGGGACCTACAGACCATTTAATCCATTTGGTTACCACTGTTGTGAGATCAATACTCATGTAGCAGCTTTTACTGATATGGACCAGATATTATTGTGGGGTGGGGTGGGGTGTGTTCGGGGTGCGGTCAAGCTCAGGAAAATGGCACAGGACAGTATTGGGGAAAAGCGACTTCACTGGATAAGATCAGTTTCACTGCTTTTCGACAATGGCCGAGCGCTATTACCACTGGCCACTGTACTGTTTATTCAGACACCACGGACTCGGGTTTGACTCTGACCATGCTAGGTGGTAGAATTTGGATTCAGTAAATATCTGGAAACACGAATCTAATAACTCCTGTAAATCTATAGCCAACTGTTGAAAAAAACAAAACCGTCTGACGTCATTTAAGGAATGAAACAGCCATTCTTACCTGTTCGGGCCTCCATGTGACTCCAGACTTACTACAATATGGTTGAATCTCAACTACCCGCTGTGCAATTAGGGAAAGTAATAAATACTGCCGAGCCAGCGACGCCCTCATACTGTAACAGAATCGTTAAAAAAAATGTTCATTCGGTTCCAGCTAGCTTACTGTGTGCAGTCCTGCAACTCACAGAAGAGCATGGATGTGATCACACTGGGAATAATGCAGGAGTGATTTACTGGGATATTGTCTGGGCTGAAGAGTTTCAGTTGTGAGGAGAGATTGGACAAACTGGGGTTGTTTGTCGCCGAGCAGAGGAGATTGGAGAAGACATGACTGAGATGTACAAAATAATGAGGGATATGGATAGGATAGACTGAAAGAAGCGTTTCTTATTGATGGAGGGATCGAACACTGGGGCCAAGAGATTTCGGGAAAAGGCAGAAAAGTTTGAATAGATTTTCGGAAAGGGTCAGAGAGGCGGAAATCCTTCTAACCTGAAAAAAAAGAGATGTGAATTTGTGATGGTAAAACATGTGCTAAATCATGAAAAACTTGATTCAGGTCGTTAAGCAGTTGTGTTGGACAAGTGTGGCCATAACAGGCTGAAGGGTCTCCTTCGATGTTGTTGTCCTCCACAGTATCGTCGTTAGTGTCCCCGCCTGTCATTGTGCTCAATTCTCCGCTGGGGGCATCGTAAAGGTTTGAAACCTGTCGCTCTGTTCACCAATGAAGGTTATTAATGCTTGGCCTTCCATTCTCGATGGGACATGTCACAGGAAGGACAGTGCTGTCTGAATCAGCTGGGGAAGGACTGCAGCTCCTGGGGAGAGAGAGTGTCAGTGAAAGTGCAAACACGTAACTTCAGCCAACTGCACATTGTGTTTGTGTTGCAATGAAAACCATTATATAGAGTTGTTCCTGACTGATGTGTTTAATTAAAGCAGGAATCTGAGGAAGAAAACAGAGTAAACCCATTCAGATCTGAGTGCAGAAACATTTCCAGCAGAACTACTGAGGTTATACAGCGTAGAACCGCGTTTGGATGCATTGAACTCGGGTTGGTGGGCGCAGCTTGCTTTCACTGGTCGGAGTTACCAGTGTGTAAAGCCATTACACATGATACAGATAGTGTTCAATGAGATGGTACGTTTGCTCAGTGGTTCTCACTGCTGTTAAGTCTGTAGGTTAGGTGGATTGGCCATGTTAAACTGCGCTGATGTGTACATGGAGTGAATTCAGTAAGTTAAGTTATGTAGCCATGTTAACGCAGTGATAAGGTCAGCAGTCACACGATGTCAGATTTTATTCCAGCAGTTTATTTGAAATCACAAGCCAGAAACCTGCGGGGATAGAGACGAGAGCTAGGTCTGGTTGAGATGCTGTTCAGAGTGCCCCTACAGACTCGATTGGCTTAATTGTACTTTCTGCATTGGAGGGAATCTGTGATTCTATCAGAGATGACACTGCCAGCGTTTACTGGGCCGCGAAGACATTAGAGACGATGCTGATGGCGTTTAGTGGGGATGGAGTTTTATTTATTTGTGTTTTGGAAAATTTGAAACTAAAGCAAGGAAAACCGAATGGAAGTTTTCCAGAGTATTTGAGGTTTGGAGAGAGTAAATAGGTGGTAAATTCACTCTTTCAAGTTCATAAATTTCTGCAAGTCAAGATTTCAAAACCATCGATGTAGGACAAATAAATGATGGGAGCAGAATTTGTGTCACTCAGACAATCCGTTTCCAAAATATTTGGAAAGGCACATTTAGAGACACAGAAGCAGTGAGTTTCACCAGGAGAGAGACAGCCTGTGGCCAGGTAAAAGTGTAAAGGAGGGTGTAGGGGGTAGAAGGTGCGAGGAAACAATGTCTAATTTGGACGACTTCAGATGCAAAGAAATATCGGAAACGAATGCTGCTAAGTAAGATTCACTAAAAAACCTCAGAGTTTTGAAAGATTTCTATTAATATTCCACATGAAGCATTATAAATGGAACTGAGCAGATTTGGTATATTGTCAAGGAAAGCTATTCCATAATGAATAGGAAGTGACCCGTCTCTTAGAGATCGATTTCCTGCTTTAATCCCATGCCTTAAAGATGGGAGGACGATCGCCATGATGTTGGATTCATTTGATATGCACTGAAATCTGCCAAAGTAACTGAGCATCAAAACTGCCATCTTGTTTTGTAGTTCAACCTTCTGTTTTTCTCATGAGTATTTTCTTTAAGCTGAAATAAATTCGGAGCAAAATTGAATGCAACATTTAACGTTCCAATCACATAAATCCAATTCACTTCCGATCATTGGAATGAACAGAGTGAAGTTGCAGCAAAATTAATAAAATGAAACGAACAAAACTGCATTTCCGGGAATTTTACCCAGTTCAGGTTCAGCGATATGAGAAAGACCATCGAGCTAAAACATCACCTTCACTTCTCTCTCCATATATACTTCTTCACGTGAGAGAGAAACTGCCTGAAGAAATTATGCGTCAAGACGAAATGTGCGTGTGAATGTGACGGGAATTTCATGTTTTCTGGTTCATTCTGAGACAGTTCCGACTCGGAATAAATCAAGGACAAGGTATTCCTTCCAAGGACGACGTCATTTCCTTGGATTTTGCTTGGATCCAGACGCTGTTTCCTAGATAGCAAGATATTAGAAAGCCAAGTGACGTTGTTTACTGAGACATAAAATTATCAGAAATGATACAACCGGTTTCATCGGGATGATAGAAAGAATGAAGGAGTTTATTCACGAGATTCGGAAATGCTGGATGCAAAAACACGCAAATTTGATTAAAACAAATGAGATTTTCACATAACGCGAGGTTTGAATGAGTAAATTGGGGAAAGTCCCTCTTTCGAGTGAATCAAGAACTTTCATCAGAGCTTCAAAACCATTAGTGAATGATTAAGAAAAGTTTGGATGAGAGTTTCTTCCACTCAATAGAGTTATTTCAATCGTGAACGGCTTTACAGAAATAAAACGTAGAAGCTGACTTCAGAGTGTTTTAAAAGATACACGAACAAACGTACAAGGAGAGAATTTACCATTGACTGAAAGTCAGGGTGGTTGCGTAACAATTTCGAATTTGTTGACTTCAGATACAAAGACATTTGATGAACACGTACAACTGAATAAGACTGAGTACAACAAGTTCATGGAGTGGTAAGGTGTGGCGTATTATTCAAGATGAATCTCTGTAAATGGAGCTCATGTCCTAAAATAACTGCAGACGGAAGTTATATCCTAATGAGTAGGAATTGAATCGTCACTTGGAGAGGCAACACCTACTTTAAAGATTTGACCACATTCACATGATGTTATGTATATTTCGTACATTCTTAACTCCACCCAAGAAATCCGCCAAGAAGACTCTGTCCTTTTGTATTATTAACCCTCTGTACTTCTCTGCAGCACGCCACTTAAGATAAAGTATGCTCAGACCAAAATTCAGTTCGATACAATATTCAAACGGTCCTATGTGATTTCTTTGGTTTATTATTGCAATAACCTATGTGAGTTTGCAACAAACTCTATAACATGAAACCAGTTCAACATCTATTTTCCCAGAATTTAAAGCAGTGCACATGGGAAACGTTATCCATCTGCTGAAAAATCACCTTTGGCTCTTTCTCCACCTACGTTTCTTCAAGTTTAGATACTTGCAGTATGTTTGTAGATCAAGTAGTCATTATCCAGAAAATGTCGTTTCTCAAGCCACAAACACGGGTATTTTCCCATAAACTTGGCTTTGCTCAATATCACCTTCTGTCTGTATCCCTCAACACGACGACAAATTGAAGCTGCTCCATGTGAGACTCAAACTTAAAACTTCGGCACAGCACAGCCAACTATACTGGAACAGAGATACCGTGTACTGGCCACCTTCAGCACAGGAGCAACACATTAATGCTTACCTCCACATTCCTGGTTTTACTTTAACGTTTGGGAATATGACTTTCTCTGATTCTGTGGCTAGTAACGGGGATTATATGATCATCTTCACCAGTGGTTCTGTCCCCGCGTGAGGAAAGTGGTGAGGTACTCATTGTAAAGATGGGTAGATTGATGAAATGTACAATTTCATATTTTGCCTTCAATAAACCATGAGCTTTTTATTTTATTTTGCATCTGTAGAAATTTTAAAATCCTCATCTTAACAGACTCAATGACAGATCTCCATTGTGTCTCTGGCATCAAATTCCAAAGTGTAACCCTTAGTCCCATAACCCTTGATTCCACTATCCTTAAGAGCTCTATCCAACGCTTTATTGAAAGAAAACCTCCTGCTGTCTCGGGTTCTTCATTCCGTTGACTTCATATCTTCACAGAATTCAACAGACCTTGTTACATATTCATTTCCTAATTTTTGTTCAGATCACTGTGTGCAGAGTTTGACAATGGGAGTGCACTTGACTCAAAACCCAGAGATCAGACCATAGTCTTGGAACTGTACTGTGTTATTTATCATTTCACCAACACCAGGGAGAAATATCTGCTGCTCTGCATAATTTACGCAATTCAATTATTCATAAGTTCATCAGCAACCTAGTGTCAGTGACGAGATGACCGCGAGGTTAAGGCAATGGACTGCTCGTCCATTGTGCTCTGCACACGTGGGTTCAAATCCCGCTGTCATTGACTGTTCTCCAAAGACCACAGCTGTTGAATTGAAATCGGGACTCCAATGGTCAGTTTATATGTATCAATGCTATTACAAAATCTCAAAGCATAGTTTGAGCCTGTTGACTAAACTGCATTGAAATCTAGGTTGCATTGGGATAATGAAAAAGAGCGTGATTGTATTTTTCATGTCAAGTTGCTGTGAACGTTTTTTTTGTATGAAAGACATCCAGGAAAATCAAATACCGAGAGCTGCGAAGTGAATGTTTATGCAAAGGGATTCTTAATGAATGTTTTGTCAGATGAAATCTGGAGGAGGTTGAGTCGAAGTAATTCATCCTGGTGAGAAGACCACAGCGAGACAACACAAAATAATGGAGATACTTCAAAAGGGGCAGGGCGTGGGTGTAGGGGCATTGAGAACTGGGTGTAAATGCACAGTGGAGAATTGCCGCTGTGGGTGCCGTGCATGGGCACGGAGAGACTTACACATTGGTCTCGCTCTCGCCTCTTGCTCTCGCCATTGATGAATGCTGATCATAAGGCACAGATAAACACAAGATGTGGGAAGCAAGCTCCCTCTCGTTATGCACACACTGGATGCATCACATTGAACTATGAACAACTGGAGAAATCAGCATGTTACCAATAGGGAGTGAAACTAAACTGTGGATCAATAACCGCAGATTCATGCAACATAAACATGAAAAATGATTTAAAATGTAGGGTGTTGTTTTGCTCGCTGAGCTGTAGCTTTGATATCCAGACGTTTCTTTACTTGGCTAGGTAACATCATCATCAGTGGCGACCTCCAAGTGAAGCGAAGCTGTTGTCTCCTGCTTTCTATTTATATTTTTGTCCTCGATTGGGTTCCTGGGGATTGTGGTGATGTTATTTCCTGTTCGTTTTCTGAGGGGTTGATAGATGGCATCTAGATCTAAGTGTTTGTTTATGGCATTGTTGTTGGAGTGCCAGGCCTCTAGGGATTCTCTGGCGTGTCTTTGCTTAGCCTGTTCCAGGATAGATGTGTTGTCCCAGTCGAAATAGTGATATTTTTAATCCGTATGTAGGACTACGAAGGAGTCTTGTCTTTTTGTGGCTAGCTGGTGTTCGTGTATCCTGGTGGCTAACTTTCTTCCTGTTTGTCTTACGTAGTGTTCGTGGCAGTGCTTGCATGGAACTTTGTAGATGACGTTGGTTTTGTCCACGGGTTGAAGTGTGTCTTTTAAGTTTGTTAGTTTTTGTTTGAGAGTGTTGGTGGGTTTGTGTACTACTAGGATTCCGAGGGGTCTTAGTAGTCTGGCTGTCATTTCTGAAACTTCTTTGATGTATGGTAAGGTGGTTAAGGTTTCTGACTGTGTTTGGTCTGCTTGTCGTGATTTGTTCTTGAGGAATCTGCGGACTGTATTTTTTGAGTATCTATTCTTCTCGAATACGTTGTATAAGTGGTTCTCCTCTGTTTTCCGAAGTTCGTCTGTGCTGCAGTGTGTGGTGGCTCATTGGAATAGTGTTCTGATGCAGCTTCGTTTGTATGTGTTGGGATGGTTGCTGATGGAGTTAAGTATTTGATCAGTGTTTGTCGGTTTTCTGTATACGCAGGTTTGTAGTTCTCCGTTGTCCTTTCTTTCTACTGTGACGTCCAAGAATGCGAGGTTGTTTCTGGTTTCTTCCTCCTTGGTGAACTTCTTGCCTGTGAGGGTGTTGTTGATGATGTTAAATGTCGTTACTATTTTGTTTTGTGATGACAAAGGTGTCATCTACATAGCGGACCCAGATTTTTGGTTTGATTGTTGGTAGGGCTGTTTGTTCTAGTCTTTGCATTACCGCCTCTGCTATGAATCCTGATACCGGAGATCTCATGGGTGTGCCATTGGTTTGTTTGTAGATATATTGTTGAAAATGAAGTCGGTGGTGAGGTACAGGTCCACGAGCTTCATTATGTTTTCGTTGGTAATGTGATTGATGGTTGTTGTTGCGTCTGTGATGGTCTCTTCTAAAAGTGTGGTAAGTGTTTCCTTTGCCAGGTTGATGTTGATGGAGGTGAACAGTGCTGTTATGTCGAATGAGATCATTGCTTCTTCTTCCTCTATTTTGGTTTTTTTGATGATTTTTAGGAATTCCTGGGTGGAGTGGATGGAGTGCTGTGACTCTTCTATGCGGCATTTCAGTCTTGCGTGTAGTTCTTTGGCCCGTCTGTAAGTTGGTGTTCCGGGTAAAGAGACTATGGGTCTGAGGGGGGGCTCCTCGTTTATGGATTTTTGGTAGTCCGTTTCGACGTGGCAACACATTGATCCTGAGACAATCTAAGCAAAGACATGCCAGAGAATTCCCAGAGGCCTGGCACTCCAACCACAACGCCATAAACAAACACATAGATCTAAATGCCATCAACCCCGCAGAAAAAGAACAGGAAATGACATCACCACAAACCCCAGGAACCCCATCCAGGAGAAAGATATAAATAGAAAGCAAGAGACAACAGCTTCGCTTTACTTGGAGGTCGCCACTGATGATGTTACGGAGCCAGATAATGAAACGTCTGGATATCAAACCTACAGCTCAGTGAACAAACCTAAACCTTAAACCTTAACCTGAGCTACAAACCTTCATAAACCTTGCGATTTAAAGTGTCTTTATACGCATATCATTAATAGACTTTTCGTTATAATACCCATCTGGTTGAAAGAAGAAGACACCACATTTCAAGATGGATGACAACGTTACCAATTTTGTTTTGACATTGAGATCTATTTGATCATTTTACACAGTGAACAAGTTCATTTTAAATAATGCAAACCACATTCTCTCACCTGGAATAAAAGTGTGATTTCAATATAAACATTGTCCTTGCTAAGTCGCAGTTACTCAACATGAAAAATAGGATGTAATTTTTATTAAGCTTACATCAATTAGCACCATTATCTTACTTCGGCTTGACTGCAGTATGCACATGCTAACTATGGTTTAAGAAAGAATGACTTTTGGAAATAATGATTCGGTGGTGACTAAAAATAATATTAGGTTCTCATGATGCAGATATTCCACCAATGGCTCCAGTGGTAGAAATGTTCAGTGGGCAGTATTTCTATGATGGTATAGAAGTATGTGAGCTACCAGGGATGGGAGCTCCCACTTCATCTGGAGCAGCGTCTTTTGACGTGGACCAGGGAGCATTGTGACATCAGGCTGGGAGTTCGAACCACACCTGGAGCAGCTTCTGTTGACATGGAGCAGCAGGGAGCATTGGCACATCCGAATGCAAGATCCATCCTCATTTGGAGCAGCTTCAGTTAGCATGGAGCAGGAAGCTTTGCGAGATCCATCTGGGAGCTCCACTCTCACCTGGATCAGCTTTTAATGACATGTAGCGTCAGGGAGCATTGGGACATCAGAGTGATAGATCCAACCTCAACTGGACTTCTATTGACATGGAGGAGGGAACATTGGGACATCAGACTGGGAGCTCCAACCTCACAAGGACCAGCGTTTAAGGACATGTAGCAGCTGGGAGCATTGGGACATCAGAGTGGGAGCTCCAAATTCAAGTAGAGCCGCTTCTATTGACATGGAGCAGCAAGGAGCATTGGAACGTCAGGTTGGGAGCTCCAACATCACCTGGCAAAGCTTGTATTTACATGGAAGAGGAGGGAGGATTGGGACATTAGGCTGGGGGAAAGGATATTCAACTATTTTAATCTGAAGTAAAATATGTTTCAACACCTCAGATGTTAATTGATTTACGAAGAATCTTTCCCGGGAAAATAATTAACTCTTTAGATAGTAAAGACAAGTCCTGAAAATATTCAACTCAGGAAAACGCATTGGTACAGAGAGAAATGGGAGTGATGTTTCATGTCTTTGTCTTTTCTTTTCTGGCCGACTCTGCACTGGATTACATTACCGGAAGGACATTTTCATTCATTTCCTGCAAATACGGACAGGTCATTAACGTAATCTGAATCTGAAAATTAATGGGAATATGCGATGTTATGATTAGGCTGGAGTTTACCTCAAATTATGGTGAAAACGCAGCAAAGTCAGTTGCAATTTCCAAGATCAACAGTGACCTCATTGATTGGCTGATCAGATTGTGAATGGTCGTTTTTTGAGGACAATTTGAAGTGAATCAATGATGGTGATTATCTTTGCTCTTTGTTCACCTTGTGACTGTTACTGTTATTGCTCGTGTCCTTGTTAACACCACAGCTCTGTAGCGTGTAAAATCTCAGCTGTGCATCTGGCCAGTGGTACAACCATTCGTATAGCTGGCTACGGATCAGGCGGTTGTCAGTTCGACTTTTACTTTGCGCAAGCGCACTGTGGAGATTCATCACACATCCAACCTAATCATTTTTGTAATGCTGAGGTGGATAATATTTGAAATTTTCATCTTCACGAGCGAAAATTCTTTCACTGTCTTCGATCAGTTAAACATTGCCAAATGCTATCAGAGTAAAAATCACACAGCACCAGATGGTATTGAACAGACGTATTTGGAAGCATCAGTGTTCCATGCACTGCTTCGTCATCAGGTGTTTGTCAACTGTTGGAATCTAAAATTTCTTTGTGTGATTATTAAATGTATCCACCCCAGTCCAACACCAACACCTCCAAGTCATGGGTACCGTCGACACCACGAACGGTCGGTTAAAGTCCAGATGATTTTCCAAAAGATCGCGCATATTGACACACGCACCAAGTTTCTGCAGAAAAACACCCACTTGATGAAGGAGCGGCTCTCCGAAAGCTCGTGCTTCCAAATAAACCTGCTGGACTCTGCCCTGATATTGTTTAATTTTTAACTTTGTCTATTCAACTCAAACACTGGCACTTCCATATCATAGACAACATCAGCCATGTCCCACCGTTGTCAGAGAAGGCAATCCTGGAATAGCCCAATACATTGCTCATAGGTACGTTTCATTTTCAGAAACCACCGCAGTCAATCGCTGCAGCTCCTATGTATCAAAAGGCAGAAAAGAAATAGCTGAGACTCAGTTTTGACAATATTTTGAAACTCTTTGGGAAGTGGAATCAGAGGAGAATGGAGGATTAACTGTCCGACTGTGCACAGAGAGGGAAGGCACTTTTCCCTTCTTTGATGAGCTGGGGTATTGACTGATCTAAGGCATGAAACAGATTCCTGGTAGAGCTGCTCTCGCTGCATCAGGAACAAGAGGTCCTGATTTCCTGAACGGTAATGAAACCCAGGCCACTCAGTTAAAGCGCTGAATACTAACCACTAGATCACCAGGGGTGATGGCAGAAGCAGTTGCACCGTTTCTTCATAACACAGTTTTTGGAATTATATCACTGCAGATATGTTTCCCCTCAAAAGCGATTGAATTATCGAGTGTTTACAGCACAGAAATGGGCCCCTTCACCTCATTTCCCAGCACTTGGTCTGTAACCTTGTGAACTCTGACGTTTCACCTGAATGCTAATTTCTCTGGAACGTTTTAATCTCGTAAAACACAATAAATGGGATTAAAGTTTGAGATGGCAACTGAACCCCATTTTTACCCATAGACTGAAGCACGCAGACACATTTCCCCAAGTGTGACGCAGGCCTCGGGAGAAAACAAGGAGAATGTAAGATTTCACCGACTTGTCTGATGTTGTCCCATTTCAGAGTTCAACACCAATGTCTGGTTACAGCAAAGAAAGGAAGCATTCAGCCCCGCCAATCCCAGTGTTCCTTGCCCATTGTTTCCCCATCACTCTGTAGTTTATACTGCCTCACCTCGTTCTTGCTGCCAAACTTGATCACTGCTCACTCCCGCTATTTCCTGTCCTGCTGAACGGTTTGCCTCAAGTTCTTGGAATGAAAAACAGGAATGGCCTATTTGAAGCACTTTTCTAGTTTACAAGGACAGTGTCATCGCCACTGAGCAAGCACATTGCCAGCTCAAAGAGAAGGTCTCATCCTTTAGAAACTGAAATGCAAAGATGATTGGATAGCCTCAGTATTGTAAACCAACCAACAAGACCGGAATAGGGCCGAGGGGATCACGCACAGAAGGATGGGAGAATAGAATGGCGAATCTCATGGTGTCCAGGGTGATGTTAACAGAAATCTTCCCTGGTAGTATAGTGATGAGGATTCAGTGATTTCACTGTCATGGCTTGTTAAAGGTTAACCTTTACAGGAATCAATATGAAATACTGCCTGATATTTCGAAGCAGAATGATGTTGTGCAGCAGACAGAATCGTTTCCCTGCATGACAAAATAGGAGAGCTCAGAAGAGCCAGGAGGAGACATGAGAGCCAGGAGGAGACATTAGAAGTTGTTGGCGGATTGGATCAGGGTTAACCCTAAGGCTTTCCATAGGTATGTCAGGAATAAAAGAATGACGAGAGTTAAATGAGGGCCAATCAAGAAAAATGGTGGGAAGTTGTATGTGGAGTCAGAGAAGACATGGGTAACACTAAATAAATATTTTTCGACAGTGTTCACGATATAAAATGAAACTATTGGCTAGGAAGATACAGAGATACTTGCATCTAGATTCGAAGATATTGAGGTTCACAAGGAAGAGGTATTAGAAATACTGCAGAGTGTGAAAATAGACAGGTCCTCTGGGCCAGATGGGATCTATCCTAGGATCTTGTGGGAAGCAAGGAAGGGGATTGCCGAGCCTGTGCCATTGATCTAGATATCATCATTGTCTACAGGAATAGTGCCTGAGTACTGGATGATTGCAAATGTGGTTCCCTTGTTCAAGAAGGGTAGTAGAGACAACCCTGGTATATACAGACCAGTAAGTCTCACTTCACTTGTTGGTAAAGCTTTGGAAAAGGTTATCAGAGATAGGATTTATAATCATCTAGAAAATAATAATCTGATCAGGGACAGTCAGCACGGTTTTGTAAAGGGTAGGCCGTGCTTAACGAATCTTATGAGTTTTTTGACAAAGTGACCAAACAGGTGGATGAGAGTAAATAGGTTGATTTGCTGTATATGGAATACAGCAAGGTGTTCGATAAGGTTCCCCCAGTAGGCTATTATACAAAATGCGGAGGAATGGGATTGTGGGAGACATAGCAGTTTGAATCAGTAATTGTCTCGCTGAAAGAAAACAGAGTGTTGTGGTTGATGCAATATGTTCATCTTGGTGTCCAGTCACTAGCGGCTTTCCGCAAGGGTCGATGTTGGGTCCACTGCTATTCGTCATTTTTATAAATGATCTGGATGAGGGCTTAGAAGGGTGGGTTAGTAAATTTGCGGACAACACTATGGTCGGTAGAGTTGTGGATCGTGACGAAAGATGTAGTAGGTTGCAAATAGACATAGATAGGATGCAGAGCTGGGCTGAGAGGTGGCAAATGGAGTTTAATGTGGACAAGTGTGAGGTGATACACTTTGGACGGAGTAATCAGAATGCAAAGTACTGGGCTAATGGTAAGATTCTTGGGAGTGCAGATGAGCAGAGAGATCTCGGTGTCAATGTACACAGATCCCTGAAAGTTGCCACCCAGATTGACAGGGTTGTTAAGAAGGAAAACAGTGTTTTGGCCTTTATTAATAGAGGGATTGAGTTCTGGAATCAGAAGGTTATACTGCAGCTGTACAAAGATCTGGTACGGCCACATTTGAAGTATTGTGAACAGTTCTGGTCACCGCATTATAAGAAGAATGTTGACGCTTTGGAAAGGGTGCAGAGGGGATTTTCTAGCATGTTGCCTGGTACGGAAGGAATGCATTACGAGGAAAGACTGAGGGCCTTGAGGCTGTCCTCGTTGGAGAGAGGTGACTTAATGGAGACATACAAGATAATCAGAGGTTTAGATAGGGTGGACAGGGAGAGTCTTTTTCCAAGTATGGGGACGGCAAGCACGAGGACCACAACTTTAAAGTGAGGGGAGATAGGTATAAGACAGATGTCAGAGGTAGTTTCTTTACTCAGAGAGTAGTTAGGGCATGGAATGCTTTGCCTGCAACCGTGGTAGATTCGCCAAGATTAAGTGCATTTAAGTCGTCATGGGATAGGCATATGGACGTACATGGAATAGTGTAGATGGGATGGGCTTCAGATTAGAATGACAGGGCGGCGCAACATCGAGGGCCGAAGGGCCTGTACTGCGCTGTAATGGTCTATGTTCTATATGCTACAGTTCCCCATCAGCAATGTCATCGGCAATTGCCTGACATTCAATCAGTTTCAAACAAGAACGGAGGGGGCGTCAGGAAAACGGAAGGGGAATAGTGGTTTGTGAGAGTTAACTACATGCCCCGTGGAGCCAGGTTCAACGTAGATACTGAATATCGGTTTTCCTGTTTACCTTGGTATACTGATCACTACGGAGCAATTACCCAATATTGTCTGCCCTTTGTGTGTGGTTTTTTTGGACATTTCACCTCGGTTCAGTGCTCTGGGGGCCCACACTTTTTTAAAATTTGGCACGTTTTACTCAGGTCGGTTTTGCAGCTTCATATTAAGGCCAACAATTTTAGGAACAGACAGACATCATTCAGACCATCAAGTCTACTCCTCTATTAAATGGTTTCATATCTGATCTGATAACCTTGAACTGCACTTTCTTGCCTTTCTCCATAACGCTTGATGTCTTTTCTGTTTGAAGATCTGCCGATCTCAGCCTCATTACACCTAATGACACTTCCTCAACAGCCTTCTGCTACAAGAAAGTCCACTGATGCAGAACTGTCTGAGAGAATAAATGCTTCTTCATCTCTCTATCAATTGTGAGATCCGCATTCTAATACAAAGTTAAAAATCGCACAACACCAGGTCACAGTCCAACAGGTTTAATGGAAGCAATAGCGTTTGGAGAGCTGCTCCTTCATCAGGTGGCTGTGGAGTACACAGTGGTAAGGTACAGAATTTATAGCGAAAGGTTACAGTGTAATGTCACTGAAATTATACATTGGAAAAATACCTTGATTGCTTGTTAAGTTTTCCATCTGTTAGAGTGACTATGTTTGGTTCATTTCTTTCTTATGTAAATCGAAAAACTTTCTTTTAACAGTTACATTCTCAGGTGAACTTTACCAATTAGTGTCAGCACAGATAATATGTTGAAGGTGTGAGTCCCTGTGTGCTGAATCCATGCCATAATGTTTAGACTGACGCTAATCTAAAAAAAAACAACACGCTGCAGGCAAGAATGCCTTAAGGCATGGTACATTGGTGAAGCTGAACGGAGGCTACAACAAGGGAATGGGCGCTACGCATTAATCAACAGACAGGTGTGCCCCTTCTCAGTTGGAGAGCACTTCAGTGATCCAGGACATTCGACCTCGGATCTTCGGGTGACAATCCTCCAAGGCGGTCTTCGGAACAGGCAGCAGCTAAAAGTGCCCCCACAGAAACTGATAGCTAAATTCGGTACCCATTGGGTTCATTTCACTGTACACGTGGTCCCATTGCCCTATCTACAAACAGAGACCGTCCTACACACACACGCACACACACACGCACACACACGTCTGCGGGGTGAATTTGTACTTGCAGATTTACATTGTACTTTGCTCAAAAACTGCATGGATCCATGTATGTCTCTGGGAACTCATTTTTATTATCTAGAATCAGTCTAAACATTATGGAACAGACAGCAGCACGGGGGTGGAGGTGGGGGGGGGGGGGAGGTGCGCAGACACCAGTTGTTAAACTTCACCTGAGAATTAAACATTAAACTAAAAAGGTTTTGCACTTTTCATGTGAAAGAAGTGAAGCTAACATTGTCATTGTAACAGATTGGAGACTTAGCAAACAATCAAGCCATTTTTCAATGTACAATTTCAGTTACATCACACTGTAAACATATGCTATAAATTCTGTGTCTTACAACTGTGGACTCCACAATCACCTGATGAATGAGCAGTGGTCCAAAAACTAGTACTTCCAATTAAACCTGTTGGACTATAACCTGGTGTTGTGTGATTTTCAAATTTGCATACCCCAGTCCAACTGATTTCAGCGCTTCTTCGCATTTGATTTCATCTCCGATATGCAATTCTCACTGACTCTGACAGAACTGCTAATTTTGCTGTTTTGTGATGTCAGGAAATCATGTTCAATTTAAGATTTCCATAAGGAACAACAAATTTTTTTCCCTGACTGGAAATCAACATTGGGAAATAGCAGTGAGACAGCTGAATTTCAGCACGTTCGCACCAAGGATGACATATACAATGCTTGGAACTTTTCTTGATGACTTTGTTTTTGCCTATTTTGTTCAGTTGAAAAATGACAGTTATTGAGTTTTTAAAAGCATGGCGAATGGTCCTTCAGCCTATTGCATCATCATCAGTTATCAAACATCTGGCTTGTAAACACAGTTTCCAGCACGTGACTCATCGACTGGTGTGTTCGAAAATTTCAAGTCTTAGTTAAATTGTTATTCAATTTCTTAAGGGCTTGAGTGGAACAAAAAGCATCTCTGTGAACTAACTTTTCAAAAAGACAAACTCTTTCTCGGGGCCATTTGTCAGTTTTCCTCAAGATGCTGCGGAAAATGTTTCTGTACTCACATCTGAATTGGTTTACCCTGTTTCTTCCTCAGCTTCCTTCTTCTATCTATTAAATGGTTCAGATTCCAGTACAGACACAAGGTGCAGGTTGCGGAAGTCACGTGCTTGTACTTTTATTGACACTCTGTCTCGCCGGGAGCTGCAGACCTTCCCCACACTGATTCAGACAGCACTGTCCTTCCTGTGACATTGCCCATGGAGAATGGAAGGACAGGCATTAATAACCCGCACTTGGAAACCGAGCGACAGTTTTAAAACATTTCCAGTGCCCCAGCCAGGAATTGAGCTCCTAACTCCCGCATAACATACGGCGACACGAACCACTATACCAGCAAGGACAACAGTTTCAAAGGAGACACTTCAGCCTTTTGTGGTTGCATTTGTCAAAAGCAACTGCTTAATGACCCGAATGGTTTAGCCCATAGCCTTACCTTCTCGAAGATGCCTTGGCAGAACATATTCTCATCTGCATTTTCCTTCAGGTTATAAGGGTTGCTGCCTCTCTTACACTTACAGACTGTGTGTTCCAAATTCCAACACCCGCCGGCCTAAACCGCTTTTCTCCACATCTACTTTAATCTTTCTGTCTCTCTCCTTAAATTTCTGCCCCCCTGTGATCGTTCTTTCCATCGATGGGAAGCGCTTCTTTCAGTCTACCTTATCTATACCCCTCACAAACTCCTCTGGTCGGTGACAAACAACCCAAGTTGGTCCTGTCTCCCTTCATGACTGAAACTCTTCAGCCTCGACACTATCCGAGTGAATCTCTCCTAGAACTTTCCCAGTGCGATCTCATCCCTGGACAATTCTAGCACTGAGCCGAATGAACATATTTCCATTCTGTAATAGCATCGGGGGTGGCTCTGCAGCATTTATTGCCTTCCGGTTTGGAGTCACGTGGACGCCACACCAGATAAGGACAGTAGTGTCAGTGAAACAGTTGGGTTTTTCAGACAACGTATTCTTAATTCTAGGCATTTATTGCATTCACATACTATCATCGTCGTGGTGTGGTGGGAATCCAACCCGTGTCCACAGAACATTACCTGGCTTTGCTGTGTTAACAAACCAGCGATAATCCCACTAGGCTATCGCAGAAAGCCCTCCTGGGGGATCTTTTCCAATAGAGTCTCTTTTCCCCAATTATTCCTTATGCCCTTTTATTGAGCCTCACGCTCCAATAATCTCTGGTCCATGTCAGTAAAAGCTGCTAAAAGAGAATTGATCTCACAGCCACGATATCCAAACGGATAGAATGATTTGAAGGTGCCAATGAAGAGATTGGGGCAACAGTGAGTGCAACGGCACAGATTGGATGGTACCAACGTGAAAATGTATGTTAGATTGTGCAATGCCTCAGTCAAATGGGATGAGAGACTTAAAAGGGTGCGAGGGAGAGACATCTTCGAGAACTTTTGGGTTTAAATCCTGGTATTTGAAACGCAGAACAACAAAATTCGATGGAAAAGAAATCATCACCTCGCAGAATATTATCTTGTAAAAAACGATTAATTTCTTACCATGTTTCACCAAAAGTAAAGCTTTGAGAGAACTGACCGCTATGGTGTGGATTAGAGCCGAGGTCGCTGCAATCACAACGCAGAATGCGAACTTCTAAACGTATGGTGCAGTGGAAGGTTGCAGCAGTCCACAGACCACGCTTGCAAACTGCAACCAATATGGTAGCAGAGGAAATGTCAGGAAGAATGTACAATATCAGGACTTAGCGACAGGCATGTGGGAACGTAAAATGAACCGAATCTTTAACTTTCGCATCCCCAGAGACTGTGGAGGTTCCATGAATGAGAGTACAGGAGAATGGGATTAATGAAACTCTCCAAACTTTTGGGAGAGTGCAGAATATTGTTGAAACGTATGCTTCAATAGCATTATATTTGAACATTGGCTACTTCATCACTTTGCCCACACAAGGCAAGAACAACTGCTGCATGCAATCACACATAATCCCAGTTCCAGATCCGGAATCCGAGAAACTGTGTGAAGCAGCCAAGAAGATCCAATTGGAAACTGGGATGGAATGACAGGAGAGAGACGCATGTATTTCCGAGGTTGGTCCTGGTCAAAAGCGGGGTGGAAGGGAATACTTGCCCCCATTTATAATATTATGATCATAAACAGTACATGTTGCTGAGACAGCCGATTGGCGCATCCAAAGCATGTGGAGACTTTAACTTTGGGGAGGCAATGTACGAAATTTCACTTTCCTGTTTGGATCAGTGGTTTTGATATTGGCATCTGCTTTTGTTCGCATCAACTCAGAATCAGCTTCTTGTTCCCAATAAATACTGCAACCTGGAGAAGGTGGTGTTGTGGTTATATAATAAATTAGTCATCCTTGGGGACTCACACACGGAACTGGTAATGTTAAAGTTCGACGAATAAAACCTGGAATGGAAGCCTGACCTCAGGAACAGACACATGCCTTTGTTATCCTTCAATCCCATTCATGCATGTCACTTATACAGGGGATGCTACCATCTTTACCCAATCCTGCCTACTTGTGTCTCCAGGACCTGAACGAAATAGCTGACCCTTCATCCGAGAATGACGACCCTGTGGGAAAGCAGGTCATTCGGCCCTTCCAGTCGACACCATCTCTCTGAAGAACATCCTAGCAGACACACACTCCATAACTGTTCCGTTCCTCTTCATTTCCCATGGCTGACCCCAGTAACCTTCACACCTTCAGTCTGTGGGAGGAAACTCACACAAGCAAAGAGTGAATGTGCAAACTGCACACGGTCACACGAGACTGGGATCGAATCCATGTCTCTCGAGCAGCGAGGCAGCAGCGAATCAGGATGAACAACAAATGCTGTCCTGACCAGCGACATCCCCACCCTGTGGATATATCAAGCAGAATAAAAAACACATTCACAACATGGACAACGGGACTTACGTCTGCGTGGACATGATTTCAACCAATCGTTTTTCCTGGGTAGATACAAGGACACCGATATCACAGAGAAACCAACGCAATGCGGGATTCAATTACCTGCTGAAGTGGAAACTCATCGACTCAGTCAAACTGGAGACAGACAGTTCAACAGTCCCGTGTATGGGAAGGGCTCAATGAGCAGAAGAACCTCCAGAGTAACCAGCAAGATTACATATCCCAAAAGGAGATCAACTAAACTGTCAACCCTGCTGTTAATCCCAACCAACTGCCAGTTTCATAGTGTCAAAGTCATAGGCTCACGCAGCATGAAAACAGGCCTTTCACTCCTACCAGCTCATACTGAACATAATGCCAAACTAAACGAGTCGCATCTGACGGCTCCTGTAATTGCTGAGGGTTAGTAATGCCCTTGTGATATTATTACTGCATTGTTAATATGAATGTCCAGATATAATTCTGTGGACACTGGTTCAAACCCTGGCATGGCAGATGCTGGAATTTTATTTAAATAAATACCTAGAGTCTAATGATGATGTTGAATCAGTAGATCTGATTCACTAATGCCTGAAAGGGAAGGAAACTGCCTTACCTATCTGGTGTCTGGCTGGTGTGTGACTCCAGATCCATAATATCGTGGTTGATTCTGAACTTCCTTCTGGGCAATAAGTAGTGTACTAGGCATGTATGAATAGCTTTTTTTAATCCCACTGAAACTTTCCAATTCATTTATCGATCCAAATATCCTGTAAATATTGTAAATGTACTTTCATTCATCACTGCCTCAGGAAGTGAATTGCACACATAAACCATCCTCTGTTAAAAAAAAGCCTCTCATCTCTTATTTTAAATCCCTCTTTTCACTTTAAACATTTACCCTCTCGTCTTGAAGTCCCCCCTCCTTGGAGAAAAGACAGTTACAGTTAACTCGAGCCGAACTCTCAATAATTTATAAATTTCCATCAGGTCACCTTTCAAACTTCAGTTCTCGAGTGAAAATATTCTCAGCCTATCCAGCCTTTCGTTAAAACACAAACCCTCCCCAGTAGCCATACGCTGGTATACCTGTTCTAAACCTACTCCAGCTGAATCATTTCCTTGCTATGCTGGGCGACAAGAACTGGACACAGTATTCCAGAAGACGCAACACCCAATGTCCGATTCAACTTCAACATAACGTACCAACTCCTACGCTCAAAGGACTGAGCAACGAAGGCAGGATGACGTTTTTTTTAACCATTCTGTCTATATATGAAGTAAACTAAAATTAATTATGTACTTGCATTCCTGGCCTCCGTGTTCCATAACACGATGCGACGCCCGATCATTAATTGTATAAGCCCTACTCTTATTTGATGTAGCAAAACGCATGTGACATTTTTCAGCCCAAAGACGCAATGGATTAAGATCCTTCTGGAATCTTAGATCACCTTCTTCACAGTCTCCTATTCTGCTGTCCTCTGCAAGCTTATGAACCATGGCTTCGATGAGTTCTATTGTTTTCTCATATAGGTCAACGATTTTTAATTATTTGTTGTGGCCATCATTTAGCAGTTTGAAAATCAGGTAACAATTAGTCATGTCGTTAACCATGAGGAAGAAAGCCATAGACTGCAGGGAGATTGGAAACAATTGGCAAGAAAATGTGCTGAAAGGAATTCAATCCAGTTAAGTGAGTGATAATGAATTTGAGGACGCACAATGAGAACAGTGTGAATACTGAGAGGTTTAAAGTAATAAAAGAGAAATTGGAGTAGACATTCACGAATGTTTGAAAGTGATTGGACAAGGGATCAAGTGGTCTCGAGGGGTTGGAGATACTTTCTGTTCTTGACCGCAGTTGGGAATATAAGAGCAGGGAAATGATGCTGAAACTTTAGCAACAGCCTATTCAAGATCAATGGACAGGGGAATCAGAATAACGGAAGTGCGTACTGCAGGTGCAGGAAATCAGAATCAAGATTAGAGTGGTGCTGAAGAAGCACAGCAGGTCAGGCAGCATCCGAGTTGCACAAAAAAATAACCTTTCGGGCAAACGCCCTTCATCAGGAATAAAGCTGGGAGCCTCGAGGGTGGAGAGATAAACGGGAGGACTGGGTCTGGGAAAAATTTAGCTGAGAGTGCAAGAGGTGGATAGAGATGGGGTTAAAGGTGATAGATCGGAGAAGAGGGTGGAGCGGATAGGTCGAAAGGAAGATAGACAAGTGGGACAGGTCAGTAGGATGGTGCCAAGATAGAAAGTTGGAACTCGGATAAGGTGGCCGTGGGGAGATGAGGAAACTGGAGAAGACCACGTTGATGCCCTGGGGTTGAGGGTCCCGAGGTGGAAGATCTGGCGTCTGGTGGTGAGGGAATGGTGTGGAGGAGACCCAGGAACTGCATGTCCTTGGGAGAGTCGGGGGACGTGGTAATTGATGTTTTTGGTCATGGGGCATTGGAGTTGAATGTTGCGGGTTCCCTGGAAATGTTCTCTGAAGCGCTCTCCGAGAATGTGTCTGTTGGCCCCAATGTAGAGGAGACCGCATCGCGAGTAACAGATGCAATAAATGACATGTGTGGAAGTGCACACGGACATTTGATGGATATGGAAGGCTCATTGGAGCCTTGGAAGGATGTAAGAGGGAAGATGTGGGTGCATGTTTTGCAATTCCTGTGGTGGCAGGGGAAGGTGCCGTGAGGGGAGGGTGGGTCATTGGAGGGCCTGGACTTGACTAGGTAGTCGTGGAGGAAAGAGTCTTTGTCAAAAGTGGATAGGGGTGGGGAGGGAAATATAAATTTCCCTGTCACTGCAGGAAGTGCAAAACCTGCACCCACATCTACCTCCTCACCTCTGTCCAAGGCTCAAATGGAGGCTTCCACATCCATCAAAGTTTCTCCTGCACTTCCACACATGCCATTTCTTGTATACATTCCGCCCGATGCGGTCTCCTCTAAGTTGGAGAGAGGAGATGTGTTCTCACACAACACTTCAGAGAATATCTCCAGGATACCCACAAGAAATAACCCCAGTGCCCCATGGCCAAACATTTCAACTCCTCCTCCCACTCTCCCGAGGACATGAAGGTCCTGGGCCTCCTGTATCGCCACTGCCTCACGACCCGATGCCTGGAGGAAGAAAGCCTCATCATCTGCCTCGGGACCGTTCAACCCCATGGCATCAATTTGGACTTCACTCGTTGCCTCATTTCCCCTCCCCCTACCTTACCCCAGTTCCCACCTTCCAGCTCAACACTGTCCGCCTGACTTGTCCCACCTGTGCATCTTCATTCCCACCTATCCAGTCCACCTTCTTCTCTGCCATATCATGTTCACCCCCCACCTGCATTCACCTACAGCACTCTCCGCTACCTTCTCCCCAGCCCCACCCCCTTCCCATTTATCTATCCATCCCATGTGATCCCAGTCTCATTCCTGATGAATAGCTTTTGCCTGAAACGTCCATTTTTCCTGCTCCTCAGATGCCGCCGGACCTGCTGTGCTTCTCCAACACCACTCTAATCTGAAGGGGAGTCAGTTGATTGAGAGGGTTTTCGGATATTTTCTATTGTTGACCACAGGCTGTGGATGATAGCAGAACTTTAGTAACCACCAGTTTAGGGAACAGCTAAAGGACTGAGCACAAGTCTGGTCACCGCATAAATCAACATTTTTCTTAAAATTGTAAGATAAAAGATGGAAGGCTGAAGTATGCAACTTTGCCCATCAAGACCGTTTCACCAATGAGTTTCTCACTGATTCCTTTCCAAGTCAGGTTGCTATGGGCCTTGGAGGGTAACTTGAAAATGGTGGCGTTTCGTTGCATCTTCCAACCTTGTCCTTATAGTCAGTATCGCTGTTGAGCTTTGAAGGTTGTCAAAAATGCCCGAATGACTTATTCCAGTGCATCTTATAGTTGGTGCACTCTGCTGTAATTGCGCCTTAGCGGTGAAAGAAATGAATATTGCAGGTGTTGGAGAGGATACACTCAAGTGACTGCATTGTCGTGGACTGTGTCCAGTTCCTTAAGTGTTATTGAAGTTATATCCATCTAGGCAAATGGAGAGAGTTATATTCCATGTCTCATTTGTGGCTTGCAAACGATGTAGGATTCACAGAACAATGAGTTGAGTTTATAACCAAAAAATGTCTCAAGAACATGTTATTGTTGTCAAAGTGTTTATGTAGCCAGTTTCTATAAGTTTTTTCCCCCGAAATAACAGCTCTGTGGACACTTACACGGGGTAATTTGTTTACAGTAAAGTTATTGAATGTTAATGAGATAAGATTAGATTCGCATTTGTCAGCGTGATCATTACTCTCTTTCGTCCTTGTTTGGACCAATCTGATTCCAGTCGCTGTTTGATTTCAAGATCCAATTCCCGTCTGTGCTTGAAATTTCAACCGTTTCTTCGCATAAATTTCTCCACCTGCCTTAATACTATGTGAGGACGCTGCAGGGGACAGCAGAGATTAATGAACATGTTATCAACACTGGAGAAAATGGAGCTTCGTGGAATGATTGGTTCGGCTGGGATTATTCTCCTTGAAACAAAGGAGAGGGAGGGGAGCTCTATAATCACATAATAATATTTATAAACGTTCAATATTCATGGGATCTTGACAGGGTAGTTACGGGCAGGTGATTCACCCTCTGGTATGAGGAGAGCATCAGAGGACGTGAACTCAGAATTAGATATTGCCTATTTAATTCAGAAATGAGGAGTAATTTCTTTGCTCAGGGGCCAGTGAATCGGTGGAACTCCTTGCCGAAATTGTTGTTAAGGCTGCGTTGTTGGTATTTTTAAACTGTGCCAGACAGATATTTAACCAGAAAGACGATGAAGCTTTGTCGAGACAATGCTGGAGAATGGAGTTGAGGATTATCAGATCAGCCATGAGTTCGTTGAATGGTGGAGCAGACTCGATGGGCTGAATGGCCGGTTTCCAATCCTACATCATTTGGTCTAACGTCTTATTTTATTGATACCTTTAGAATTCTGAGGGGATGGAATGAAGTAATAGAAAAGGTTTCTCAAACTGATCAGACAGATCAGGAACAAAGCTCATAAGTTCATGAACAGGAAATGTGCTGTGGCCTGGACACAACAAATGGCACTGGGCACACCGCAGATGGGTATGTGCAGATGTTGTGATTGCCAAAGAAAATTGGTGGATCTAATATTGTTGCCAACTTGGTGATCACGCTGGATGATGGATCGCGGTATGATTCACACAGCAAAAGGTTGTGAAAGAATGAAAGATTCGTTTCATTGGAAAGGTTTTCTGCGGTTCCAATTCAATTGACTGTTAAAAATACTGATCAGAACTTTGTGGAGTGTTACATTAAAATTCACAATCCCACTGGATAAACTATTGCACCCGATCTCTCCTTATTTGTTACCCTTTCATTCGATGTAAATTCATAGAAAGTCAAGATGGAATGAAAGGAGAAAAGAAGCGTTTGCACTCCTTTTCATTATCCCAATGTAATTTACAACAGAATCAAATTGCTTTACTTCGACTTTGATGAGGTATCGATTTATTACAAATCTCCGGTGCAATGAAGGGCAAGAGCAAGATTCTCCACGTTAAATGTTGCATTCAATTTTGCTCCGAATTTATTTCAGCTTAAAGAAAATACTCATGAGAAAAAACAGAAGGTTGTACTACAAAACAAGATGGCAGTTTTGATGCTCAGTAACTTTGGCAGATTTCAATGGGTATCAAATGAATCCAACATCATGGCGATCGTCCTCCCATCTTTAAGGCATGGGATTAAAACAGGAAATCGATCTCCAAGAGACGGGTCACTTCCTATTCATTATGGAATAGCTGTGTCTTGACAATAGACAAAATCTGCTCAGTTCCATTTATAATGCTTCATGTGGAATATTAATAGAAATCTTTCAAAACTATGAGTTTTCTTTTTGCTGAATCTTACTCAGCTGCAGACGTTTCCGATATTTCTTTGCATCTGAAGTCGTCCAAATTAGATATTGTTTCCTCGCACCATCTACCCCCGACACCGTCCTTTACACTTTTACCTGGCCACAGGCTGTCTCTCTCCTGGTGAAACTCGCTGCTTCTGTGTCTCTAAATGTGCCTTTCCAAATATTTTGGAAACGGATTGTCTGAATGACAAAAAATCTGCTCCCATTATTTCTTTGTCCTACATCTATGGTTTTGAAATCTTGACTTTCAGAAATTTATGAACTTGAAAGAGTGAATTTGCCACATATTTACTCTCTCCAAACCTCAAATACTCTGGAAAACTTCCATTCTGTTTTTCTTGGTTTAGTTTCGAATTTTCCAAAACACAAATAAATAAAACTCCATCCCCACTAAATGCCGTCAGCATCGTCTCCAATGTCTTAGCAGCCCAGTAAACGCTGACAGTGTCCTCTCTGATAGAATCTCCGATTCCCTCCAATGCAGAAAGTACAGTTCAGACAATCGAGTCTGTAGGGAGACTCTGAACAGCATCTCAACCAGACCTAGCTCTCGTCTCTATCCCCGCAGGCCTCTGGCTTGTGATTTCAACTAAACCTGCTGGAATAAAACCTGGCATCGTGTGACTGCTGACCTTATTACCGCGTTACCCATGGCTAATTCACTTAACTTACTGAATTCACTCCCTGGACACATCAGCGCAAGAGCAGTGCGAACCACTGAACAAATGTACCATCACATTGAACACTATCTGTATTATTTACACACTGGCAACTCCGCCCAGTGAAAGCAAGCTGCGCCCACCAACCCGAATTCAATGCATCCAAAAGCGGTTCTCCGCTGTACAACCTCAGTAGTTCTGCTGGAAATGTCTCTGCGCTCAGATCTGAATGAGTTTATTCTGTTTTCTTCCTCAGATTCCTGCTTTAAATAAACATATCAGTCAGGAACGACTCTATATAATGGTTTTCATTGCAAAACAAACACAATGTGCTGAAGTTACGTGTTTGCACTTTCACTGACACTGTCTCACCGGGAGCTGCAGTCCTTCCCCACTCTGATTCAGACAGCACAGTCCTTCCTGTGACATGTCCCATCGAGAATGGAAGGCCAGCCATTAATAATCTTCACTGGGGAACAGAGCGACAGGTTTAAAACATTTACGATGCCCCCAGCGGGGGATTGAACCCTGTGACAGGCGGGGACACTAACCACGATACTGTGGAGGACAACAACATCGAAGGAGACCGTTCAGCCTGTTGTGGCCGCACTTGTCCAACACAACTGCTTAACGACCTGAATCAAGTTCCATCGTTTAGCCCATAATCTTACATGTTTTGGCATCGCAAATTAACATCTCAATTTTTTTTAAGGTGAGAATGATTTCCGCCTCTCTGACCCTTTCCGCAAATCTACTCTAACCTTTCTGCCTTTTCCCGAAATCTCTTGGCCCCAGTGTTCGAACCCTCCATCAATAACAAAGGCTTCTTTCAGTCTATCCCATCCATATCCCTCAGCATTTAGTACATCTCAGTCATGTCTTCTCCAATCTCCTCCGCTCGGCGACAAACAACCCCAGTCTGTCCAATCTCTCCTCACAACTGAAACTTTTCAGCCCAGACAATATCCCAGTGAATCTCTCCTGCAACGTTCCCAGTGCGATCACATCCATGCAGTACTCTGAATTGCAGAACTGCACACAGTAATCTAGCTAGGGCCGAATGAACTATTTTTTCCTGTTCTGTTACAGTATGAGGGCGTCGCTGGCTCGGCAGTATTGATTGCTATCCCTAATTGCACAGCGGGCAGTTGAGACTCAACCATCTTGTAGTGAGTGTGGAGTGACATGGAGGCCCGAGCAGGTAAGAATGACAGTTTCATTCCTTAAATGGCGTCAGATGGATTTGTTTTTTCTCAACAATTGAACATGGATATATAGGAGTTATAAGATTCGTAATTCCGGATATTTATTGAATCCCAATTCTACCACCGAGCATGGTCGGAGTCAAACCCAGGTCCCAGGTGTCTGAATTAATAGTTCAGTGTTCAGTGGTAATAGCGCTTGGCCATTGCAGAAAAGCAGTGAAACTGATCTTATCCAATTAAGTCGCTTTTCCCCGATACTGTTCTGTGCCAATTTTCTGAGCTTGACCCCCCGCAATAATATCTGGTCCACATCAGTAAAAGCTGCTACTTGAGCATTGAACTCACAACAGTGGTAACCAAATGGATCAAATGGTCTGCAGGTCCCGATGGTGGGGTTGGAGCACGTTCACCCAGCAACAGTGACTGCAGCCATACAGACTGATCGGTATCAACGTGAGAGTCTGTATTAGATTCTGCAGTGCCTTAATGAAATAGGAAATGACTCCTCAAACACATGATGAAAGAGCTGCGCTCCGAAAGCTAGTGCTTCCATTAAACCTGTAAGACCATAACCTGGTTTTGGGTCATTTTTAACTTTGTACTCCATAGTCCAACACCAGCATCTCCAAATTAATGAAATGGGTATGGGATGGAAAGTTCGGTTCGTGATCGTAGGAGGGAAGAAATCTCTGAGAACGGGTGGATTTGAATTCTGACATATGAAACACAGAGATGTGAGCGAGCAGAGCTTGAAGGAAAAAAAAACAATCACCTTGGAGAAAATCAAAACTTTAAAACAACTGATTCCTTTGTGTTTCACAAAAGACTGGGACACACAGAGCTGTTACTGCCGTGACTCGGATTCGAACCGAGGTTGCTGCGGCCACAACGCAGAGTACTAACCACTATACGATCACGGCAACCCACAGACGAACACACAGAGCGCACGCAATAAGTACAATATCATAAGAAATGTTAGGCAGAGCACCAAATCCACAATATCAGTGCTTAGCGAACAGTGGCAGATATGTGGGAACTCAGAATGGGCTGACCGTTTAATATCGGTTCACCCAGTGGCTGTGATGATTCCATCATTAATGTGTTGAAGGCTGAGATAAATAGATTTCTCCAAAACATCAAAGACTCCGGGGACATCAATGTGGACTTCAACAGTTTCCTCATTTCCCCTTCCCCCACCGCACCCCATTTCCAAACTTCCAGCTCAGCACTGTCCCCATGACTGGTCCTGACTTGTCCTACCTGCCTATCATCTATTCCACCTATCCATTCCACCCTTCCCCCCGACCTATCACCTTCATCCCCTCCCCCACTTAACTATTGTACTCTATGCTACTTTCTCCCCACCCCCTCCCTCCTCTCACTGATCTCTCCACCCTTCAGGCTCTCTGCCTTTATTCCTGATGAAGGGCTTTTGCCCGAAACGTCGATTTTACTGCTCCTCGGATGCTGCCTGAACTGCTGTGCTCTTCCAGCACCACTAATCCAGAATCTAATTTCCAGCATCTGCAGTCATTGTTTTTACCAAGCTTTTGTTGAAATGTATGCTTCAATAGCAATGCAGTTTAACATCGGTAACTTCACGAGTTTCCCGACACAAGGCAGTAACCACTGCTGTCACATAGTCCCAGTTCCCTGCCCCAGAATCAGATGAACTGAGTGGCGCAGTCGCGAATAACCAACTTGAAATCAAGATGGGAATGAGGTCGCAGAGATACTCGATGGCTCAAGAGAGGCAACCGGAGAATGCAAGGTATTTCTATGATGGTTTAGAGGCGCAAGCAATTCCAAGATTGGGAGTGCTCCTGGTCAAAAGCGGGGCAGAAGGGAAAATCTGTTCCCGTTTATAATAACAGCGATCTACAGTGCATCTTGCTGAGACAGCTGAGTGCCACAACTGGAGCGTGAGCAGCTGGTTTGAAGTTTAAATTTGCTTCATTATCACCCACTTCCGTGGAATGAATTGCTTTCACCATTTTTATTTCCAATTGTTTTATATCTCCCTGTAGTCTGCAGCTTTCTTTCTCATGGTTAATTGCATGACTAACTGTTCTATGATCTGCACACTGCTAAATCACGGCCACTACAAGTAAATATGAAACATTGATCTATATGAGAAAACAGTGGAACTCACTGCAGACATGCTTCATAGGTTTGCAGGTGACACCAGAATTGTAGACAGTGAGGAAGATGATCTAAGTTTCAAAAGGATCTTAATCCAATGAGTCGTTGGACTGAAAAATGTAACATGGAGTTCAATCTGGATAAATGGAAGGTATTGCATTTTGGTACAACAAAAAGAGTATGGCTTTGCGGATGTTGGAGAACAGGGAAGCTCGGAGTGCAGGTACATAATTCCTTGTAATTTGCATTACCAACAGACAAGATGGTTCAAAGGCATTTAACATACGTCCCTTCATTGCTCAGTCCTTTGTGTATAGTAGTTGGGACGTTATGTTGAAGTTTTGCAGGACATTGATGAGGCGTCTTCTGGAATTTTATGTCCAGTTCTTGTCGCCCAGTTGTGGGAATGATATTATTCCGCTGGAGTAGGTTCACAAAAGGTATACACGCATGTTGCCTGTGGAAGGTTTGAGTTATAATGAAAGGCTGGATAGGCTGAGACTATTTTCAGATTCGAGATTGGGGTGCTGGAAAACCACATCAGGTAAGGCAGCATCGGAGGAGCAGGAGAATAATTTTTTTTCGCGCAAGTGTCGTTCATCAGGCTCTTTCCGGAAACGTCGATTCTCCTGCTCCTCAAATGCTGCCTGATCTGCTGTGCTTTCCCAGCACAACACTCTCGACTCTGATCTCTCATCTGCAGTTCTCACTTTCTCCTAGTTGAGACTGTTTTCACTCTCGGTTAGGGGTTTGAACGGCGACCTGACAGAAGTTTATGAATTATTGAGAGACAAGTTTAGAGTTAATGATGGCGGCCTTTTCCCAGGAGGGGGATTTCAAGACGAGAGCGCATATGTTTAAGATGAAAAGAGATTTTAAAAAAAAAGACGTGCGGCATTTTTATAGGGAAGGTGTTTAACGTGTGTAATTAACTTGCTGAGGAAGTAATGGATGAGCGTACGTTTGCAACATTTAATGGACAATTGATTCCAAACATGAATGGGAAAGTGGGATTTTTAAAATAAATGTATTCATGCCTAGTACGTCAGTTATTTCCCAGAGGACACTTAAGAGTCAACCACGGTATTATCCATCTGGAGTCTCCTGTGAGACAGAGCAGATGAATATGACAGTTTGCTTCCCGAACTGGCATGAATGGATCAGATGGGATTTTCCACACAACTGATTCAGGTCATCACGAGACTCTTCAATTCCAGGTGCGTATTGAATTCAAACTCCACCATCTGTCATGCCAGGACTTGAATTCTTTGTGCCCAAAATATTACCTGTTTTTTTGGATTAACAACACAGTAATAAAACTACAAGGGCATTATAACCACTTAACGGGTACAGGAGGAGGCAGATGTGACAAGGTTAGTTTGGCAGTATGTACAGCATGGATTGTTTGGACTGACGGGCCTGTTTTCATGCTGTATGACTCTATGATTGACGCTATGGAGCAAATAGCTGTTTGGGATTAACAGCAGCATTGATAGCATAATCGAACAACTGATAGGATATGTAGTCCTGCTGGCGTCTCGGAGTTTGTTTTGCTCAGTGATCCCTTCCCACACATGGGAGTGGTGAACGGTCTCTCCCCAGTGTTACTGATTAAATGAGTTTCCATTTCTGTGGTTAATTGAATCCCTTCCAGAAGTTCCAACATTGCCCTGCTTTTTCTGTGGTATCATCGTCTTTTTTTTTCTACCCAGGGTGAACGATCCTTTCAAATTTTGTCCACACAGATACAAATCCCGTTTTCCATGTTGTTAAGGTGTTTTCATTGTTTCTCATTAACCCACAGGGTGTGAGTATCACTGGTTAGGACAACATTTATTCTTCGCCCCTCGTTCGTTGCTGTCTGGCTGCACCACAAACCCGGGTGCGATCCCAGCCTCGGGTGTCTGTCTGTGGGCAGTCTGCACATTCTCTGTGTGTTTGCGTTTTTATTTCTCCCTCTGACTTAAGATGTGCCAGTTACAGGGATCAACAATGGAAAATGCAGGCTTATGGGATAGGGAATACCGTGGGGTCTGGTGTGATGCGCTTCGGATGAATGTGTGGACTGGAAGGGCCGACAAGTCTGCTTCCCTCACAGTGGGGATTCTTGGATTAAGGGTCAGCTAATGTTTTTTTTTCTGGTCCTGGAGTCTCTCGTAGGCAGGACTGGGTGAAGATGGTAGAATCCCCTGCATAAGGGACATGGATGAATGAGATTGCAGCAAATTAAAGTCATGATCTCTGTTCCTGAGGTCAGGCTTGCATTTCAGGTTTTATTCGTCGAACTTAAACATCACCCTTTCCGTGTTCCAACCCCCAAGGATGACGAGTTTAAAATATTACCCCAACACCACCTTCTCCTGGTTGAAATCTTGACTGTGTGGAAGAAACTGATACTGAGCTGATGCGAGCAAATGTAGCTGCCACCACCAGTGTCGGAAACACAGATCCAAACAGCAAAATCATCTTTTAAACCCACCACTGCAAAGTTAAGGGCTCAACACGCTCCACTTGTGCCACTCAGCTGTCTTAGCATGATGCACTGGAAATCGCTATGAGACTATAAACGGGAACAACCGTTCCCTTGAGCAGGAGCACACTCAACCAAGGAATTTCTTGCGCCTCTATACCATCGTAGAAGGACAGGACGCTCACCTATTGCATCACTGGAACCAGAGAGTAACTCCGCGCACACATTCCCATCCCCATTTCCGGTTGGATCTGGGCGGCTGTGCCGATGTTAAGCTAAAATGCTATTGAAGCAAACATTTCAACAATACCCTGTATGGCCCCTCGAGTCTTGGATGTTTTGTCGAAATCGATCAATCTCAGTTTTCAACATTCTCATTCAAGGGATCTCCACAGCCTCTGAGAACATCCAGCTGATAGATTCAGCTCATTCTCAGTTCCCACATGTCTGTCACTGTTCGCTGAGTACTGATATTGTACATTTGCTGTTCTTCCGAACATTTCCTCTGCTAGTGTACTTATTTCTGCTTGCAAGCATCCTGTTCTGTGGTTACTGTGATCGTGGTTGTCGGTATTTTGCATTGTGACCACAGCAACCTCGATTTGAAACCAAATCACGGCACTAAGTGTTATCTCCGTTGTCCTTTTTGTGATACACGTTAATAAATTAATTGTTTTACCTTCAAGTTCCGCTCTCTCGCATCTCTGCGTTTCATATATCAGAATTCAAACGCACCCGTTGTCAGAGATTCCGTTCCTTCCCACGATCATTAAACCTCCTGACCGTCCGTCCCCCCATTTCTCTGAGGCAATGCACAATCTATCACTCTCTTTCACATTCATACTGTTCTCTCTGTGCTGCTGCTGTGGTTACTGTTGTTGGGTGAACGTGCCCCAATCCCACCATCGGGAGCTTCAAACAAGTCGATCCATTTGGATACCGGGGTTGTGAAGTCAATCTCCATGTAGCAGCTTTTACTGACATAGGCCAGATACAATTGTAGCGTCAGGCTCATGGAAAATACCCAGGGCAGTTTTGGTGAAAAGACATTTTATTGTTAAAGATCAGCTTTTATGGCTTTCTGCGTTGGTCTTGTGATAATTTCATAGGACTGATAATCCAGAGACCGAGGTAATAGTCTGGGTACTCGGGCTTGAATCCCACCATGTCATGATCGTCAAATTTGGATTCAAAAAATATCTGCAAGGAAGAATCTAATGACTACTATTATATCCATTGACAATTGTTGAAAATAAAACATCTGGTTCACGGATGTCATTTCAGGATGGAATCTGCTGTCCTTACTTGGTCTGGGCTGCATGTGACTTCAGACTCATAGCAATATGGTTGAGTCTCAACTGTCCTCTGGGCAATTCGGAATGGGTAATAAATTCTGCTTAGCCAGAATCGCCCTCACACTAATCCAGAAATTTTGAAACAAATGCTCATTAAGCTCAAGCAGGAGTGTTGTGTGCAGTTTTGCAAGTCACATTATAGCAGGGATGTGATCACACTGAGAAAATTGCAGGAGATATTTACCGGGATACTGTTTGGGCTGAAGAGTTTCAGTTGTGAAGAAAGACAGGACAGAGTGGAGTGTTTGTCGCAGTGTAAAGGAGATGTGGACAAGACATGATTGAGTTAGGGTATGGACAGGGTTGACTGAACGAGTTTCCCATTGATGGAGGGATCGATTAGCAGGGGCCAGAGACTTAAGGAGAAAGACAGAAAGCTTTGAGAAGATGTGCGGAAAAGCTTTATCAGGTGGTTGGAATTTGGAATACACTGTCTGCATATTTCAGAGCGGCAGAAACCCTTATAACCTGAATAAATATTCAGATATGAACTTTTGAAGCCAAGACATTTAAGGCAGTGGGGTAAGCATTGTGAAATGGGATTCAGTTAATTCGGCAGTTGTTTTTGACAAGTGCGGCCACATTTGAAGGGCCTCCTTTGACACTCTTGTCCTCAGTAGTATAATGGTTAGCTGCCCCGCCTCTCACAGGGCTCAATTTTCTGCTGGGGACAGTGTAAACGTTTTAAAACTGTCGCTCCATTCCCAAGTGCGGGTACTGATACTTGTCGTTCCATTCTCGATGGGGCATGTTACAGGAAGGACAGTGCTGCCTGAATCAGTGTGGGAAAGGTCTGCAACTCTCAGGGAGGCAGAGTGTCAGTGAACAGCCAAACACGTGACTTCTGCAAACTTCACCTTGTGACTGCGTTGGAATGAAGAACGTTTGACAGACTTGTTCCGGATTGAAGTGTTTACTAGAAGCAGGAAGCCGAGGAAGAAACAACATAAACGCATTCAAATATGAGTGCAGAAACATTTCCCGCAGCACGAATGAAATTGTAAAGGACAGATTAGCGTTTCAATACATTGAATTTGGGTTCATTTGTTTTGATGAGGCTGTAACCAGGGTATAAAGCCATTAAAAATGATACAGCATTTGCTCAGTATGATGGAACATTGTCTCAGTAATTCGCACTGCTATTCAGTGTGACGGTTAGGTTGATTGGCAAAGTTAAATTGACCTCTCGTGTCCAGGACTGAATTAAGTAAGTTAGGTGAATTAGCCACGGGGAAGGTGGGGATAAGGTCAGAAGTCACAGGACGTCAGGTTATACTCCAACAGGTTTATTTGAAATCATAAGGGGGAGGGATTCCCCTTCTTCAGGTGAAATATCAGGAAATAGGGAGGGGAGCTGGATCTGGGTGAGATGCTCTTCAGAGAGTCGACACTGGCTCGATTGACTGAAATGCTCTTTCTGCACTGTCGTATTCCATGATTCTATGAATTGATAATGACGCTATTTACTAGGGTTAGCCATTAGAGAAGATGCTGATGGAGCTGTACTGAGGATGAGATTTTATTCACTTGTCTTCTTGAAAAATTGAGAACCATTATCCCTGAACCAAGGAAGACTTAATTGGATTTATTCAGCTTATGAAATGTTTGGACAGAGTAAATAGGTGGAAAATTCCCTCTTTCAAGTCAGTAAACATCGAGATGTCAGGCATTCAAAGCCTTTGATAAAAACCTTTGAAGGACAAAGAAATGATGAGAAATGAATCGCTGTCACTCCGAGAATCTGTTTTTCAAAATATTTGGAAAGGCACATTTGGTGACATACAAGGAATAAATTTCACAAGGAGAGAGACAGCGTGTGGCTAGGTGAAGGTGTAGGGTTGGGGTGTAGTCGGTCAGAAGTTGCAGGGAAACAATGTCTAAGTTGGTTGTCTTTAAATGTAAAGAAATTTCTTTCATGTGTGCAACTGAATAAGATTCGGTTCCAAAACTCTGCATTTTGAAAGATTTGGCATAATATTCCACCTAAAGCATTGTAAATGGAACTGAGTGGAATTTTATTTATTGTGAACGGAACATAATGCATAGGAAGTGACCAGTTGCTTGGAGATCGACTTCCTGCTTTCATCACATGCGTTAAGGATGTGAGAACAAACACCATGATGTTTGATCCATTTAATACTCAGTGAAATCTGCCAAAGCAACGAGCAACAAAACTGGTGGGTTTTCTTTTGCGCTTTAACCCTTTGTTTTTCTAAGCAGTATTTTCCTTAAGCTGAAATAAAGTCAGAGCAAATTTGAATACAACATTAATCGTTCCAATGAGATATATCTAATTAACTTCTGATAATTACAACGAACATTGTGAGAATTCAGCAAAATTAAAATGAAATGAACAAATCAGCATTTCTTGCGATTTAATCCAATACATGTTCAGCCATATGAGAAAGGCCATTGAGCGACAACATCGCCTTTATTTCACTCACCATGGCTGCTTCTTCACCTGAGAGAGAAAGTGACTGAAGTAATTATGAGTCAAATGTAAGTGTAAATATGACGGAAAATTCTTGTCCTGTTTCATTCTGACTCAGTTCTGACTCAATGTATTAATGACAGCTATTCATTCTGATCAGCATGGCTATTTATTGGAATTTGCTGTTATTATAATTCTCGTGAAAGCAGTAACACAATGGTGTGGATTCGACTCCGCTCTGGAACTTTCTCATCCATGACTTTCAGCACATGTAACCTGATGAGGTCACATGTCACCCCTCTACAAAATGTGCAGAGGAGACTGTGAGATTACGGTGCTGGGTTATTACACCGCTGTACTCCACATTCATGGGTTCGAGTCACACTCTGGTTGCTAACTTTACGCACCGCGGTTTTCCTTTGCACCTCACACGTCTGGTATACACTGGATCGAGAATCTTGTTCTTGCCCTTCACTGCAAAGGAGATTCACAAATAATCGACACCACATGAATGTCGAAATGAAGAGTAAGAGCAGTCATTCTATTCAATTGTAGATGAAATTGGTGTAATGAGAAGGAAAGCATTTTTCTTTCCGCCCGACATTCCATCGTGTCTTTCTATGATTATACATCGAAACAAAGAGAAAAAAATAACAAGAGATCGGGAGCACAAGTTTATCCAGTGGGGTTGTTCATGAGTATTTTAACCTGATACTTCACACAAAAATCTGATCAGTATTTCAAACAGTCACTCGGAATTGGAACCGCAGAAAATTTCTCCAATGAAACGAACCTTTCATTCTTTCACAAATTTCTGCTGTGTGTGAATCATACAACGATCCATCATCCAGCGTGATCACTGACGTTGCCAACTATATAAGATCGAGCAACTTCCTTCAGCAATCACAGCTTCTGTACACAGCCACCTGTGCTGTGCCCAGTATCATTTGTTGCCCCCAGGTCGCAGCACATTTTTTCTTCCTGAGTTTATGAGCTTTGTTCCTGATCTGTCTGATCTGTTTAATAAACCTTTTCTGTCACTTCATCCCATCCCCTCACACTTCTGAACTTATGAATAAAATAAGGCGTTAGACGAAAAGTTAAACCAAATGGAAGTATGCAATTCAGCCCAAGGAGTCTGCCCCACCATTCAACGAACTCATGGATGATCTGATTTGGAGATGCCAGTGTTGGACTGGGGTGTTCAAAGTTAAAAATCACACAACACCAGGTTATAGTCCAACAGGTTTAATTGGAAGCACTAGCTTTCGGAGCGATGCTCCTTCATCAGGTGATAGTCACCTGACTATCACCTGATGAAGGAGCGTCGCTCGGAAAGCTCGTGTGCTTCCAATTAAACCTGTTGGACTATAACCTGGTGTTGTGTGATTTTTAACATAGTTGCTCTGCTAGTCTTGAATCCCTTTCTGCTCACTTAGCTCGACAAAGTTTCATCATCTTTCTGATTAACTATCTGGCACAGTTTGAAAATACCCAACCACACAGTCTCAACAGCGGTTATTGGAAAATGCCAAAGATTCTTTGACCCCTGAACAAAGGAATTACTCCTCAGTTCTGAATTGAATGGGCAATATCTAATTCTGAGATTATGACCTCTGATGCTCTCCTCAGAGCACAGAGCAAGCCACCTGCCCGTATCTACCCTGTCAAGGTCCCATTTATAATTGTTATTATGTGATTATAAAGTTCCCCTCCTCCTCCTTTGTTTGAAGGAGAATAATCCCAGCCTCACCAATCATGTCACGAAGTTCTACTGTATACAGAGTTAGCAACATGTTAGTAAGTCTGTGCTGTACCTTACATATTATTAAGACAGGTGGAGAAATTTCGGCGAGGAAACGGGTTGATATTTCAGGCGCCGACGGGAATTGGAACTTGAAATCAGAAAGTGATTAGAATTGGATTGACCCACAGGACCAAATACAGCGAAGATAACTCTGACAAATGAGAATCTAATCATATTTGATTGACATTCAATGGCTTCAGTGTAACTGAATTCCTCCGTGTAATCGTCCTGGAAGCTAGTATTTAGGAGAAATGGAACCTGACCGCCCATATAAAGAAGTTGAAGACAAAAACCTGTCCGTGGGTCGACTTTGTTTGATTATTAACTCAACTCTTGTCTCCGTGAAGCCTACATCGTCTGCAACACACAAATTAGATGTTGAACAGAACTCTCTCCATTTGCCGAGGGGCGTGTAGTTTCAATACCACTGAAGGAACTGGGCACCCTCCACGACAATGCAGTCACTGAACTGTATATTGTTCAACACCTGAATATTTCATCCATTAACTGCTAAGGCACAATTGTAGCAGAGTGCACCACATAGAAGATTCACTGGAGTAAGTCATCTAGGCTTTATTGACAGAACCTTCAAAGCTCAAATGTTGTACTGACTATAAGGACAAGGTTGAAGATGCACTGAACCTTCACCATTTGCAAATTACCCTCTAAGGTACATACCAGCATGACCTGGAGAGGAATGAGTGGTAAATTCATTGAGTGGTGCAGTAGTTTGATGGGCAAAGATTGATACTTCAGCCCTCTATCTTTCATCTTTCAATGTTTAAAAATGTAGATTATTGCATGGACCAGACTTGTGCTCGTTCCTTTAGTTGTTTCCTAAACTGGCAGTTGCTAAAGATCGAATATCATCCACAGTCTGTGGTCAACAGCAGAAAATATCCAAAAAACATCCCTAACAACTTATCTCCCTGTCTAACATTCTTCAGGGATCTGTGAATGTCCACTCCAAGATCTCGTTGTTCCTGTACACCACTCAGAATCCTCACTGTTATTGTTACAACTCCCCAAATTCACTACCACTCATTGGTCTGGATTCAATTCCATTCACTATTTTTCCTTTCCACCTGATGGATACATCCCTGCGGCCCCTGACATTACCCATCATAGTCAACTACACGACTATGTATCATCAGTAAACGTCTAAATCATTACTCCCAAAAAACAGTTTGAATGATTGATCTACATCAGGAAACAGTGGTACTTCACTGGGAACAAGCATCCAAACATGGTTCCTTGCTGCATGGGATGAACAACTGCCATGTTCCAATCTCCAAGGGTTGCTAGCCCAGTATCTCACCACTACATTTGCAGATGACACAAAGATTGGTGGAGTAGCCAGAAAACAGAGGGGACTGTCAAAGAATGAAGGGGAATATAGATAAACAGAAGAGTTGAGCGGAGAAGTGGTAAATGGCGTTCCATCCAAGCAAATGTGAGGTGATGATTTTGGGAAGTCAAATTCCAGAGCCAGGTATACGATAAACGGAAGAGCCTTGGGTAAACTTGATGATAAGAAAGATCTGGGAGTTCAGTTCCTTTGTACCCTGAAGGTGACTGCACAGGTGGATAGAGTGGTCAAGAAGGCATATGGCATGCTTGCCTTCACCGGATAGGGCATTGAGTATAAGAGGAGGCAAGTCCTGCTAAAATTGTACAAGAGTTTGGTTCGGCCGCGTTTAGAATACTCTGTACCGTTCTGGTCGCCAAATTACCAAAATTATTTGGACATTTAGGAGAGAATGCGGAGAAGGTTTACGCAGATGTCGCCAGGTATGGAAGATGCAAGCTCTGAAGAGAGGTTGAGTAGGTTACTTCTGTTTCATTAGAAAAAACGAGATTGAGGGGACCTGTTTGAGGTCTACAATATCATGAAGGGTGAGAGAGATAAGCACAGACAGAATGGATAGAGATAAGCTTTTTCCCAAGATGAAGGATTCAATAATGAGGGGTCAAGCATTCAATGAGAGAGTTGAAACGTTTAAGGGAGATAGACATGGAAATTATTTTACACAGAGGGTGGTAGGTGCTGGAATGCATTGCCAGCAGAGGTAGTAGAGGCAGACATGGTAGATTCATTTCAGGTGCGCCTGGACAGATGCACAAGTAAGTGAGGAGCAGAGGGATATGGATGCTTAGAAATTGGACGACATGTTTAGATAGTTTATTTGGATTGGCTCAGGCTTGGCCGTCCAAAGGGCCTATTGCTGGGCTGCACATTTTCTGTATTCTTTGTTATTCTTTGTTCACTACACGACCAACTGTGCGTTACAGGTGAAGTATTGTTACTTCTGCAATCATAATTACTTATGCAAGGTAAATGAATTCACAGCAGTGCACAATTGTTTCAATCAAGAGCTGAGTCCACAAGAATGATACCCATGTGAAGGAAATATATAATTGTTTTCATATTAGCTAAAATGTGCAAACAAGAATGAAAGGTGCCTGCAAACAATGGTGGATGGTACAGACAATTAGTTAAGGTGCTGTGAGGATATAGGTTAAGCCAGATATGCTTGTACAAGCAGTAGTTACAAGCATTTGTTTCCCATTTCTGCAAAAACAGAAAACAAACCCCAATTAAAAAGTCGTAAGATTCAATATGTTTGGGGAAAGGGAGGAAATGTCACAAGTGGGTGAAATAGATCGCAGAGAATGAGGATATACCTAACAGTTGACCACAGCCAGGATGTGGTGAAAAGGCCAAGTAAAACCTGTACTTTGTTATGCACAACGCCAGATAAGGCAAGAGAGAAGCAATCGTAATGGGCACCGGGTTTGGAGTAGTGACTCCTATGTACTTGCTAAACTCTGCGTGTCTATTTCAGGCACCACGATTGCAAGCATATAATAAACATACTGATTGCTTCAGATCTTGTCTCGCACTGAGATTATTGAAGTTTCTCACAACTGGGGGATTGTCCGGGATATTCTTCCATCCCCGGGAGGAGTGGCTGGCCCTGGACACTGGGAAGATGCCCACCATTCACAATTGAGGAGCAGTTTCTGGTCCCGGTTTTGTCCGCTCCCTTGGGCGACTGGTACGAATCCCACAAGAGAGATATCTGAATCAGACAGTGAAAGGAGGTCGATAAAAAACTTGAGAAAAAAGGGGCCAGGCAACTCTGTGCACAGACAACGTCAGAAAACTGACTTTTAAGTATTGCCTTGGTGGCCGGGAAAAGGGGTATTTAATTGCTGAGGGACTGGTGAGGGCCCCGAGAAATGGGGGGTAGACAGAGTAAGTCGAACTGTCACGGAGTAAAGGAAGAAAACGTCCCTGGTAACATTCCTCCTGAAAGTCCGTTGGGGAGGATGTTGCGGGAATGGACAAGTAAGACTTGTACAAGGGAAAAAGATAAAAAGAAAATGATTAAGTATTTTTGTTTAGTATGGACCAAAGAACCAATTCTTCATCCGGCTGTCTTCTGGCCAAAGTATATTCGGATGACGATTGTGTATTTCAGAATTTAGATTTGCATGCGAATAAAAAACAAACTTTTAGTCAAGAGGAGGCGGACTATGTGTCCTGTTGGAAGGGCAGTTTGGGAATGATGGTAGTAAAGACAAAGGATTCCCCCTCTGCCCCACCCAATCCCTGGGATCCATTTGCCTGCTTGCACTCTCCCCCTCCCCGCCCCCCCACGTACCATAAAATCAGATGAGGTGAAAATGGGGGAGGAGGAGAGACAGACCGACAGGGACAGGTAATGGATGACCCTCAAGAGGAGGACGAAGGGGCGGTGGACGGGGATGTTGTTTTTCCCGACCCTCAATCCTCAGCAAAAGAAAGGGAAGATAAAGTAGATGTAGAGAAGGCCTCTGGAGTATCTGAACCAAAGCCTAAGGGGGAAAAACAAAAGCAAAAAAAAGGGGAAGAACGGGAGGTACCAATAGGGTACAAAGAGGTTGGGTTTGTAAGTGCCCCCTTCACCAGTGGGGAGGTCAGAACGTTTAAAAAGGAGATGAAGGTCCTGGTTGAGTATCCGGTCAGGTTGCCTGAAAAAATTGATCAATTCTTGGGGCCCTGTCTGTATACGTGGACTGAGTTAATGTCTATTTTGAATATACTATTTACTGGGGAAGAAAGGGGACTTTGCCAGGAGCAGCCATTAAAATATGGGACAGGGAACTCCCCATTGGGGATGGGGATACTGGACAGGAAGAGACGGAGTTTCCCCTCAGAGACACCCAGTGGGAAAATAAAAACCCAGAGCATAGGGAAGAAACGAGGGAATTGAAAGACCTGATGCTAAAAGGTATAAGAGTGTCAGTTCCGAAGTCACAGAATTTGAATAAAGCCTTTGAAGTTACAGAGGAGAAAGATGAGACTCCCTTAGCTTTCTTACAAAGATTAAGAGACTCAATGCAGAAATACTCTGGAATGAATCCTGAGGACCCAGTGGGTCTTTTCAAAGTACATTTTGTGACAAAGGTATGGCCAGACACAGAGAAAGACACTGAAGATAGAAGGGAGGAGCGAAACACCATTAGATGAATTGTTAAGAGAGGCACAGAAAGTGTAGATTGGATAAATTACATTTTCTATAATCAACAGAAATTTATAAATTATACAAGTGATGCAGTTGAAGGAATATCAGAACAGCTTGATGTGACAAGTAGGATGGCATGGGAAAACAGAATGGCCCTTGGTATGATTTTAGCAGAAAAAGTCTGTGTGTGTGTGATGTCAGGAGGAAGCTGTTGCAACTTTATTCCTAATAACACTACACCTGCTGGTTAAATTACTCGGGCATTAAGGGGATTGACTGCCTTAGCAGAGTAACTGGCTGAGAGTTCAGGAGTAGACACATCTCTCACGGGATGGATTGAATCATGGTTTGGAAAATGGAAGGGGGTGGTGGTTTCCATCCTTACTTCCCTGATAGCAATAGTCGGGGTATTGGTAGCCATTGGCTGTTGTATCATGCCCTGTATACGAGGACTTACCCAAAGACTGATTGAGACAGCTTTAATAAAACAAATGCCCCGAAAAGGCAATCAGGCAGAGGAACTTTGTCGATTAAATAATGAGGGATGAGTGAGACCAAGATGGATGAAATCTCCGGAATGATGCTTGTGAATTTTGGGGGCAATGCTTAAAAGAAAAGTGCAGAAGATAACAAATGGTAATTAAAGAAAAAGGGGGAAATTGTAGGATCTAGGTAAAGCAGTGTTACTTCTGCAATCATAATTATTTATGCAAGGTAAATGCACTCACACCAGTGTATAATTGTTTCAACCAAGAGCTGAATCAACAAGAATGAAAATTATGTGGAGGAAATATATAATTGTTTTAGTATTAGCTAAAATGTGCATACAAGAATGAAACGTGCCTGCAAACAATGGTAGATATTACAGACAACGAGATAAGGTGCTGGTGGGATGTAGGTTAAGCCAAATATGCTTGTACAAGCAGTAGTTATAAGCATCTGTTGCCCACTTTTGCAAAAACACAAAAGCAAACCCCAATTAAATGGTCATAAGGATCAATATGGTTGGGAAAAGGGAGGAAATGTCACAAGTGATGGATTTAGATAGAGGTGATGGAGGATATACCTAACAGTGGGCCGCAGCAGGATCCGGTGAAATGGCGAAATAAAACTTGTACATTGTTATGCACAAGGCCGGATAAGGCAAGCGAGAAACAATAGTAATGGGCACCCGATTTGGAGTAGTGAATCCTATACAAGATATGTATTTGCTAAACACTGTGTGCCTTATTCCAGGCACCACGCTTGCAAGCGTCCAATAAACATACTGATTGCTTCAGATCTGGTCTTGGACTGAAATTATTGAAGTGAGTGAGCTGTGTTTCTCACACTCTGTAATTTAACTTTACTGTGCTTTTATTCACTCAAGTTCTCATATTAAATGCTCCTCGTTTTCTTCTTAACTTTGAGACAAATCTCAAAATTCCAGGCACAATAAAAGCGATATGAATTATAAATTATTATCTGGGCAAGAGAACCAATAAACAGCTATATTGACCTCTTGAACATCCGAGATATTTGAATGAAAAAGCAATGCCTTTCAAAAAAATCTTTGGATGTCTGTATCCTTTTTCAATTCATTAATCCTGCAAATAGCTTATAATTGTCAATTGATCTCTCTTAATGAGTATCTAATCAATGTCATTGCAAACCACCGAAAAAATTGAAACTTTTATTTGTTAAAATGAAAAGATTCATTCTCAATTCGTTATTAAAACAATAAGTGAACCATATTTTACCTGTCCACTAAGGTCAAGTGACCTATCGCCCATAATTGAACATTCTAAATATTCCTACAGCTGGAGAAATCGGAGCTAAAAAGGCCAAACTAAATCAAACATTAGACAAAATAATCAGGTCTAGAAAACTGTGGAAAGCCCAGTCAAAGAGGTCACAAAGGTTCGAGAGATCCAATCACAACCAGCCCGAGAGTTGTGCTTTGGAGAGTTTGAAGCAGACTTCCTGGCACCTTGACTTGCAATGTCTGAGCGTTATACACCTCGCTTGAAAATTATGACAAGTGAAGGGTGTTTTGTACGAAACCCATTGAATGCTTAGAATCCAGAATTTTGGTAAAATGTTGTGAAACATTTCCCTGATCATGGAAATCAGCTCAACATTATTGAAGTCAAAGTACTTGTAATGGTCTTCAAGACCACCTAATTACTGTTCGGTGAAAAACACTTTGTACGTGTCTAATTGTTCTCAGGTTTAATTATCACAGCAAACATCACAGTCTCACCAGATCCAAAGATATGTAAGAGAAACCTTATTATAATTTAAACACTAGATCTTTTCCAGACCCATGATGACACCTTATTTCTTCTGACTGAGGATACTACGAGTAACATTTATCGAGATGAAGCTAGTCCTGAATATAGGATTTTTTTTCTGATAGATTTCCAATCCAAAACTTATGATAACAATGTAATTGTGGCTCATTCATTGTCAACAGATTCCCATTAAACGTATTTATCTGTTTATTCAGAGACACTATTGAAACAAATACGTTGATAAATGCTGTTGACTGTATGTTTCTGTGAAAATAAACCTTCCTTATTGACTTATTTTCTTTATAATTCTGACTCAAATGTCTAAATATTGATGATATGAAAAATTGCATGAATTAAATACAATGCAGAATTTGTTCTTGTTATATATTGTATTTCTCCAGAAGAAAAGTAGAGAAACCAAGTATAGAAATCTTGAAGATCTGAGAATTTTGAATGACAAACCATTTCTGATCAACATCCACTGAATGTCTAATGTCTTTCCATATCATCATGCCAGAATTTGCAGTCTCAGCTGACAGATTAAGAAATATCTAGTCAACATCAAAGCAAATCCATTTAGCAATATTGAATCATTTACTTTGCCAAAGTTCTAAAATTAATTATCAATTCATTGTCATTCCAAAAATCACACAGCAATTCAGTTTAGGTTTTGTAACAAACATCGTCAAATTCACATTTTAATTTATTCCAGTATTTCTTAGTGTCAATATTAAAAAAAAGGATAGTAGTTCCCTTATTCCAGGATAACACAAACACAACCTAATTAATGATTCCCTATCCAACACTCAAAGATAATATCTGGTCCCTTCTCATTTGAATGTTCACAGAAATTATTGGATTAATATTCGTCCTTACATATTAAGAGACGTCTGATTATTTTACACTCCAACAAATACTGTTCATTTTTACACATGACGGGCAGCTATATGAGATTTCTAATCATTTTTAAGTTTGCTATGAAATGTTTCTAAGATTAATTGTTGCTTATATCTAATATTTAAGAATTGATCAATTCCAGTATATCCAGCTTTAAGTGTGAAATTAAGGCTCAGTAACGTAAACGTATTGCATTGTACAGAAACCAATGATAGCGAATGGTGATTTTTATTTCAATACTTGAATCTTAGTTAATTTGCTGTCCTGGGCATGGCTTGCCCCAACCTGGAATAGAATGGTCCATATTGGCTCATACAAAATGCCTGACAATCAAAAACAGGCAGCCTACCTTAGAACTAAAATACAAGGTGTCAGGGGATGATAAACTAGACTAACATTCTGTTCCAGCCTTAAATTAAAAGAAAGCACACTACCAATTGACCTACTCCAACGCCAGGACAACAGCATTCCAGACATTTCTTAATAAGAGCATGCCGACATGCAGACAAATGACCAATCCTGATCTTCATAAATGAAAGGATTATTGTCGCAGGAAATGAATACACAGCAGCTGCAGGGTGCAGCCCAGTTACCTCACTAAGCAGCTATCATGTCAACAGAAGAGTTCATTTGTCAGATATAGTTATTATTTTACAGTTACTCAGAATATTAAACAAAGGTTCTAATTACAGATTCTTGAGTATAATAGGGGAAATTTGCAACATAAGTTTGATACATGTAACCAATGCCTACTAAAAACATTATAGAAAAGCATTTAGACTGAGATTTGAAGTTAGCTAGTTTTAGGAATTAAGTTCACGGTATGATGTTGACTGCCCATTAATTATAAAGTCCTGACAGAAAGAGTAGCTGTATAATTTTGCACAATATAACGAACTTTATAACATAAGTCATATTACTAATCTTATGGCAAGTAAGCTAAAATTAACTGTCTTTTCTATTTGTTTGTACATATATAATTAAGACAGTGAACAATATGAGGAGTAATTGGCTTTCATAAAATAAAATATGATGAATAGCAGAATTCAAAATGTCCCAACTGATAAGGTATCCTGACAGGCGCGAGGGAGTTCAGGAATAACTTTGGAATCTAAGTTAATAAGATGCATGGAAAGATCCCAATAGGAATCTGGGGATGTCCATTAGAATGCCCATCTGCGATTATGTATTTCAATTGGGTGGCTGGATGAGGAGAGAAGGGCTGTAACCACATTGCATGTGGCCTTTGTGATGCAGAAAGTGCATAAAAATGCTGCTTTTTTACTGTGCATGTTACAGTGTGTTATGGATCTCCCTTCCGAGATTGGCCTCGGGGGATGATCCCTTCATTAACTAGTTGCTGCATGAGTAAACATCTTCCACATGCCTGAGCTCAGCCTGCCTCCTGAGTCCTCATTCTCTGTCAGGGAAAGCACTTCTACACTATGATGACATTTCAATTCAATACAAACTTTTATTGTGTGTGAAATGATTACATTCAGAGTGATTTAATTTTCATGATAAAATTGCTTTACATTTACTTTGTTTGGTGTACAAGAAAACGTTTTGATTATATCCATTTGTTCTTTTGTTCAACCAACACTAAGTTTTAAATTATTGTAAAGACTACAATGGGGGAAACGGGAACGAGTCTTCAGCTCAAATGTCATATGAAATGACTGTTTCCTTTGTTCAAACAATGTGCCCTCCAAAATGATTTTTATTTTCATTATAAGAAAAAATTGCTTGGACAATTGTTGACAATTTTCCTTTTCCTCCCATATTAGGTGTCAGTGAACAATAATCACAAAATTATGAGAATTCCTTTCTGTATCAAATGTCAGTGACTCTATATTTTGTTCACAATAATAGTCACTTTTATGGCCTAATTCTTTTCCTCCTAATTCTGAAATAAATATCGAAGCATTTATTGTGGTAAAAATTACATCAACAAAATTGGCATGACTCTTCAAGAAAACCATTGGAAGCATATAAATCTTGCATTGCCTGCATTTTTAAATAAAATCATTTTTTTTCAATTGTTGCTGAATGATTTTTTTACATCATACAGCTAAGTGTTATGCTTTAATTTTCAGTTTCTTAATCTTAATGAATATCCAATCAACATCAAATCAAAGTGTTTTCAAAATATTAAGTCAATTTATCTGTCAGGATTCTAAAATCAATTTATCAATTACAATAATTGCACAGAAATTTAACATAGACTTTGTAAAAATGCAGTTTTTTTAAAAATTTCATTCATTATTTTTTATTAATACCAATATGTTCAGGCCCATGTACATACCAATAATATCCCTTGCAAAATTCTTTGTAAATGTCTGATTTTTGCTCAGGTGAAATATAACAATTATCTCAGCTTTTGAAATTCAGAGAGCTCCAATTGCTTTTCCCTGCAATATTACTCTTCATTTCTTCATATTACTCAGTCTAATATCAAGATGGGATATCTCATTATTCTCAAATTCACGAATATGATTTTTAAAATCCGTTTGTTGCTAATATATCTTATATCTAATAATTGTGCAATCCAGTAAGGGCTACAAATGTGGAATTATGCTTCAGTACAATAAATACTGCAAGGTCATTACAAAGTACAATCTCTCAATCATTGTGAAAATTGTATTTATTTTAAACTTGCAAACATTTTTTAAATGATTTGATTATAATTTATTTCGATGCTGACACTTACTGTATATACAATCACAATATCAGTAGATTATTTGGAGGTATCATCGTCCATTCCAATAATCACAGTATCTGCTGTATACTTTCTTCTAGTTACTCATAGTAAAATGTATCTAATTCCACTCAATCAATATGCCTCAGAAAATATTTGAGAAAGTTGTGGTCATAAAGCTGAAATATACAAAGTCACGATAGTCATTAATTTTCTCTTGTTCTGTAGATCTTAGTTAAAACAACACAGAATTTTATGTTCCAGTGCTATAAATATGAGAAAAGATCACTTACATATCAGTAAAGTAAACAAATGTCACTTGCTATTATTTATCAATTAATAATTATTGGTCAGTTTATGAATTGTGTGAGATTTAATTTTAGTTTTCCAGTCATCTATTTACATTGAATGTGATATTGAAATGGTGAGAAAATATCAGGGTTTGTTCATTTGAAAGTTCAATTTGCATATCTCTCACTTATCCCGTTGATTGCATGATGGTTTAAGAACGTTTGACTCAGCAATCCTCGAAAAAATCAAAAACTGTCTGATTTTAAATCAGATCATTTGCACCCAATTATCACTTTGTTCTTAATTCATACAAATACCTCAATTTTATCGAACCCAATGTTAACACTATACAATACACACAAAGCAACACAAAGACTTCCATCGCCATCTGATTATTTTTCAGTAGAATAACCTGAGTAAGTACCTTATTGCTCCTGAAACCAATGACAACAGTAAACATTTGTTTACTATTCCATGCAACAAGTGCAATTGATATCTTCTATTTCAGTTCAGTAGTTAAAGATGATTTATGTTGCTTAAAACAATGCTTCTACTTTATTACGGATATTGACTGTAATACAATCATGCAAACAACAAACGTTTGTCATTCTAAAAATCTTTAAGTTTACTTATTTTAAATTTGTTTGCAAGAGATATTTCAAATTACAACCATTGTTGTTGCATAATTCAGCAATCCTAAATTTGAATTTGGGAAAGTCTTCATTTTTGCAAAACGGAAGTAGTTTTCAGTTTATATAACACATTAAATAACTTTTTTTTTCCAAATCACGCGCTCTGCAAAATGATTATTGGTTTCATTTAATTGTAAGAAAATAACTGTTTTGAACATGTCGATTCTTTTTGTCTTTTCTATACCAACATTATTCATCACTGTACAATAATGAACAATTATGATAATTCCTTTATGTACCAAATGTCATTGACTGCATCATTTGTTCACTTTCATGCTCACTTTCATTATCTATTAACTTGCTTCCAAATTCTAACACAAATGTCTGAACTCTGATCATAACATTAATTATCTAAATTAAAATAATATGTCTGTATGATGAAACCATTTGATAGAAATTCATATTTCTTGTGTTACCTTCATTTTTTAGCAATGAAAGAAAAAAAGTTTCCATAATCACTGAATGGCTCATTTTTTCTTCAATTCATAAAGCTAGTTACTATATTTAATTCCACAATTTACCAATTTTAATAAATATCCTATCAACATAACAGCAAAGTGTTTTTGATATAATGAATCATTTTAATTGCTCATATAACAACATTATCAAGTCATTGTCATAATAATAATTGCACAATTGTTTGAGAAAATCTTTTGAACAAGTAAAGTGAGATTCACATTTTAATTTGACCAATTGTTTCTAAGTACCAACACTGCAATATGAAACTTTATTTTCAGGTCAAGTTTCCCACAATGGATCCAATGACTTCTCATCCAACATTAATTGTGAATGCCTAATGTTTGCTTATTTGAATGATCTCCGTAACCACAGACTTTAAATTCACAAACCTGCAATTACTTTTCATTGCAATAATTCCGGTTTGTTTGCACATATTCCTCAGTCACATAGCAAAACGAGATTTCTCATTGTTTCTAAATTCATTTGTCGAATTTTATAATTCAGTTGTTGCTCAAACCTAAAAATTATTCAATCCAGTACATGCTATGAATGTGGAATTATGGTTCTTTACATGAATAACTATTGTAAGGTGCAATCTCTCAATCATTGTTAATATTAATTCTTATTTTACCTGCGGAAACATAGCTGAATTCATTTAAATATATTTCACTTTGATGCGAACATTTACTATATTTCTAACCATAATAAGATTTAAGTATTTTTCATGACACAATATCATGTAAAATTCCTGCGTTTTGTTAAGTCAAATGAAAAAGAATTAACATTTCTATTTTGTTTCATTAGCAATGACAATGCATTTTGCATTTTTCGAAGTTGAGCATTTTTGCAAAGAAGGGATATTGCCTTCAGCTAAATAATAACATTGAATGACTAATTCACAGAATCTGCTGTTTATTCTCTTCGAGTTCCCAAGCAACCAAATGAATTAATTCTGCTGGTTCTAAATTCGTGGAAAGTATTTGATATTGTTGCAGTCTTAAAGCTGAAGAAGTCAATCTAATTTTATTGATTTTTTTAATTGGAAAAAGCTAATTCAAACATTTCAGGCACATCAATTTCTATTCTGCAGTGTTACAAAGATGAAAAGCAAGTAAATTTCTTCATCAGTGAAATAAACAAATGTCAATTTCCATTATTCTAAGTTAGCTAATTCCCAAATTTTTAATTAAACAATGTAATTCACGTAAATATTGTTGTGCCCGTTGATCACATTAATTTTCTCATTATTGTACATTAATGCTTTGTCAGGGGTTTTTATTTTTTGTTTTCCATTCACCTATTCATATTGAATGCAAGATTGATATGCTTTGGCAACATCAGAGAGTGTTCATTTGAAATTTGACTTTGCACGTCTCTCACTTAACTCACTTCTTGCATGGGGTTGGGCATTGAGAACAGAGGATCAGTGGTTAGTACGCCTGTCTTACAGTGTTATGCACTTGGGTTTGATTCCATCCTCGGCCACATGTTTGCGTGGAGTTTGCATGTTCTGGTTTTCTCCCACAATCCAAAGATATGCAGGTTAGGTACATTGGCCATGCTAAGCTGCACGTTCTGTTCAGGGATGTGTAGGTTAGGTACATTAGTCAGGGGTAAATGTCCAGTAATCTGAGAGCAGAATGGTGCTGAGTGGATTATTCTTTGGACCGTCAGTGTAGACTTGTTGGGCCAAATGGCCTGTTTCCACACAGTAGGGATTCCATATAATTAGAATTGTGTTTTGCTAAACAAAACTGACAATTTTTTTAAATGTTGCATTTAAAACTTATCTTTAACTGTCACTTGTCAATCTTGTAAAATATCTCAATGTTACTGAAATCAATGTTCAAACAAAACACTGCACATAAAGCCACACAAAGATCTTCACGACCATCTAATTACTGTTCAGTGGAATAATCACAGTAAAGTTTTATTGTTACTGAGATCAATCCCCACTATCACAGTAAGGATCTGGTTATCATTCCCTTCAATAAATGTAATAGTTGTCCTCTGGTATTTCAGTTCAGTCGTTATACACCATACTGGTTGTTCAAAGCATGGTTATTCTTTATTATGAATGGCCAAGGGTTCTAACGGCAAGAGATGTTGTTCGATCTGATTTGTTGCATGTTCTCAAACAAGTTTTCACGATAAATATTGTAAAAAAAAATGCATTTATTTGGTCTTGTTCAACTGCTGATGCTAACATTTTCAGTTCATGTTCATTAAGCATATTTGGAGAAAGTGAGGAAAGCTGTGGTGTTGGAAAAGTGCAGGCACATTCAAAGAGCAGGAGTATCGAAAAGATTCCTGATGAAGGACTTATGCCCAAAACGTCGATTCTGCTTCTCCTTGAATGCTGCCTGACCTGCTGTGCTTTACCAGCACAATGCTCGTGCCATTAGAAATATTTGACTGAATATTCAGAGACAATACTAAAAGTTACCTCTGTCAATTTAATTTACTGTGCTTTCTATTCACTGAAGTTTTCATGTTAATTGCACCTCTTTTTCTTCTTAAATCTGATACAAATTTTAAAATACAGAACACATTAAAATTCACATGAATTATAAATTTACATTCTCGACAACAAAACCAATGGAAGGCGTGAAAGAATGCTTGAACAGCCTACATATTTGAATGAAAAAGCAATTCCTTCTAAAAAATGTTTCCACGTCTGTATCTTTTTCTCAATTCAATAATCCTGCAAATAGTTTATAATTGTCAGTTGATCTCTCTGAATGAGTACCTAATCAATGTCAATGTAACAGCTGAAACATTAACAACAGATGGATAACTGGATGTTAAAGACCTTATTTGAAGCCAACAAATGTTTGGTCTTTACTAGAATTCCACCAGAAAACATTCTTGAATCATAATAAAAGAAGTGAGATATGTGAGAGATGTGCAAACCTTATTTTTAAATGAACAAACTCCAATATTTTCAAAGCATTTCAATCTTACGGTCAAAATGAACAGGTGAATGGGAAAATAAAAACAAGTTTCTGACAATTCATAAACTGAACAACAATTACAAATTCACTTTCATCAAAGGACAGAGTAATATATAGATGAATCACAACATTTAGTTACAAAGTAGATAATCAGCTGACTGACAAGTAATAGGTGGTAGCATTCGTTAGTTTACTGAAGAAGATATCAACTTTATTTCAAATTTATAGCACAAGAGAATAATGTTTAAAGTGTTTCAATTGTTTGGACTTGCCCCTTTGCAACAAAAAAAGATCAATCTCATTACTTAGACATCGTAATCTTTAATTCTGCAGCATTTTCAAATACTCTCCAGGAATTTATAAGCAACAGAATTAGATACAGGTCTCCCCACTGTCCGACAGTCGAGCGTTATTATGAAACCTTACATAATCTGAAAAGGGGTAAATCGAAGAAGCATTAATTTATATGGGAAACACCTCCCCTTTTCTTCGTAAAAGTGGAAATCCTCTTCAGATTTCTTCCAGTCAGAGAAAACAGGGACAGATGTAAGTCTTTTGTAAAAGCAAAGTGGCTAAAACGAATTTTCCAACACATATTTCTTGGTAACCTGACTCAAATAAGTATCAGATTTTGTGATGATTGATCTAATAGATAAAAGCAGATCTAATGTTGGATTGAAAAGCAGTTCAATCTGTGCTCAGGTACTCTCTCATCAACATTCAGATAGCTCTTGATATAGTTGTGGTGAAGGTGTGATTTGAAACCTTCCCTCGGGTCTAGTAATAGAGACACTGCCACAGCTCCACAGGCTCCTTTCATAATGTTCCCACTCAGGACGGTCAGAACTGCAATATTATGTTTAATGTGGTTACACAAATGAAAACTAATCAGCTGTTTATTGTAGTAATTCGATTGGGAATTAATTCGTTGGTTTCTGTGTGTAATGGACTGGAAATTAAACAATATTTTACAATAACAATAGAATAAATGAATGATAGTCTTAAATAAAGAGGAATCTCATGGCAATTCTTTGAAAGACAAATTGACAAAACTGCATGATCATTGTACTTTAATTTTAAATATACATCAGTCATTCAATGTGAATATTCAGCTGACGACAAGTTCCCTTCCTTTCAACAATGTACAACTTCCACAATTTCAAAATGAACAGTCATTGATAAAGGAAGGAACAAGGAGATGTTAATTCTATTTTCTTCACATAAACGTGTGATTAATTTAAGTAAGTTTCATATATGTAAAAAGGAAACTCTTATTGTTGTCCTAAATGCAATAAATGTTAGCATGAAGTGAAATATAATCAAATGAATTCAACTGTGTTTTCTCAGTTAAAATACCGTTCAATATTCAAAGTAGTCGAGTGATTGTACACTGCAATATCTTTACAGTAATTCAGTGCTGAGACATAATTCCACATTTATACGCATCATAGTGAAGCAAACTTGTGCCAGGAGTCTGAGCAGGTTGGTGAGGTCTTTAATGAGTACTTTGCTTCTGTATTCACGAGTGAGTGGGACCTTTTTCCTTGTGAGGACAACATGAAACAGGCTGATATGGTCGAACAGGTTGATGTAAAGACAGAGAATGTGCTGAAAACATTTAAAAATAATGGGGATAGATACGTCCCCTGGGCCATAGTTTGTTATGAGAAGGGAGGCAAGTGATTGCTGTGTTTTGGCAATGATCTTTGCATCCTCACTGTCCACTGGAGTCATAACAGATGATTGGAGGGTGGGAAACGTTATTCCCTTATTCAAGAAAGGAAATTGAGATAATCCTGGGAATGATTGATGAGTCAGTCTTACATCAGTTGTGGGCAAATATATGGAGAGAATTCAGAGAGACAGGATTATGATTCTTTGGAAAAGCTTAGATTGATTAGAGATAGTCAGCATGGCTTTGTGAGTGGCAGGTTATGCCTCACAAGGCTCATTGAATTATTTGATGTTGTGGCAAACACATTGGTGAGGACAGAGTAGTGGGTGTGGTGTATAAGGATTTTAGCAAGGTGTTTGATAAGGTACCCCATGGTAGGCTCATTTAGAAAGTAATGAGGCATGGGATATAGGGAAACCTGCCTGGTTAGATAATAAATTGGCTGACCCATAGAAGACAGGGTGAGATTGCATAGATAGTTTTCAGCTTGGAGCACGGTGACCAATGGTGTTCTGAAGGAATTAGTTCTGGGATCTCTGCTCTTCGTGATTTTTACAAATGACTTGGATGAGGAAGTGGAAGGGTGTGTTCGGAAGTTTGCCAATGACACGAGGGTTGGTGGAGTTGTGGATAGTGTGGAAGGCTTTTGTACGTTGCTGGAGGACATTGACTATGCAGAACTGGGCTGAGAAGTGGCAGATGGAGTTCAACCTGGGAAAATGTGAAGTTATTCATTTTCGAATTTCAAATTTGAATGCAAATTTTCAGATTATTTGCAGGATTTTTGACAATGCGGAGGAACAGAGGGATCGCGGGGTGCACGTCCATACATCCCTCATAGCTGACATCCAAGGTGATAGGGTTATTATGACGGTGCATAGGGTGTTGGCTTTCATTAGTGGCGAGATTGAGTTTAATAGCCACGAGGTTATGCTGCAGCTCCGTGGATCCCTGATGAGACTACATTTGGAATATTGTGTTCTGTTCTGATCACCTCATAAGACATAGGATGCGGAAGCTTTAGAGAAGGTGCAGATGATATTTATCAAGATGTTGCCTGGACTGGAAGGCATGTCTCATGAATAAAGATTGACAGAGCTGGGGCTTTGGTCATTGCAATGAAAGAGGATGATAGTTTACTTGATAGCTTTGTGTAAGATGATGAGAGGCATAGATAGAGTGGATAATGAAAGACGTTTCCCCACAAAGTGGCATAATTTTAAGATGAATGGGGGAAGTTGTGGGGAGATGTCAGAGATAGTTTCTTTATAGATAGTGGTGAGTGTGTGGAATGCACTGCCAGTGGTGGTAGTACGTTCAGATTCATCTAAGCGACTCCTGGATAGGCACATGGATGATAGTAAATGAAGGGCATGTTGGTTAGTTTGATCTTAGAGTGTGATAAAAGGTCTGAACTACATCGTGGCCAAAGGGCTGTGCTGTACTGTTCTATAGTCTATGGATTGAAATGAACAATTATTATATATTAGCAACATAGAGATTTTCAAAATTCTACTGGCATACTTAAGAATAATGATAAATTTCATCTTGCTATTTGACTGTGCTATCTGCAAAAAATGAACAGGAATTGTTGCAGGGAAAAGTAAATAGGATTTTCTAAATTTATAAGGCTGGGATTACACAGATCATTCAAATGAGCAAAAGTCATATTTTGAACAGTGCGCATTGCATCAGAAATAATGGATTCTTTTGTAGGGGTGTTGATTGGAAATAAAATGGAGTTTTATATTACTATATAGGTACTATGGAAGATTGGATTAAATTCAAATATAAACATCACTGTAGTTGTTAGCAAAACTAAACTAAAGCATACTAACAATTGCCTTAACAATTACTGTTAGAATCCTGAAAAAAGGATATATTGTACCAATTTTCAAACAATCAATAAATTAAATTGTAAACCTCAGTATACTTGTTACCCAGACCAATTATTCTGCAATTGTTGTAATTGTAATGACGTTATAACTAATGCTAAAACCTAAACAGATAAATTGTTTCAATACTTTGTCAGCATGTTGCTCTGAAATTGATTGGATATTTATTAAGATCGGTAAACTGAGGGACAAAATATAATAGCTCACTTGATAGAATTGAAGGAAAAAATGAGACAGTGTTTATTGAACACAATGGATTTTGTTTAAAAATGCAGTTGATGCAAGAATAATATATTTTCCTCGATTTGTTTTCTAATAGAGACATGTTTTTTTAAAAAAAAATTGTCATGATTGTCAGAGTCTGCAAAGGGGAGAGTGAGAGAGAATGAAATTCTAAAAAAACAAAAAGGAAAGGAATTGGCGAGCAGAGGATCTCCAACTGTACTGTCTCACCCTGCCAACATCTTCTTGGGTGAGCTGGAACGCAGACAAGTCAAGCAACAAGCCGACACAGTCATACGCACAGAATCATAGCTTACAATGTCCTAGACACCATCGTCACCATCCCTGTATGTCCTGTCCCACCGGCAGGACATGGATGTCACTGAAATACTGGAACATGCAGGGTAATGGACTAAGATGTGCAGAATGTGATCAATGTGATTTATTTGACATTTCTCCAGAAATTTAAACTCCAGTCCAAATTGAAAAGTTACTAGCGTCATCAGACTTGAACTACAAATGCCAGAAAAAAAATTATCAGAAAATGACAGCACACTTGGCCAATCCTGGGTAAGTGTTGGCTGAAATACAACTCCCCAGGCGTTACAGCTTTTTTACTCATCATTGAGAGCAAAGATTTCAGACTGAACTCTGCCCTCTATGCTTTTATAATCTGTTTTTTAACATATTCCTTTGGCAGCTGCACACCTTATTTCCTTGTTTCTTTCCCAGCTCTAACTCCATTCTCCATGGCCTTGAGGGACGACCATTTCTGCTGTTGAACCTCTCCTGCCTTCCCCCGTGTGACAGACTGTCTTTGTGTCCTTGTCTCACCCCCACCTTGCTCACAACCTCTTACATTTCTGATGGTTCCGAGACTTCTGTAACTTTCACTCCCCCCCCTGGGTCAGTGGCGTGAGTTTTGAATTCTCTTCCTCCTAAGAAAATCAGAACTTTTTCCGGTTGCAGTGTCCCCCAGATTTTATTTTGAAAAGCAGAGCATTTGTGTCAGAGTCTAGTATTTGTGAGCCATCTTCCACAATTCTCAGCATTTGTATGTAATTTGTGACCTTCCCACAGATGTGTAACGTCACTGGATTGGCCATGCTAACATGGTCGCAGTGTGCAATTTAGGTGGGTTGGGCTAGCCATGGTTAATGTGGGGTTATGCGGGTAGGGTGGGTGAGCAGGTCATTGCAGACTCGATGGGCAGAATAAACTCTTTCTGCACCCACGGGATTCTGTGATTCTAACTAGTTTTGATTGTTGTTCATTCAACTCAGATACATATGATTCCTTTATGATTCTGTGGGTGCTCACTCACTCATTTCCTTCAGTTTTACATCAATTTCACACTGTATGTGAGGGTGGGAATGGATTTGTAAATATAAATACTCCAATCAAAACCCCTCACAGGTCAGGAACTGTTTCTGCTACTTTCATCACTCACAAGGAAGAGGAAAATAAAGGTTCAGTCACAAATCTCACAGGAACATAGCGATTATAATCACCAGGAAAGGCTGAACAGGTCGAAACGCTTTTCACAAGAAAAGAGGAGCCTCAGAGACAGCCTGGTACAAACAGAAAGCATTGTGTCTGTGTTTTCAGAGTTTTGAGGTTGAAATCTTTGGGTTGGAAGCATGTTTCATTGCCCCAGATCATCAAAGGTGATATCTAAATGTGCATCTTTCTTTCTATCTGTCTGAGTTAACAATCAGTTGGACAGGTCAATGTCTGAGTGTCTTACCAAATCCCTGATTGAAACTGTCTCCGCCCACAAACTCAGCTGCCTCACCACTCACTGGGTCATGGAGAAACTCTGCTGTTACAATGAGAACTGTCTTTGCTGTCACCGCTCCTCATGCTTCCACCTAATCCCCACTTCCCTTCATTAAATCCCAGCTACCTCTAGTCCACCCATGTGGACATGTTGAAGAGCATGACAGGAGATTGGATTGAAACCAAGAGTTCAATAGCCAGAATGAAATAGGAAGAAGTCAATAAAAGGTGATTGTGGATCCTAGGGGATACAGACTCCAGGATTAGTCCTTGTGGGCATTCCTGCAGTAATACACGACAGTATTCCATGATGAGAGTTAAACCCGGGTGGTAGGAGAGGGAGTCACTGAACATTAGTAAGTTAATTTCAAACACAGGAGGTTTGTTCAGTCAGTAACAATGTGTTCGATATGGAGGTGAAGTAAGCAGTGACGGGAAATGTTACCACAAGCTGACAATGGAAAACTTTCGTTAGAACAGGAGGAGGCCATTCAGCCCCTCGACTTTGCTCTGCCATTCATGATGATCATAGCTGATGTGTGACATAACGTACAATTTTCAAAACCCTCTAATTTCATCAATAAACTCCTCTGCAACAGACAAGATGAGAATTGGAAAACTGAACATCTGCACATGCTGGGAAAAACTGAAAAAAATAAAAGAAATTGCTGGAAAAATTCAGCAGATCTGGCAGCATTTGTGGAGAGTGAACCTTTCAGGACCAGTGACAAGTCAGGTGACCAGCCGCAGCTGACCATTCTGCCTGTTCTGGAACACTCTCTGGAACAAGTTCTGGTGTGAGATTGTCAATGATAATTGAGAGAAATAGGAGGACGGGCTCAATCAGAATAAGGAATTCACTTCACCCGAACAGTGGGACACTCACCGACACAGTCACACTGCAGAGAGGCATTTCACCTGCCCCACGTATGAGAAGGGATTTACTCGACCTCACAATCTACTGAGGCAGATCTCATTCAGATGCTCAGTGAAGAGAAGGGATTCAGTTATTCATCCCACCCCCTGAGACTCCAGCGTGTTCACACTGGGTAGGAGCTGTTCACCCCTCTGTGTGACAAGAGATTTGCTGCGTCTTCAACACGATTGAGAGCCCAGTGAGTGCTCACAGGGAAGTGGTCATCCCCCTGCTCCATGTGGACTGCAGGACTCTGATTCTGATGTTACTGTCCATCAGAGTCAGGAGTGGACTTTGTACGTGATGACACTGTTGGAGTATTGATGTTGTTGTTAACCACATTAACTGGGCTGGAGGTGACTGAACTTACATTGCCACTTTCTGAAACTCAGGATGTCTCTCTGGGCAGTAAGTCCCCACAAACAGCAATGTGACAATGAGCAGGGATCATCTGTTTTGATTTAAATTGTGATTGTAGCACAGCTGCTTCACAGCATCAGGTACAAAGTTGGAGTCCAGCCTTGTCCAACGGCCTGTGTGGAGTTCCCACATTCTCCCCAGGTTAGTGTGGGTCCCCTCCAGGTGTTCTGGTTTCCTCCCACAGTCCAAAGATGTGCAGGTTAGGTGGATCAGTCGTGCTAAATTGTCCACAGGATCCAGAATTGTACAGACTAGGTGGATCAGCCATGGGAAATGCAGTGTTACAGGGATGGAGTGCTCTGGGTGTGATGTTCTTCGGATGGTCGGTGGGGTTTGATGGGCCAATGCTCTCCTTCCACACTGTAGGGATTTTATTCTATGATTGAGGATAAAGGCTACACAGCAGGGTGTCCTTGGAAAAGGAGCATGTAGTGTGGATCAATGCTCTCGATGCCTTTAGATAGAAGTGGGCACCGCAGGGGATATAGTGCTTTATCTCCATCGCTGCCCCCTCCCCACAACTCTACTTTGATTTAGTCCCTTCTCATTCTGACACTTGTAATGGTTTGCTTGGCCCGAAATGGGCTTTGTTTGGAAATATTCAATTGGTTACACAAATGGTTGACTGATGGTGATTATATGTCTAGATTAGAGTGGTGTTGGAAAAGCACAGCAGGTCAGGCAGGATCTGAGGAGCCGGAAAATCAACATTTCAGCAAAAGGCCTTTTCCAGCATCCCTCTAATCTAGGCTCTTGTTTCCAGCATCTGCAGTCCTCACATTTGCACTGCTGGTGATTATATGTTAACCAAAAGCAAAATGGCGTACTGATGATTTTGATGGTGGGTAGATTGCTGTGCTCACATTTCTGGGTCGGAGAAATGGGGAAAAAGAATGCTTCACAGCTAACAGAACGAGAACTGAAAAGCAGTTAAATCAAACCAAAGGTTCAGACAGGGAGGGAATATTTCCCTGGAGTTTGAGTAGCTGGAAAGTGATTGTGTCCAGGAATAGACAGGATTTTGTTTTACAAGGGTTGAAAGTTTTAAAACTGTTATATTCAGACAGTTTACGTTATTTTCTTTAATTTTATTTGCTGTGCAAAATAACTTTTACAACATTTTAAAACCAAAATTTACAAACCTTTTGTTAAAGATAAATGTTAAATAAAATCCATCAAACCATCCCTCACTGAAAACTGTTGTGGAAGTGCAATCTCCTGGAGAATCCCTGCGAACTCCTTCCTGCCCAGGCTCCATGACTATATACAGACCTGGGGGATAGCAGCAGGAGGAGACCATTCAGCCTTTCAATCCTGCTCCACCATTCAATGGGAAACAGCTGACCATCCAGCTCAGTCTCCTGCTGTGTTCCAATCCCTTTTCATGACTTTACCTTGAAGAACTATATCTAAGTCCTCCTTTGGCTTCACTGCCTTTTGTTCCAGTGATGTTGCTGTGTTACTGTGTGGTTGTAGGCAGGGGTAATGTGATGGTGCTACCTCCTGGAGGATGCACTCAGCGTCCCTCATCATCCTGCAGGAACATCAACTGGGGTTCAGCAACTAGAGATAGAAACCATTTCCAGGATATGGGCATCACTGGCTCAGCCAGCATTTATTCCCCATCTCTAGTTACCCTTGAGAAGATGGTAGGGAGCTGCTGTCTTGTACAATTCACAGTCCATTTGGTGCAGAGAGATCGAAAATGTTGCGATGAGAGTGTTGCAGGATTTTGGCTGAGTGATTCTCTGTCTTTGCTTCTTCAAATGCTGGTTAACTTAATCATGATCTGCACATGACTTTGAGATTTCAGTCTGCAAATCTTCACCATCTAGCACCCTGTATAAAGGAATATGTACATGTTAGAAATTCAGAGCAGACAATTCTACTTACTCTTTTTCCCTTTCTTCCCTCAAAGCTGTAACCCTCCAGCCCACTTACTCTCTCCCACCATTCTGACTCTGCTACCCCCTAATGTACACCCTCCCCATTCCCATGGAGTAACTGATAAACAGATCCATGCCACCACTTCCCGTCCCTGGTTAGACTCTGCACCCTTTCTGGGTTCACTTCCTTTCCCTTCAGTTGCTGCAAGTGAATAATGTAACAGCAGAATGAAACAAAAGGAAAGAAAGGGAGGTGGCAGATCCTGGACAGAAGAGGAACCTTCAATCTGGGAGAATGGATCAGATCCTTCTTCGTTCCCCATTAGTTGATTCCGACCATTACAATGAATTGGGGATGGAGAGTGGTCCTACATGGATGTAGTGATACTTTGACCCCCTCCCCCAACAGATCAATACTATGAGTAAATACGTTCCTCCTCCAGCCAATCACAATGTGAAAAACTTTCCGCAAAGCATATTTACCCAAAGCACATGCTCCAAAACCCGCACACATTTTGTACATGTACAGTGCCGTGTTTCCCCACACACGTGTGGTCCCTGCCTCAGGGATTGTGGGAGTTGTAGTCCCCATGACGCCATTGGAGCCCTGTCTCTGGAAAGTCAACGAAAAGTGTAGACTGGAGGGTGTTGTGTATCTGATCCCCATTCAGACACACATAACATTTGGATTGTCACTGGGTTTTATTGAAACATCTGCTTCCACAACCTGATTTTCTGATGTAAGGAATATAGATTCAGCCAACTGGGGTGTGGCGAGAATAATAGGAGCAGGAGATTTTAAGCAGAGGTGACTCAATGGTTAGCATTGCTGACTCACAGCGTCAGAGACCTGGATTTGGTTACAGCCTTAGGCAACTGTGTGGAGTTTACACGTGCTCCCTGCGTCACTGCGGGTTTCCTCTGGGTGCTCGAGTTTCATCCCACAGTCCAAAGATGTGCAGGTAAAGTGGATTGGCTATGCGAAATTCCCAGTGCCCATACCTGTGCAGGTTAAGCCATTAACCATGGGAAATACAGGGAATGGGTGAGTGTGAATGGGATGCTCATGATAGGGTTGGTGTGGACTCCATGGACGATTACCCTATTTCTGCACGGTAGGGCTCCTATTCCATTCTCATATAGAAGAATGTACCTATCTCAATGTGCTGTGTATCTGTGGAATTCCCTATTCAAAATGCGGTAGATGCTAGGACAATGAGCAAATTTACTGAAGAAATACAGATGTTGAATTTGCAATGAATTGAAGGGTAAGAGAGAGCAGGCAGGAAAATCCAGCTGAGACCGAGGTGAGCTCAATCAGCATGGTATTAAATGGTGGAGCTGCATTGCCTCTCCTGTGCCCAGTGCTTATCTTCTTGCGGTAATAACGGAAAAGCTGAATCCAAAACTCACCACCTTCACCAAAGGAGATTTTTGGAAAAAGCAGGATAGTCAGGTGGATTAGCGTTTCAAACTTCGAAAGTAAGGAAGCATGTGGGAGAAAATGATTTTTCAATTTTAAACTGAGGTGAGTTAGACCGGTTATAGTCCAACTTATTTAATTGGATCATGATGAAGGAGCAACGCTCCGAAATCCAGTGTGCTTCTAATTAAACCTGAGGGACTATAACCTGGTGTTGTGAGATTTTTAACTTTGTACACCCCAGTCCAACACCGGCATCTCCAGATCATGTAAACTGAGGGGAGACAGTGATTTATGGTTTTAGACTGTTCAGTACATTCACACCGTCCAGAATACTCTGTTTTGAACATCTATCCTGTACTTTATTACAAAGCCAAGGTCTCTGACAATGAAAACCAAAACATCCAGGTAACATGGCCTCACCTCGTAATCTGATAAAAGACTTGTGATAAATCTGGTTGAATTTAGAATACAGTTGGAAAGCGGGAAGATTAAATCCAATCCCAAGATCCTGTGTTTAAACAAAGGAGACTACAATAGGATGAGGCAGGAGTTGGCTAATGTAGACTGGAAGCAAAGACTTTAGGGTGGGACAGTTGACGGACAGTGCGGGAATATCAAATAATCTTTCAAACTGCTCAGCAAAATTATATATCAGTGAAAAGGGAGGACTGTAGGAAATGGAATAATCTGCCGTGGGTGGATAAGGAAATAAGGGAGTCTATCAAACTGAAATAGAAAGCATTCAAATTGGCAAAGACCAAGAAGAAACTAGGAGATTAGAAAAACTTTAAAGATCAACAGAAAGCTGGATGGGATTGGGGGAGAAAAGTGATGAGTAGCTATCCCCAGGGCTGGAATAGCAGTTTACACTGCTAGAGGGGAACCTATTATTTGGGGAACATATGGCCTCTGTAATTGTTGAAGCACTTAACTGTTACCATAGAGATAATCCTGATCAAGTGCAAAATCTCAGCACACTCCAAAAGCTTGTACTTCCAAATAAACCTGTTGGACTATAACTTGGTGATGTGTGGCTTTTAACTTTGCCCACCCCACTCCAACACCAGTTCTTCCACATCAGAATCCTGATAGACAGCCCCACGGAAACTGAAGTGCCTGTCAGATACCTGGCTGAGCCACAGGGCCGTGAGGGAGGGGTATGTGGTTTAACCACAAAGTGCTGAGCTGAACTCGACTTTTTTAACTGCCATTGCCATGGAGATAATATTGAGAGACAGCGTCCATTCAAAACACAAACCACAAAGGTATAAGAATGGGAGCGGCACATCGGACAGGCGGGGAGTTACCTGATGCTGCCTGGAGGTGTTCTGCATGTACACTATCCAGGTAACTGCCATGTCTCATCAATAAAGACTCAAAGAAGACCTCTCAGAGTTCTGTGCCCAGTTATTCCTATCCAGCAGGGTTCAGGAATATGAGTACACAGCAGTCAGTCTTCACAGTGGAGGATACGAAGAACATGCCAGTAATTGATAAGGAGACTGAGGAAGGTGAGGACCAAGGAACAACCATTATCACGAAAGTGTTAGAGCTGGGCAAGCTAATGGAGCTAAAGGTAGACATGTCTCTTTGCCAGGATGGAATACATCCCAGGGTACTACCAGAGGTGGCGGGAGAAATAGAAAATATATTTGGAGTCAGAGTCCTACAGCAGAGACAGGCCCTTTGGCCCAATCTGGCCCATGCCGGCCAATATGTCCATCCACGCGAACCCATTTCCCTGCACTTGGCCCATCTGCATCTGACCCTTTGCTATCCATGTATTTGTCCAAATGTCTTTTACATGTTGTTAATGTACCCACCTCAACCACTTCCACTGGCAGCTCAGTCCATATACATACCACCTTCTATGTAAAACAGTTGCCCCTCAGGTTCCCTTTCATAATTTCTCCTCTCACCTTAAACTGATGCCCTCTACTCCTTGATTTCCTGGGAAAAAGACTGAGTGCATTCACCTTACCCAAGCCTGTCACAATATTATACACTGCCAGAAATAGATCTCCCCTCTGTTTCCTCTGCTCTAAACAAAAAAGAATCCTCGCTTGTCCAACCTCTCCCTCTAACTCAGACCCCTGAGCCCATTTCTTCTGCACCTTATCCAGTTGAATAACCGAAATCTTCACTGCATTCATCACATTTCCAGTGTCTCCCCACGGCGCTGGAACAGACGTGACATCGCCAACGGATTACAAGCCATGATCGAAAATTAACCCCATTACAACAATCCCGTTTTCATTGTATTTTCCATGGTGCAGGTATCCTTCTGTCTTTCTGGTTGCATGGTTAATTAAAAACTTGTCCTCATACAAAACAAATCTGTAACTTCATTATTCCTGGGAAATGTGACACGTATTTTCAGACTTTTAAAAACAAATGAAAGCTCTCTCCACATTCACCACGCTGACATGGACTTGGCTGTGTCTCAGTAATTTTTCCAGTCACATTGACACTTGAAATATTCGCCCACGGACAGAATACACACCTTTCTTTCCACATGAAAAGGCCAATGATATTCAGAGCGGCACGGATTAAGTAACTGTCAAAACTGAACATGAAGTTCAATCTGAATTTCTCATTCACAAATCTGCCCTTTCAGTACCCTACAACAGAGAAAACAAGTCACCACCATTAACACAGGATGGAAATTCATAAGACAATTATAGTATTAAATTGTAGTTTCTTTGTTCCCCCAAAGCTTTAATTCTCAGTCTCACAATTTCTCCCTTCTGTGAACTGAAATCCAAACCAATCTCCTCACCCCTTTCCTCCACACCCAGTTCTAATGCTCTCTCCTCTCGTTGAATTCAGCTTCTTAGCTCCTGCCTGCAGACTAAGGACCAAAACAAAGGTGTGGCACGATGGCACTGCTGCCCCACAGTGTCCGTGTGGAATTTGCATGTTCTCTCCGTGTCTGCGTGGGTTTTCTCCGGGTGCGCCGGTTTTCTCCCACAATCCAAAGATGCATTGGTCAGGTGAATCGGCTAGGCTAAATTGCCCATAGTGTTATGTGCATTAGTCAGAGGGAAATGGGTCTGGGTGGGCTACACTTCCGAGGGTCGGTGTGGACTGGCTGGGCCGAAGGGCATGTTTCCACACTGCAGGAAGTCTAATCTAATCAAATCAATGAATCTGACTCGGAGTCTCCTGGGTGTTGGTGAATCCTCCCCCCACCTCCCAAGGTTTCCTAGTCAGACCAACATTGATTTTTTTTTTCCAATCTGGAACCTCTTATTTATTTCCTCCACACCAACCCTCTGATAAGAACCATCCTGCACACACTGGACAAATCACATCTGGTTGAACTAAAATGAACCAAATTAGAACTTTAATTGCAGGCCTACCTTTGTTCCTTTCCATAACATTCCTGAATCTTCACCTGAGTTCTGATAACTTTCTGCAAAATGCTCCCCCCACCGATACGCCAACCACTTGTCACGATACCAGGGCAGGGACCAGTCCCCTGGGTCCTGTTCTCAGAGGGAGGAAGGGAGGGAGCAGCCAATGACAGATTAATCCCACACATCCAAAGCCTCCCTCGCTGGCACTGACCCATACTGCACATACGCCAACAATTGGCCAGCACTGCGCCCGTGCACAGGTCTCCCCTCCTACAGAGCATGCTCCAGATCACACAGGTGCCTGGGTGATTGACAGCAGCTGTGCCCAATAGAGTGGAGGGGGAGGGGCTGCAGGACTGGAACAATGGGATTGTAAACAACGAATGAATGTGGAGGACACTTGGGGATGGACAGGTCAGTGAGGGACAGGAGCAGTGCAGCAGCAGGAGGGGATCCTGGACAAACTGAGCAATGGGAGAGTCTGACAGGAGAGAAACGACAGGATGGTTCTGTTTGGAGACTCAGGCAGGGACAGCTGGGAGACAGTATGGCCTGGTGGCTTGGGCATGATTTCCAATCAGCCTCTTCAAAGCCGCTGTTACCAAACTCTGAACCCGATTCTCTTGGTCCAGAGGTAAGGACACTACCGCCATTTCTTGGTGGGCTAGTGGAAAGAAGGGAAGATTTTCTCAATCTCACTCACATGGAAACTCCATGAGCTCCTCCCACTTACTGTCTACGGTGGGAATGGAGGAGACAGAGCAACTGGAAGGGGGTTAGGGATATAGGGACTGCCTTTCAAAAGGAACTCATCTGTGTTGCTGTTATTAACAAGACTCAGTACACAGTCACCAACACAAAGCTGGTGTATGTGAAATTTATCCAGAATATTAACAACCATAACTGGGTGACGCAGACCCCAATGTACAGAGTTAAGTCCGGGATATTAATAACGGCTTTGTGTGTGAGAAATCACGTCTCATGAACTTGATTCAATTTTTTTGAAGTAACAACAAAGAGGATTGATGACGGCAAAGCGGTAGAAATAATCTACATGGACTTCAGTAAGGCATTCAACAAGGTTCCCCATGGGAGACTGGTTAGCAAGGTTAGATCTCATGGAATACAGAGACAACTAGCCATTTGGATACAAAACTTGTTCAAAGGGAGAAGACAGAGGGTGGTGGTGGAAGGTTGCTTTTCAGATTGGAGACCTGTGACCAGTGGGATGTCACAATGTATCGGTGCTGGATCCTGAAATGTTCATAATTTATATAAATGATTTGGATGTGAATATAGGAAGTAATGTTCGTAAGATGACCCCAAAATTGGAGGTGTAGTGGACAGTGAACAGGATTACCTCAGATTATAATGGGATCTTGATCAGATGGTTGAATGTGCTGAGGACTGGCAGATGGAGTTTAATTTAGATAAATGTGAGGTGCTGCATTTTGGAAAAGCAAATATTAGCAGGGTGAATACACTTAATGATAAGGTCCTCGGGATTGCTGCTGAGAAAGAGACTTTGGAGTACAGGTTCATAGCTCCTTGAAATGCAGAATCACAGGTAGATAGGATAGTTAAGAAGGTGTTTAGTATATTTTCCTTTATTGGTCAGAGCACTGAGTATAGGAGGTGGGAAGTCATATTGCGGCTGTACAGGGCCTTGGTTAGGTCATGCTTGGAATATTGCATGCAATTCTGATCTCTTTCCTATCAAAACAATATTGTGAAACTTGAAAGGGGTCAGCAAAGTATTACAAGCATGTTGCTAGGGTTGGAGGATTTGAACCAAAGGGAGCGGATGAATACACTGTTTTCCCTGGAGCGTCAGATGCTGATGGGTGACCTTATAGAGGTTTATCAAATCAGTAGGGGCATGGATAGGGAAAATACACAAGATCTTTTCCCTGCGGTGGGGAGGAGGCATGATGGGGGATGGGAGACAGAGGGGAGACACCGAGAGGGGGAGGGTGACCGTTATTTTGTAGATTACAACACAACCCTGTTCCTGTTCTCTCCCTATCCCCTTCAATCCCTCTGAAGGGCTCAGAACAAGTGTACAGTCCCTGGAAAGTAGAGCTTCAGGGTGATCAACTGCTGAAGGTCAGCTACCTGACCTGCTGTGCTTTTCCAGCGCCACACTTTAACACAAGCTGGAAGAACAACACCTCATTTTCTACTTGGACATCCTGAACACCTCTATCAAATTCAATAATTTTAGGCCCTGAACTCTCCAATGTCCTAGCGCCCTAGCCTCTTAACCCACACACCAGTCCTTGTTATCATAGAGCATGCCATTACACACTACCTATGGTTCGCCACTAACAGTCCTCATAAACAGCTATTCACCCTCCCCCAGCCAGTTCGTTATCCACTCCGTTGTCCAACTGCTCCCATCTCTTTCTTTGGACTCTATCCCCACATATCATGTACTCCTTAACCCCTACCTTCTGCATAAAAAGCGACATTTCTTTCAGTCACATCGGCTCTGAGGAAGGCTCAGCGAATCCAAAATGTTAATTCTGATTTCTCTTCTCAGATGCTGCCAGACCTGCTGAGCTTTTCCAGTACCTTTTGGTTATTGTGAGATTTACAGCATCCGCAGCTCTTTTGGTTCTAATTTACCAGGAATTTCTAATTCAGGTCTAGCCACCTAAAACCGTGTGTTTATCAACATTCCCAGTCCATACAAACTCAATTTCTCTCCCAATCTCTGCTGTCTCTCTCATTCCCTTCACACTCACGGAGTACACCCGCACCATAGTGACAGTGCACCTGCACAGTTTATGGTCACATCTTGGCCCACTGGACCCACCCCTCATTCACTCCCATTGTCTGGAGGATCACATCAACTCTCCTATTGGTCTGAAGCTGCCATCAATCTCACCGGCCCCATTGTGACACGAGTTGTGCGCTCCTCCCAGGAGTATTGGAGGCTGAAGGGTGACCTTATAGAGGTTTATCAAATCATGAGGGGCATGGATAGGATAAATAGACAAGGTCCTTGCCCTGGGGTGGGGGTGTCCAGAACTAGCGGGCATAGGTTCAATGTGCGAGGGGAAATATATAAAAGGGATCAGAGGGTCAACTTTTTTCACAGCAGGTGGTGTGTGTATGGAATCTTCTGTCAGGGGAAGTGGTGGAAGTTGGTAAAACTAGACCATTTGGCATCTCGATGGGTGTATGTATTGGAAGGGTGTAGTGGGATGTGTGCCAAGTGTTGGCAAATGGGACGAGATTAAGTTCGGATATCTGGTCAGCATGGACTAGTTTGACCAAAAGGGCTGTTTTCATGCTGTATATCTCTATGGCTCTGCACTGGCATGAGCTTCAACATTCAGTGAAAGGGGGCAGTATCACAGAGTAGAGGGACTGGGGGCTATTCAACCCATTGGGGCTGTACTCTCTCTCTCTGGAGATGGTGCCAGTCTGTCCCAACTCACCTCCCATTTGCCTGTAAGAAATCTGCTCCTAGTTGAAATCACTGCTTAACTTTCTGAGTTCCAAGGAGAATTATCCGACCTTCTGCTAACTCTCCACATAGAGAAACGTATCTTATTTTAATGTTTCAGTGTTATCGAGATGTACAGCACAGAAACCAACCGTTTGGTCCAACTTGTCCATGCCGATCAGATATTCTAAATTAATCTCGTCCCATTTGACAACACTTGGCCCATAACCTTCTAAACCTTTCCTAATCACTTACCCAATCTTTTAAATGTTGCCTTTTAAATGTTGCAATTGTTCCAGCCACCACACTTTCTCTGGCAGCTCATTCCATACACATAGCACGTTCAGCTTGAAAACAATGCCCCTCAGATCCCTTATAAATTGTTTTCCTCACTCCTTAAGCCTGTGCCCCATAGATTTGGACACACCTAACCTGTGAATAAGATCCTGGTTGATCATCCTATCCATGTCCCTCACAATTGTATCAACCACTGAGGTCATCTGTCAGCATCCGATGCTCCAGGGAAAACAGCCCCAGCCTATTCAGCCCATCCCTATATAGCTGAAACCCTCAACCCTAGTAACATCTTTGCACATCTTTTCTGAACCCTTTCAAGTTTCACAATATCATTCCGATAGCGGGGAAACCAGGACTGAAAGCAAAATTTCAGAAGTGGCTGAATCAATGTGCTGAACAGCCACAAAATGCCGTCACAACTCGTGTACTCAATCCACTAACCAGTAAAGGCAAGGATACTAAACGCCTTCTTCACTACCCTGCCTATCTATGACTCCACTTTCAGGAACTATGAACCTGCACTCCAAGATCTTTGTTCAGCAACGCTCCTCAGGACCTTTCCATTAAGTATATTAGTCCTGCCCTGATTTGATTTTCCAAAATGGAGCACCTCACATTTTTCTGAATTAAACTCCATCTGCCACTCCAAAGCCAATTTGTTTGAAGTCCCATTGTAATCTGAGGTAACCTTCTTCCCTGTCCACTGCACCTCCAATTTTGGTATCTATGTAAAGTCACTGACCATGCCTCCTATATTCACATAGAAAACATTTACATAAATGAAGAAAAGCAGTGGACCCAGAAACGATCCTTACAGCATATTGCTCATAGAACATAGAACATTAAAACACAGTACAGGCTCTTCGGCCCTCAATGTCGCGCCGACCTGTCATACCAATCTGAAGCCCATTTAACCAACACTATTCCATGTACGTCCATTTGCTTGTCCAATAACGACTTAAATGTACTTAAAGTTGGTGAATCTACTACCGTTGCAGGCAAAGCATTCCATACACGGACTACTCTCTGAGTAAAGAAATTACCTCTGACATCTGTCCTATATCTATCACCCCTCAATTTAAAGCTATATCTCCTCGTGCTCGCCGTCACCATTCTTGGAAAAAGGCTCTCCCTGTCCACCCTATCTAACCATCTGATTATCTTGTATGTCTCTATTAAGTAACGTATCAACCTTCTTCTCTAACGAAAACAGCCTCAAGTCCCTCAGCCTTTCCTTGTAAGACCTTCCCACCATACCAGGCAACATCCTAGTAAATCTCCTCTGCACCCTTTCAAAGCTTCCACATCCTCCTTATAATGTGGGGAACAGAACTGTACACAATACTCTAAGTGCAGCCTCACTAGAGTTTTGTACAGCTGTAGCATAACATCATGGTTCCGGATTTCGATCCCCCTGTTAATAAAAGCTAAAACCCTGTATGCCTTCTAAACAACCCCGTCAACCTGGTGGCAACTTTCAAGGAAATGTGTACCTGGACACTGAGATCTCTCTGCTCATCTACACTACCAAGAATCATACCATTAGCCCAGTACTTTGCATTCCAGTTACTCTGACCAAAGTGAATCACCTCACACTTGTCCGCATTAAACTCCATTTGCCACCTCTCAGCCCAGTTCTGCAGCTTATCTAAGTCTCTCTGTAACTTACAACATCCTTCGTCACTATCCACAACTCCACCAACCTTCGTGTTGTCTGCAAATTTACTAATCCATCCTTCTACGCCCTCATCCAGGTAGTTTATGAAAATGACGAACAACAGTGGACCCAACGCCGACCCTTGCGGTACACTACTGGCAACTGGACTCCAGGATGAACGTTTCCCATCAATCACCACTGTCTGCTTTCAGCGAGCCAATTACTGATCCAAACTGCTTTATCTCCCACAATCCCACCCTTCCGCATTTTGTACAATAGTCTACTGTGGGGAACCTTATCGAACGCGTTGCTGAAATCCATATACACCACATCAACCGGTTTACTCTCACCTATCTGTTTGGTCACCTTCTCAAAGAACTCAATAAGGTTTGTGAGGCACGACCTACCCTTCACAAAACCGTGCTGACTATCCCTAATCAAATTATTCTTTTCTGGATCATATCTCTTATAACCTTTTCCAACACTTTACCAACAACTGATGTAAGGCTCACTAGTCTATAATTACCAGGGTTGTCTCTACTCCCCTTCTTGAACAGGGGAACCACATGTGCTATCCTCCAGTCTTCTGGCACTATTCCTGTAGACAATGATGATTTAAAGATCAATGCCAAGGCTCGGCAATCTCTACCTTGGCTTCCCAGAGGATCCTGGGATAAGTTCACTGGGCCAAATGGGTTTTATCTATTTTCACACTCTGCAAGATTTCTAATACCTCTTCCTCATGAGCCTTAATCCCACCTAGTCTAGTAGCCTGTATCTCAGTAATCTCAACAACATTGTCATTTTCTAAAGGGAATACTGTTGAAAAATATTCATTTAGTGCTTCCCCTATCTCCTCTGACTCTACACACAACTCCCCACTACTATCCTTGATTGGCCCTAATCTTATTCGTCATTCTTTAAATACCTATAGAAAGCCTTAGGGTTTACCCTGTTTCTATCCGCCAACAATTTCTCATGTGTCCTCCTGGCACTTCTGAGCTCTTTCTTTAGGACTTTGCTGGCTATTTTGTAACCCTCAAGCGCCCTAACAGACGCTTCACATCTCATCCTAACATAAGCCGCCTTCTTCCTTTTGAAGAGAGATTCCATTTCCTTTGTAAACCACAGCTCCTGCACTCTACAGCTTCCGCCCTGCCTGACAGGTATATACTTATCTCGGACAAATAGGACCTTTTTCTTGATCTTTGAGGGTCCCTATTCTCTGCCTGCTTACTCGTTTATCCTTAGTGTATTTCTGGAATCTCTGGATTCTCTGGGAACCTATTTCCCAAAGCTCTCTCATGTCCCGTTTTTGCTCTCCTGGTTTCCCTCGAGGAGACTCCGACTGCCCCTATACTCCTCCAGGAATTTACACAAACCCAGCTGTCTGCACCTGCCGTATCGCTCCTTCATTTTCTTGACGAGACTCTCAATTTCTCTCGACAGGCAGCATTCCCTACACTACCTATTAAGGCCTTAACAGGAACATACTGTCTGTGTACTCTCGTTGTTGCAGGCCTATGGACGCAATGGCAGATGAGGACAAAGAAGCAATCATTCTCAGTAAAGAGGTGGTGTTGGGAAAGATAACAGCCGAAAGGTAGATGGGTCTCCTGGCCGTGATGGAGTGCATCCCAGGGGACGTTAACAGATGGCAGTGGGTAAATAGCAAATGCACTCGTGATAATTCACTAAAATTTGCTGGACTCTGGGACAGCTCTGACAGATTGGCAAGCTACAAATGTGATGCGAATATTTTAAAATGGACCTGTTAGCATAACTTCTTTGGTGGGGAAAATGCCCGATCTCTTAAGGAAGAAATAGTGAGCTATGTGGATAGAAATTATCTCATTGAGCAGACACAGCATCGATTCATGAAAGGTAGACTTCACTAAGATGAGTGGTAGAGCAATGTGTGCCGAGGCCACTGTAAGTCTGCACAGGGATACAGATAGGCTATGTGAGTGGGTAAGGATCTGGCAGATGAAGGACAAGATTGGGAAACGTGAAGTCATCCATTTTGGTCAGACTAACAGCAAACTGATGATGAAATGGTGAAAACTTGCAGCATGCTGCTGTGCAGAGGGAGCTGGGTGTCCTTATGCACGAATCACAGCAAGTTGGTTTTCAGGTACAGCAGGTAATTAAGACAGTGAAGGGAATATTGTCCTTCATTGCTAGAGGGATGGTTATGCTGCAGCTGTACAGGGTGCTGGGGAGGCTACACCTGGAGTACTGTGTACAGGTTTGGTCCCCTTACATTCGCAAAGATGTACTGACACAGGAGGGAGTGTAGAGGAGGGTCACTAGTTTCAGTCAGGATTTCAGAGGGTTGGCGGATGCAGAGAGATTGAGGAAACTGGTAGTATACTCATTGGAATTTCGAAATATGGGAGGTTGGATGGGAAAAAAAATAAAATTATGAACGGAGTAGATAAGATAGAAGCAGGGAGGTGATTTCCGCTAGGGGTCGCTTAAACTAGGGAGCAGAGCATCAAAATAAGGGGGTATCAGATTTAGGACGGAGTTCAGGATGGACTTCTTCAGCTAAATCTGTGAATCTGTGGAATTTGCTGCTGAGTGCAGCAGTTTAGGTTATCGACTTGACTATCGTTAGGTCAAAAGGTAGATTTGTGAACAGGAAAGGAATTAAGGGTTATGGTGAGAGAACAGGAAAGTGGAGCAGAGGCCATGAAAAGATCAGCCCTGATCTTATTAAATGGAAGAGCAGGCTTGAGGGGCCATGTAGCCTACTCCTGCTCCTCTTTCTTATGTTCTTATGTTCCCACTTTCCAGCCTGGGAATAGCAAAGGAATACCTTGTACTGTCAAAATTCGCCTTTGTCCAATTTAGAACACCATTTAGATCTGGTCTATTATTTTCTGTAACTATTTTAAAACTAGTAGAATTATCAAAGAACCCTGACAGCGTGGAAGTAGGCCATTCAGCTCATCACAACCACACGGACCCTCAGAGACTCCTACCTTACCACTGCATTCCCCATGGCTAATCCACCTAGCGTGCACATCCCTGAACAATATGGGCAATTCAGCCTGGAATATCCACACAACCTGCATATCTTTAGATAATGGGAGGAAACCAGAGCAAATAGACGAAACCCACGCAGATAGTAACAACAAGGTGATGATCCCTTTCTTATTTCCCAGTTCCACCAAAATAACTTCACTGGACGTACTCCCAGGAATATCCTCCCTCAGCACAACTGGAATGCTACCTCTAAACAAAAAGGCCACTCCGCCTCCTCTCATGTCCCCCTTCCTATCCTTCCTCTTGCATCGATACCCTGGAACATTACGCTGCCAGTCCTACCCATCTCTGAGCAACGTTTCTGTAATACCCATGATATCCCAGTGCCACATTCAAAACCATACCCTGAGCCCATCTGCCTTCCCTGGCAGGCCTCTTGCATTGAAGTAAATGTAGTGTAACTTGTCAGTTCCACCTGGTTCTGTGCCTTGCCCTTGCCTGTCTTGACTGTCTGACTTCTGAACTGTACCAGCCTCAGACTTACCTCTTTTATCACTATCTCTTTGGGTTTACCCTTACTGGATTAATGCCACCTGAGTAACACTAGCAAATCTCCCTGCCTGGATATTAGACACTTTCCAATTCAGGTACAATCCATCCTTCTTATGCAGGTCAACTCTACTCCAGAGGAGCTTACAATGATCAAAAGATGTGAATCCTTCTGCCCTACACCAGCTCCTTAGCCAATCATTCATCCCCTCCATCCTGCTATTCCTACTCTCACTAGCATGTAGCACCAGAAGTAATGCAGATATTATGGTCGAGGACCTACTTTTTTATATTCCAGGCTAATTTGCTATATTCTCTCATCAGGACTTCATCTCTTCCCCTTCCTATGTCATTGGTACCAATGTACAATGACCTCTCACTGGTCATTCTTCCCTTTGAGAATATTCTGCTACCTGTCCGAAACATCCTTGATCCTGACACCAGGGAGGTACCACCCCATTCTGATGTCTGTCAGCTACAGAAAGGGCAGTCTGTGCCCAACTACAGAGTCCCTTATCATCCTTGAGCGTTTGGAATCTGATATACCTCTCATTATAGTCGAGCCAGTCTCAGTAGCAGTAACTTGGCTGTCAGTGCAAAATTCCCCTGAGAGTCTATGACCACCTACATTATCCAAAATAGTATACTTGTTTCAGATGGGGATAGCCACAGGAGACTCCTTCTCTACCTACCTCCCTCTCCTACCTTTCCGAGAGGTAACCCATCTACCTGACTGTATCGGCAGTTTTTCGGCCTGAAACTGCCACCTATCACACATCCTGACTTTTGTAAATTCTTCATTACCATTAAGCACCGCTCCATCTGATCCATGTGATCCAAGAGGATTTGCATCACTTCCTGTAGGCTATCCTCAGGATCATTCAAACTCCCCCTACTCTCCTCCAGGAAGTGTACATCACTGTACGAATGGCCATCTCTGCACCTTAATCTGTAGACCCAGAAAAAGGCAGAGTCTTACAGCTTTACAAAAGACTACTCTCGAATACATTAGTACCTGTATTTTACATTTAAAACATTCAACCAAAAGATCATAACAGAGGCACTTAAACTAGTAAACACTCACCCTACTGAATGTTGCAGATTTGAAAAAGTAAAACAGAGTAAGATTTACCTTTGAAGAGACTGAAACCCACTGAGCTGATCCCCGGCTGTGAGTCACAGACATACAGCACGGAAACAGACCCTTCAGTCAAACTCGTCCATACCGACCAGTTTTCCGAACCTAATCTCGTCCCATTTGCCAGCACTTGGTCAATATCCCTCTAAACCCTTCCTATTCATATACTCATCCAGATGCCGAATAAATGTTGCAATTGTACCAGCCTTCACAACTCCCTCTGGCAGCTCATTCCATAAACACAACACCGTCGCATGAAAAAGTTGCCCCTTAGGTCCCTTTTATATCTTTTCCCTCACACTAAATCTATACCCTCTAGTTCTAGACTCCCCCACTCCAGTGAAAATCCCTTGTCTATCTATCTGATCCATGCTCATGATTTTATAAACCTTTGAGATCACTCCTCAGCCTCTGACGCTCCAGGGAAAACAGCCCCAGCCTGTACAGCCTATCCCTATATCTCAAATTCTCCAACCCTAGCAACATCCTTATAAATCTTTTGTGAACCTTTCAAGTTACACAACATCTTTGTGATAGGTGGAGAACAGAATTGCGCACAATATTGCAAGAGTGGCCAAACCAATGTCCTGAACAGCCGCAACATGACCTCCCAACTCTCTTACTCAATACTCTGACTAATCAACGAAATCATACCAAACACCTTCACTATCCTATCTACCTGCGCCTCTACTTTCAAGGAGCTATGAACCTGCACAGCAAGGTCCCTTTGTTCAGCAACACTCCCCAGGACCTGACCATGACGTGTATCAGTCCTACTAAGCTTTGCTTTTCCAAAATGCAGCACCTCGCACTTATCTGAATTGAACTCCCTCTGCCACTCCTCAGCCTATTTGCCTATTTGATCAAAATCCCATTGAAATCTGAGGTAACCTTCTTCACTGTCCTCTACACCTCCAATTTAGTGCCATCTACAAACTTACTATCTATACCTCCCGTGTTCACATCTAATTCATTTATATAAATGATGAGAAGTAGTGGACCCAGCACGATCCTTGTGGCACTCCACTAGTCACAGGCCTCCAGTCTGAAAAATAATCATCCATCACCACCACACTCTGTCTTCTGCCTTTGAGCCAGTTCTATATCCAAATGGCTACTTCCGTGAGATCTAACCTTGATAACCAGTCTCCCATGGGGAACCTTGTCGAACACCTTACTGAAGTCCATATAGATCGCATCTACTACTCTTCTCTCATCAATCCTCTTTGTTACTTCTTAAAAACCAGATCGAGTATGTGACACATGATTTCCCATGCAGAAAGTTATGCTGACTATCCCTAATCAGTCTGTGCTTTTCCAAATACACGCAAATCCTGTCGCTCAGGGCTCCCTCCAACACCTAGTCTAGCACAGCATCTGTAGTTCCTGGGCTTGTCCAAACTGCCTTCGTTAAATAGTAGCGCCGTATTAACCAACCCGCAGTCTTCTGGCACCTCAGCTGTGACTATCAATAATACAAAAATCTCAGCAAGAGGCCCAGAAATCACTTCCCTCGCTTCCCACAGAATTTTAGGGTACAACTGATCAAAGCCTGGGGATTGATCCATCCTTTATGCGTTTCCAGACATCCCGTACTCTGTAGTATGGACATTTTTCAAGATGTCACCATTTATTTCCCCACATTCTACATCTCCCGTGTCCTTCTCCACAGTAAATACTGATGCAAAATATTGCATCTTGATAAAACAAACGAGGGCAGGACTTACACTAATTAAAAGTAAGGCTTTGAGTAGTGATATGGAACAAAGAGACTGAGAGGTACAGGTCTTCTTAGTCTGTGTCACATGTAGACAGGGTGATTAAGAAGGTGGTTAGCACACTTATCTTCATTGCTCAGACCTCTGAGTACCAGAGTTGGGAATTTAGGTTGAGGCTGTACAGGATGCTGGGGAGGCCTCTTCTAGAATACTGTGTCCAGTTCTGGTTGTGCTGTGATAGGAAGGATATTATTAAATTGGAGCGGATTCGGAAGAGACTAACCGGGATGTTGCCATGAATGGAGGGATTGTGTCACAAGGAGAAGCTGGATAGGCTGGGATGCTTTTTCACTACAGCGTAGGAGGTTGAGGGATGACCTTAAAGGATTATAAAACCATGAAGCGTGTAGATAAGGGGGAGGGGGGGATTCAAGACCTGGGTGCATACAATTTGAAAATAGAGGAGAAAGGTTTAAAAAATAAATTGGTGATTTATTTTTACCTTTACATGTGTGAAGTGAACTCCCAGAAAAAGAGGCAGCTGTGAATACAATTACAATGTTTAAAAGACATTTAGACAAGTCCATAAATAGGAAATATTTGGATGAATGTGGACCAAGCGGAGGCAGGTGCGATTAGATTAGTTGGGAATTATGGTCAACACGGACTGGTTTAACCACAGGGTCTGTCTCTGTTCTGTATCATTTTAAGACTCAAACTCTCGCTATCTCTGAATTCCTCCATGCTCACAACTCCCCAGATCACTGTCACCTCATCCAGACTAAACTCTTCCTTATCTCTAGAAATCCTCTCTCGCCTCAGAACCATCACTATCTCTGGTATCACAAGCATCTCTGTAACATCCTCCAATTGCCTCCCATCTCATCACCCACCCTCACGATCTCTAATCTTGACAACCCCCACAAATCTGTCCTTCTCCACAGTAAACACTGATGCCACTCGTTTAGTATCCCCCCCAACAACTCCATCTCCTGTGTCTTCACACATAGGCTGCCTTGCTGATCTTTGAGGTGGCCTATTCTCTCTCTAGTGACCCATTTGCTCTTAATGTATTTGTAAAAACCCTTTCCCTATTCGCCAAAGCGGTCTCCTGTCCCCTTTTTGCCTTACTGATTTTCCCCTCTTTCCTTAAACTGATGCCCTCTAGTCTGTGATTGCCCAACCCTGGGGAAAAAAGACTGAGTACATTCATTCGGTCCATGCCTGTCATGATCTTATACACTTCTGTCAGATCCCCCTCAACCTCATACAGGCTAAAGTAAAATATCCCAGCTTGTCCAAACTCTCCCTATAACTCAGACTATTGAGACAGTAACATCCTTGTATATGTCTTCAGCCGTCTTTCCAATTTAATAACACACTTCCTATAGTAAATTGAAAGGAAAACTGAACATTACGCTACCAGTATGGCCTCACCAGCATCCTATTAACTGTAACGTAATTCCCTGATTTCGATACTCAGTGATATGCACTGCTGAAGGCCAGTGTGTCAAAAGCTTTCGTCATTGTCCTGTCTACCTGTGAATCAACTTTCAGAGAACCATGCACCTGTAACATCTCTGTAACATTCTTGCCTCTATACTCGAAGGATGTTTGTGATTTTTGGATTGGAATAAATGCAAAATATTACATCTTGGTAAAACAAACGAAGGCTGGACTTAGACTGATTAAAAGTTGGGCCTCGGATAGTGATATGGAACAAAGAGACCGAGGGGTTCAGATCTTTGAACTATGTGTCACATGCAGACAGGGTGGCTCAGAAGGGGTTTAGCACATTTGCCTTCATTGCTCAGATCTTTGAATATAGGCGTTGGGACATTATGTTGAGGTTGTACAGGATGTTGGGGAGGCCTCTTCTGGAATACTGTGCCCAGTTCTGCTTGTGCTGTTATAGGAAGGATATTATTAAATCGGAGCAGGTTCAGAAGAGATTTACCAGGATGGTGATGGGAACGGAGGGATTGAATTATAAGCAGAGTCTGGATAGGTTGGGTCCTTTTTCACTGGAGCACAGGAGGCTGAGGGGTGAACTTATTAGAGGTTTATAAAATCCTGAAGAGTTTTGGTAATGTGAACAGCAGGTGCCCTTTCCAGGAGGGGTTGCGATTCAAGATTGGGGACATCCTTTTCTCAAATTAAAAAGTAAGGCTTTAAAAAGAAGTTCCGATGTTATTTTTTGTTTTTGCACAAGAGTGGTTCACATGTGGAATAAACTTGCAGAGGACGTGGTAGATGTGAATGCAATTACAATTTCAGGGTGTCACAGTGGCTCAACGGTTAGCACTGCTACCTCTCAACACCAGGGACACAGGCTCAATTCCTGTATTGGGTGACTGTCCATGTGGAGTTTGCATATTCTTCCCCATGACAGTGTGGGTTCCTCCAGGTGCTGCCGTTTCCTCCCACAATCCACAGATGTACAGGGGAGGTGACCTGACCGTGCTCAATTGCCCATAGTGTTCAGGAATGATTGGGTTGAGTGAATTAGTCGGGGTAAATGTAGAGCAAAAGGGTAGGGGAATGGGATTCTAATAGGAAAAAAACATTTGGACCCGTATATCAACAGGGAATGCTAGGATGGACTTGGACCAAGTGGAGGCAGGTGCGATTAGTTCAGTTCGAATTTATGGTCGACACGGACTGGTTGGACCACATGTTCTGTGTCGATGCTGTGTAACTTTATGACTCGTTACCTCTGTAAATTCCTCTATGTTTGGAACTCTCCCTATCAGTGCCATCTCATCCAGCCTTACAAATATTCCTCATCTCTATAATTCCACTCCAGCCTCAAAATTCAAAAACCTCTATCACAAATCTCTCTATCTCTGTAACATCGTCCATCCTCACAATCCTTTCCAACTTGCATCTCCTCCAGCTTCATTATCCTCCCCCTGTCTAATCCCCTCCAGTCTCTCAAAGCTCTGCTATATGTGCCTTTCTTTATTTCCAGCTTTCAGGATGCCCAATGTTTATTTCTCACTTGATGATTGCCCTTTACAATTCCTGCGCTGAGCTTCTGAATTTCCTCTTAAATCTCTGCGTCTCACTTTCCTCCCAAGAAAATCGACCAATCATGTGTCATCTATTCTAGTATCACCGTTTCTGACCTGATGTCCAATGGAGCCTGTCATATTCCTATAATAAACATCTCAGCGGTCTACAGAACAGAAAAACGCTCTGGTGGTCCATCGAATCTGAGAGAAAGAAAACTACGACTGAAAACTACCACCATACTATTATCCTCCTCTATTTTCCAGTACATGTGGAAAAGTGTCATCTATCATGGCATAGCAAGTGCACACTAAATACATCTCAAATGATTTCGGGATTTGTGTCTCCCACCCTCACAGACAGTGAGGTTTAGTGCAAGTGTTGCTCGATGATGACATCACCCACAGGAACACAGAGCAGCTGGGTCTGTGCAAACCAGAGTTTGCCCACACATTGGGAAGGATGGCAGGGTCCCTGAGAGGGGGCACAGGAGAGTTACCAGGATGGTTCAAGGAATGGGGGATTTTAGTTGCAGGGACATGGGTGTTGTTAATACATATCAAGAATATCCATCTACAATAGATGGACTCTTGTTCTCAACCTCTCCCCTTGCCTGGGCTGTGGTAACCTTCAGGTTAAACCACCACCAGACATCTCTCCCTAATGAGAGAGCAGCCCTATGGTCTGGTAGGACAATGCTGACTTTACCTTTTACACAGTGATGCCACTGTGCATCGGGGGTGGAGAGAGGGAATGCTGAAGGTGGTGGATGGGACACCACTCAGGCACAGTGCTTTGTCCTGGAGGATGTTCGCTTTCTTTAATACTGTTGAGGGCTGCACTGATGAAGGCAAGTGGAGAAGGTTCCAACACGATCCTGATGTGTACCTTATAGAGAGCAAACAGACACTGGGGAATCAGGGGTTTGGGGAAACTGAGGTGTTCTCGTTGTAGCAAAGGAAATTGAGGGGAGCTGAGAGACAAGTGCTTACAAAACATATACAACAGGATGTTAAACCTTGCACTCATCAACTCATCATAAAAGGATTACTGGACACATATTTAAGATTTTGGGGAGATCTATTGACAGGACGGTTTGATTCAAAGGAGAATTTTTATGCAGAAAATGGAATTGAGCTGGAACAAAATACTCACACACAGTGCAAATATCCAGGTCCTGAGGTCCTGATGAATGGAGTAATTCAATCAGAGTTTGGCATTACAGTTACTGAGATTGCCATCTGAATATCCACCTGTAGTATCCTGTAATACAAATTTATAAAATCTGTCACTGTCAGTTCAGGTTAGAAACTCACACCATCCCCTCCTCCTGGTCCAGGATGACTGTACATATTACCCCTTGTGGAGGTCAGTAGTCAGTTCAGGGGGAAATCTGTGTGGGTTTCTATGATTTTCCAACTTGGGACTTCATGTGACTGAACAGGGCAGATCTTTGACACATGGGACAGAATGTTCCAAGAGTCAGTGAGATTTGGAGAGCAGGATTTCCTTCCTTTTCTTTCCTTCCGTTCTGCCGCTGTGCCTCATCAATAAGACATGGGGGGGGGGGGGGGGTGAAAGGCTCATGCAGCTCGATGGGCAAGTTGTCTCCATTCTGACCAAAGGGCAGCAAGATCCTCCCAGTCATTCCAAAGAGTCTCTCTGAAAAGACAGCAACTCAGCATGCTTCCCACTGCCTGGTGCTCCCTGGAAAGATTTAGAAGAATGAGGGGGGAGTCTCCTAGAAAATGTAGAACAGTAAAATTCCAAAAGGATTATAAACAGTTTACAGAGATGGATTCGGAGAAGTGGACAAGTTGGTAAATGGAGCATAACTTGGGATAATGTGAAGTTGTTCATTTTGGAGGAGGTAATAAAAGAACAGAGGACTATTTAAATGGTGGAAACTGTAGAAAGCTGCAACACAAAAGGGACCCAGGGGGTAACTGTGCAGGAAACACAGAAAGCTAGCACACAGTTACAACAGGTCATCAGGAAGGGGAATGGAATATTATTCCTGATTTCAGGGGATTTGCAGTATAAGCGTTTGGAGTATATACCTGAGAGCCACTTTATATATGCGAGTGAGACCACATATGGAGTAATGAGAGAAATTTTGGTCCCTTTATTTAAGGAAATACATCACTTCATCGGAAGCATTCAGAGAAGATTTACTGGGATGATCCCTGGTTTGCAGGGACTATCTTTTAAGAAAAGGCTGAAGAAGTTGGGACTGGACTCATTGGATTTGGGGGAGAATGAGAGGCGATCTTATTGAAACATAGGCTTATTAAGGGGTATGTCAGGGTAAATACTGAGAGGATGTGTCCCATCATGAGGGATCCTAGAACCAGATTCTGGGTCAGTTGCAGAATCAAGGGTTCTGTTTTAGATTTGTCAACTTTAATGCAACACAGACATGGGTAAGGGGTTTCAGTAGCAATGGAGCTGGGGTGAGGTGGAGAAAAGCAACATTTTAGAGATTGGAATTCCAGGTGTTTGCAATTGTGTAGATGTCTGATCAGAAGGTTACCTTGGGGTCAGAACATGAGAGCAATATTGTTAAGTTCTGCCTCAGGCATTTCCCAGTAAGAGGGAGGGGCTGAGCAGTAAGGGAAAGTAATTTGTAATAGCAACTGAAGGCAATGGGTTTAACCATTGCAGTGTTTCAGTGGAGGAAATTGCAGCCAATCGAGTGGTAAGCAGTTTGATGAATGAGTAACAGTGGAGCAATAGAGAGGGATGATAGGGAGAGAGAGCTGGGCATCGTCAGTGTACATGTGAAACCAATACGATGTCACCTCCTGGCAGTGTGTAGGTGAGATACAGGAGGGGACAAAGATAGATCCTGGATGGACACCACAGATGAGGAATTCAGAAAGGAAAGGGAGAGTGGAGATGGAGCAGGATTTTCCAACAACCTTGAGGTCAAGTATTAGTTCTTAGCAGAATTGGAGAGAAGGACATAACCAGAAAAGACAGACAGAACAACGAAAAATATTTGTGAATTGGGGAGGGGGAGTGATGAGGAGGGGCCCGACTCCAAAACTGCTATTTCTACATCAGTGACATCACCCAACTCCACCCTAGTCTCAGCCCATTTACTGAAATACTCGTCCATCCCTGTGTTATCTCCAGACTACGTTATCCAAACACAGTCCTGGCCAGCCTCCCACATTCAACTTACATATAATCCCAAGAGTATCGAAAACCCTCCTGCCCGAGTGCTCACTTGCACCAAAACTTGTTGATTCATCAAAAGGCTCCTTCCAAGCAACAATTTAAAATTCTCTCCCTTGATGTAATTCCTGGCTGTGAACATCCCTGTCTCCCTGAACCACACAACCTGAGAGACCTCGACAACTCATTTTCTTTCAGACTCCCAAAGATGCATTTATGTATTGCTTCACCAGTCTGGCTGTTTCGACACGGTCAAGGGAACAAAGTCTGGAAATCGCACCCTGACCCTCTCAGACTGGCCTCCTCCTTTAATGTATTCCTGAAAACCTGCTTATTTGGCAATACTTTTGATCACCTGACCTAATATCCCCATCTGTGGCCTTATGTCAGAAATTCTCAATTTCTGTGAAATTATAAAAATGATAAAAATACAAACCGTTGTTGATTTGCACACACATTGTCAACTCTTCACTGTCACTGAGTGAATAATCTGTAACATCTCTTACCCAAGTCACCACACCAACTGCAGCTGTACAAGGAAGTCAAACATCACCCTCTCCACAGGCAATGGGGCTTTGGCATTAATCACTGGTGTCTGTGGAGAGAGAAACACATAGTTGATATTTCAGGGAGTGCTAAATGCATTACAGGAAGTGAGAATGTTGCAGAATTTGATGGTCAGAAATGGAAGGAAAATGCACTCTTTTGTTGAAAAAAAGATTTATTCACTGGCAAAGATACTGTGGAAAATTTAGTCCGTTGAGAGAGCAGCACATTGTCAGGGGTTGGGCAGCAGAGGAAAATTAACTTACAAAAGGTCTGTGAAAGTAACAGTAAAACACTAAACAAGCCAAACAGCCTGTGCCCAAAGACTTTAACTCCCCTTCCTGCTCCACCAAAGATATGCAGGTCCTGGGCCATCTCCACCGCCAAATCCCAGGCATCTGATGGCTGGATGAAGAACGCCTCATCATCTGTGTTCAGATCCTCCAATCACATGGGATCAATGTGGATTTCACCAGTTTCCTCATTTCCACTCCACCCACCTTATCCCAGATCCAGCCTTCCAACTCGGCACTGCCCTTTTGACCTGTCCTACGTTTCCATCTTCCTTCCCACCAATCAGCTGCTGCCTGACCTGCTGTGCTTTTCTAGCATCACACTCTTTGACATTGAAAACATCCTGACTCTGACACTGTGTAAATCCTGCCCTATCACTCCCTGCCAAGGAAGGCTGTGCATGCGTCCCCCTACAGCTTGCCCCTCTCAAAGTTGGCAGCCACACACATGTCCCGTGGATCACTGCCTCCAATAAAGATGGCGGCGATCACTCACACCTTTCACCATTTGAAGCATTTTCCCGTTTGCCACAAACACAGGCCTGGGATTTTCAAATTTGTGTTTTCCGATGTGCACTAAGTTCTGTAAAACGTCTCAGCCCGTTCCATTAAAATTTCCTTCTCTTCCTGATCAATATGTCTTTCCTTAACCATGCCCTGCACCTTCACACATTTCCAATGCCTTGATCACAACATCACAGTGCTGCCAGTGAAGCTTATCACGTGGTATCACTTTATTCCTGATGAAGGGCTTTTGCCCGAAACGTCGATTTTGCTGCTCCTTGGATGCTGCCTGAACTGCTGTGCTCTTCCAGCACCACTAATCGAGAGGCTTATCACGTGGTTGAGTGTAGCCACGCCCCTCATTCACTCAGACCAACCGGCACTACCTTGTCTTTCAGCACCGTCCCCATCCTTTTATTGGTCCTGCACTGAGATCAATCACCAGAGGCCCTTTGTGGGCTGGAGCATGCTCAGTGCTTCCTGCTTTTGCTGCTGTTTATCAGGTATAAGAGAGAGAGTGTTCATTCCTGTTTCTCCTAATGTCAGACATTAACAACAACGACCTGCATTGTATGGAGCCTTTCACACTGACAAATCTCCTAAAGTGCTTCACGAATGCTGGAAATGTTGATTAAAGAGAACAACTTTAAGATACATCTTTGAGGAGTATAGAGGGGGTTGGGAAGGATATTTAAGAGATTTTTAGATCAGACAAACCGTCTAAAGAGCAACCCACCCAGACCAATTCCCCTACATCTAACACGACGGGCAATTTAGCATGGCCAATTCACCTAACCTGTACATTTTTGGACTGTGGGAGGAAACCGGAGCACCCGGAGGAAACCCACGCAGACACTGGGAGAATGTGCAAACTCGACACAGACAGTTGCCTGAGGTGGGAATAGAACCCGGGTATCTGGCGCTGTGAGGCAGCAGTGCTAACCACAATGCCACCGTGCCGCCCATCTGCAACTCTGTCCTCTGCAGCTCCAATCATGGAGTGATGTCTGTGGAGAACAGCTTACGACGTAGACAGTTAGTGGCTAACCGTAGTTTAGCAACCCCATGTCCTAGCCCCCCTACCCCACACACCAGTCCTTGTTCTCACAGCCTGTCATTACACACTACCTATGGTTAGCCACTAACAGCTAGTAGCCCTCCCCCAGCTAGATCGTTATCCACTCCTTTATCCAACCCTTCTTCTCGCTCTATTCCCACCTATCCTTTAATCCTTACATCCTCCCCTAAACCCTTCCCTCTGCATATAAACCAACATTTTTTTCTCTCAGTATCAGTTCTGAGGAAGGGACACCGGATCTGAAATGTTAACTCTGATTTCTCATCACAGATACTGCCAGACCTGCTGAGCTTTTCCAGAACCTCCTGGTTGTTTTTTCTGATTTACATCTTCCACAGTTTTTTGGTTCTAATTTACCGGGAGTTTGTAATTCAGGTCCCACAGCCTCTGTCCCAGTCTCTGCTGTCTCTCCCAACCCCACCCAGTGACACGGCACCTGCACAGCTCATGGACCTGTGTCATCTTGCTGGCCACACCCCTCATTCACTCCCATTGGCTGCAGGACCACACAGACTCTCCTCCCATTGGTCTGGAGCTGCCGTCAATCAGCCAGGCCCCATTGTGATGAGAGTGGAGGGCTAATCCCTCTCTCTGCCCTGGGATGAGCTTCATCATTCACAGTGAATGGGGCAGTACCACAGAGCACAGGGCCTGGGGGCTATTCAGCCCATTGGGGCTGTACTCTCTCCCTCTGGAGATGCTGCAAATCTGTCCCAAATCCCCTCCTATTTGCCCACAGCCCCCCAAATCTTTCCTTAAAAATTAAAATTCCAAGTCTCTTTCAGAATACCTGCTGAATCTGTGTCATTCAGACTGTTCCAGATGCTCAGAACTTACTGAGTACAATAATGTTCACATTTTCACTTTGTATTATTTGCCAATTACTTGAAAGTAGTTACTAAAAGTTATGACAGTGTTAACAATTCCTCTCTCTCCTCAAATTCAAGACCTTGGAACCAAATCTGCACCAGGTCAAAATCACTGTTTCACCTTCTCAGCTCCAAGGACAATTATCTGTGCTTCAGCTTGCTCTCCACAAAAGAGGAATGCATCTTAGTTTATTAACGTCATAGACATATACAGCACAGAAACAGAACTTCGGTCCAATTCATCCATGCCAACTAGGAATCCTAAACTACTGGAGTCCCATTTGCCAGCTATTGGCCTGTATCCATCAAAACCCTTCCTGTTCACGTACCCAATCGGATGCCTTTTAAATGTTGTGATTTTATCAGCCTCCACTACTTCATCTGGCAGCTCATTCCATACACACACCACACTCAGCTTGAAAACGTTGCCCTTAGATTCCTTTTAATCGTTGCCCTCTCAACCATGTGCTCCAGTTTTGGACCCATCTAACCTCAGGAAAAAGAACCCCGTCTGCTCACCTTATCCATGCCCCTCGTGATTTTATAAATCTCCATGAAGTCACCTCTCAGTCTTGGACTCTCCAGGGAAATTAACCCCAACCTATTCAGCCTCTCCCTGTAGCCCAAATCCTCCAAACCTGGCAACGTTTTTGTAAATCTTGTCCGAACCTTTTCACGTTTCACAACATCCTTCCCAGAACAGGGAAAATCAAACTGAAAACAGAATTCGAGAAGTGGCTTAATCAATGTATTTTAAATGTTGTAATTGTACTCTCCTTCACCCCTTCCCTTGGCAGCTCACTCCAAACATGCACTGCCCTCAAACTGTCCAACTCTGGCAAAGTCCTTGCAAACATTTTCTGAAATGTTTCAAGTTTCACAACATCATTCCTGGAACAGGGAGATTGGAACTGAAAACAGAATTCCAGAAGAGCCTTAATCAATGTCCTGTACAGCAACAACATGACGGAGAGCATAACAAACGCTGCAGTCACTCCCTTACCTACCTGTGACTCTACTTTCAAGGAACTATGAACCTGCACTCCAAGGTCTCTTTGTTCAGCAACACTTCCCAGGACCTTACCAGTAAGTGTATAAGTCCTGCCCTGATTTGTCTTTCCAAAATCCAACAGCTAACATTTATCTCAATTGAACTCTATCTGCCATTCCTTGCTCCACTGGCCCATCTGATCAAGATCCTGTTGTATTCTGAACTAACCTTCTTCGCTGTCCACTACACCTCCAATTTTGGTGTCTTGTGTAAAGCTACTAACCATATCTCATATATTCACATCCAAGTCATTTATATAAGGACCCAATAATTGATCCTTGTAGCACACTGCTGCTCATAGTCCTCCAGTCCACAAAGCAAATCTCCATCATCACCCTCTGTCTCCTACCATCAAGCCAGTTTCGTACCCAAATGGCTTGTTCCCCTTCATTCCATGTTATGTAACCCTGCTAACCAGTCTGCTTTGTGGAATCTTGTCGAATGTCCATATAAACAACGTTCACAGCCTGGTTTAATCAATTTTCTTTGTCACTTTAAAACATTCAGTCAAGTTAGTGAGACACGATTGTGCACGTACAAAGCCACATTGAGAACAGTCAATGATTATTCCTTACTTTTCCAAATAGATGGATATCCTGTCCCTCAGAATCCTTTCCAACAACTTGCCTGCCACTGACTTCAGGCTCACTATTCTCTTGTTCAATGGCCTCTCCTTACCACCTTTTAAAAATAATGGCACCTCATCTGTCGCTATCAATGATACAAATACCTCAGGAGAGGCCCAACAGTCACTTCCCTAGATTTCCACAAAGTTCCGGGATACATCTGATCAGGTCCCAGGGCTTTATTCAACTTGATGCGATTCAAGACATCCAGTAACACCTCCACTGTAACATGGATACTTTACAAGTTCTCTCTGTTTATTTCTCCAAACTCTCGAGCTTCCATATCTTTCTCCAGTAAAAATGACGTGAAATATTTCCATATCTTTCCCACCCCTGGTGGTTCCATAGACAGCCTCGTTAATCTTTAAGGGGTCCTATTCTCTGGTCCAGTTAATCTTTTGTCTGTGATATATTTGTTTGATCTCTTTGGATTCTACTTAAACCATTTCCTGAAGCTATTTCATGTCAAACAGCATCAGCAGCAAGCAACAGAGCTAAACGATCCCACAACCAATAGATCAGATCGGAGCTCTGCAGTTCTGCCACACCCAGTTGTGAACGGTGATGGACAATTAAAAAACTCACTGGAGGAAACATCACAGATATCCCCACCCTTACTGGTGAAGGGGTCTCACACGCCCACGCACCAGATAAGATGACAGCATTTGCAGCAATCTTCAGCCAGAAGTGCAAAGTGGGATGATCCATCTCAGCCTTCTCCAGTGATTTCCAACATCACAGATGTGAGTTTTAAGCCAGTTTGATTCAGTGTAAATAACATCAATAAATGGTTAAGTAGTGCAAAGGCTACGGGCCCTACCAATATTCTGGCAATAATACTGATGGTTTGAGCTCCAGAACTTGCCACCCACCAAGCTAAGGACCGCTCCAGCCCTGGCATCGAGCGACAATGTGGAACCTTGCCCAGGGATGTTCAGCACAAAAACACAGGGCAATGCAACCCAAGCAATTTCCATCTGTCAGTCCACACTCGATCAGCAGTAAAGTGATGGAAGATGTCATCAACAGGGGTATCAAGCAGCATCTGCACAGCAATAGCCAGCTGAGTGAAACTCATTTTAGGCTCCACCAGGGTCACTCAGCTCCCGATTGTGTTACGGCCCTGATTCACAACCTGACAACCGGCTGAATCTCAGAGGTGAGGTGAGGGTGACAGCCCAGTCCCACTCCAAGATCACTATTTCTAGCTGATTCTACCCTTGTCTCAGCTCATATACTGTCATCCACCTTGTGTTATCTCCAGACGTCAGTATCCAAACACACTCCTGGCCAGCTTCCCACATTCAATCTCCCTGTAATCTTAAGAAAAACTAAATCTCTGCTGCCCAAGTACTCCCTCGTACCAAAACTTGTTGATCCATCACAAGGCTCCTATTCATAATCAACAACATAGAGCCACAGAGATGTACAGAATGGAATCAGACCCTTCAATCCAACCCGTCCATGCCAACCAGATATTCCAACCCAATTCCGTCCCACCTGCCAGCATCCGGCCCACATCCCTCAATTTAAAATTCTGACCCTTGATTTAATTCCTGATTGTGATCATCCCTAGCTTGCCGCATCACACATCCGTGAAGACCTCGACAACCCAAACTGTTCGAGACTCCCAATGATCTATTAATTCATTACTTCACCTGTGTGGCTGCTTTTACAGTTGCCAAAGCATCATTTTCTGAAATTCGCAGCCAAAACCTCACAGGTCTGCTTTCCTCCTTTAAGACATTCCTCAAAGCCTGCTTATTTGGCAATGCTTTTGGTCACCTGACCTAATATCATCAGTCTCTGACCTTATGTCTAAAGTTCCCAATAATATTTTTGTGAAATTATAAGCATGATGATAAAACTACAAACTGTTCTTGATTTGGACATTATCTTCAAATCATCACTGTTGCTGTAATGAATACTCTGTAATATCTCTTACCTAATCACATTGTGGGAGTACCTTCACCACACAAACTGCAGCTGTACAAGAAAGTCAAACATCACCCTCTCCACAAGCAACAGGGCTTTGGCATTAATCACTGGTATCTGTGGAAGGAGAAACACAGTTGATGTTTCAGGGAGTGCAAAACAGATTACAGGGAATGAAAATGGTGCAGAATTTGATAGTCCGAAATGGAAGGAAAATACACTTGCTTATTGGAAAAAAGAATTCTTGAGTGTCAAAGATTTTCCAGAAAGAAAATTAATAAGCAGCACATCGTCAGGGGCTGGGCGGCAGAGAAAAATTAACTTACAAAAATGTCTGTAAAAGTAATCGTAAAATACTAAACAGACCAAAAATACACCCATTGTTTGATACTGAGCAAGCTAGATATTGACAAAGTGCTCATAAGGGAGCCCAGAGATGAAGTAGAGCTGTAGAAGCTGTTATGATCCCACAGTCATAGAGACGTATTGCACCGACACAGACCCTTCGGTTTAACTCATCCATGCCAACCCGGTATCCGAACCTAGTCTATTCCCATTTGCCAGCACTTGGCCCATATCCCTGTAAACGCTTCCTAATCATATCATGTGTCTATTTAGATGCCTTCAACAAGTTTTAATTGTACTAGCCTCCACCACTTCCTCTGGCAGCTCATTCCACCCACTGCATGAAAGAGTTGCCCTTTAGCCCCCTTTGAATTTTTGCCCCGTTAACCCTAAAGCAATGTCCTCTACTTTTGGACATCACTACTCCAGGGAAAACACCTTGTTCATTTACCCTGTTCATGCTCCTCATGATTGTATAAATCTCCATAACATCACCGCTCAGCCTATGGCACTCCAGGGAAAACAGCCCCAGCCTTTTATGCCTCATCCTGTAGCTCAAATCCTCGAACCCTAACAACATCCTTGTAAGTCTTTTTTGAAACCTTTCAAGTTTCACAGCACCCTTCTGATAGGAGGCAGGCCAGAATTGCACACAATATTCCAAAAGTGGCCTAATGAATGTCCTGTACAGCAACATGACATCCCACATCCTATATTCAATGCTCTAGCCAATAAAGGAAAATACACTGAACACCTTCTTCATCATCCTATCTACCTGCAACTTGACTTGGAAGGACTATGAACCTGCAGTCCAAGGTCTCTTTGTTCTGCAAACGTCTCCAGGGCCTTTCCATTCAGTGTATAAGTCCTGGGCTGACAAACGTATTGCTGGAAAAGCACAGCAGGTCAGGCAGCATCCAAAGATCGGGAAAATCGACATTTCGGGCATGAGCCCTTCTTCAGCAATCCTGAAGAAGGGCTCATGCCCGCAATGTCGATTCTCCTGATCTTTAGATGCTGCTTGACCTGCTGTGATTTTCCAGCAACACATTTTTGAGCTCTGATCTCCAGCATCTGCAGTCTTCACTTTCCCCTAGAGTATAAGTCCTGCCTTGACTTGCTTTTCCAAAATGCAGCACCTCACATTTATCAAAATTAATCCGTATCTGATCAATATTTCACTGTAACCTGAGGTAACCTTCTTCACTATGCACAATACCTCCAATTTTGAATGACCTGCAAACTCAGTTACGATAGCAAGTCCTTTAAATGAATGACGAAACAAATCCAGAAATAAACATTCATTACTCTGAGTTTGAATGTACTCTGTGTAAATCCTGCCCAATGACTCTGTACCAGAGAAAGGCTGCACCTTGCCCCCTACAAAGATGGCGGCTGCGCACGTGTCCAGTGAATCGTTGCCCCGAATAAAGATGGCGGTGCTCACTCAGGCCTGCAGCCGCGCTGAGGCAATTTCCCTTTTACTACAAACACGGGACTGGGAAGTTCAATTTTGTGTTTTCCGACGTGCACAACATGCTTGTAAAACCTCTCCCCTCATAGCAATACAGTTTTTCTCCCGTTTCCCTCTGTTTATTTGTTTCTTTCCTTACCGTATCCTTTCGCTCCAAAACTTCCCGAAAATTCATTACAGCGACTCTCCGCTGCGCGCGAGGGTAACCACGTGGTTTAGTCTAGTTCTGCGCCTAGTTCACTTTGATTGGTTGGAGGACCAACCTCCCCTGGTCCTCCAGTTCCGCCCACCGTCCTTTCATTGGTCCGGTCCTGACATCAATCACCCCTGGTCCCTTTGTTGGCTCGAGCATGCACTGTGTGTCCTGCTTTCGCTGATATGTTGGATAATGTGATGGGAGAGTTCACTGAGGGGAAGGATCCCTTTGTGTGAGCTCTGCAGTAGATTTCCATTATTCATGGAGGGAATTGCCTTCCTACTCATGACTGTATAGCTGTGATTGATGAACCAATGCCAAATGATCCAGTACATAAACACACCATTTTCACAACATCTGAGATCTTCAGCACATTGTATCACACTCTTCTTTGGAGATAAAAAAAGCATGAAATGGAGCCTCAAGGAATCAGAACAGGAGTAGGGCATTCATCTCCTCCAGCTTGTTCCCCCATTCTATCAGATCATGGCTGGGCCAACCCAGACCTCAACACCTCTTTTATGCTTGATCCGCATAGCCCTCAACTGCTCAATATTTCAAAAATCTATCTGCCCTCTTTTAGAATAATTTGAGACAGAATCATAAATTCCCTACTGTGTGGAAACAGGCCCTTCAGCCCAACAAGCCAAGCTGACCCTCTGATGACGAACCCAACCAGATCCATTCCCCTTCCACATTTAACTTTCACAATTTTTGGTGCTAGAAAATTCTAGCCATTCACTGAGAGAAAAAAATTCTTTACATTTTTTACAAAATGAATGTTCCCTTATGTAATGTTTAGTTTGAGACTTCATTGGTGCTAGAAGATCGAGTCAACATCTACCCTGTCAAGCTCCTCAGAACCTTGTTTCCATAAGATCACCCCTTATATTATGTGGGTGGCACAGTGTTTAGCACTGATATCTCACAGTGCCAAAGACCTGGGTTTAATTCCTGCCTCAGGTGACTCTCTGTGTGGAGTTTGCACGTTGTCTGCGTGGGTTTCCTCCGGGTGCTCCGGTATCCTCCCACAATCCAAAAAAAGTGCAGGTTAGGTGAATTGGCAATGCTAAATTGCCTGTAGTGTTAGGTGAAGGGGTGAATGTTGGGGAATGGATCTGGGTGGGTTGTGCTTCGTCAGATCGGTGTGGACTTGTTGGGCCAAAGTGCCTGTTTCCACACTGTATGTAATCTGTTTGTCGAGATTCTATTGAATAATGACCTAACCTGTTTAGCTATTCTTGATAGGTCAACCTTTTCATCCTTGAAGCGGCTAGCTGAATTTTTTTTGAATTGTCTCCAATACTGGTTTATCCCTTATTAAATATGGGAGCTAACATTGTGTACAGTACTCCAAGTGAGGTCTCAGCAACAGCCAGTGTGGTTAACCAATCCTCACTCCATGCAAATAGGTTACCCCTGACACAGTGAGCTCCTGTATTATGCAATTAACTTTTCTATAGCACCTTATCATATGCATTTTTTAAAACCCAAATACAGAACATCATTGGATTGCCCTTTATCAGCCCTGCTTGTTATCTCCTAATTGAACTGTTGCAAATTTGTCATAGTGTCTCTTTCACAAAACCCAGTCTACAATGTTAAATGATAAGCTTTTCTAAATGTCCTGCTATTTATTACTTTAATATTCGACTCTGCCGTATTACAAACACAGACATTAAACTAACTAATCTATAGTTTCCTGATTTCTGTCTCCCTTCCCTTCTTGAACAGGTGCATCAATCCACTGGATTTTTCCTGTATCCCCTGATTCTGGAATATTCCAATTGATGCCTTGAATATCTCTGCAGTCAGTTGCCCGAAAAGTGTTTGATCCAGGCCATTAGGTCCTGTCTGCCTTTAGTCCTATTAGTTGGTCAATACTTTGTCCCTTGTAACAAAGACTGTTATAACATTTTACTTCCCATGATTAACTTGCTTATTTGCTACCTTTAGGATGATAACGGTATCCTCCTTCATGAAGATCAATGTAAAATATAGGTTTAAATGATCTGCTGTTTCCTTGTACCCATGATCAATTCCACAGTCAGAACCTCCAAGGGTTCGATGCTGACGTTAGATACTCAATTTTTATATACCTGTACAACTCTTGTCATTCATTTTTGTTTCTTGTCAATTTAATTACATGATCAGTTTTCTCCCTTTTTAGTCATCCGCGGCTATGTCATTCTTTTCCTTGTGGGTACTGCTCTTGACTGCCTTTGTTACCCACGGGCGGTTCACCTTTCTCTTCGCGTTCTCCTTTTTGCTTCAAATTAACTTTTGCTAAGAATTATGTAAAACAAAACTCATCATATTACAGTGACTGAGAATGTGATTTTTTTTAAACATTGGATGCCTTAATGTTCTCATTGGGTTTTGCAGTTTCAAAGAAGATCTGAGATCAGCTGCAAAGGAAGTGACAGCTGATTCGCTGTTAATTTCCAAAATTAATTTGAATACTTGCAAAAAGAAATTGTTTGTATTACTGTGAGAGCAGGGATCTAGCCAAATACCTATTTTAAAAAGGTAGCACAGTTGTGATGGGTTGAAGAGGGGCCTCCGATTTCAAAAGCACAATGTGATCCAAGTTGTCTTCTAATCTGTGCTGTACTAATTCTTTCTGATTGAGATGACTGGGTTGGCATGTGCGCAGGTTGTAGCAGGATCTCTGACTGCCACAAACCGATCTGGGGGAACAGCTCCTGTGTCAGTGACAGTGCTGTTGGACTAATAGAGGCAACAACATTCAGACTTCACGAAGCAACTGCGAACCAGGGCTGCAAACCCACAATTCAAAGAACTGCAGGTTAGGTGAATTGGTTATGCTAAATTGCCATAGTGTCCAGCGATGCACAGTTTCAGCGCATTAATCAGGGGTAAACATTGAGGAATAGGTTTGGTTGGGATACTCTTTGCAGGGTTGGTGTGGATTTGTTGGGCTGAAGGGCGTGTTTCCACAACGTAGGGATTCCTTGCTATGAGTAATTTTGGGGATCTAACAGAATCCTGGAATTCAGAGGGTTCACTGTTAGTTAAAATAGTATTGTGCTCTCAGCTTATGTTACCTTCTGAAGCAGTTTGAGGTAGACTGCTCTGTGCAATTTTACAGAACAGATGCTCTGGAACCAATCAGGGAACAGCTATTTTAGACCTGATAATATGATTGATTAATGAGCTCAATGTAAAAGACCCTTTTGGTAAGATGCAATGCAGCATGATAGAATCTAGCTTTAGGGTGAGGAATTTGACTCTTCAACTCGTATCTAAACTTAAAGGCAGTGACAAGGGGATGAGGTAGTAGTTCGCTAAACTGGAATGGGACTCTAGTTAGAATGTCAAAGCAGAAGAATATATTCAGTTATTTTGTTATTCTCAACAATATATATTAACTTGTAAAAGAAATGCACGATGAACAGCGGTGCATAGCTGAGGGAATTATGAGTGACATCAAATTGAAAGAAAAGATGTACAAAACTGCAAAGATGATGGTAGACAAGAAAGTTTAAAAATTTCAAACTATCGAAGGATGAACAAAACAACAGATGGAAGATATTTTGTCCCTTGTCAGAGAGACTGTTGTAACATCTTTGCTCCCCTTAATACCTTGCTTATTTCCCAGCATTAGGATGGTAACAGCATCTTCCGGATTAGTAAAATAATTGGGCAAATTAACCCACCAGTCACTCAGCCTAAAACACAGTGCTCTTGTGATTCTGTGGTAGTGTCTCCAACTTTGAGCCAGAAGGCCTGGAACTGTCCCACCTCCAGAGGTGTCATAATGCATTGAAATAGTTTGATTGGGAAAGCAATACTGAGACAAACTTCAGTAATTGAATGGACAATCTTGATGGTCTCTGAAAAATCCAAACTTGACTGATTTGTATCCTCACCTGAGGCCTGATCTCAATTAATCTGCCTCATTTAAATGGAATTGCCTTTTCTTGTGTTGAATATAATTGAAGTTTGCCCTGTCTGCATGCCCCCTTGTGCAAAACATGTTGCAATCTGTCAAAGAATAAGATTGAAAACTCAGATCAGCTGATAACCTGTTCAAGGGCTTAAACCAGTGGCCTTTTCCACTGGGACAGTAGGCGCTACAAAATTGATCCCATTTCCCATTAAACTGAGACAGGTGGTGGTGAGCTTCCTGGAATGTCTTTCACTGAAACATTTTTGAATTAAAATAAATTACTTTGGTTGCGGTGCAATTGAATTTAGAGATTTAGTGGGGAGTATCGACTGTCATTTCTTCATTTCATCGCAGAAGGAATGAGAGCAGCCCAACGCCAGCCGAAACTGCCAGATATTAAAATGCGTAACTCCACCTCATTAGCCAGTCTGACTGAGTCATACAGACTCAAACATCATGACTGGAGGTGGGCTTTTTGTGTTCACTGTGGATGCTTTTACAGAGTTCAAAATTAATGCAGAACATATTTCTTGAGAACTGAAAACAACAAATAATGAATATCACAGGAGGGAGCTGATGGCCGAGTGGTATTACTGCGAGGTAAAAACATTGACTGCAGATGCTGAAAACCAAATACTAGATTAGTGGTGCTGGAAGAGCACAGCAGTTCAGGCAGCATCCAACGAGCAGCGAAATCGACATTTCGGACAAATGCTCTTCATCGGGAATAAAGGCAGAGAACCTGAAGCATGGAGAGATAAACTAGAGGAGGGTGGGGGTGGGGAGAGAGTAGCACAGAGTACAATGGGTGAGTGGGAGAGGAGATGAAGGTGATAGGTCAAGGAGGAGGGGATGGAGTGGTTAGGTGGAAAAGAAGATAGGCAGGTAGGACAAGTCCGGGCAAGTCAAGGGGACAGTTCCTGAGCTAGAAGTTTAGAACTAAGGTGAGGTGGGGGAAGGGGAAATGAGGAAACTGTTGAAGTTCACATTGATGCCCTGGGGTTGAAGTGTTCCAAGGCGGAAGATGAGGCGTTCTTCCTCCAGGCGTCTGGTGGTGAGGGAGCGGCGGTGAAGGAGGCCCAGGACCTCAATGTCCTCAGCAGAGTGGGAGGGGGAGTTGAAATGTTGGGCCACGGGGCGGTTTGGTTGATTGGTGTGGGTGTCCTGGAGATGTTCCCTAAACTGCTCTGCTAGGAGGCGCCCAGTCTCCCCAATGTAGAGGAGACCGCATCGGGAGCAACGGATACAATAAATGATATTAGTGGATGTGCAAGTAAAACTTTCATGGATGTGGAAGGCTCCTTTAAGGCCTTGGATGGAGGTGAGGGAGGAGGTGTGGGCGCAGGTTTTACAGTTCCTGCGGTAGCAGGGGTAAGTGCCAGGATTGGAGGGTGGGTTGATTGGGGGCGTGGACCTGACGAGGTAGTTGCAGAGGGAACGGTTTTTGCGGAAAGGGGTGGGGAGGGAAATATATCCCTGGTAGTGGGGTCTGTTTGGAGGTGGCAGAAATGTCGGTGGATGATTTGGTTTATGCGAAGGTTGTTAGGGTGGAAGGTGAGCACCAGGGGCGTTCTGTCCTTGTTACGGTTGGAGGGGTGGGGTCTGAGGGCAGAGGTGCGGGATGTGGATGCGATGCATTGGAGGGCATCTTTAACCACGTGGGAAGGGAAATTGCGGTCTCTAAAGAAGGAGGCCATCTGGTGTGTTCTGTGGTGGAACTGGTCCTCCTGGGAACAGATTCGGCGGAGGCGGAGGAATTGGGAATACGGGATGGCATTTTTGCAAGAGGTAGGGTGGGAAGAGGTGTAATCCAGGTAGCTGTGGGAGTCGGTGGGTTTGTAAAAAATGTCAGTGTCAAGTCGGTCGTCATTAATGGAGATGGAGAGGTCCAGGAAGGGGAGAGAGGTGTCAGAGATGGTCCAGGTAACTTTAATTTCAGAGTGGAATGTGTTGGTGAAGTTGATGAATTGCTCAACCTCCTCGCGGGAGCACAAGGTGGCGCCAATGCAGTCATCAATGTAGCGGAGGAAGAGGTGGGGAGTGGTGCCGGTGTAATTACGGAAGATCAACTGCTCTACGTAGCCAAAAAAGAGACAGGCATAGTTGGAACCCATACGTGTGCCCATGGCTACCTCTTTGGTCTGGAGGAAGTGGGAGGATTCAAAGGAGAAATTGTTAAGGATGAGGACCAATTCAGCCAAACGAATGAGAGTATCGGTTGAAGGTTACTGTTGGGGACGTCTGGAGAGGAACAAACAGAGGGCTTGGAGGCCCAAGTCATGGCGGATGGAGGTGCACAGGGATTGGATATCCATGGTTAAGATAAGGCGTTGGGGGCCAGGAAAACGGAAGTCTTTGAGATGGTGTAGGGCGTGGGTGGTGTCTCGAACGTATGTGAGGAGTTCCTGGACTGGAGGGATAGGATAGTGTCGAGGTAGGTAGAGATGAGTTCAGTGGGGCAGGAGCATGCTGAGACAATGAGTCGGCCAGGGTGGTCAGGCTTGTGGATCTTGGGAAGGAGGTAGAACCGGGCAGTGCAGAGTTCCCGGACTATGAAGTTGGAAGCTGTGGGTGTGATATGTCCTGAGGTGATGAGGTTCTGTATGGTCTGGGAGTGGGGACACTGCTGGGCAAGGAACAGCTATATTCGAGGCTTCAATCCCACTATCTTGTGAGGACATTTCTTTCCCCTCTGATGTATGGTCCTCACTGAGACAACCCAGGTGGTCCCAGGTATCAATCTTGACCCATGCTGTATTAGTGATCCCTGTAATATCCTCCATTCCCGATCATCTTTCCTCTGTTTGGAATCTCTTCTAGTCCCCACAATGCTCTCTATCTCTGTCAGGTTCTCCAATCCCTAACAACATAATCCCTATACATCTCCAGTAGAAACTAAATTCCTTCATCCTGGTTAACCCCGAGAGTCCTGTTTATCCCTGTAAGCCCCTCCTACCAATACTGCCCTCCATGTAAATGTATTTCCCTTTAACCTCTCCATCCTTTCCTGTCTGGGTAAACGTCTCCAGCTCCTCCAAGTCTTCCTTGTCTGTGAAAAATTATTCACTCCATTGAGCTGTCCCGATCTGTGTAATCCCTTCCAGATCTAAATACCTCCCTGTCTTTGAAACTATGTCAGGCTCCTACCTGAGAATCTCACTATCCGTGTAATCTCCCAAGGAACCCCTGACTTCAGGAACCCCTCCACCTGATAACATTGTCCACGTCTGTAGAAATCTTCCAGTTCAACCGTCCCTATCATGGAACTTTGTCTCTATAATCCTAATGATGATGATAAACTCTTCCTCTCTAAAGCGCACTCAATCTCTGTAAACTCTGCTGGTCCCTGCTCCCCTCCTTGTGCATGTAATCTGCTTCAGTCACTACATATCTTTATATCTTTAACGTCCTCCCCATGTGACTACACTATTTATTTCCGTTACCTTCATGAGCTTCCGTAATTCACACCGACTCTCACCATGTCCCATCCCTATATCCCTCCGTTTTTCTGAAAAGTCCTCCTGATTCATAAAACCCTCCCTAAATTTGTCTCCTGTTCCAGCCTCCACATCTCTCCCTGGAGCAGTCAATGCTGCTCCAATAACCTCAAAGCCTCCTGGTGTTTCTAACTCCCTTTAGTTGTGAAACTCTCCCCATGTCTGTAATATATCCTGCAGTGTCAAAAGCTCTCCCTATATTTGTATGGTCCTCCAATCCCTACAATTGCCCCTGTTTTTGTAACATTATCCTGCACCTTGAAACCTCCTGATTGCCGAACCTTCTTCAGGCTCTGCACTTTCTCTATTTCTGCTACTTTCTCCTGCTCTTAGAACACTCTCTCTCTGTATGATCCCCTGCAGTCTCTGTAGCCATCCGTATCTCAAACCACAAGCTGCCTCCACAACCTTCCCCACACCTTTTCCTGCTTCCAGTCCCTTCAGCACCTTCTATAACTGCAAACTGCCCGTTTGCCAAGGCTACTCCAGTTCCTACAATGTCTGTCAGAATCTGATGCCCACACTCTCTCTAATCTGCAAGTGTCTCTGTAATCTGTTAATATCTGCAGCCACCACTACTGTCCGTAACTTTCTTCGGTCTTCCAGTCCCATTAAGCTTCCCATTCTTGCATTAACTAAAGCCTGTGTATCTTAGTACTGCCTAAAAACGTGCATGTCTATGTAAACTGTTCCAACCCCTCACTATCTCCATAAACACCTGCTACCCCTAAATCCATCTCTATTTGTATTCCCTCTTCTAGTCCTGTCAAAACCCCCAATCTATGGAGCCCATTTGATCTTCCCTTGTTGGGTAATCTCTTGAAGTTCCAGGTGATTTCCCAATTTTAGCAGTTTCCCCAATCTTTATGACTCTCCAATTCCGATCAGACTCACTTTCAATGCCAGTTTATCTAGTATCAAAACCTACCTATAATCTGCTTATTCTTCTCCAATTCTTAGAAATTAATCTCTTTACATTTCACCCTAGTTCTCCCCCAACCCTCCCAACCACAGGAACCTCTTTCAGTTTGAGCAACCCTCCCCATCTGTGTCATTGTCTCTAACCCAGTAACCTGGCATTCTCCATTGCCTTCCTATCTATGAGCCTTCAGAACCTAGAAGCCTTCGAATATCTGTAAAAATCTTCCGTCACTACAACCTTCCATACCTCTCTCAGGACTCTTCTCTTGGAAACACCCCCTGTCTGTCCCTCTCAGTCTGCCTGCCTCACCCTACACCCATCCCAATCCCTATCTCCAGAATTAAATCCAGCTCCCTCTATCTCTGTAAATTCCTCAAATCCCCAAACACCTTTGTCCCGCTGACATTCTTGATCAGATGTACTCTGTTTAACTCTAACATCCTTGTGTCCATGTAAGCCTCCCTATCTCTGTAACCTTTATCCATCTGTTCAAACCCCCACTACTGAGGAATGACTCCCTGTATTCGCCATAAGGGAGAAGGAAAGACAGTGAACAGATATGATGGAACTGTCATTCCGGAGATGTAGCTGCAGAATCACCATCGCTGGGAAGGGAATATTGAAGGGTTGTTGGGATCTATACAAAAAGGCAACAAGTTGTGAAGAAAGGATGAGGTTAATGCATTAATGAGACAGTCATATGGATCTGAAGATCAAATGTTGGAGTCTGTTTGGGTGGAGCAAGCAGCAACAACCGTTAGCAGGAATTATTTTATGGGCACCAGAAAATGATGGTAATGTCAAGATGGTTATGATCAGGACACTGAATATACTTGGAGCAAGGGCAGTATGGTTACTGTGGCTGACGGTGGTCTCCATCCCGACTGGATAACTAATGAATATCAGGGCTATAATGGATGGAATCCTGGATTGATTACGAGATGGTTTTCTCTAACATCATATCAAGGAGCCATCAACAAAATTGTCTATTGTAGATCAAATACTGTGTAATAATAAATATCTAAAAATCCTAATCTAAAGGTGTTTTTTTTGAGCAGAGACCCACAATGTTGTAATGTAGATGCTCAGTTTGAGCTAGGACCATGAGAAGTAGGAGTGAAATTAGACCATTTGGCCCATTGAGGATGCTCTGCCTTTCAATCTGATCATGGCTGACCTGATACTCTTCAACTCTACTTTCCTGCCTTTTCCCCAAGCCCTTGTTTCCCTGATTCATTAACATCTGACCATCTCTGCTGTAAATATTCTTAATGACCCAGCCTCGACAGCCCCCTCCAGTCAGGAATTCCCACAGAGTCACTACCCTCTGAGTGAAGACATTCCTCCTCATCTCCATCTTAAATAGGTGAGCCCTTGATGGGATTTTAGGGTCTCTGGTTCCAGATTCTCACACAACTGAAACGAAGGGAAATGACAAAGATAATTATTGGAGGTGAAATGAAAATTGGTGGAGATGGGGTTAACGAACAAGAATGTCCAAGGTTGCAGAGCTTTACAGATCAGTTGGAAAGATGTGCAGAGAAATGGCAAATTGAGTTTAATCTGGACAAGTGTGAGGTGATGTCAGATTCAAGCGGAAATTAAGGACACTGAGGGAAGTTGATAAATAGAAAGATCTTGGTGCAAGACATTAACTCCCTGAAAATGACAACAGAAGTGTTTCAGACAGGAAAGAAAACAAATAGAACACTGGCCTTCATCGGTCACAGCGTTGGGTATAGTGGTTGGCATCTGATGTTGTAATTGTATTAAACTTCTGCTTGGCCACATTTGCAGTACTGTGTGCTGTTCTCATCTCCACGCAATAGGAATTATGGGGAGACTTTGGAGAGGGTACAAAAGGTGTTTATCAGCACATTGCCTGTGTTAGGTTTTTCATGGTGTGTTAGGTGTAAGAGGAAATTAAACAAAGTTGGATTGTTTTGCGAGAGTATCAGAGGCTGACAGGAGACCAGGTACAGAGGATGTTTAAACGAGATGTGTATGACAAGTTTTTTTTAATATAGAGAGTGGAGGTTACCGAGGGATGTCGTAGCAACAGAATGTGAATAAAGTTTCAAAGTGGCATTTAGACAGAAACATGAACAGGGATACGGGATATGGACCATGTGCAGGCAGATGGTATGTGTTAGAATAGAATCTTGCACAGCACAGCCATGGTAGGCCGAAGGGCCTGTTGCTGTGCTCTACTGTTCTATTTTCTAACTTCACAGCATCTGCCCGATCAGAGACCCTCAGAATCTTGGATGGTTCATTCCATTTCTCTCTCATTATCTAAACTTCAATGGGTTCAACCTCAATCTACTTCACCTATTCTCACTAGAAAATCCCTCCATTCCCAGGATCAGCCGAGTGACCCTTCTCTGACCTGCCTCCAATGCGACAGTATCTTTCCTTCGGGCACTCAAACTGTTCATAATATTCTAGGTATTGTCTGACTTGAACCATGCCTAATTTTAGCTAGATCTGCCTATTTTTAGACTCCATTCCCTTTGTAATAAATGCCAGCATTTGATTTGACTTCTCTATTACCTGCTGACCTTGGAAGCTAACCTTTTTAGATTGATGAACAAGAACTCCCATAACCCTTTCTCCTGCCAGTCTGAAACCAAATAGTGTTAGCCTGACATTAAGTCGGGAGCATATTAAAATTGTTCGAAAGGATATTTTAAAATAAAATAACTGGCCACTTAGAAACACATTTTATAAAAAAGACTTTGTTTTTGAGCCTGTTGGATTTAATTGGTTTGTGTGAATATAAATGGCTGAACTGAATGGGTATAGAAGGGGTGTAGTGGTACAGGGGAAATGGTGTCTTTGAATTACCAGAAGCCTTTACACAAATTTCAATAAGGGCTAATGTGTAACTTGGTAGAGAATAGGGCCTCTGAAATATGAATAAGTTCGCCTATGTGTGGAACCAGAGGAGGTGGGTGAGATATTAGACAAAATAGTGTTGTCAGTATTTACTGTGGCGAAAGACATGGAAGTTAGGGAAAATGGGGAAGTAAATAGTGATGTCTTAGAAAGAATCCTCAACAGAGAAGAGAAAGTGCTGGAATCTTAAAACAAATAAAGTTAGATCAATCCTCAGTAGCTCATTAGGTGCATCCTAGAATATTGTGGAAATCTAGGGAAGAAATTGCACTGCCCCTAATAGAAATATTTATATTATCAACAGATGCAGTGCGGTGCCGGAAGACTGGAGGGAGGATAATGCTGTTCCATCACTTAAGAGCTGCAGGGAAAAGCCAGGAAATTACAGCCCAGTGAGCCCAGTGGTAGGGAAGTTGTTGGAGGAGATTATGAGAAAACGGTACCACATATATTAACAAAGGCAAGGGCTGATTAGAGATAGTCAGCATGGCTTTGTGAGTGGAAAACCGTGTTTCACAAATCGGATTCACTCTTTGAGGAGGTAGCCAAGAGATCGATGAAGGCAGACCAGTGAACATTGTCCACATGGACAGCAAAGCATTTAACATGGTTCGAAGGGATTTCGAACATCTTGTCAAGAGGAAGAAGGAAGCTTATTTTAGGTTGAGGAAGCAAGGGTCAGAAAGCTTTTTCGAGGGTAACATAGAGCAGAACGATGGCTCAGTGGTTAGCACTGCTACCTCATAGCACCACGGACTCCATTTTGATTCCAGCCTCAGGCGACTGTCTGTGTGGAGTTTGCACATTCTTCACGTGTCTGCGTGGGTTTCCTCCAGGTGCTCCGGTTTCCCCCCACATCCCAAGGATGTGCATGTCAGGTGACTCAGCCAAGATAAATTACCCATAGTATTCACGGATGTGTAGGTGTGGCGCATTAGTCAGGGCAATTGGGGAGTAATAGGGTGGGGGAATGAGTCTGGGTGGGATACTGTTTGCAGGGTTGATATGGAGGTGTTGGACCAAATGGCCTGTTTCTATACTGTAGGGATTCTCGAAAGTACCAGGAAGGAACTTAGGAGTGGACTTAGGACAGCTAGAAGGAGACATGAAAAATCATTGTTGGGAAGGATTAAGGAAAACCGTAAGGCAGTCTCCACTTAAGTGAGGAACAAGAGGATGGCCAGAGTGAGAGTAGGGCCTGTCAGGGATAATGGAGGGAACTAGTGCCTGAAGTCGGAGGAGGTTGGGAAGGACCTCAATGAATCCTATGCCTCAGTATTCACTGCTGAGAGGGACATTTGTGAGGACAGCCTGAAACAGGCTGATATACGTGAACAGATTGATGTTAAGAATGAGGATATGCTGAGAATTTTGTAAAAGATAAGGATAGATAAGTCCGCTGAACCAGATTGGATGTGCCCAAAGTTACTGCACGAAGCGAGGGAAGTGATTGTTGCACTTTGGCGATGACCTTTGCACCCTCACTGTTCACTGGAGTCGGACCAGATTAGAGAGTTGCAAATTTTATTCCCTTGTTGAGGAAATGGAATCCTGGGAATTACAGACCTGTCAGTCTTATGTCTGTGGTGTGCAGATTATTGGAGAGGACTCCGAGACAGGATTTATAATTCCTTGGCAAACCATAGTTTGATTACAGATAGTCAGCATGGCTTTGTAAGGGGCTGATCATGCCGTATAAATCTTATTGAAACTTTTGAGAATGTGACAAAATACCTTTTAGGCTCAATTCAGAAAGTACAGAGACATGGGTTGCCGGGAAACCTCTCTTTCTGGACATGGAATTAATGGCCCCCAGAAGACAGAGGGTGATTACAGATGAAAAGCATTCATCCTCGAGCTCAGTGACCAGTGTTGTTCTGCAGGGAGAGGTGCGAGGACCTCTGCTCTTTGTGAGTTTATGAATGACTTGGATGTGTGAGTGGAAGAGTGAGTTAGTAAGTTTGCCAATGACACAAGCGTTGGTGGAGTGGTGAATAGTGTGGAGGACTGTTGTTGTTTGCAACGGGGCAATGACAGGATGCAGAGCTGGGCTGACAAGTGGCAGATGGAAGTCAATCTGGAAAAGTGTGAAGTCATTCATTTTGAAAGATTGAATTTGAATACAGAATGCAATGTTAAAGGCAGGATCTTTGGCATTGTGGAGGAACAGAAGGATCTTGGGTAACAGGTCCAGAGATCCCTCAAAGTTTGCCACCCAAGATGATAGGCTTGTTAAGAAGGAATATATTGTGTTGGATTTCATTAGCTGGGGGATCGAGTTTTAAAGCTGCGAGGTTATGCTGTAGCTCTATAGAGCCCTGTCTGGACCCCACTGGTAATATTGTGTTCAGTTCTGGTCTCTTCATTACAGGATGGATGTGGAAGCTTTAGAGAGGGTAAAGAGGAGATTTACCAGGATGCTGCCTGTACTGGAGGGCATGTCTTATGAAGAAAGGTTGAGGGAGCTAAGGTTTTTCTCATTGGAGTGAAGACGTGTGAGGATGACTTGGCAGAAGTGAACCAGATGATGAGAGGCACAGAAAGAGTAAATAGTGAGAGACATTTTTTTTACCCTGACATAAATAGCTATTACAAGGGGGTGTAATTTTAAGGTGATTAGCGAGTATTTAAGGGGAGATTTCAGAGGTAGGTTCGTTACATACAGAGTGGTGGGCGAGTGGAATGCACTGCCAGAGGTGGCAGTAAAGTTAGACGCATTAGGGACATTAAATATATTTCTGGATAGGCACATGGATAATAAAATGAAGGGTGTGTAGGTTAGTTTGATCTTACGTTTGGATAAAATATTGGCATGGCATCATGACCGAAGGGTCTGGTGCTGCACTGTCCTGTGTTCTTTGTTCCGTATGGTAAAGTGGGTAATGAGCTCAGATCAATGTAAAAGGATATGGCATTCAGGAGGAGTGAGGGAACTGGATACAAAACTGGGCTTGATGATAGGAGACAGAGGGTGATGAGAGACATATTGTTTTTCTGACTGGATGCATGTGACCAGCGGTGCAGTGGGTCCCCTGTTGTTTGTCATTTGGACTAATGGTTTGGATGGGAATATTGGTATCCTGGAAAGTAAGATTTTGTTTTTGAGTTATACTGAAATTTGTGGTAAAGTGGACAGTGAAGAAGGTTATCTGTGATTCTACAGGATGAACAGTACAGCTGGGATAGTGGGCTGAAGAATAGCAGATGGAGTTTAATTTGATAAATGTGAAGTGTGCCATTTTGGTAAAACAAGTCAGGGTGGGACTTGTAAAGTTAATGCTTGGGCCCTGGGCGGTGTGGTCAATCAGACCCAGGGATGTAGGTACACAGTTCTTTGAAAGTAGTGTCACAGGTAGACAGGCTGGTGAAGCAGGTGTTTGGGATGGTTACCCTCATTGGTTAGAGCATTGAGAGTCGGAGTTGGGATGTCATGTTTACTCTGTACAAAACATCGGTGAGGCCTCCATAAAAAACATTGTTGATCAGTAGGAAGAACTCACCTGGTTCACTTACCTGCTTTAGGGAAGACCACTGACATTCTATCCTGGTCTGGCCTACATGTGACTCCAGACCCACAGCAATATGGCTGACTCTGAACTGCCGTCTGGGTAATTACCAGTGGGGGCAAAGAATGCTAGTCCAGGCAGTGACACGCACATCCCATGAATAAATAACTAAAAATACCCATGGCGCTCCCTACCTCTGCAAACCCCTCCAGCTGCAGCAATCCGTACTGACCTTGTAACAACGTTCAGGCCCTGACCACTCTCTGTAACACTCACCACCTCCATCCCCTTCATCTCTCCCTGTTCCTTTTGTGACAATAAGCCCTGACAATTGTACCCCTTCCATCTGACTTCCTCCTGCTAGACGACCCTTTGTAATTCCTTTAAAAATTACACCTAAACACTCCCTTATTGCAGAATTTGGTGATCCTCTCAGCCTGATAATCTAATATGATGCATTCTGTCCTGAGTGAGGGACCAGTGGGAATTTCTTGCTGAGGTTTTGTCTGTTTCAATGGAATGTCCTTTTGTTGAGTGTTTTACACTGTTCCTTCAAATGTTTTCCACTGTTCATTTACAGACACATATTTCAGTCTGTTTAGCCTGTTTACCTTGGTCACTTGTCTGCTCAAACACAAGTAATTGGCTATTTTCATTTCTAGTTGTAACTTGTCCTTTCTGTGAGTCTCTTTACATTATATTTCTTAAAACTGCACTTAGCACAATTTCCTAGAGGATCTCTTAAGGTGATATGACTCATTCACTAAGTTTCATCGCACAACGGTCAATCTGAGATCGTTACATTCCTAGCCAGTTGCCCAATGTGTTATTCAAAACAACACTGAAAAAAAATTCTTGGAACTCCTCTTCCAATATCACAGTTGTCCATCTGACTGTCCCAGGTTATGCGAAAATTGAAGTTTCCCAAAATTATCACAATGCCTTAGTTAAAAATTCCATTGAGTTCCTGTTCAATGCAGTGATGAGCAATGAAATACTGTTCGGTGGCTAAAAACTGTTCTGCTGCTTGTGTCCTTGGCAAGTAGTAGCCAGAATTTACATTCAGACTGACTCTACTTCATGATCTGCGGCCAAATGCTTTCTCTGTGATGCCTTTGTTATCCATTATTGTTAGCGTTACTGATTTTGCCTGAGTTTCCACAAGATTGTGAACCATTGAATATTTATGTTTCACCTTTTGTTCGCACTGTAACCACGTCTCCCTGGTGACGAAATCTCTTCTTATCACTGCATCACAAATCCATCTACCTTATTGATGAGAATTCGTCAATTCCAAAAAAAAGTCATATTTTACTCTTTCCCACAATTTCCTGTCACAAACCGATTCCCTGATGTACAGTTTTAGTTAAACTTTGTCCCATCCTGTTCCTTTCTGCTTGTCTTTAGCCACATTCCCATGCTGTTCCTGTGCTTCACCTTTTCTTTTTGGATTTGGAAAGCTCCTTTCACCTGAACCCTGGCCCTGCATCCTCTCTGTCAGTTTAAAGCCCTGTCCATAAACCTACCGACATGATTGGCCAGGACACTGCTCCCAACCCAGTTCCAGTGGGACCATCCTAATGGACGATTTATTAAATCAGTTATGGGATGTGGGTGTCTCTGGCTGACCAGCCTTTCTTGCCCAGCCCGAGCTGCTCTTGAGCTGAGTAACTTGCTCGGCCATTTCAGAGGGTAATTGAGAGGCAAGCACTTTGCTGTGGGTATGTCGTGCCGACCACGTGAGGATGGGCAGATGTCCTTATCTAAAGGACAAGTGTTTGGGTTTTTTGTACATCAGCAATGGTTTCATACTTACTTATGGATTCTTACTTACTATTTTTGAAATTATTCATTTGAAATTCCCTATTTCTGTGGTGGGATTCAAATCTGTCTCCCCTGAACATTAGCTGTGGTTTGGGATACATGCTCTAGCAATAATACCACTAGGGCATCACTTCACCTGCTCACTGGTTGCTCATCCCTGAAACCAGTGCATCATGAAGCTAAACCCATGATTCTGTGATCCCAATACCTTCCAGCACTCTAGTGATATCACTCGATATCTCTCTATGTCGTATCTCTCACGGTGTGGGTCTAATTGCAGTCTCTGTCAGTGCTTCCTGCTCTTGCAGTTAGTCTAGATCCTGGGTCAACAGATTTCTACCTCCAGAAAGACACAGCAACACAGAGCAGGGATGGAGTTTGGGATTTTCCAGATCTCTGTGGGACTCAGTACCATTCTCCTTGTGTAACCCTCACTGCATCAGTCTAATGTCCCATTCTGTGTAATGTCCCATTCTGTCTATTTCCCTGTCTCCTGTAGGTACTCGGGAAGTTCCTGGCTCAATAGACTTCCCAACTGCTTGGTGTCTCGTCTGTCACCACATTGAAGATGTTTGGTCAGCCAAAGAGACAAAGGGAAGAGAGATCTGGAGCCTTCAATAAATCCTGCAGTGAGGTGAGATCACTCACAGTGCACAGAGCAGGGAGCAATGAGTGGGCTCCAAACACCGGCAAACAAGACATGACACAGATGCAGTGCTGGAGGGGGAGCATTGTACAGACACACCCCAGGCTCAATCACCACATCTACTTTAACTTACGTTGTGAGACAGCATCGGGAGTTCAGAGCTATCAATCCAGGCCTCTGCTGTCTTAGTGAGCATCAGTACAACAGAGGTTAAAGCAGGCCTCCCACAAGACGTTTGGAATGCTGCATGGGATCTTTCTCTTCTGTGTTCTCCCTCCAACACTGCACTAAGACTCAGTACCTGTAACACTGTATCTGTGGCATGGCTTGTGCACCAGTGTCTTCAATAATTTGTAACTCCTAGAACAGTTCCTGTCCCTGTAACCTCCTCCCTTCCCTGTACTCCCCCTGCATATTTGAAATGTACTGCATTCTAGATTACCATCCCTATTGCTGTAAAGTGCTTCAGTGTCTACAACATGCTTTATTTCGGTACTCTAATCCTCTTTAACTGCATACAGAGTCATACAGCACGGAAACAGAATCTGTGGTCCAACTCCTCAATGCTGCCCAGGTTTCCTATACCGAACGAGTCTCATTTGCCTGCATTTGGCTCTTTTCTCTTCTGACCTTCTCCTCTCCATGTACCTCTCCATGTTCCTGCCCAAATGTCTTTTCCATGTTGTAATTATTCTTGTTTCTCCCATGTACCTCAGGCAGTCCATTCCGTCTATGCACCATCCTCTGTGGATAACGTTGCCCCTCAGCTCCCTCTTTAAATCTTTGCTCTCTCACCTCCCGTTTATAGCCTCTAGTTTTAGACTCACTTCCCCTTGGCTATTCACCATTCTTAGGAACTGTATGGTTTTGTAAAACTTTATAACGTCACTCCGTAGCCTCCTCTGCCCAAGAGAACTATTTAGGACAATGTTACAAATATCTCCAACGTATCTAACAAAGCGCTGGACAATGACGGCAAGTGTCCTAAATGCCACTTTCACCACCCTGTAACTGTACCCCTTGGTCTCTCACTGTTCGACAACACTGGCTGGGGCCCTCCCATTAACTGTGTCATTCATCCCTGGTTTGTCTTAACAAAATCCAAAACCTGAATTAAACTCCATCTTTCATTCCCTGGTCCACTTGCCCAGTTGGTCAGTGTATTCACTGTATTCGATAACTATACTCACTGCCCACTACACCATTAATTTGATCATCTACAAACTTATTAACAATGACTCCTATATTCTCAATCAAATCGTTTGTGTAGGTGATGCATATCAGTGGACCCAGCCCTGAACCTTCTGGCACACCGCTGGTCACAGGACTCCAGTCTGAACAGCAACCCTTTCTCACCGCCCTCTGTCTCCTATTGTCAAGCCAATTTTGCATCCAGTTGGCTAGTTCCCCCTGATCCCATGTGAACTAATCTTATGAACCAGTATATCTTGCTAAATCCTGTCAAAGACCCTGCTGACTTTAGTGTAGACAATGTATGGTCACCACTTCAACAAAAGTATCAAGTTAATGAGACCTGACTTTGTCTGCACAAAGCCGTGCTGACTATCTTTCATCAATCCTTGCCTTTTCCAAATGAATGTGACTCCTGTCTGGCAGGATCACATCTACAACTTACCCACCATTAGGCTAATTGGTCTTTAGTTCCCTGGTTTTCTATTGCAGCTTTTCTTAAATAATGGAATTAACCCATATCCTTGTCATAGAGCCATAAAGAATGGAAGCTGACCCTTCACTTGATACCCACCATAATCTCAAACTAAACTTATCCCAGCTGCCTCTTGCTGGCCCAAATCCCTCCAAACCATTCCTGCTCACATACTCATGCAAATGTCTTTTAAACGTTGTAATTGTACCCACATGCACCCCTTCCTCTGGAAGTTCATTCTACACTCAAACCACCCTCTGTGTGACAATTTGCCCCCATGCCTTTTTTTTTAAATCTCTCTCTTCTAACTTTAAAAATGTGGTCTCTCCTCTTGAGAATCCCACACCCTGAGGAAAAGGCACCTACCATTAAATTGGTCTATATATCTAATTTTTTTCATAAAAAGGACTCAGCCTATCCAGCCATTTTTCAATCTCGAGCCTTCCATACCCAGCAACATCCTGGTTAATCTCGTCTGAACCCGTGCAGCTTAATAATATCCTCCCTATAACTGGGCGGCCACAACTTGCATGGAGTATTGCAGAAGAGGCCTCACCAATGTCCATACAATCTCAACATGACGTCCCAAAACCTCCAATCAATAGACTCAGCAATAGTCAAACATACCAAGCACTGTCTTATCCATCCTGTGATACAAACTTCAAGAATTATTTCCCTGAACCTGGAGGTCCCTCTGCATTAAAACACGAACTGAGGCCCCGAACATTAATTGTATAAGTTCTACCCTTGTTTGTTGTACTAAATGTATTCGTTGCATTTATTCAGATTGAATACCATCTACGGTTTTTCAGCCCATTCACCCATATTGTCAAGGTCCATTTGTAATCTGAGTAAACCTCCTTCACTGTCCACTATGCCACCCTCCAGCCTTCCAGCACCTCACACTTGGTTGTCAATGGTACAAATACCTTTGCTAGGGGCTCCACCATTTCTTCCCTAGCATCCCACAATGTCCTGTGATACACTTAATGAGGTCCGAGGGCTTTCCATACCTTTGTGTTTTAAAACCTCCAGCACCACCTCTTCTAAAACATACACTCTTTTCAAGTCATAGAGATGGATACCATGGAAGCAGAGCCTTCGGTCCAACGTATCTATGCTGACCAGAAGATCTAGCACATCCCTCCCATTTATCAGCATTTGGCCCATGTACCTCAAAACCCTTGTTATTCATGTTCCCATCCAGATACCTTATAAATGTTGTCATAATATCAGTCTCTGTTACTTTCTCTCTCAGCTCATTCCATACACACATCACCATGTGCATGAAAAAGCTATCCCTTCAGTCCCTTTTAAACCTTTCCCCTCTAACCTTAAACCTATGCCCTCTAGTTTTGGACTCCCCAACCCCTGGGAAAAGACCTTGACTGTTTACCCAATCCATGTCCGTCATGTTTATATAAACCTCTGTCCGGTCACCCCTCAGTCTCCGATGCTCCACTGAAAATAACCCCAGCTTATTCAGCAGAAACCCGGGCAACATTTTGTAAATCTTTTATGAGCTCTTTTTAGTTTCACAACATCATTCCTATAGCAGGGAGACTGGAATTGCAGAGAAATCCAATTGTGGTCTAACCTATTACTCTTGTTCCCTGAGTTCCCCAGTCTTTGTCCACAGTAAGTTCTGGAGTGAAAAATGTGTTTAGGGTCTTAGGAAATATCCGCAGTTCCACACATGAATTGCCTCATTGATATTTAAGGGCCCCAATTTTGGCCTGAGGTACTCGTTTACTTTTAATATTTTATACAATCACTTTTGGATTCTCCTTATCCTTCTCTGCCGAGGCTTTTTCATATATCTTTTCTGCATTACTGATTTCTACCCAAAGTGTATTCCTACAGTCCCTATGATTCTCAAGGATCCCCTTGATCCAGCTGGCTATACCTGACATTTGCCCCCTTTTCCGTGACCAGACCCTCAATAGACAGCCAGCATTTCCAAATGCTGTCAGCATTGACCTACACAAAAAACAGGAACATGTTGGCGCTGAACGCTCAAATTATCTCATTTTTAAAATATTCTCACTTGCCAGAGTTCCCTTTCCCTGCAAATACACTCCCCTGTCACCTTTTGAAAGTACCTCGCTAATACTATCAAGATTGGGGTGGCCCCGTTTTATAAACTGAACTTCTGGATCAGGCCTGTCCTTTTCCAGAGCTATTTGCAAACTAGTAGAACTGTGGTCACTTTCGCAAAATGCCTTCCCACTGACACCTCTGTCCCTTTCCTGATCTTGTTTCCCAAGGAGTGGTCAGGATTTGTCCCTTTCTCTTTTTAGGCCGTTCATATATTGACTGGGAGTTTTTTGAAACGCAATTAACAAATTCATCCCTTGCAAACGCTGAACACTGGCAGTCCCAATCTAAGTTTGGAAAGTGTAAAAAAATCCCTAAAATTACAGACCTATTATTCTGATTGATATTTGAGATCTCTCGACATACTTGTTCCTCAATTTGCCACTGGTTATTCGGGGTTAGTAGGACAATTGTATCAAAGTGATGACACGTTCTTAATTCTGAGTTCCACATAGTTTCATTGGGCGATGCTTCAGGAATATCCTCTCTAAGTACTGCTGTGATGATTCATGCAATCAAAACCCACTACCACGTGTCCTCTCTTGCCTCCCCTTCGATGCTTCCTATAGCATCTCTACCTTGAAACAATGAGCTGCCAGTTCTGCCCCTCCCTCAGCTTTGTTTCTGTAATAACTATAATATCCCAGTCCCATGTTCCAATCCATGTCCTGAGTTCATCTTCCTTAGCTGTCAGGCTCCTTGCAATGAAATAAATGCAGTTTAATCATCAGTTTCCCCCCATTCCCTGTTATGTTCTTGCCTGCCTTGTCTATTGAAATCACTCTCTTTAACTTGTGTGCCAGCCTCAATCTTCGTTGTGACCTTACAACTGTTTAAGGTCCAATACCCTGCCAGACTAGTTTATATCCTCTCAATCAGCTCTAGTGATTTACCCCATCAAGATATGGGTCTCCCTCCCGCTCCCAGTTCAGGTGTCTTGCCCACCCTGTCTACCTGTGCTGACCCCTTCAGAGATCAATGGACTTATCCACCAAGGTCCCTGTGTTCCTCAGTACGCCGCAAGGACTGACCATTCATTGTGTCTGTCCGTTGCTTATCATACCTCCCACAAGTTATTACCTCACATTGATCAGAAATAAGCTCTGCTCAGATTATCATCTGATTGACATCGGACTGCAGCCTGAGACCATCCCCCTCACTGTGGACAACACCCTCCCCTTTCAGGGCATCTGGAAACCAACTAATGACACCTTCCGCTTTCACATCCAAGTCATTAATGTACATCATAAACAACAGTGGTTCCTGCACAGATCCCTGTGGTACACCCGCTGGTGAAAGAATTTCAAACACAAAGACGTCTATCCGCTAATTTTACATCCAATTTGCCAACCTGCCTTGGATCCCAATGGCTCTTTACCTTTGGATCAGCCTTCCATGACGGACCTTGTCAAAGGCCTTATTCAAGTCCATGTAAACAACATGATCTGCACTGCCCTCATCAATATTCTTAGACACCACTTCAAAATCTGAATTCCACTGACAGTATCTTCCTCCACTCAATCCGTGATGACTAAGCTGAGTTGATCACTGCCTTTTCAAGTGTTGATTCATCCTCAGAATTGATTCCAATAATGTCCCTCCCCCTGCTGTCAGACTCCCTGTTCTGTCATTCCCTGGCCTACCCCTGTTGCCCTTCCTGAATAAAGGTGAAAATGCGTTGCTGGAAAAGCGCAGCGGGTCAGGCAGCATCAAAGGAGCAGGAGAATCGACGTTTCGGGCATCAGCCCTTCTTCCAGAATCTGCAGTCCTCACTTTCTCCTCCTTCCTGAATAAAGGAACCACATTAGCGATCCTCCAGTCATTCGGCACTTCACCTGTGGCCAGCAAAGTATTAAATATATCCACTAGGGACCCAGCAATCTCCTCCCTTACCTCCCATAGCAGCCTTGGATACATTTCATTGGGCACTGGGAATTATCTCCAACTTTACGCCAAAGAAAACATTTAATATCTCCTCGTTATTGATCGTACCATGTTATAGAACCTCACCATCCAAAATGAAGTCCGTGGCTACAATGTCTTTCTCCTGTGTGAATACAGATGGGAAGTATTCATTGAAGACCTCAACTACTTCCTCTGGCTCCATGCACAGTTTGTCCCTTTGGTTTCTAACAGGCCCCACTCTTTAGCTGGGAATCCTCTTCCTCAAACTACACTCATAAAATACCTTGTGACCTTTCCTTAACAGTATTTTACTGAGGATATTTCATGGCCATTCTTTGCTACTCATTTTTAAGGACCCCCTTGCACACTTGATACTTCTGAAGAGCTTCGCCTGTTTCCATCGTTCCATACCTCCTTTATCCAGCTGACAGTATTGCTTGACTAGTATTTGCTGTTCAGGGACCACACCGGCCCTGAATTCTCACTGTATCACTTTAACATACTTCCTCTTTCCGAATGTGAACGTAACTGCAAATAGTTCCTCCGTGTCTGTGTTTGCCAGACCCTGTCTCCTGATAGTGAGAATGCCCAGTGACAGTGATATTAGAACGATTACGGGGCTTCCCCAAATTTGGCCTCTTCACTTTGGCACTATTCTTTTTCCAAAATGACTTTGAAACCTAGTGCTATGACCAGCATCGCCAAAACATTACAAAAATCCTTATGTTTGCCATCTTGTCCAGCACGTACAGCCCACTCTGTCTGTAACATCCAGCCCTTACTGACCTCCCCATCTGTGTACCTTCCTCCAGCCTCTCCAGGACATGATGTCACTGTAACCTTCTCCAGTCCCCACAGCACTCCTCTATCCTGTCCTACAGCATCCCATTACTTCTAACCTTCCACCATCCATTTCACCTCCCTTTCTGTACAGAGTCCTTCAGTTCTGTAGCGTTTCCTGCCAACCCTCCCTTTGTGTAACGTTCTGAAGCCACTTGAACTGTCCCAATATCTGTAACCTTGCCCTCTCTTTCCATACCTCTCTGTCTCTGTAACAAACTCCCTTCTCTACAATGTTCCTTACCTCTGACCACCTCCAGTCAGTACTAGCCTTTCTAGCTCTCGAACATCCTGCAGCCACTAAAACCATTCATGTGTCTGAAACCTCCTCTCAATTGTTGTAACAACTTTCATTCACACAACTGCCTCTGTCTATAACCTCAGCCAGTCCATAGAATCTTTGCTAACTCTGGAACCTCACCCAGTGTGTACATCTCTGAGTAGTACTAACTTCATTCAGTCTCCCCAACCGTCCCTACCTCTTATTGCCTGGAGATTCCACAGCCCTCCCTATTGCGTTAACCTCCTCCAGTCCCTCTCATGGACACCATCTATGTAACCTTGTCCTATTCCTGACTATATATTCCTCCTTTTCCAATAAACCCTTGTGAACTTTGGAACCTGGTCTAATGTCTGCAGTGCTCTGTATAACACAGGGATGGCTCAGTGGTTAACACTGCAGCCTCACTGCGCCTGGGACCTGGCTTCGATTCCAGCCTTGGGCGACTGTCTGTGTGGACTTTGCATGTTCTCCCTCCGACTGTGTGGGTTTTCCTGGGCGCTCTGGTTTCATCCCACAATCCAAACGTTGCACGATCGGCGGATTGATGATCGTAAAGTGTGGTTTAGATGAGTTAACCATGAGAAATGCAGGGTTTAATGGATAGGTAGCGGGGTGGGTCTGGGTCAGATGCTCTTCAGGGGTTTGGAATGGACTGGTTGGGCCGAATGGCCTGGTTCCAGGTTGTGGAGATTCTGTTCAGATTTTTGTCCACTCCTGCCAACCATCCCTGTCTCTTGAACCTTGCCTCATCCCCAGTATTCTTCTTAACACTGTAACCTCCTCCAGTCTCTAAGACACTCCTTTCCAATGTAAGCTTCTCCAGTCCTTACAAAGATCGATATATCTGTCACCTCTTCCTGTTCTTAGAACCCTACCTATAATTATTGCCATTTGTTACACCACTCCCAATCACTGTTCCCTCCTGAAACTCCCATGAACATTCAGATCTCTGAAACTCATTTGAATTGTCTCAACTTCCCTTTGACAGTTATGTGCTGAGACTTGCTCTATATCAGTGAAGTAATTAAGTCTTGGTCTCTCTCATTATTGTAACCTCCCTCCAGCCTTACAACACTGAGGGTCTGTAGAAGCTCCTTTCAACTGGACAGTCATCTCTGTGTCTGCAATCTCCTCCACTCCCCATAATACATTCTGTCTGAGCTCCTCTGTAGTCCATGAAACACTCCCTAACACTGTCTTTATCAGTGTAACCTTCACCAAAACACAACCTTCCCTATCTGTGTAAATCACTACACCAGTCCCTATCCCTTTCAGCTCTGTCTAACAATATAACCCTCCATGTCTGTGTATTCACCTTCAGTCCCTCCTCACCTCCCTATCTGTGTAACCTTCTCCATGCATTTTTGCTTCACTCTCTTCAACGGTTCCTGTCAGTGTAATCTCTTCCAGACCTGAAAACTCTCCCTCTCTTTCACTTTCTCAGACCACACAACCCTCACTATCTGTGACCTACTCCTATCTGAGAAACCTCCCTCTGTGAACTGCTCCAACTCTTCAACTCTCCATAAGCTCCTGCAGCTCTTACATCCCTCCCTATCTACCAAATCTCTTCCAGTCCCTAAACACCAACAGTCTGGGGAGACCCGACCACTATCCCTATCAGTGTAATCCTCTCCAGTCTCTGCAGTAATCCTGATCTGTCGAACTCACTCCATGCCTGTGACTCTCCCAATCAAGTTTCTACAAAATCCAGTATCTATTTAACACTTTCCTGTCACTATCATCCCCCGTCAATATTAGCTCCTCCACTGTCTCCACCATCTACCCATCTCCATAACCTTGTCCAACTCTTATACCCCCATCTGTGTAAACATCACCCTCCTCTACAACCTCCTCCTGTTAGTGCTGTGCTCCCTTATCTGTGAAACTGTCTCCAACCAAACTTCCTGCACTAATCTCTGAAAAATATTCCAGATTCCACATCCTCCATGTCTAAACAACCTGCAGAACCTAAGCCTTCCTATATCTATAACCATCTTCAGTCACGATACCCTGCATATCTCTGTTTGTTCGTCCAGTCGATACAAATATCTTTATCTCTGTAATCGGCTCAGCTCCATAAAACACTCCCTGTCTGTGATCCAGCCCTGTCCTACAAACATCCTTATCCCTGTAAACGTCTCCATCCCTCCCAAATTTCCAAACTTCATGAACCCCTGTCATCCCTGTAGCCCTCCACATTTCTGTAACCTCCTGTGGTTCAAAGGTACTCCCACCCTGTGAAACTACCTCCCCTACCCACATCCTGCCCAGTCTGGGTCCTCTGCTCCAGATCAGACCATTGATATCTCTGTAAACACCTCCACTCCTGAAAACTCTTCCCATTTGTGTAACCTCGTTCAGACCCCATACTCTCCCGCTTCCTGCATCCTCTTCCTGCCATTGCAACCAAAACCACATGTTTATGTAATATCTACCAGTGCTTACACCCTCCCCAACTCAGTAACCACTTGCAGCCCTAACAAAACACCTAAACTCTGAAACCTCTTAATTCCCTACAATCCTCCCTCCCTCTATCCTCAAATGCCTTCATCATCATGAAAACTCATAATTACTGAAGCCTCCTTTTGAACCTGCAAACCTCCTAATGTCTGCAAAATCCTCCTGTTCTGATATTCGTCCCTATCTCTGGGGAGCATGGCAGAGGAGGGAAGACTTTTGGAGTCCTGGCCATGTTAAGGAGGTAGAATCCTGGGAATTACAGATTTGGTCCAGTGTTTGTAATGTGCAGATTATTGGAGAGGACTCTAAAGACAGGATATATGACTACTTGGAAAACCATAGTTAAAAATTAGAGACAGTCAGCATGGATTTGTGAGGGGCAGGTCATGCCTCAAAATGAATCCTTTGAGGATATGGCAGAATATGTTGATGGCTCATTCAGAAAATGAGGAGGCATGGGAAACAGGGAAATCTATCTGTCTGGATACAGGATTGGATGGCCCAGAGTAGACAGAGTATGGCAGCAGATGGACAGTATTGATCCTGAAGTTCAGTGACCAGTGGTGTTCTGTAACAATCGGCTCTGGGACCCTGCTCTTTGTGATTTTCATAAATGACGTGCATGTGGATGTTTGAGAGTGGGTTAGTAAGTTTGTCAATGAAGGCTGGTGAAGTGGTGGGTAATGTAGAGGGCTGTTGTAGGTTGCAATGGAATATTGACAGAAGGAAGAGCTGGGCTGGAAGTGGCACATGGCGTTCAATCTGGAAAAGTGTGAAGTGATTCATTCTGGAAGGTTGCATTTGAATGCAGAATACAAGGTGAAAGGCAGAATACTTGGTAGTGTGGAAGAACAGAGAGATCATGGGGTCCACGTGCATAGATCCCTCAAAGTTGCCACGCACATTGATAGAGTTGTTAAAAAGGCATATGTTGTGTTGGCTTTCCTGAGCAAGTGGATTGATTTTAAGAGCCGTGAGGTTTTACTGCATCATTATAGCAGCCTGGTGAGACCACACTTGGACTATTGTGTTCAGTTCTGGTCCCCACTTTACAGGAAGGTTGTGCAAGTTTTAGAGAGCGTACACAGGAGATTTACCAGGATGCTGTCTGGAATGGAGGGCATTTCTTATGAAGAAAGGTTGAGGGAAGGTTTGTGAGGCATTGCTCTTTGGAGTGAAGACGGGTGCGGGGGCGACTTAGTAGAGGTGAACAAGATGATGAGAGGCACAGAAAGTGAATAGTGAGAGACTTGTTCTCCTGTTGCATAAATGGCTATTACAAGAGGGTATAATTTTAAGGTCAATGGAGGATGGATAAAAGGATAGAGAATGGTAGGATAGAGAAAGGAAAGAATGGTATGTCGTTGGAATGCATTGACAACGGTGGTAGTAAAATTTAATAGACTCTTGGGTCGGCACATAAAATGACTGTTATGTCGATTAGTTTGATCTTACAGTTGGAAAAAAGGTTGGCATGGCCTCATGGCCGAAGGGTCCTGTGCTGTACTATTCTGTGTTCTACGTTCCGTATGGTAACGTGGGTAATAAGCTATGATTAATGTAAAAGGATATAGCATTCAGGAGGAGCTAGTCAACTGGATACAAAATTGGGCTTGATGGTAGGAGACAGAGGGTGATGGGAGACATGTTGTTTTTCTGACTGGACGCACGTGACCAGCGGTGGAGTGGGTCCACTGTTGTTGGTCATTTGAATAAATGGTTTGGATGGGAATATTGGTTTTGTGGTAAGTAAGCTTCTTGGGTGACACTGAAATTGGTGGTAAAGTGGTCAGTGGAGAAGGTTATCTGTGATACAACAGGATGAACCGTACTGCTGGGACAGTGGGCTGAAGAATAGTAGATGGAGTTTAATTAGATAAAGGTGAGGTGTTCCATTTTGGTGAAACAAACCAGGGTGGGACTTATACAGTTAATGTTCAGGCCCTTGGTAGTGTTGTCAATCAGTGACGTAGGGACGCAGGTACACAGTTCTTTGAAAGTTGCGTCACAAGCAAACAGGCTGGTGTTTGGGATGCTTACCTTCATTGGGCAGAGCATTGAGAGTAAGAGTTGGGATGTCATGTTGTATCTGTACAAGACATTGGTGAAGCCACCATAAAAGTATTGCTGATCAGTTGGAAGAACTCATATGGTTAACTTAGCTGCTTTAGGCAAGGACATCAAATATTCTAACCTGGACTGGCCAACATTTGACTCCAGACCCACAGCAATATGGCTGACTCTGAGCTACCCTCTGGGTAATTAGCAGTGGGGTCAAAGAATGTTAGTCCAGGCAGTGACAACCACATCTCTTGAATAAATAAATAAAAATACATATGTCCCTTCCTACCTCTGCAAACCCCTCCAACTGCAACAATCCGTACTGGCTTTGTAACACTGTTCAGACCATGACCACTCTCTGTAACACTCTCACCACCTCCAGCACCTTCCCCTTCCCTGTTCCTGACGTGTCATTCAACCCTGACATTGATTCCCCTTCCCACTGACCCCCTCCTGCTAGCAAAGCCTTTGCAATCCCTTTAACTCTTACTCCTAAAACCCTCTCTCACTTCCGGATTTTAAATACTTTTTGGTGATCTTCTCAACCTCATACTCGATTTTGTCCTGAGTGAGGGACAGGTGTGGGTTTCTCGTTGAGGTTTTGTCTGTTTCAATGGAATGTCCCTTTCTTGAGTGTTTTACACTGTTCCTTCAAATGTTTTCCACTGTTCATTTACACACACGTTTCAGTCTTTTTAGCCTATTTACCTTGGTCAGTTCTCCTCTTAAACTCATGTAATTGGCTATTTTTGATTATAATTGTAGCTTGTCCTTTCTGTGATTCACTTTAACATTTTATATTGCTTTAAACTGCACTTTATCACAATTTCCCGGAGGATCTCTCCAGGTGACATTTCGCATTCACTACATTTCATCACACAACGGTCGATCTGACATTGTGCAACTGGCTAGGGCTGTAACTATGTTATTCAAATAAACACTGAAAACAATTGTCCGAACTCCCCTTCCAATATCACTGTTGTCAGTGTGATTGTCCCAGATTATATGAATTTTGAAGTTTCACTAAATTGTCATTATGCCTTTATTAAAACTTCCAATGAGTTCCTGTTTAATGCAGCGATGAGCAATGAAATGCTGTTCGGTGGCTAAAACTGTTCTGCTGCTTGTGACCTTGGCAAGTAATAGCCTGAATTTACATTCAGACTGACTCTACTCCATGATCTGCGGCCAAATGCTTTCTCTGTAATGTCTTCGTATCCATTATTGATAGCAATGTCCTTTTTTGCCTGAATTCCCGCAAGGTTGCAAATCATTGAATATTTATGCCCACCTTTTGTTCACCCTGTAACCACGTCACCCTGAAGTCTAACTCTCTGTTATCTCTGTCACAAATCCATCTACCTTATTGCAGAGACTTTGTCCATTCCAAAAAAAACATACATTTCCTATCACAAACCGATTCCCTGATGTAGAGTTTTAGTTAAACTCTGTCCCTTCCTGTTCCTTTCTGCTTGTCTTCAGCCACATCCCCATGTTGTTCCGATGCTTCACCTTTTCCTTTTGGATTTGGAAAGCTCCTTTCACCTGAACCCTGTCCCTGCATCCTCTCTGTCAGTTTAAAGCCCAGTCCATAAGTCTACTAACATGATTGGCCAGGACACCGGTTCCAGCCCAGTTCCAGTGGGACCATCCTACTGGATTATATTTTAAATCAGGTATGGGGTATGGGTTTCTCTGGCTGACCAGCCTTTCTTGCCCAGCCCTAGCTGCCCTTGAGCTGAGTAACTTGCTCGGCCATTTCAGAGGGTAATCGAAAGGCAATCACTTTGCTGTGAGTATGTCGTGCAGATCACGTGAGGATGGGCAGATGTCCCCAAGTGTCTTTTTGATGAACCAACGTTATTTTGGACATCAGCAATAGTTTCGTACTTATTAATGGATTGTTAATTGCAATTTATAAAAAAGTATTGATTGCAAATTCCACCACTTCCGATGGTGGGATTCAAACCTGTCTCCAGTGAACATTGGGTGATGTTTTAGATATATGCTCTAACAATAATACCACTAGGCCATTACTTCACCCGCTCAAATGTTGCTCATTGCTGAGCACTGATACCAGTGCATCAGGAACCTAAACCTGTTCTTCCGACATAATTGTTTCATTATGAAATCTTCCAGCACTCTGCTGATATCACTCAGACTGTCTCCATGTGGTATCCCTCACTGTGAGGGTCTAATTGCTGCCTCTGTCAGCGTCTCTCGCTTTTGCAGCTACTTCAGATCCTGAGCTAACAGAATCCTCCAAACCAGAGAGACGCAACAGCACAGGCCCGGGATGGAGACTGGAATTTTCCAGATCTCTCTGGGACTCGGTGCTATTCTCCCTGTGTAACCCTCACTGCATCAGTCTAATTTCCCATTCAGTCTATTTCTCTGCCTCCTGTCGGTACTCAGGAATTTCCTGACTCAGTAGACTTCCCAACTACTGGGTGTCTCGTCCATCACCACATTGAATATCGTTGGTCAGCCAGAGAGACAAAGGGCAGGGAGACCTGGAGTCTTCAATCAATCCTGCAGTGAGGTAAGATCACTCACAGTGAACAGAGAAGAGAGGAATGAGAGAGCTTCAAACATCGGCTCACAAAAGATGACATAGATACAGTGCTGGAGGGGGAATATAGTACAGGCACACCCCAGGCTCAGTCACTGCCCCTACTGTCAGTTCTGTTGTTCTGAGACTCACTACTCTGCAACATTGTATCTGTGGCAAGACTTGCGGACCAGCGTCTTCAATCATTTTTAACTCCAATAACATTTCCAGTCCCTGTAACCTCCTCCTTTCCCAATAGTCCCTCCACATATTTGAAACGTACTGCATTCCAGAATAAAATCCCTGTATCTGTAACTTTCTTCAGTGTCTATAACATGCCAATAAGTGGAGGTAGAGCCATGCTGCACAGAAACGGTTTTTTGGTCCAACTAGTGCATGCTGTCCAGAGTTCCTGAACGAGTCGCATTTCCCTGCATTTGATCCATATCCCTTCAAAACTTCTCCTCTCCTGGTACGGAGGGAAGGATTTCATAACCTCCAGTTATGAGGAAGGCTGAGGGACTTGAATCTGTTTTTGTTCGAGAGAAGACATATGAGGCCAATTGATTGAGACATACAAGATAATCAGAGGGTGAGATGGGTTGGGCAGTGAGAGCCTTTTCCCTCGGAAGGCAATGCCTAGCACGAGGGGAGATAGCTTTAAATTGAGGTAGATATTAATATTATTAATTAATAGATATGGGACAGATGCCAGTGGTACTCAGAATAGTCACGGAATGGAATGCATTGCCTGAAACAGTAGTAGACTCACCAACCTTAAGGGCATTTAAACGGTCGTTGGATAGGCATGTGGTTGAGAATGGATTCTCTCCTCTCCATGTACCTGCCCAAATGTCTTTCCCAAGTTCTTATTGTACTTTTCTCTACCACGTCCCCTGGAAGCTCATTCTGTAACTGCACCATCCTCTGTTTGGAAAATTTTTTCCTCCAAACCCTTTTAAGTTTTTTCTCTCCCATCTCATAATTATGCCCTCGAGAACACAGAACATAGAACATGGCAGTGTGGTACAGGCCCTTCGGCCCTCAATGTTGCACCAACCTGTGGAACCAATCTGAAGTCCATCTAACCTTCCCTAATCCATTCTCAACCGCATGCCTATCCAACGACCGTTTAAATGCCCTTAAGGTTGGTGAGTCTACTACTGTTTCAGGCAATGCATTCCATTCCGTGACTATTCTGAGTACCACTGGCATCTGTCCCATATCTATTAATTAATAATATTAATATCTACCTCAATTTAAAGCTATCTCCCCTCGTGCTAGGCATTGCCTTCCGAGGGAAAAGGCTCTCACTGCCCAACCCATCTCACCCTCTGATTATCTTGTATGTCTCAATCAATTGGCCTCATATGTCTTCTCTCGAACAAAAACAGATTCAAGTCCCTCAGCCTTCCTCATAAGTGGAGGTTATGAAATCCTTCCCTCCGTACCAGGTAACATCGTAGTAAATCTCCTTGGAACCCTTTCCAAATCTTTCACAACTTTCATCTAATGTGGTGATCTGAACGAGAGGCAACTCTCCAGATGTGGATGCACCAGAGTTTTGTACAATTACAGTATTATCTCATGGTTCTGAAACTCCATCCCTGTACCAATAAAAGCTCACATGCTGAATGCCTTCTTAACAACCCTATCAACCTGGGTGGCAACTTTCAAGGATACATGTTTGGGCGGCACGGTGGCACAGTGGTTAGCACTGTTGCCTCACAGCGCCAGAGACCCGGGTTCAATCCCTGACTCGGGTGACTGATTGTGTGGAGTTTGCACGTTCTCCCTATGTCTGTGTGGGTTTCCTCCAGGTGCTCTGGTTTCCTCCCACAGTCCAAAGATGTGCAGGTCAGGTGAATTGGCCATGCTAAATTGCCCGTAGTGTTCGGTAAAGGGGTAAATGTCGGGGAATGGGTGGGTTGCGCTTCAGTGGGTCGGTGTGGACTTGTTGGGCCGAAGGGCCTGTTTCCACACTGTAAGTAATCTAATCTAAGTAATCTAATCTAAAAAATGTGCATGGACACAGTGATCTCTCTGCTCATCTGGACTGCCAAGATCTGCTTTACCCACATCCAACTGTTTGGTCACCTCAAAGAAGTCAATAAGGTTTGTGAGGCATGACCGACCCTTCACAAAAGTGTGCTGACTATCCCTCATTAACTTATTCATCTCTAGATGGTTATAAATGCCAGCTTTTACACACCTTCCCAACACTTTATCCAGAATCAAAGTAAGGCTCACAGGTCTATAATTACCAGGGTTGTCTCTATTCCCTTTCTTGGACAAGGTGACAACATTGGTTGTCCTCCAGGCTTCTGGCACTATTCTCCTAGACAATGATGATACGAAGATCAAAGCCAAAGTCTCAGCAATCTCCTTCCTGGCTTCCCAGAGAATTCAAGGATAAATCCCATCTGGCCCAGTGGACTTACCGATTGTTACACTTTCCAGAATTGCTAACACCTTCTCCTTCTGCAGTTCAATCCCATCTAGTTATGGACTCCACTACCCTGGGGTAAAGACGTTGGTTAATCAACTTACCTGTGCCCTTCATGGTTTTCTAAACCTTGATAAGGTCACCCCTCAGCCACCTACACCCAATGGAAATGAGAAAGACAATGATATAAATATTTCTGCTCGTGTCCCTGCCACTACTTTGTCACAATTTTCTGGGAGACATTTGTTCAGGATCTAGGGATTTCTCTCCCTTTGTGTTCTAAGACCTCCAGCGCCATCTCTTCTGGAATGGGGACTCTTTACAAGCCATCACTGTTTCTTCCCTTTGTTTCCTAGACTTTGTCCACAGTACGTTCTGACATGAAATGCTCATTTAGGCCCTCGCCCATTTCCTGTGTGTCTACACTTGGATGGCCTCACTGATCTTTGAGGAGCCCTAGTGTCTTTCCAGTTGTTTTTGTGTAGTTGTGTGCTGTAGAAAATTATTTGCATTCTCCTTAGCCTTGTCTGCCAAATCTATCTCATCCCCCCATGTTGCTTTCCAGCATATCCAGCCTCTCCGATTCTGTCAAACCCTCCAGTATCAGTAACATCTTCTTCAATATTTGCTCCATTTACAGTTTCAGGAAATGCTTCTTCAATCCGGATGTTCAGAATTCTATGCAGTACTCCAGAGCTGTGCTGACTATCCGTGATCAATCCTTGCCATTGCAAATGCATGTAACTCCTGTCCTGCAGAATCGTATCCAACAATGTACGCGCCACTGACATCAAGCTAATTGGTCTTTATCTCCCTGGCTTTCCCTCGCAGCCTTTCCTAAACACTGGCACAACATTAGGCCCTCCAGGCTCCCTGCTCACCACCCGTGGCTGTCAGTGATAGAAAAATCTCTTTATGGGACACACAATTTCTTCCTGAGCTTCGCACAATATCCTGGGATGTGCTTGATTAGTTCCCATGGAATTGTCTCCCTTATGTGCATTTAAAAACCTCCAGTACCTCCTGTTATGTGGGGTCTTGTGAAGACCTCTCTATTTATTTCCCTGACATCCCCTGTCCTTCTCCACAGTAAGTTCAAACATGATATTTTTGGTTAGGATCTCACCCATCTCCTGTGGTTCCACACTTGGATCGCCCCATTCATCTTCAAGGAGCCATACTCTGCCCCTAGTTAATCTTCTCTTGTTAATATACTTGTAGAATCTCTTTGGATTTTCCTCAGCCTGATCTGCCAACGCTTTTTGTGGTCCCCTTTGTGCCCTCCTGATTTCGCTCTTAAGTGAATTACTCCACCCACAATGTTCTTCGATGGATTCCACTTAATCCAGCTGGCTATATGTGACATGTGTCCCCTTTTTGTTGACCAGAACCTCAATACCCTCAGTCATCCAGAGTTTCCTACTTGTGTCAGCATCACACCAACAGGAATATGATGGCTCTGAACTCTCATTTTAACCCCATTTTAAAAGCTTCCCACCTTCCTGACGTACCTTTACCTGCACATAGCTTCCACAATCAATTGTTAAAAGCTCTTGTGTAATAACATCTAGATTGAGGAAAGGCCAGTTTTGATTTTAACTTGTGGACCAGGTTTGTCCTTTTCCATCGCTATTTTCCAACTAATACGATTGTGATCATTTTGTCAATTTGTTGCCCCACTAACCACTCAGTCCCTTTCACTACTTTGTTTCCCAAGGCGAGGTCAGGTTTTACCTCTTCCTGCAGTCCGACCATTTATATTTTGACTGGGACAGCTTTCTTGTACATGCCGAACAAATTCCTCGCATCGAAGCTCTGAACACTCTAGCAGTCCGAGTCTAGGTTTGGAAAGTTAAAATCCCTGACCATTACAGACCTCTCATTCTTATAGATCTCTGAGATCTCCCGTCATATTTGCTGCTCAAATTCTCGCTGAGTGTTGGGGGCCTGTAGTACAGTCATATCAAACTGATGACCCATTCTCATTTCTCCGTTGCACCATTATATCTTCACTGGGTGATCCCCAGGAATATCCTGTCTCATTAATGCTGTAATGTTTTCACTGATCAGAAACTCCAATACCCCTCCTCTCTCACCACCTGTTCTGGCCTCAACCTTCAGATTGTAGCCTGAGACCATCCCCCTCACGGTGGACAACAGCCTCACCTTTTATGTCATCTGCAAACTTACAAATGATACCTTGTGCTTTCACATCGAGTTATTAATGTACATAATAGTGTTCAAAATAATTAGAGTAATAGATAGAGTCAATAGCCAGAGACTTTTCCCCAGGGCAGGATTGACTGGTACGAGAAGTCATAGTTTGAAGATATTAGGAGGAAGGTATAATGGAGACATCAGAGGTAGGTTCTTTACGCAGAGAGTTGTGAATGCATGGAATGTGTTGCCAGCTGAGGTGGTGGAAGGAGAGTCATTGGGGACACTTTCGCGACTGCTGGACAAGCACATGGATAGGAAAGAGTTGGGGGTGCATAGGTTAAGTTACTATATTTTACATTAGGATTAAGACTCGGCACAACTTCGTGGGCCTAAGGGCCTGTTCTGTGCTGTACCTTTCTATATTCTATGTTCTATAATAACCAGCAATGGTTGCTGCCCAGATCCCTGTGGTACACCCGCTTTTGAAAGAATTTCAAACACAAAACTTACCCTCCACCGTTGTGCATCCAGGTTGCCAAATTGCCTTGGATCCCATTGGTCTGTTGGACCAGCGTTCCATGTGGGACCTTGTCAAATGCCTCAATGAATTCCATGTAACACACATCTTCTGCACTGCCCTCATCAAAATCCTCAATCATAATTTCAAACAAAAATCTCAGCTGAATTTGGGAGAGGATCTTTCTCTACCAAATCCGTGGTGAGTATCCATAATCGATTTCTACCTTTCCAAATGCTGATTCATTCTGTCCCTCAGAATTGTGTCCAATAAGTTCCCTCTCCCTGCTGTCAGAATATCTGCTCTGTAATTACCTGGCCTATCCCTGCTTCCCTTTCTGAATAAAGGAACCACGTTAGTTATCCTCCAGTCATTCTGCACTTCACCCGTAGCCAGGAAATTATTAAATATATCCACGAGGGTTCCAGCAATCTCCTCCTTTACCAGAACAAGGGGGGGCGGGTTTGACTTGAACCGGAGGGACATCAGTATCCCTGGGGGTGATTTACTTGTTTTATCGCAGTGGGTTTAAACTAGTTTGGCAGGGCTTTGGACTCTGAGTAAGAGAAGGCCCATTGACCAGCCAAGTGAAAAATGCATCAACCTTCAAGAGCAAGTTTTCTATCCAGGATATCGAGGGGCACAGTCAAGGGAGGGAAAAGACTTTTGATTTAACGCGCATTTATTTCAATGCCCAAGGCCTGACTGGTAAGGCAGATGCGCTCAGAGCATGGATTGGCTACGGGTACTTGGATATTATAGACTTAAAAGAAACATGGCTGAGCGAAGGGCAGGACTGGCAGCTCAGTGTTCCAGGATACAGAAGCTACAGACGGGACAGAAGGACAAGTAAGTGAGGAGGGGAGTTGTCCTTTTGATAAGGGAGGACATAACAACAGTGCTTAGTTAGGATACTCTTTCGGGGTGATCAAATGAGGCCATATGTTAAGAAATTACAAACTAAAAAAGGATGGTCAGTCTGCTGGGATATTGTTCTGGACCCCCAAATAGCCAACGGGTACTAGAGGAGCAGATGTGAAGAGAGATTGCAGGTACCAAAAGAAATAATAGGTCAGTATTAGTTGGAGATTTTAACTTCCCCTGTATTGACTGGACCACCCAGTGTGTAAAAGGCCCATATGGGGTGTAATTTGTCAAATGTGTCCAAGAAAGATTCCAAGATCAATATGTAGATGGCTGCACTCTACTCAGGCGGCTTCAAACGAGATCTCCCCTCAGAAAACGGGGTCGGGCAAGTGACTGAATTGGCAGTCGGAGAGCACTTTATGTCCAGTGACCACAGCTGTCTTAGTTTAACATAGTTATTGACAAAACTCAGGCAGGTCCATATATTAAGGTCTTAAACTGGAGTAGGGCCACTTTTGGGGCCATTTGGCAGGATCGAGCAGAGGTTGATTGGGTGAATTAAAAATCACACAACACCAGGTTATAGTCCAACAGGTTTATTTCGAAGCACCAGGTTTTGAAGTGCAGGTAATCATTCTTAAAGATGAAAACTGAAACTAAATGTGTTTGGTATTACATTCCATGACCCTGCTATCCTGTTGGTATAATTCTGTGCCTTACGATTGTGCTCCACCTGATGAAGCAGAGCTCTGACATCTAGAGCTTCCAAATACACATTTTGGACTGTAAGCTGGTTTTGTGAGATTTTTAAGGTTGTTCATCCCAGTCCAACACCGGCTCCACCACATCATGCTCCCATCAACTGGGTGAGTCTGTGTGAAAGAAAAGGAATGACTGGCAAATGGGAGGCTTTCAAAAGTGTGATCTCAAGAATCCAATATGTCTCTGATTGAGTGAAGGGAAAAGCTGGCAGGTTTAGGGATCCCTGTCTGATGGGGGATATTGACGCTCTGTTCAATAAAAAGAAGGAGGCACATATTGTCTTCAATGTGTCTGTATCTACGTAATCTCTTCCAGTCCTAAAGACACGATTACTCGGTGGAGACTTTACAATCCTCACAGGTCCCTTCACCACTCCCCATCTGGAGAATCCACTGAAAGCCTATGATTCTCTCGATACAGTTCTGACAAGACTCACTATCTGTGTAACGTCATCCCATCGCTAACACACAACCTATCAATGTGAACTCCTCCTGTATCTCCATCCAGTTACTCATCTCCATAACCTTCTCCAACTCTTACACCCCTACCTGTGTAAATGTCACCCTCCCATACAACCCTTCCCACTTTTACCAAACTGGAGAAGGTTACAAATGCTCCCTTATCTGTGAAACTGTCTCCAACCAAAGTTACTGCCCTTCTGCAATATCTGTCAGTGTCCACACCCTTCATATCTAAATAATCTGCAGAAGGAATATACATCTTCAGTCACGACTACCCTCCATATCTCTGTTTGGTCCTCCAGTCTGTACAACCCACTTTATGTCTGTCATCTGCTCCATTCACCGAAAACTCTCCCTGTCTGTGTAAACCGCTCCATCCTACCAACTTCCTTCTCCCTGTAAACTGCCAATCCCTCCCAACATCCCCATCTCCACGATCTCCTGCAGACCCTACAGCTCTCCAAATTTCTGTAACACCCTGTGGCTCTATCGTCTTCCCTCCCTGTGAAACCACCTCCAGTCCCCACCACCCTCCCAGTCCCGGGGTCGTCTGCACCAGATCAGACCATTGCTGTCTCTGTTACCGCGGACAATCCTCGTAAACCTCCCTAATGTATCTATTGATTCAGATACCATCCTTTCTAGCCTCCCAAAACCTCTTCCTGTCATTGTAACCCTCCCTATTTAGAACATAGAACAGTACAGCATAGTACAGCATAGTACAGGCCCTTCAGCCCTCAATATTGTGTCCATCTTTTATCCGTCTCTAAGATCAATCTTACCTGCAAACCATTCAAGGAACAAAGAAAATCACAGTACAGGAACAGGCTCTACAGTCCTCTAAGCCTCCACCAATCCAGATCCTCTGTCGAAACCTGTCGCCTATTTTGTGAGGATATGTACCCCTTTGCTCCCTCCCCATTCATGCATCTGTCTGGATACATCTTAAGTGACATTATCGTTCCCGCCTGTACCACCTCTGCTGGCCACGCGTCCCCTGTCCCCATCACCCTCTGCATAAAGATCTTTCCAGCCTATCTGCCCTAAACCTTTCCCCTCTCGCTTTGAACTCATGACCCCTAGTAATTGAGTTCCGCACTCTGGGGAAAAAAGCTTCTTGCTATCCATCCTGTCTATACCTCACATGATTTTGCAGACCTCAATCAGGTCCCCAGTAAACCTTCATCTTTCTAATGAAAATAATCCGAAAATATTCAATCTCTCCTTATTGTTAGCGCCCTCTATACCAGGCAACTTCCTGGTGAACATCCTCTGCACTCTCTCCAAAGCATGCACCTCCTTTTGGTAATGTGGCGACCAAAACTGTATGTAATATTATAAATGTGACCAATCAAAGTCATATACAACTGTAACGTGACCTGCCAACTTTTGTACACGATACCCCTTCGAATAAAGGAAAGCATGCCATATGCCGCCGTGACCAATTTACTGTCCTGCGTTGCCACGTTTAAAGAGCAATGGGCCTGAATACCCAGATCTCAGTGTACATCAATTTCCCCCAGGACTTTTCCATTTACTGTATAGTTCACTTTCCAATTAGATCATCCGAAATGCATCACCTCGCATTTGTCTGGATTGAACTCCATCTGCCATTTCCCAGCCCGCCTCTCCAATCTATCTATATTCTGCTGTGTTCTCTGACAGTCCCCTTCTCTATCTGCTACTCCACCAATCTTAGTCTCATCTGCAACCTGCTAATCAAGGAACCAATGCCTTCCACCAAATTATTGATATGTATCACAAGCAACAGTGGTCCCAGCACGGATCCCTGTGGAACACCATTGGTCACAGGTCTCCATTTTGAGAAATTCATTTTGCTATCATTCATGTGTCTATCTAAATATTACTTAAATGTCCCTAATGTATCTGACTCTACCACCCACACTGGCAATACATTCCACTCACCCACCACACTCTGTGTAAAGAAGCTATCTCTGACATCTCCCCTCAACCTTCCTCCAATTACCTTACAATTCTGCCTCCTAGTTATAGCCATTTTCGCACTGGGAAAAATCTCAGGCCACCCACCTTATGTCTGCCTCTCATAATCTCGTACCTCTATCAAGTCACTTCTCATCCTTTTTCATTCCAAAATTAAAAGCCCAGGATTCCTCAACCTTTCTTCGTTAGGCCTCCCCTCCAGACCAGGTAACATCCTGATAAATCTCCTCTGCAACCTCTCCAAAACTTCCACATTTTTCCTGTAATGAGGCAAACAGAACTGAACACGATATTCTAATTGTGGTCAAACAACAGGATGTATCGAGCTGCAACATAACCTAACAGCTCATAAACTCAAGGCCCCTGCAAACGAAAGCCGACACATCATTGGCTTTCTTAACAACCCTAACAACGTGGTTCGCAACTGTGAAGGATCCCTGGACATTGACCCAAGATATTTCTGCTACTCCTCACTGTCAAGAATCCTGCAGTAACCCTGTAAAATCTTTCTGCAGAATCCTTCAAACGTAAACCCTCCCTATTTTGGTATTTTCCTCCAGTCCCCACTGCACTCATAAACTGTGAAACCTCTTCCAGTCCCTACAATCCTCCTTAGCTCTGTAACCTCTGTAAGCATGTAGTTGTAGTCGTGTGGTTTAGACGGTGGGTTAGAAATCCATTGGGGCTTGCCCACACAGGTTCTAATCCTGCCTAACAGGGCGGTGGGGTTGAGTGGTGCCAGTGTCCGGAGGTGTTCTCTAACCTGCTCTGTGAGAAGTTGTCCCATGTCCTCAATGTACGGGAGATGAGGAGACTGGGCGCCTTCTCACAGCGCACTTCACAAAAAGTCTCCAGGATACCTGAAAATCAACCCAACGACTTGTTGCCAAACATTTCAACTCCCCCACCCACTCTGCCGAAAACATCCAGGTCCTGGGCCTCCTCCAACCGCCATTCCCTCACCACCCGACGCCTGGAGGAAGAACGCCTTTTCTTTTGCCTTGGGACCCTTCAAACCCGTGACATCAATGTGGACTTCACCAGTTTCCTCATTTCCCCTTCCCCACTTACCGCAGTTCCAACCTTCCAGCTCAGCACCACCCTCATGACCTGTCCCACCTGTCAATCTTCCTTCCCACCAATCTGCTCCACCCTCCTCTTTGACCTAGAACTCTTACCCCATCTCCAAACACCTATTGCACTCTCAGCTACCTTCACCCAAATCTCACGCCCTTCCCATTTATCTCTCCACCCCCAAGTCTCCCAGCCTCATTCCTGATGCAGGGCTCCTGCCCGAAACGTCACTTTCCTGCTTCTCGGATGCTGCCTTACCTGCTGTGCTTTTCCAGCACTACACTCTCAACTCTAATCGCCAGAAGCTGCAGACCTCAATGTCTCCTGTTTATCAGATGGGTCAATGCAGTGAGGAATGGCAGATGGAGATTAATTTAGATAAATGTGAGGTGCTTCATTTTGGAAAAGCAAATCCTCACAGGACTTATACACTTAATGGTAAGGTCCTAGGGAGTGTTGCTGAACAAAGAGACCTTGGAGTGCAGGTTCATAGTTCCTTGATAGTGGAGTCGCAGGTAGATAAGATAGTGAAGAAGGCGTTTGGTATGCTTTCCTTTATTGGTCAGAGTATCGAGTATAATCCCACCTAGTCTAGTTCCCTGGATCTCAGTATTCTCCTCGGCAAAATTATCGTTTTCTAGAGTGAATACCGTCGAAAAATATTAATTTAGTGCTTCCCCTATCTCCTCTGACTCCACACACAACTTCCCATTAATATCCTTGATTGGACCTTATCTTGCTCTTGTCATTCTTTTATTCCTTAAATACCTATAGAAAGCCTTAGGGTTTACCCTGATCCTATCCGCCAACAGCTTCTCATGTCTCCTCCTCGCTCTGAGTTTTCACATCTCATCCTAACATAAGCCTCCCTCTTCCTCTTGACCAGAGATTCCACGTCCTTCGTAAACCATGGCTCCCGCGCTCTACAGGGAGAGCCTGTTGACAGGTACATACTTATCTAGGACACTCAGGAGGTTTCCCTTGAATAAGCTCCACATTCCTGATATGCCCATCCCCTGCAGATTCCTTCCCCATCCTACGCTTCCTAAATCTTGCCGAATCGCATCGTAACTGCCGTTCCCCCAGCTGTAAATTTCGTGGAAGTGTATAACTGTTTGATGACAGGAGACAGGGTGGTCAAGAAGGTTTGAGTGAGTGTGTTTCTGTGTATATGTGGTTAATGACACGAGACAGTTTGGTGTGTGTGTGTGTGTGTTTGTGTATATCTGACCAATGGCTGGAGGCAGGGTGTTCATGGAGTGTTGCGTGTGCTTGTGTGCGTTTGTCAGTTTCTGCGTATATCTGTTTCATGGCAGGGGGCAGGGTGGTCGTGGAGAGCATATTTTCTGAGTTTCTGTGTCTATGTGCTTACTGGTAGGAGACAGGGTGATGGTGGAGGGTAGACTGTACTTGTTTCTATATCCATGTGCTTACTGGCAGGAGTCAGGGTGGGGGTGGAGGGTTGTGTATGTATGTGTGTTTCTGCGTATATCTGTTTAAGGTCAGGAGGCAGGGTGTTCGTGGAAGGTTGTATGTGTTTCTGTGTATATCTGTTTACTGGCTGGAGACAGGCTGGTGATGGAGGTTTATGTGTGTGTTTCTGTGTATACCTGTTTAATTGCAGGATACAGGGTGGTGGTGGAGTATGGTATGTGTGTTTGTGTGAAAATCTGCTGAATGGCAGGAAATAAGGTGGTGGTGGAGGGTTGTGTGTGTGTGTTTCTGCATACATCGGTTTAATAGCGGGTGACAGGGTCGTAGTGGAGGGTTGTGTGTGTTTCTGGGTACATCTGATCGATGGTAGAAAACAACTTGGTGGTGTAATATCGTGTGTGCGTGTTTCTGTGTATATCTGTTTAATTGCAGGAGACAGGATGGTTGTGGAAGGTTGTGTGTGTGTTTCTGTGTATAATTGATTTATGGAAGCAAACAGGGTGGTGGTGGAGGGTTCTCTATGTGTGTGTTTCTGTTTTTATCTGTTTAATTGCAGGAGACAGGCTGGTGGTGGAGGCTGGTATGTGTTTGTTTCTGAGTACATCTGTTTCATGGTAGGAGACATGATGGCGGTTGATGGTTGTTCATGTTTACCTGCACATATCTGCTTAATGGCAGAAAACAATGTGCCTTCGTGCCGCTGTGTGTGTATTTCTATGTATATCTGTTTAATGGCAGGAGACAGGGTTGTGGTGGAAGGTGGTGTGTGTGTGTGTTTCTGCGTATATCTGTTTAATGATAGGCGAGAGAGTGGTCGTGGTGGTGTGTGTGTGTTTTTGTGTATATCTGTTCAATGACAGGAGACAGTGTGGTGGAGGATTGCTTGCATGTTTCTGTAAATATCTGTTTAATTGCAGGAGACAGGGTGGTTTTGGAGGTTGGTGAGTGTGTGTTTCTGTATATAACTGTGTAATGAATGTAGACAGGATGGTTGTGGAGGTTGTGTTTCTGCTTAATGACAGGAAACAAATTGGTGGTCAATGGTTGTGTGTGCGTGTGTGTGCGTGTGTGTTTCTGTGTATGAATGTTTAATGGCAGGAGACAGGGTGGTGCTGAAGATATGCATTTATGTTTCTGTATATATCTGTTTAATTGCTGGAGACAGGGTGGTGGAGGAGGGTGGTGTGTCTGTGTGTTTGTGTGAATATATGTTAAAATGCAGGAGACAAGGTCTGTTGGAGGAATTGGGTGCACGTGTTTCGGTGTATATCTGTTTAATGGCAGTAGACAGGGTAGAGGGCGAGGGTTTGTGTGCATGTATTTCTGTTTATATATACTCAACAGCAGGAGAACAGGGTGGTGTTGGAGGGTTGTGTGTGTGTTTCTGTATATAACTGATTAATGACCTGAGACAGGGTGGTGCTGAAGGTATGCGTGCATGTTTCTGTCTATATCTGTTTATTTGCAGGGGACAGGGTGGTGGAGGAGGATGGTGTGTGCGTTTCTGTGTAAATATGTTTAATTTCAGGAGACAGGGATTTGGTGGAGGGATTTGTGTCTGTGTTGTTGGTGTGTATCTGTTTATGGGAAGGAGACAGGGTGGTCCTGGCGGTTTGTGTGTGTGTGTATCTGGTAGATCTGTTTAAGAGCTGGAGACAGGGTAGTGGTGGAGGGTTGTGTATGTGTGTGTATTTCTGTATATCTCTGCTCAATGGCAGGAGAACAAGGTGGTATTGGAGGATTGTGTGTGTGTTTCTGTGTATATCTGGAAATTGGCAGGAGAAAGGGTGGTGGTCGAGGGTTGTGTGTGTGTGTATTTCTGCATATACCTGCTCAATGGCAAGAGAACAAGGTGGTGTTGGAGGTTTGTGCGTAGGTAGGATGTTCGTGGAAGGTTGTATGTGTGTTTCTGTGTATATCTGTTTAATGGCAGGAGACAGGGAGGTGGTTGAGTGTAATGCATGTCTCCATTTCTGTGTATATCTGCTCAATGGCAGGAGACATGGTGGTCTTGGAGGGTTGTGTGAGTGTGTGTTTCTGTTAATATCTATTTAAGGGCTGGAGACAGATTGGTGGTGGTGAAGTGTCTTGAGTGTGTGTTCCTGTGTATATCTGATTAAAGGCAGGAAACACGGGTGATGGTGGAGGGATGTGTGTGTTTCAGTGCATTTCTGTTTAATGTCAGGAGACAGGGTGGTGTTGGAGGAATGGGTGTGCGTGTTTCTGTGTATATCTGTTTAATGACAAGAGACCAGGTGGTGGTGGAGGGTTGTCTATACGTTTCTGTAAATATCTGTTTAATTGCTTAATGACAGGAAACAAATTGCTGTTGAAGGGTTGTGTGTCGTGTGTGTGTGTGTGTGTGTGTGTGTGTGTACGTGTGTTTGTGTATGTCTGTTTAATGGCAGGAGTCAGGGTGTTGGTGTCGAGATGTGTGGGTTCTGTTTAGATCTGTTTAATCACCGGAGAGTGTGTGATTGGGGAGGTGTGTGCGTGTTTATGTGTCTATCTGATTAATGGCAGCAAACAGGCTGGTGGTGGAGGGTTCTGCATGTGTGCGTGTTTCTGTGTATATCTGTTTAATGGCAGGAGAGAATGGTGATGGAGGATTGTGTGTGTATTTCTGTGTGTACCTGTTTAATAGCAGGAGGCAGGGTGGTGATGGAGGGTTGTGTGCGTATATCTGTGTGTACCTGTTTAATAGCAGGAGACAGGGTTCTCGTGGATTGTTGTGTGAGTGTGTTTCTGTATACATCTATTTAAGGGATGGAGACAGGTTGGTGGTGGAGGATAGTGTGTGTGCGTGTTTCTGTGTATAACTGTTTAATGACAGGAGATAGTGTGGTGGAGGAGGGATGTGTGTGTGTTTCTGTCTATATCTGTTTAATGACAGGAGACAGGGTGGTACTTGAAATATGTGTGTATGTTTCTGTATATATCGGTTTAATTGCAGGACACGGTGGTAGAGGAGTCTGATGTGTGAGTGTTTCGGCGTAAATCTATTTAATGGCAAGGGACAGTGTGGTGGTGGAATGTACTGTGTCTGTGTTTCTGTGTCTATGTGCTTACTGGCAGGAGACAGGATGTTCTTGGAAGGTTTGTGTGTTTCTGTGTATATCTGTTTAATGCCAGGAGACACGGTGGTGCTCGAGGGATGTGTGTGTGCATTTCTGTGTATATCTGCTCAGTGGCAGGAGACAGGGTGGTGATGGAAGGTTGCGTGTGTGTTTCTGTGTATGTCTGTTTAAGTGCTGGGGACAGGGTGGTCTTGGAAGGGTTGTGCATGTGTGTGTTTCTGCGTATATCTATTTAAGTGCTGGGGACAGGGTGGTGGTGGAGAGATATGTGTGTGTTTCATTGCATATCTGTTTATTTACAGGAGACGAGGTGGTGGTAGAGCGATGTATGGGTCTGTGTTTCTGTGTATATCAGTTTAATGACAGGAGACAGGGTGGTGGTGGAGGGTTGGGTATGTGTGTGTGTTTCAGTGCATATCTGTTTAATGACGAGAACAGGGTGGTGTGTGTATGTTCCTGTGTATATCTGTTTAATGACAGGAGACAGGGTAGTGGTGAAGGGTTGTCTGCATGTTTCTGTAAATTTCTGTTGAATAGCAGGAGACAGTGTGGTGATCGAAAATGGTCAGTGAGTGTTTCTGCCAGAGACAGGGTGTTGCTAGAGTTTTGTGTGTGGATTTCTGTATGTATCTGTTTAATTGCAGGAGACAGGGTGGTCATGGAGGGTTGTGTGTTTGTTTCTGTGTATATCTGCTTAATGACGGGAAAGAAATTGGGTGTCAAGGGTTGTGCGTGTGTGTGTGTGTGTGTGTTCCTGTGTATGTCTGTTTAATGGCAGGGGACAGGGTGATGGTGTCGAGATGTGTGTGCGTTTCTAGTTATACCTGCTTAATCGCTGGAGAGAGAGTGTGTGTGTATGTGTGTGTGTTTGGTTCTGTGTATATCTGTGTAATGGCAGCAGACAGGATGATCGTGGAGGCTTGTGTGTGCGTGTTCCTATGTATATCTGTTTAATGGAAGGAGACAGAGGTCGTTTAGTTTTGTGTGTATTTCTGTGTTTATCTGTTATTGACAGGTGGCAGGGTGTTAGTGGAGGATTGTGTTTGTGTGTTTCTGTGTATATCTGATTAATGGCAGGAAACAGGGTGTGGTGGAGGGTTTTGTGTGTGTGTTTCTGCATATGTTTGTTTTATGGCAGGAGACAGGGTGGTGGTGGGAGGTTGTGTGCTTGTGTTTCTGTCTATATCTGTTTAATAACAGGAGACAGATATTGGTGCAGGTTGGTGTGTATGTATTTCTGCATATCTCTGTTTAATGGTGGGAGGCAGGGCAGCGATGGAGGGTTGTGTGTGTGTGTGTTTATGTGTATATCTGTTTACTGGCAGAAAACAATGTTTTGGTGAAGGGTTTTGTGTGTGTGTGTTTCTGTATATGTCTGTTTAATGGCAGGGAACAAATTGGGTGACAAGCGTTGTGTGTGCATGTGTGTGTGTTTCCATGCATATCTGTTTAATGGCAGAAAACACTGTGGTGGTGAAGGGTTGTGTGTGTGTTTCTGTGTATGTCAGGTTAATGGCAGGAGACAGGGGGATGGTGTCGAGATGTGTGTATGTTTCTGTTTATTCCTGTTTAATTGCCGGAGAGTGTGTGATGGTGGACTATTGTGTATGTGAGTGTGTGTGTATGTGTTTCTGTGTAATGGCAGGAGAACGAATGGTCGTGGAGGGTTGTATGTATGTGTTTCTGTTTATATCTGTTTAATGGCAGGAGACAGTGTGGTCGTGGATGATTGTGTGTGTGTGTGTTCCTGTGTATTTCTGTATAATCACAGAACACAAAGCAGACATGGAGTGTTTTGTGTGTGTGTTTCTGTTATATTTGTTTCATGGCAGGAGACAGGAAGGTGATTTAGAGTTTTGTGTGTTTTTCTGTGTGTATCTGTTTATTGACTGTAGTTAGGGTGTTAGTGGAGGGTTATGTGTGTGTGTATGCGTGTGTGTCCTTCTCTGTAAAAAAACTGCTTAATAGCGGGAGACAACGTGGTGGTGGAGGGTTGTGTTGTGTGTTTCATTGGATATTTGATTAATGGCAGGAAACAGAGTTTTGATGGAGGGTTGTGCGTGTGTGTTTCTGTATATATCTATTTAATTGAAGGAGACAGCGTGATGATGGAGGGTTGTGTGTGTTTTTCTGCATATATCTGTTTAATGGCAGGAGACCGGCTCGTGGTGAAGGTTGTGTGCTTGTGTTTCTGTCAATAACTGTTTAATAACAAGAGACAGATATTGTTGCGGGTTGGTGTGGATGTGTTTCAGTGTATCCCTGTTTAATAATTTGAGACAGGGTGGCGATGGATGGTTGTGTACATGTTTGTTTTATTTATATATCAGTTGAATTGCAGGAGACAGCGTGTTGTTAGACGGTTGTGTGTGTCCATTGCTGTATATTTCTGTTAAATGGCAGGAGACAGAGTTGTAGAGGGGGATTGTGTGTGTGTGTTTCTGTATATATCTGATCAATAGCAGGAAACAACTTGGTGGTGAAGGGTTGTGTGTGTGTGACTCTGTGTACACTGGTTTACTGACAAAAGACTACGTGGTGGTGCAGGTTGGTTTGTCTGTGCTTCTGTGTATATCTGTTGTGGTTCTGTTCACCGAGCTGGAATTTATGTTGCAGACGTTTCGTACCCTCTCTAGGTGACATCCTCAGTGCTTGGGTGCCTCCTGTAAAGCCCTTCTGTGATGTTTCCTCCAGCATTTATAGTGGTTTATCTCTGCCGCTTCTGGTTGTCAGTTCCAGCTGTCCGCTGCAGTGGCCGGTATATTGGGTCCAAGCTGATGTGTTTGTTGATAGAATCTGTGGATGAGTGCCATGCATTTAGGATTTCCCTGGCTGTTCTCTGTTTGGCTTGTCCTATAATAGTAGTGTTGTTCCAGTCGAACTCATGTTGCTTGTCATCTGTGTGTGTGGCTACTAAGGATAGCTGATCGTGTCGTTTCGTGGCTTGTTGGTGTTCATGGATGTGGATCGTTAGCTGTCTTCCTGTTTGTCCTATGTAGTGTTTTGTGCAGTCCTTGCATGGACTCCATCAAGTCACGTTTCAAAAATCATTTTAATCCACGTGCTCAGACATATAATGAAAAATCTCTGTGGGATGTGAACCTTTAGGTCAGAGGTCAGGACACGACCACCGCTCAACAATAGCCCCTAAAGCTGCAACATGATTCTCCTGTGTGTTTGTTCATCAGCTTTCTTTGAACATACTGTGACACACCCCCACAACATAATCGAGACCAACTGTTCCAGAGAAAGTGACACTACCACAGTTCATGGAAGGGAATCGAATCCAGAGCTCTGCCCCGGGGCAGGGGTGCTATCCACCACACAAGACTTAAACCATGCCCAGAATTTTAAGTGTCAGTTTTCAGCTTTATATGGAGTTATTACATTCTGATTAACATTACTGAAAAAGTCAGGCATTAGTTTTCATTGTTAAATAAATAAAAGGTGTTAGCCTCAACTATAAGATGATGAGTGTACGTGCTCTGCCAAGCAACTTCTTTAATTGCTTGGCTATGATTTCCAGCTTAAATGGCTATTATCTGTAATCTGCAATATTAGAGCAAGAAATCTTGCAGAAACACTCTGCAATGTGAGGGATCTCGAATAGATATCAAAACTGAACACCAGAGAATAGGAAAGAGCACAATTTCTGGCCAAAAACACTGGCCACTGTTTCCAACCTCTGACATGTGTCTTCCCTCTTCCTGAAATGATTAAGTGATACAAGGCATCGGTTTACTTCCCAGCCTCTCCTTACCCTCTCCTCCCTCAGTTTGCACAAAGCAAATCAAGCTTTGATCTTTGGAAAACTCAAGGCCTATGATATAGGCCTTCTGGAGAGGGGAGGGTCATTTAAACCTGAAGCAGGAGGGTGAGGGGGCAGTAATATCACTCACTGGGCCGAGGTGTGGCAGTTCAACTTTAATATGGATAAATGCGAGGTATTGCATTTTTGTCAAATAAAAAGCGGGGGCTCATGCAATGAATAGTAGTGCGTTGGTAGTGTTGTAGAAAAGAGGGACCCACAGGTGCCGATTGAATTCACAGAAGTTTGTGGCACTTATAGACAAGCTGTTTAAGGCTACTTCATTGCTCAGACATTTGGGGTTAGAAATTGAGAAGTAATGCTGAGATAGTGCAGGACATTGATGAAGCCTCTTTTGCAGTACTGTGTTCAGTTCTGTTATTGGAAGGAGATTATTAAGCTGAAGAGTGTTCAGAATAGATATACCAGGATGTCGCCAGGAACACCTCATCTTCTGCCTCGGGATCCGACAAACACATGGCATGAACATTGAACTGACTAATTTGCAAATCTCCCCTCGACGACCCAGATCCCAGATCCGACCTTTCGACTCAGATCCGCCCTCTCGTGGGAAACTACCTGTCCATCTTCCTTCCCACCTATCCGCTCCAACTCCCCACCGACCTCTCACTATCACCCCCTAGCTTCGCCCACCTATCACCAACCTTTCCCCTAGCCTCACCCCACCACCCATTTATCTCTCAGCCCCTTTGCCCCTTCGCAGTTCTGAAGAAGGGCACTGCCTGAAACGTTTACTCTCTTGCTCCTCATTTGCTGCCTGACCTTCTATGCCTTCTCCACTATCATGCTTTATCTACACTTAATTCTCCATCATCTGGAGTCCCCATTGTCACTTAGGTACAATTCTCTGTTAACATATCAATGCTGTCTGTCTGTTGTAACCCCACACTGTCTTAGGTACATATTGTCTCCAGATCATGATCTATAAAATTTCTCTCAATCTCTTACTGACATTGTCTTGCCTCAGCAGTAGTTACAGGGTCTATGTTTCCATTTATAAGCAGAGAAACATGTTAGTGTTCCGATAAACCTCTGGCATTACTTTCATATCCAATGCAGACTGAATGGTTACACACAATTAATCTACCAGACTCAACATTCATTCCCTCAGTTACCCTCGCATATCCAATCCAGACTGTGTAAATGTTAATCCTTATTTTGAATTTTAATTAAACAATATTGAATTGAAAGGCGTTGGCTGCAGCTATTTGTTCTGTGACTGGAAATAATGTCAGTCTCCGTGGATCCTAAATGTGTCACTTGAGGGCTTGCCTCTTTTATTAATTAAGGATTCAGTTCAATGTGTTATCCCATAGTATGAGTGGGAACATTGCCGACAGTACAGGGATCAGCAGCGCCAGAGAGACAGGGAGGAGAGATCAGAATCTGAGAGCATTAGACTGGAATGATCCAACATGGACAGGAGTTTATCCAGTAGTCTTTCCTGGCTTTCCAAACCTTGGGTATCATTAGAATGGCGGATATATGATGTACTGATTGTTATTCAAGCTGGTTACTATCCCATCCTCGCTATAGTTGGTGTTCCTGGTAAGTCATTCTAACCGTCTATTAAAGCAGGTTAAACTGAACTGTTGTTCACGTTATTGAAATTGGGAAAGGTGGAAGTCATTGTTTTCAGCTCCAATGAAAAAATCCCATTCCTTAGAAATTATAATGAGCAGATTACTACTTTCAAATGACTCACCAGTATGCGAGGAGAAACTCTAAAACTTCATAATCCTTCTAGCCCTGAACAGATCGATATCTCCATATTCCCCCCATTCGCTTATTCTGTCCAGTATCACCTTCGTGATATCCCCGTCTCCTCCTCAGCCACAGGGCACCTTCTGAGTAAACCATCATTTGGGCCTCTGTTAAATCCGGAATCACCTGTTTCAAGCCCCTTCTAACCACATGTCAATCACAACATAATTACACTTGAAATGTTTAACTTGTTCTCTTCATAGAAACTGTCTGACGGGAAGATAATTCATGGTGCTCAAGTCATTGACTCATGATCTAGAGCCACACCATAATAATCTGTTAATATGAATGAAATTGGTGGCTTTGAAGTGAAACCATCATCATTAAGTATAAAAAACCCATCTGCTTGCCTCATGTCCTTTCGTGAAGGCAATGGGTCATCCTTCCCTGATCAGGTCTCTGTGTGACTGCAAACCCACAGCAATGTGTTTTACTTTTTACAGTCCTGTGGAACAGCTGAACCAGCCTCTCATTTCAAGATAGGCATAACATGCTGGCCTGACCTGTGAGGGAAGAATAGTTTCCCATATTCCTACAGCTCATTTCCATTCAGGTGGGTGACCATTCCTTATTTCAAGTGTATTCTTTCTTAGCCTATTCCCTGAGTGTGATGTCCATCTCCCGTAGCACCTCTGGTGTTGGCTGTATTGATGCTCACATATAGATGTAAGGAACTTTTAAATTCCAGGTCAGAGGCAGTGTAGCTAGAAGGAAAGGCTTCTTACGCCACAAGAAAGTAAAGGAGATGTCTCAGTGAGGAAAAGGAATTATTGTGATAAAACCTGAGAGTGTTGTTGAGGCAGTATTGGGAAATTGTGGACAGATTTTCTTTCCCTTATAAGAAATAATCGTCCTGCCACAGATAGAGTGCAAAGGTTTTTCACCAGACTAATCCCTGGGATGGTGGTAAAATGAGGGGTGAATGACGATTAATCTTTAGCGCTGTGAGAGAATAAAAGATGATTGCATTGAAACTAAAGGATAATGGACAGTCTCTCATGATGTTCTAAACAGATATTGATACGGTGATAAAATCAATGGTTTGTTTTTACTCGGGTTACAAGAGCCTCTGAGGACGTTCCCCTCACCCCATCCCCACTCCCTATATCGATAGAGAGAGAGAGAGCGAGAGAGAGAGAGAGAGTCAGACTTTGAATATAGTGCATTTGGTGTGTGCTCCTACATTAAACATCACGTTATCCAAAATCCTGACAGCAGCCACAATGCCTTCACTCTAAAACAGTTAACTATTCCCATCATCTTCTGACCTCCATGGAGAATATAGATCTGTCTACTCAGAGATGGAAGATGCCTCTTTGAGACTTGATACAATACATCTGGCTTCCCTCCTCACTGCTAGCAAACCACGTTAAAGTAGCAGATGTTCCACTGGCGATGGATCCACGAGGAACCTCGTACAGCCATTCATGAGTGCAGTCTCTGCTCCATTGGTTTGTTGTATTGGAGCATCAGTGACACCCTCCTGTTCATGTATAACAATCTCGTGGGTCTGAATGGCCTCCTCCAGGTCCCATGAAACAAATTCAAGGCTCTGATTGGACTCTACCTGATCCGGTTTAATAACTCCTTGTACTGACCAGACCCTTTCTCTTCCTGTGGAACAAGCAGGAGTATTGAATGGGCTTCCCCTCTTCTTGTTCAGTAGTTTCGATGAGCTGAATGGCTTCCACATTTCTGTATGTAACCAGCTTGAGATGTTGAATGAGCTCCTCTTTTAACTGTGTCTGACAGCACCGTTACATGAATGTTACCGACACTTTAACAGCACAAGTCTGAATGCTGTCCGTGTCTTCCTGAATACGGAGACAGGCTGCATCAGGAGCTGATGGGAGACAAAATGTTCTGAACATTGTGTAACCCTCAGTGACCATCCCCACCTCCGGTCTTATGTTGGCGAAAGACATTGATGAAGCAGCTGAAGATGTTTATGCTGAGGAAGCTACCCTGATGATCTCCTGAAGAGATGTCCTGGGACTGAGATTTTCGGGCGCCCAAACAGGCATCTTCCTTTGTGCTCTGAAAGACCCCAGCCAGTGGGGAGGGGACACCTGATTCCCATTCAGCTCAAATGACATTCTCAGTCAAATACTGCCTTGATATCAAGGCTCTTCACTATTTGCTGAGCCCCTGTGTTCCCCCCTTGTTCATATCAACAGGTGACAATGTCTGTGTGGGGAGTGTTTTCCTCTCACAGAGGGTAGTGAATGTCAGGAATTATCTTTTCTCGAGAGCTAGGGAAGCTACATCACTGAAAGTATTTTAAAAAGGAGGTGGATGAATTTTTGACCTGTACGAGAGCTGAGAGGATGTGAAGAATTGGACATTAAAGATGAGTTAATATGAACAACAGATCGGTCATGATCGTATACAATGGCTTGATTATCCGAACTACCTGATCCTGTTCCATATTCTGTAATTATAACGTTAATGGTTGCAATTTTCCTGCACGTTCTGTTATTGAACGTTGCAATCAGAGAGAGCTATGTACTTTATGAGTCATCTCTTAGTGAGGTCTTGGGGCTGAATTCACAGTGAATCTGGATCTATACCATGACAAACAAATGAAGCACAAGATGCAGAGAGGAGACACTCTGTAAAGAGACCAGAGTTGTCTTTCGAACCCAGCCTGGGTTTTGAAGTAACATTTTCCAATCCACACCAAACGATGTGTGACAGCCTGGAGGGAATGAATGAGATCCTGTGTTACGGTGGACCATGTATTTGGAGCAAGATGCCCCCGTCAGTACCAGTGCAGGAGTTTTGAGGGGCTGAATTGAACATAGGAACATAGGACTGAGGAGCAGGAGTGGGTCATTAGACACGTTGTCACTGTTCCACAAGACACTAAGATCATAGCTGCTCTGATTGTGGTTTCAGCAGCACTTTTCTGCCTGTATACAATTTTCCTGCATGAACTTGTCTGTCAAATGTTTGAATACAGCACAACGTTGACCAAATGCAATCATCCAGGCACTACAAATGTTTGATAAAGGGAATTCCCACATAAACAGTCCAATAAGAATTTCTAATTCGCGTTCCGATAAATGTTAGAGGGTCACTGTGTCCTTTTCCAGTCCCACTCCTCCACTGATTACAAAAACTTTAAAAGTAGCCAGTTTAGTGTTATGACCAATTGTATAGGACTCGGACTGGGTCATTTTTGAGAAAAATGTGAAATTCAGGAAGTTGAACTCACAACAAATAGTAAACGATAGTGTCCAAAATGTTCTTCTGCCTTTGAAATTATTCTGCTCACACAAGCTGCTGGTATTGGGATTTATTTGTGGAACAGTTGGATTTGGCTGAACTACCTTTGCTTCCAGCAGTGAAGAGATTCCAATGAGTCCTCACCAGGAATCCTTCACGAGTGGTGAAGATAACTCAGGGATTTTATTGTCTCACATTTTGCTATTGGGTGGACAAAGTAAGAGAGAGGGATCAATCAGCTCTGCTTCTCAGGCAGGGAACATTTTTCTCCCTCTCTGTGTTGAACAATAATGTCAACTGAACATCAAACTGGGCCATGTGTGCTCTCCTGGAGCATTCTCTGGAACGGATGATAATGGTCGATATGAAGGTGCATCATCCCTGTTGTTGTACACAGTGTCTTTCATTAGGAAAAAAGAGTCCCTGCTTTCACAGCTGATGACATGTTTATATGCGTCTGTGTAATTTGTAACTATCGGTCGATGTCTATATAATACGTGTGTTGATATCAATACATCTTATTCTTAAGTTTGTTCTCTAGCTTTAAACTCTATAACAAGAGGAAATATGCATCCAGCTGAAACACATTTCAGAAAGTCATCTATGGTTCAAGAAGATTTCTCATCTCAAATCAAAATTATAATCCCCCATAACAAAAGACCTTCCTTCCAGGAATGAGTGAAGGGAAACATCTATGAAAATCTTTTGAAAGGATTATATCGCTTTTCTTAAGTTTAGGCGATCAAAACTGCACACAGTGTATCTGATGTGGTCTCAGCAATGCCCCGTACAGATGTAGTAAAACATTTCTCATTAAACGTGATAACCTTTGCCAGAAACAGCATCATTCCACTTACCTTCCAAATCACTTGCTGCATCTGCAGACTGATTTCATATGATTCATGTCCCAGGAACATGGAAACGGCCAGTATCACAGAGTTCTGCAATCTCTCTCCATTTAAATTGTTCACCATTGTTTTATCCTTCGTGACACAGTAGACAACTCACCTTATGTTCTTTCTGCTGAAGGTTTGCTCACTAACCTTCCCTGTCTGTATCACATTGCAGACTCAGTACCTCCATTTGACGACATCTTGAATGATCATCTTGGTGATGCGCTAATTGAGCTTTGCGCCATTCAGTTCCCTTCCACCAGATCTTTGATACAGATTATTTGTCATTGATGATCTCACAGTGATCTCTACAGCAGTGCATTAGTTACAGTTTTGCAACCTGAAAATAAATATTTACCTCTACTCTCTATTTCCTGTTAGTGACAGCTTCCCCGTTCCTGTGTAGCACCTAAGTTGGGTTGAATCGTCTCCTCCTGGGCTGTGTAACGTAACTCAACGAGCTGAATTACTTCATTCTCTATTCCTGTATAACTTCTTCGAGGGGCAGAATGGTCTCCTCCCGTCTCATTTTAATGAATCCTGCCTGACTGAAAGCGGTGGTCCCCTACCTTGTAACAGCATCGAGGGGTGGATTGAGCGAACACACATAGGGTAGGGGCAGCAGTGTATCTCTGTAACAGCTGCGAGGGCTGTATTGAGGGAACACACAAGGGGTTAGGGAGAGCAGTATATCTCTGTGATAGCCTTGAGGGGGAGATAGAGGGAACAACACATGGAGTAGGTGCAGCAGTACATTCTGTAACAGACTCAAGTGTGGATTGAGGGCACAGTGCATGGGGTGGGGCAGCAATTGTTCTTTTGGCTGCACCATTCAGACTGCTCATAACTAATCCGATTGTGTCTAACTATCCGTATCTGGTCTGTTTCCAATAAACATTGACTCTCCTATCCAGCAAAGATCAGTCAAGCTCAGCGTTGAACATCTTCAATAACCGAGTATAGCAAAGTGAACAAAACTGAACATAACGCTACCAATACTGCCTCAGCAGCGTCCTGTATAACTGCAACATAACTCCCTAATTTTGATGAGGTAAAAACAATGACTGCAGATGCTGGAAACCAGATTCCGGATTAGTGGTGCTGGAAGACCACAGCAGTTCAGGCAGCATCCAAATAGCTTCGAAATCGACGTTTCTGGCAAAAGCCCTCCATCAGGAATAAAGGCAGTGAGCCTGAAGCGTGGAGAGATAAGCTAGAGGAGGGTGGGGGTGGGGAGAAACCAGCATAGAGTACAATGGGTGTGTGGGGGAGGGGATGAAGGTGATTGGTCAAGGAGGAGAGGGTGGAGTGGATAGGTGGAAAAGAAGATAGGCAGGTAGGACAAGTCCGGGCAAGTCAAGCGGACAGTTACTGAGCTGGAAGTTTAGAACTAGGGTGAGGTGGGGGAAGGAGAAATGAGGAAACTGTTGAAGTCTACATTGATCCCCTGGGGTTGAAGTGTTCCGAGGCGGAAGATGAGGCGTTCTTCCTCCAGGCGTCTGGTGGTGAGGGAGCGGCGGTGAAGGAGACCCAGGACCTCCTTGTCCTCGGCAGAGTGGCAGGGGGAGTTGAAATGTTGGGCCACGGGACGGTTTGGTTGATTGGTGCGGGTTTCCCGGAGATGTTCCCTAAAGCGCTCTGCTAGGAGGCGCCCAGTCTCCCCAATGTCGAGGAGACCGCATCGGGAGCAACAGATACAATAAATGATATTAGTGGATGTACAAGTAAAACTTTGATGGATGTGGAAGGCTCCCCAACACATTCCACCCCGACCTTAAATTTACCTGGACCATCTCTGACAGCTCCCTCCCCTTCCTGGACCTCTCCATCTCCATTAATGACGACCGACTTGACACTGACATTTTTTACAAACCCACCGACTCCCACAGCTACCTGGATTACAAGTCTTCCCACCCTACCTCTTGCAAAAATGCCATCCCGTATTCCCAATTCCTCCGCCTCCGCCGGATCTGTTCCCAGGAGGACCAGTTCCAGATTAGATTAGATTACTTACAGTGTGGAAACAGGCCCTTCAGCCCAACAAGTCCACACCGACTCGCCACCAACCCATACCCCTACATTTACCCCTTATCTAACACTATGGGCAATTTAGCATGGCCAATTCACCTAACCTGCACATCTTTGGACTGTGGGAGGAAACCAGAGCACCCGGAGGAAACCAACGCAGACACGGGGAGAACGTGCAATCTCCACACAGTCAGTCGCCTGAGGCGGGAGCTGAACCCGGGTCTCTGGCGCTGTGAGGCAGCAGTGCTAACCACTGTGCCACCATGTTCCACCACAGAACACACCAGATGGCCTCCTGCTTTAGAGACCGCAAATTCCCTTCCCACGTGGTTAAAGATGCCCTCCAACGCATCTCGTCCACATCCTGCACCTCCGCCCTCAGACCTCACCCCTCCAACCGTAACAAGGACAGAACGCCCCTGGTGCTCACCTTCCACCCTACAAACCTTCGCATAAACCAAATCATCCGCCGACATTTCTGACACCTCCAAACAGACCCCACTACCAGGGATATATTTCCCTCCCCACCCCTTTCCACCTTCCGCAAAGACCGTTCCCTCCATGACTACCTGGTCAGGTCCACGCCCCCAAACAACCCACCCTCCAATCCTGGCACTTTCCCCGTCCACCCCAGGAACTGTAAAACCTGCGCCCACGCCTCCTCCATCACCTCTATCCAAGGCCCGAAAGGAGCCTTCCACATTCATGAAAGTTTTACTTGCACATCCACTAATATCATTTATTGTATCCGTTGCTCCCGATGCGGTCTCCTCTACATTGGGGAGACTGGGCGCCTCCTAGCAGAGCGCTTTAGGGAACATCTCTGGGACACCCGCACCAATCAACCACACCGCCCCGTGGCCCAACATTTCAACTCCCCCTCCCAATCTGCCGAGGACATGGAGGTCCTGGGCCTCCTTCACCACCGCTCCCTCACCACCAGACGCCTGGAGGAAGAACGCCTCATCATCCACCTCGGAACACTTCAACCCCAGGGCATCAACGTAGACTTCAACATTTTCCTCATTTCCCCTTCCCCCACCTCACCCTAGTTCTAAACTTCCAGCTCAGCAACTGTCTGCTTGACTTGCCCGGACTTGTCCTACCTGCCTATCTTCTTTTCCACCTATCCACTCCACTATCTCCTCCTTGACCTATCACCTTCATCCCCTCCCCCACTCACCCATTGTACTCTATGCTGCTTTCTCCCCACCCCCACCATCCTCTAGGTTATCTCTCCACGCTTCGGGTTCACTGCCTTTATTCCTGATGAAGGGCTTTTGCCCGAAACGTCGATTTCGCAGCTATTTGGATGCTGCCTGAACTGCTGTGCTCTTCCAGCACCACTAATCCAGAATCCCTAATTTTGATACTCAGTGAAATACACTGATTAAGGCCAATGTACCAAAAGCTTTCTTCACTGCACTGTCTACTTCTGAATCAACTTCCAGAGAACCATACACCTGAATTCCAAGGTCCTTCTGTTCCACTATACTCCTAAAGACCCAACCATTCACCATGAAACTCCAACCTTGATTTGACTTTCTAAAATGCAAGAACTTACACTTTATTAAAATCCATTTGCCATTTCTCAACCCACTTCCCCAGCTGATCAAAATACTGCTGAAATTTCTGAAATTTATGATAACCTTCCTCACTCGCCATGAGACTGCTTATTTTCGTGTCGTCTTCAAACTTACAAATCATGCCTGTACATTATCATCTAAATCATAGACATCTGTGATATGCAGTGATCCCAGCACCATCCCCTGAGGCATTCCACTAGTCACAGGCCTCCAGTCTGACCAGCATTCTTCCTGTATCACCCTCTGCTTCCTACCACCAAGCCAATTTTGTACCTAATTTGCCACCTCCCCCTCAATTCCATGTGATCTCACCTTTCAGAGCAGCGGAACATGCGGACCCTTATTGAGGCCTTACTGGAATCCATATAGACTATGTATACCATCCTGCCCTCCTCAACGTTGCTGGTCACTTCATCAAAGAACTCCAACCAATTTACGAGTCATGATCTCCCATGCACAAAGACGTGCTGAATTTCATGAAGGGCTTTTGCCCGAAACATCCATTTTCCTGCTCCTCGGAAGCTGCCTGGTCTTCTCTGCTTTTCCAACACCATTCTAATCATACTCCGAATCACATCCTGTCTTTCCAAATGCATGTATATCCAATCTCTCCGAATCTTCTCAAGTAACTTATCCACTAGATTTTAGGTTTGCTGGTCTTTCGTTCCCAGTTTTACCTTTGTAGCCTTCCTTGAATAAGGGCACAGCATTCGCTACCCTCCAGTCATCTGGGACCTGACCAGCGATAATGGAAAAGAACCAACCAGGGCTCCCGCAATTTCTTATCTATCCTCCTGCAGTGTTCCTGGATATATCTGGTCAGGATCAGGAGGTTTTAGAAATACTGCAAAGTCTGAAAAATACGTCTATTTATTTCCTGTACAAACACCAAAAAGTGAGAAAGTGACTCAATGATGGTTAACATCACTAATTAGAAAATTTATTAATCACAGGAAGTGACTTCAGAAGAATTCCAAATATTGTGAAAAACCGTGAATTCTCAGAAGTTTAGAATCCAGAAAAGGAAGGCCATGAAACTGATAAGGAAACCAAAAAGCGAGCATACCTGCTAATAAACAGGAACACAAAGACTGCATAAATCAACGATCTATATTTCAAAGGAAACAAAATAAAAGCAAGGTCAAGTGTGGAAATTTGTAATTGGGAGAGGAGAGTTCATTGTGGAGAACAGGGAAATGGCCAAGAAAATAACCAGTTACTTTGCATCTGTCTCCATGGAGTAATATCCAGGAAATCACCCAGTAATTCCAAGTGACCATATCGGCCTTCTGAAGCTTAAGACAAAAAGTCAATTCAAATCAGTAACAAGGTAGTACTTGAAGATGTAGCTGTATTGAGCATTGCTAAGTCTAACGAAACAGATGTACGTCTCATCAAAACGTCAGAAATGAATCCCCAACAGTAGTATTAATTGCACTGTCGATGTTTTCCTTTACATTCTGCAGAGGACAGAAACTATTGTGGATAAACATGATCCAAGCACTATCGACGAATGGAAGGGATCCAAACAGCTACAAAAGGAAGAAGACATAGTGTGGAGAACTGCAGACCAATTAATCGACATCTGTAGGGAAACTGTTGAAATCTATTACACAGGATGATATTTTTGATATTTAGAAATTAACATCAACAATGGAGAAAATCAGCATGCATTTCTGATAGAGAAATCGTACTTGATAAACTTCGGAATTGTTTGCAGTTGTTTCTTATAACATAGATAATGGGGAACCAGTAGAAGTTGCAGATATTTGATTTTCGCAAGAGTTTCTCAATGAGTCCGTAAATTGAATGAATTTGAAGGGAATTTGGAGGAAGATATGTAAGTGGAAAGTTAAAGTTTGGTTTGCCTTCATTTAAGAGAGTCAGAGCATTGATGTAAAGACATGTTGAAGCAGTTTCACAGCGTGTTGATAGGACTATACCTGGAGTATTGTGCACAGTTTTGGTGAGCGAATCTCAAAAAAACATTCTCCAGATTAATCCCTCAGATGGTGAGATTGCCTGATGAGGAAACTCGGCCTGTGTTCTCTAGAGTTTCAAAGAATGAGAGCTGGGTCACAGTGAAATTTTGAAAATTCACAAAACATATGACAAGTTGGAAATGAACAGAACTCTCCCCTCGCTGTCTATTCCACATTAAAGGCAAATAATGGCAGGATCTGGGACAGGCCATTTAAATCTGCAATAAGGAAGAAATTCATCACTTGGAGGGGACTAATTAACACAGGTGCAGGGAAGCCTACTGGCATGCAAGATGAGTGAGAATCTCCAAATATTCGAGAGATTGTCCAGCGGAACAAAATAACCAGGGAACAGGTAGGACTCATTCGTGATTTGCCAAGTTGCAACCAAATCAACTTTAGTGGTAGGAGACAGAGGGTGGTGGTAGAAGGCTGTTTGTGTTTGGAGGCTAGTGTCCAGTGGTGTACCACAAGGATCAGTGCTGTGTTTCTTAATATTTGTGATTCGGAGGTGTTGGTGTTGGACGGGGGTGGACAAAGTTAAAAATTGCATAACACCAGGTTATTCTCCAAAAGCTTTATTCGGTGGCACTAGCTTTCGAAGTGCTTCATCAAAGCGCACAACCACCTGATGAAGACACAGCACTTCGAAAGCTCGTGCCTCCGAACAAACCTTTTGGAGAATAACCTGGTGTTATGCAATTTTTAACTTTGTCCACCCCAGTCCAACACCAACAACTCTGAATCACAAATATTGAGGGACACAGAACTGATCCCCGTGGTACACCATTGGACACTAGCCTCTCAAATAAATAAGCTGATGTTTTGTGATTTTAAACATTATCATAAAGGTTTCAGCTGTGAATATGGACGAGGGGTGGGGGGGGGGGGTGTCATAAGTAAGTTTGTGTTTGATACAAAGTTTGGCCGGTAAGTTGGCAGTGAGGAGGAAGGCCTTATGTTACAGGAAGATACAGATGGAATGGTGAGATGGTCACATCAATGGCAGGTGGACTGTAACCCTGATAAATATGAGGTCATGCACTTTGGAAGAAGGAACCAGGCAGGGGAGGACTCAATGAATGGCAGCACACTGGGAAGCTCAGAGGGTGCTTCTCCACACATCCCTGAATGTAGCTGGACAGGGTAGCACACAATTTGAGAAAGCGTACTGGAGCGTAAACACAGCCTTCACACATTGAAGCATAGATTATAAGAGCTATGTGGAACTTTCGTTAGCCAAGATGGAATACTGTGTGTAGTTCTGGGAGCTACATTACAGGAAGGATGTGATTGCACTGGAGGGGTTGCAGAGGAGATTCACCAGGATGTTCCCTGTGATGGAGCATATCAGCTATGGAGAGAGCTTGGATAAGCTCGGGTTGTTTAGTTTGGAGCAGAGAAGGCTAAGGGGGACGTGAATCAGGAGAATAAGATTACGAGGGACATGGACGGGGTGGGTAGACAGCAGCTGGTCCTTTTAGTCAAAGGGACACACTTTTAAAGTAAAGGTTTTGAGACTTAGTGAGGATTTGAGAACTGTTTTTTACCCAAAGTATGTTGGGTCTGGGATGCACTTCGTGAGAGGGGAATTGTCATGGTAACCTCAAAACCATTACAAAATACATGGTTGTGCACTTGAAATGCCATAAGATTTACAGCGACGGGTTTTGTGTTGGAAAATGGGGCTACTGTAGACCGTGCTGTATTTCTGATCGTACAGAGTCTGTGCTTCTGTGATTGTATGGCTGTGGAAGGTCAATCATTCAGTAGCTCAAGATAGGAATTGATGGGTTTCTGAAGAATATCTTATCACAGAGTATATGAGTGAACTTGTAGTATCTTCTGAAAATACATTAATGGCAAAATTAAGAGAAAAAGGTGCAGCTTCCTTACAGTCTGATACCAGATAATTGAGGACAGGTAAATAGCAGATCAATGGAGCAAATACTTCAGTTATGCATTCACAGAAAAAAAACCAAAAATAAGATTTCCTCGCAATACTAGGGAACTTTAGTCTGGTGAGAAAAAGGGAATAGAATGAAATTAGCAACTAAAACGTTTTAGAGAAAATATTGTACTGAAATTAATGGGCATAGACAAAGTCACGAGAGGTTTATGAAATAGGAATCATATTTGAGAAAGTGGCTTTTAGCAAAATTATGGAGACGGTATCAACGCAATACGACTGGAATCAGAAAGATTTTTGATAAAGCCCCAAGCCTTTTGTGCAAATTCGAATCCAGTGGGACTGGGGCTAATATATGGTCATGGTTTTAGAATGGGAGAGCTGGCAGGAAACAGTAAGTAGGAATAAAACCATGTTTTTTGAATGGAAGGCTTGGAGGATATAAGAGGGATCGAGATTTGACATCCAGCTATTCCCAATACACATCATATCTTTGGTTGTGGGGCTCAATTGCAATATTCCCAAGTCTGCTGACAGTACTAAACGATGTCAGCTTCTGAGTGGATGAGGAGGTTGTAAGAAAGGCTCCAAGGTGATTGAGACAAGTGGAGTGACTGGGCAAATACGTGGTAGATGGAGAGCAATGGGAGAGATGAGAGGTTGTGTACTTTGATGGGAACAATAGAATGGCAGGCTATCATTTGAAAAAGGATTGGTTGAAAATGATGATCTATAAATGAACTTTAGCTGCATTTTTGTTTATTTCTGCGAAGCTATCCGAGTCCATGTAGGTTAGTGAGTTCTGAACACGGAAGTCAATACTGGGAATGGCATTGGCATGCTGTATACAGTGTACATAGACCCAGCAAGTGGGGAGCTGTAACAGTGAAAAGAATCTGGATCTCCCTGTACACCAGTCACTGAAAGCAATATTGCAGGAGCAGAAAGCAGGTAGGAAGATAAGTGATTTATTCACCTTCATTTCAAGGGATTAGAATACAGGAGTAAGGGTCATTTACTGCAACTGAACAGGGTCTTGGTGGGACCCCATCTCGAACATTGTGCAGTGTTGTGTGCAGTTTTGGTGTCCTTACCTAATAAAGGGCAAACCTGACATTGAGGGAGTGCAGTGAAGGATGACCAGACTGATCTCTGGGATGACAGGTTAGTTGTGGGAGCAGAATTTGGGGTGACTGGGCCTGTATTCCATGGGCTTTAGGAAAATGAGTGGAGATCTCAGTGAGATATATAACACTCTGACAGGGTATGACAGATTGGAAGCAGGGATGATAGTTCACTTTGTAGAAAACAGTTCACGAATCGTATTGCACTCACATCGTACTTAATAAACAAGTGTTATCAAAGAACTCCCTATATATTGATGGGCCGAAGGCACTGTATTTCATAATGTTAAAACATATTTTGAGATATGAACATTGTGTGGGGAAAACTGCATTGAGGAGATGTTCGCCCATGAAATAGCATGGGGAAAGCTCAATGTGCTGAATGACCTCCTCCTCTCCCGATGTTTCTGTGCAGTCTGTGGGAAAGCTCTGTAAATGTTGTCACAAGATCTCAGATGTTAGGAAAGATGTCTATGCAGGGACAACAGGATAGTACTTCCCATTCCCTTTTCTGATAACGAGATTGATGCCAGATGTTCTGTCAGGTCTTATCCTTTAAGACCTCAGAGTCGTTCGATACAATTCAGTGTCTCACGTGGCCGATTCAGAGACCATGTCTGTGTGTCTGGAGTCACTTTTAGGCCAGACCAAGAAAGCACGGGAGATTCACTTCCTGAAAGTACATTGGGGAAGGAGATTGATGTTTACAATCAACATTAGACACAAGATCACTATTAATGACACCAGATTTTAGGTCTCGATATTTTATTAATTATTTTTAACTTCCACCAGCTGCCAGAGCATTGGCCTGGTCTGGATTCATAATCCAATCATATGTTCATTACAGCACCATCTTCACATGGGGACCTATCGGAAACCACACTGACCTGATTATTTCGGTGCTACTTGACAGCTCTGTCAAAAAGTATTCTCACCAATGTGACTGTCGTCATGGGGCTGAGGGGGTGGTAATTGGTCAGATTGTAATTATTCTCCTCTTCGGGGACTGGACATAGTTGAGGAATTTTCCACGTTGTAAGGGAGATGTCAGAGTTGGAGCTGGAATGAAACACCTTCCCCAGGGACACGGCTTGTTGTGCAGCACAAGTCTTCAGTCCTGTTGCAGGGATGGTGTCAGGGCCGATTGCCTTTGTCGTATCTACTGTTTTCAGCTGTTTCCTCATGACTATACAGCAAATCGAATTGCTTGAAGACTGGTATCTGTGATTCTGTGGGAATCATGATGAGTGTGAGGTGGATCATCCATTCAACCCGTCTGGCTGAGGATAGTGCAGACACCACATCCTTGACTTTTTTCACTGACGTGCAGGGCTGTTCCGATATTTAGGATGAGGATATTTGTGGAGTCCTCTCCTCCAGCAAATTGTTTCATATTCCATCGACATCTATGTTTGGATTTGGCAAGACGGACAGAACTTAGATCTGATCTGTTAGTCTTGGGATCATTTCCCCTCTCCATCAGACATTAGTTCTGCTGGTCGGAATTTAACCAGTTAAGTGTGGTAGCTTTAATGGGTTGTCAACAGGTTTAGGTCCACGTGATTCCGACCCTGCAATGTTCACCCACACTCATCACTGAACCATGGATCGGTTTGATGGTAATGGTAGACTGATGAATTATCCTCGGGATAATGTTACAGATTGTCATTGAATACAGTTCTGCTTCTGCTGCTGCTGTGGTCTACAGCATCAAATGATAACCCAGTTTGAGTTGCAATATCTACAATTCAATTCTACTGTCTGTCCCCCAGTTCACACCGAGACCCATTCACCCATCAGCCCTGTATTCTGTACCTAACCTGGTTTCTGATGCGGTAACACTTGCATTTTAATATTCTCATTCTGCTGAGGGCCTCTCCCTAGTGTCACGCCTCTAATTTGTTACTTTAATTCAATCTATTTAAAGTAATGATCGAAATCATTTCTCTTCCACAATGTCAACTTCTGTATTTGAAGTGAATGTGTCTCCCTCTGTTTTTATCCCTGACCGTGATTAAGAACTCTGTAGTGTCAGTGATGCCAGACTTATGTAGTTTCAGAGTCAAGGAACTTGTCACCATGCGTTATTGTTCAGTCCCCAGTGTATGGCTCTCCATGTTAGACAGGATGTTTGAACATCTTTGACATACTTCTTTGGAAATTGTTCAAAAACAGAAATTGCTGAAGAAATTGCTGAAGATGTTGCAGCATCTTCTGGAATGAATGCAGTGTTAAACTTTCAGGTCCAGTGACCCTCTACAAAGCTCTCAGTTTCTCAAGCAATTTTGTTATTTTTATTACAAGTATCCATAGTTATTTGTTTTGTGAAAATTTTTCTGTGCCTATTCATTTCTGGAGAAACTCAGCAGGTCTGTTAGCATCTGCAGAGACAGTGAAACAAAGTTAGCATTTCAAGCCCAGTGTGACACTTCTTCATAACTGAAAAGCATTGGAAACTTGGCTTTTTAATAGCTTTCCAGAGGTGGGAGATCGGTGACAGGGAAAAGAGGGCGTGGTAAAGATAAACCGGCTTTTAGCAGTGATGAATGATAAGATGATATAAAATGGGTTTAAATTAAGGTGTGAATCGGGAAAGGGGTTCTCTCTATTGAGTGTAAGATAAAGAAGACACAATCACGCAAGGTCATAGGGAGGCCAGGAGGGAGAATGTTGACTCTGTGGTATTATAAAGATCTGGCCATAAATATGTTTTCACTGTCGGGATCATCACCTCGTTTAGACAAAGGCTATCGAGTGCTTGGCTTCTTATTGGCACTAGTAAGAGTTTCATGCTGCCTTAATTTTGTAATCGGGAGGAAAAACAAATCACAGTGTGAAGTTTGATCGAAGTATTGTTTATCTCTCATGTTTACTATAGTTTCAAATTTGCAGTATTTATCTTTAAATGCTTGTTCTTAAAGTTAGTATTGGGTGGAGGGTTGAGGGATGACATTATAGAAGTTTCTAAAATCATGAGAGGTATGGATAGGGTGAGTAGCCAAGGTCTTTTCCACGGGATGGGGGAATTCAGCTGTAGAAGGCATAGGTTTAAGGTGAAAGAGGGAAAATTTACAAGGCACGCAGGAGCAGTGTTTTTACACAGAGGGTTGTGTGGGTGTGGAATGGGGCCAAAGGAAAGCAGCTGGGATGAGCATAATTTGGAAAACCTTGCCAGCATGGACATTTAGAAAAGCTTCACGCAGGTTCAGAGTGGTTTGGTGAAAGGGAAATTATACGTTGCCCTGTAAAATCATGCAAAGTATTTCTGGAGATGTCTGAGAATGCAACAAGCGGACTTGATAAAGGAGATCTGGTAGAAACCAGACTTTCTAGAGATTTTCCTCAAGGTATTACAGAACAAAAGTTATTACACAAGACAGAAGCTCGTAGGATGATGGAAAATGTATTAACATGTGATGATGATTGTTAGAAACGAAAATCGCTTCTCAATAATCGCTCTAGACAAATTCAGGAAAACAAAGTTTTATTAGCAAGTCTGCAGAGTTGGGCACCCTTCTGAGAAAAGGCGCCCTGAGGTTTACAAAGTTTCTCATTATATACAGCACAACTCCCTCCCCTCTTTGGCTCTAAAGAGTCACGAGGTTCACATTCTAAACCGTCAGTATTTTTTTCATTCTGCACCCTTGTCACAAAGTCTGCAGCGCGAGTTGTTTTTTTATTACCCTGTAGACTTATCGGTCAAGGACTTATTCTTTTCTGTCTGTGTTAGTGGTCTTATCAATCTGTAGCAGATGTCTCTTGAGTTGTTTTTCTATCCTGCAGTCTTATCAGTCAAGGACTTATTCTTCTCTGTCTGTGTTAGTGGTCTCATCAATCAAGGACTTGTTTTTTTACTCTGCTCACAAAATGTCAGCATTTGCACAATTTAAATTATCCCACTTTTGAGTATACAAAATGTTCTTACAAAAGAAGCATGTCTTGGCCTGTTTTACCCCAACCCCTATGGCTCTATTCCCCTTAGTTTTTAGGGTCATGCACATTTTAATTGTTTGAACCGAAATCGCCTCTCACAATGATTGGTTAGCACAAAGCAATCGGAGAGTCAGGATAAATGAATCTTCATGATAAAGGTGTATCTGCTGGAGGACCACAGCTATCAGTCCGATGGCATCAGTTATTTACACTCTATACTGATAGTCTGAAGGAGGGAGCTGAGTGCAATATACATCTGAGTTTGAGGATGACACTGAGAATCAAAAGGCAGGCTGTTATTTAATGGAGAGCGCTTCCAGAAAAAGAACAGTACAAAGGGATTGGAGTGTTCCTGTGTATGAAACATAAAGTCAGCATGCTGGTGCAGCAAGTAACCAGGTTGGTACATTAGCTGGCTTCCAGGGATGAAAGGGCTGTGATATTGAGAATCTCTAAAATGGTGAGGCGATTATTCATTGGGGTTTAAATGAATGAAGAGTGATACTGCTGAAAATTACAAGACACAGAAGGGATTTGAGAATGTAGATGTTGAGAAGTTGTTACCAGTCCTGAGTGGAGTCTCGAACTCGAGGACATAGATACCGAATATGAAATATCAATTTCTATCTGAGATACAAAATGATGTCTTCTCTCAGAAGGTAGTGAATGCCTGGAATTCCCTAACCCAGAGAGGTGTGGAGGGATACAAGGAGTCGGCAAGAAAATGGAGTTAGACCTGGAGTAAATCAGCCATGTTCGTATTAAATGACAGGGAAATCTTGAGGGGCCGAATAGCCTACTGTTGTTCCTTTTTATTGATTTCACATGATATGCTTTTGCAAAGTAACTGGTTATTTTCCCCGAAGTTGTGTTGTGTAATGCTACATTTGGGTGAGCAGAGGATTTGTTTGAGTTAACGCTGGGTGGGGTATGGGGTCTGTATTCACAGTAAATCTGGGTCTGTAACACGACCCACATCTGAAGCAGACGTTGCAGAGAGGGGAAGCCTGGGAACAGGGTATAGGGGTGTGTGTCTCTTCCTGACCTAGCCTGGATTTTCCAAGTACATTTCCAAAACTGCACCTAACCATCGGAGTGGCCTCGATCTGCCCCTGTGTAGCAGGTCCGAAGGGCTGAATGGAACATCAGAACACAGGGCTGAGGGACACGAGTGGGCCTTTCGGTCCTTTGACACTACTCCACCAGTAAATAAGGTCGTGGCTCATCTCATTGTGGTCTCAGCTACACGTTTCTCTCCATGCACCATTATCCCTGATTCACCTGTCTATGGAAAATCAGACGAAGCTAGCCTCGATATAATATAAAGATTCTGCCATCCCAAACTTCTGGGAAAGAGAATTCCCACTTGAATGAATCCCCACTTTGTGATTTTATTCTCACTCCAGATGTGACTGAGGATGGAGGGTGTCACTCTTTCCTTTTCCATTCCCACTCTTCCACTGCTCACAACAAATTTTAAATGTAACCAGGTTGGTGACGTCGCCGATGATAAAGGTCTCAGACTGGGTCAGGTTCAGTGATAAGAACAAGTCAGGCAGATTTCTTTAGTCCGCCACAAGTTACTAACAGAACTAACGGAGGAGTATGATGGATCTGTGGGTAGCACTGCTGCCTCACATCACCAAGGAGCTGGGTCCAATTCCAACCTCGGGTGAACCTCTATGTGGAGTTTGAACATTCTCCCCCTGCCTGTGTGGGTTTTCTCCCAGTGCTCCAGTTTCCTGCCACAGTCCAAAGATGTGCAGTTTATAGTGGAATTTCAATAGTGCCCAGGGATGCGTAGGTTAGGAGGGTTAGTTATGGGAAATGAAGGCTTACATGGATAAGATTGGGGGGCACGTCCAGGTGGGATGTCGCTTGGTGGGTCAGTGTGGACTTAATGGACGGAGTGTCCTGCCTCCACACTGTCGAGGTTCTATGACAATGACAGCAAATTTAGGCTATGCAAACATCCAGTGGGTATATACCTGATCCATTCTTCTCAAGGTCTTGTATGCAGTTTTCTCTCATTCCAAGAGTAACCTGTTAAAGCCTTCATAATATAAGCCTTTCACCCCAGAAACCGTGAAATGAAATATCTCTGAACTGCTTCCAATGTAATTATATCCTTTCTCAGATAAGGAGACACAAAAAACTAATCTCACACTCAGATCATAATGTTTATAATGTCTTTATAATGTCTTAGGAACACTCTTTCCCACGGAGCAATGGAGGCAGAAATGTTGAATATTTTTTTGAGGCACAGATGGAAGGTTCATGAATAACAGAGTCAAGGATTATCGAGGAATGGGCAGCAATGTGCAGAGTGGGGGAAAATGTAGACAATGGTATCTAATGACACAGCTTCAGAACGTCCAGGAATATCATGTAAAATGAAATGATAATATTGATAAAATTTTAAGGGTGAATACAAAATGGCAATGATCCAGTAGGTCTGCTTTGCTGTGCTCTGTATCAACACACGGGCAAAGTGTTTCTCTAACCCACCCCATCCCTGGCATTTAATTAAAATTCAACACTAAAAGAGCGATAGAATCTTTACCAATCCCGTTTTGTCGAATGGAAATGACAAAACACGGGAAAGGATCGAGTAAGTCCCAACAAGCGGTGAACCCGTCAGAAGCCTCCCGCCTCAGGCGACTGACTGTGTGGAGTTTGCACGTTCTCCCCGTGTCTGCGTGGGTTTCCTCCGGGTGCTCCGGTTTCCTCCCACAGTCCAAAGATGTGCAGGTGAGGTGAATTGGCCATGCTAAATTGCCCCTAGTGTTAGGTAAGGGGTAGATGTAGATGTAGGGGTATGGGTGGGTTACGCTTCAGCGGGGTGGTGTGGACTTGTTGGGCCGAAGGGCCTGTTTCCACACTGTAAGTAATCTAATCGAAGTAATCTAATCTAATCTAAAGCATCGAGCATACCTGAGGCTGTAGCTACAACCCACTCTGCTCGTTGAATAGACCCAGTTCCTCACCAGGCCTTGGTCACTGTGTTCATCAATGATTGAAGCCATGATTGAAGAACCGTTCAGCCGTGGCTACAGCCGCTCTCAGCCGTGCTCCAAAAACATGAGCAGCAACTTGCCAGCCTTGGAAACAGAACAGACGATGTCAAGGGCCGAACTGCAGTGACAGAGACCGTGATCGATTCCTCTCGGGAGAGGATCCACGCCCATGAAAACAGGTCTGCATCTTAACTGAAGAAGATGACGACCTCGAGAACAAGGGTAAGATGAAGAATATTCACATCGTCGGTTTGCTGGAGTGGACAGAAGGTGGTCAGCTGGTGAGTTTTTTCAAGAACTGGCTGCAGCGATTCCTTCACTTCAAAACTGAGGAGAGACGGGTGAGGAGTGAGAAAGTTCATCGGGTTGTGGCACGGAAGTCAGACTCAGACCAACGCCTTCATCCTGTCCTTGCACGATTGCACAGTTAGGGAGACAAACAAAGACTGATGGAATCTTTCAGAACCCAGGGGTTCTGAAATCCACTGGGGTTAATTGACAAGAGCTCCAGGATTATGTTCTTTCAGGACTTTTCAGCGGCGGTGATTCAGGAAAGAAAATCTTTTGATGATATAAAGAGAAGAGTAAGGGAACTTGAGATTCAGTATTCCTTACAGTTCTCCGCTGTGTTCCATATTGTTTTGAATGGATCCTTGAACCCGTCTGACTCTCCAGAGAAAGCGAAAACTTTTAAAGTAAGCTGGATATTTAGATAATCATGTTTCAATCTTAAGGAAATTTTGTTTGATTTTTCTGCTATTAACCAGTGTTAAATTATAGCTGGGAATGGGTTGAGTACCCATTTTTAACTTCCTCATTAGTATTACTTCTTTTTTTCTTTCTTTGCTTGTGTCTGGGTTGCAGCTCAAGCTGGAGGGTGTTACAAAGGTAGTTGTGATGACTAAGTGCTGACCGAAGTGCAGTTAAAGCCCGATTTTTGTTGTTAATTGCCATGGATTCCATATTGGTAGTGGGCACAAGATAAAGTTTTGAGATATGTAAGCATGCCCAGTGGGCGGTGGGGGGTAAATTCTCCAATCGAGTGTCATTAGCATTTTGGATTTTATTTCGTTTTTTGGTTTTTTATGTTTAGCTTTGGAAAGTTTTGAGAGCTTGTTAGTTGTAGTAGTTTTAGTTTGTACAGTTTTTAGGCTCAATGAGTCTTTTTTTCATTCATTCTCAGCGATGTGTAATTCGATGTGAAACTCAAGGGTTGAAATGTTGCTACAGTGTGTTATGGATAATGATGGGCTTAAATGTTGTACCTGGAACATTAAGGGGAGCCATCTGCCAGTCAAGAGGAAAAATGTACTTTCTAATCTTCAAAACGAGAGAGTGGATGTTGTCCTATTGCAGGAGATGCACCTTGATGACAAGGAACATTTGACGTTACAGCAGGGCGGGTTTGATCGGATTTATTTCTTGTATTTTAATGCTAGGAGTAGGGGAGAAGCCATACTAGTGAAGAAGAATATTCCATTTAAATTACTAGATTGCATTAGACACTCACGGAAGGATCATCATTCCCAAAGTCTTGAGCTATGGGAAATAATACAGTATTTTGAATGTTTATTGCCACCCGGCGCACCCTCTTAAAATCCTGGTAGATGCATTTTCCAAATTAAGTTATGTTGCATCGTGGCACATGATTGTAGAAGGAGATTTCAACTGTCTTATGGATGCACGGTGGACAGAATGTCCAAATGTCCCCCAATACCCTTGTTATAATGTAAGCAATTAATGGATTTGTGCGCAGAACTCGAGCTGGTGGATGTCTGGAGGCAGATCCCCATCACAAGTAGGGATTTTATTTTCTCCTTTAACCCGCACAAATGGCACATGAGGGTTGATCTCTTCCCCATCCCTGCAACAATCTTAGATTCGGTGGCATCCTACACAACTGGGAATATTACCCTAACATTCCTGCCCCAGAAGTAAGATAGAAGTCACATAAGATTATATTGTATGCAGATGAGGGTCTTATGTTTTTGTCAAATCCCACAGTTTCGGCAGCTCACGTGATGCAATGCATTAATTCGCTTATCACCTTTTCGGGCTATAAGATTAATTTTACACATTTGTGGCCTTCTCTGTGGGAGGTCTCAGGGAAATACCTTATGTTGAAGGCAAATTCTGGTTTCCTTTCAAATGGTCACGGGGGTGGATTCCCTATTTCATATATTCATTACATCCGTCTTTGATCATTTTTTTAACGTGAACTATGTCCATTTGTTTGACAAAATTAAACAAGACCGTCAAAGATGGGAGGCACTTCCAACATCCTGGCGAGGTCGGCGAGCTGTTCTGAAAATGAATGCCTCTCCTCATTTACTATACCCCGTGTGAATGCTTGAACTATGGGAAATAATACAGTATTTTGAATGTTTATTGCCAACTTGTGCACCCTCTTAAAATCCTGGTAGATGCATTTTCCAAAGTAAGTTATCTTGCATCGTGGCAGATTATTGTAGAAGGAGTTTTCAACTGTCTTATGGACCCACACAGATATTTCCCAGCCAGATATTTTGGAGACTCAATGGCTGATTTATCTCTTTTATTTGGCACTATAGGCGACTCTTTATCAAGCTAACCAAATTGAAACTACCCCACAGAGTATGGGGAGTAGATCTTCCAGATTAAAAGCTATCAATTAAGCACTTTATTATCCTATGTTAGTGTGTGGACCACTGAGGACTTGGTGTCAATACGGTGAGATATTGAACCCTATCAGACAAAGTGAAACCTTACTAGTCTGTTGTTCTTAGACAAAATGACAACATTTATGGAGTATTATCATAACCCAATGATTATCAATAAAGTTAAAGCATGAATGCCAATGCGTCAGGTCAAGGGCAATATAGCCAAAATCATGTTTCTTACCCCTATAATTGGTATACCGAATTGTCAACCGGGGATAATGGATTCCATGTTTAAACTGTGGGAAGCCATGGGTGTAACTTGCTTGAGTGATTTAGAATTAGTAGAATCCCTACAGTGTGGAAACAAGCCCTTGGGACCAACAAGTCGACTTCGACCCATCCAGACCCATTCCCCTACCATCCTATATTTAGCCTGACTAATGCTCCAACCTACACATCCCTGAACACTATGTGTGATTTATCAATAGCCAATTCATCTAACCTGCACATCTTTGGACCCTGGTGCTGTGAGGACGCAGTGCTATCTACTGAGCCACCACGTATTATTTTAAAGAGAAAGAATGACATCATTTGATCAAATAACTTTTAAGTATGGACGACCTAGTAGAGGCCTCTTCTGTTTTTTTGTCCAGATCCGAGATTTGATTTTTAAAAAACATACCTTTAACAGACTCTTACAGATCCTATAGAGAGAAGTGGGTGCTTATTGCTTAGAATACACTCTCTGTGAGTACCCTTTTTCATTAGTTGGAGTTTGTCCCCTCAGACAAGACTGTGCAGCTTTGGGATGGCTGCGAGAGAGAGTTGGGGATTCCGAACAACTCGGAGAGATTGAGAGGACATTTGTGAAAATGCTCGAATGATTTTGATCTGTAATAGGACCCATTCCATGCAGTTGAAAATTCTTCATTGGGTCTATCTGACCCCAGATTGTCTCTCAAAATGCACAGTGGGATTATCTTCAGCATGTGGTAAATGCAGAATGACTACAGGCACTCTTACCCTTGATTGTTGTCCTGCTGCAGTCTTCATATATATTGGAGCACTGTGTCATGTGTGATAGAGTAGGTATTGGGGACTGAATTGGAGATGGACCCGGTTTTTCTTTTCCTGGGCCTGCTCAGGGAACCTGACGCAGATGCACACGAGGAAAAGCATTATATCCTTACTTTCTGTGCTAGGAAACATGTTCTGTTGTGTTGGATGTCTAAAAACCCTGGGTCTGTTAGGTCGTCGTAAGTTCTTCATGGAGAATATCCCTTTGGACTTTCTCACTAGTATGGTACATCAAAAAAAAACAGATTTTCATAAGACATGGCAGCCCTTTTTGGATTACCACGATGCAGGTTTATCTGTCACATTAAGAAGGGCTTTTATATATTGTCTTATGAATCTAATATCCAATGAGAAACAATTATGAACATAAAGATGCGTATCAGTTAATGCTCTTGAAGAACGAGAGCTATCGTTTTGTTATGCTGAGCTGTACTATGTATTCATTATTTATTTTTTATTTTTGTTTTTCTTCCGTCCATTTAACGTTTTTAACTTGTTTTGTATGTACATGCACATGAGTGTAATTCTGTTCAGTTATTTGAGTTGTGTTGTTATTGAGTTATTATAATATTAAAAATCTCTTTTCAATAAAATTATTTTTAAAAATTAAAATGCTAACATTGATAGAATAGAGTCCCAAAGAACTCTCATTAGAGAGACCACTTATGCTGGTTTACCCCGAGGGTCACCACATCTCGGGTGATGGGGTGAGGTTGAGGTTGAGACAGCTTCCCCTTCATGGTAACCTCTGTCAGTGTGAGGAACTGAACCGGCGCTGCTGGCTTCCCTCTGCAACACAAACCGGCCGTCCAACGAACTGACAGAACTGTTACAGACAGAAACAGTCACATGCAAAGGGCAAGAGAAACTTTCATAATAATGAAAATGGCAAATTCTGATAACGGTCAAGATAACGGCTGAGGGCAAGATCGTTCTCTGCTCGAAATTGTATTTTATAACAAGACATGTTTCGAAGCTGTCTTTGATTTAATATCATTAAGGTGAGTCAAGTGAAATAACCAGAATTACTAAGTGTGATTGGAATCTATAACCATAAAATAAGTGTAGATTTCTTGCTTGGTCTGTGTAAAGCATGCTGACCATCGTATGAAAGTATAAAGGAAATGGAATATATTGTTAGTGCGTTCCATGGGAAATGCCCTTGAACAGGTACTTGAAGAGAAATGGGGTAAAAGTGCCGGAGTGCCGTCTGGTCAATCATGATGGGTGGGAGAATCGGGCTGGTATTGAATGAGAGGGACACCATGGGGTGGGGTAGGTAGCTAATGAGGTGAGTTCGATAAGAGAGCACCAGGAAACCAGCTCAGCTTCGTCCAGACAGTCCCTCTGTCACACTCAACGAAAATGAAACTGAGACAAATTACTGTTTTATACAGCTCAATGTAATGAAGATTCTGCAGTCCTTCCTCCCTCCCAGTTACAAAGTTGCAGGACAAACGCTCATTCAAAACTCTCCATCGCCTGAACTCACACTAATATACCATTCACTGATAATTCTTCATAATACTGACCCGTGTTGCATGATACTGTCGAAATATCTTCACTTCAGCATTCTGAAACTAGTGAACATATCTTTCCATGACATTTTTTCTCGCTCTCCCCCTCCCTGTCTCTTTCCCAAAACACACGGATTTACAGTCACACGGTTCTACAGAAGGAAACAGGCCCCTTCGGCCCAGATGGTCCATGACGAATAAAAATGTTCATCCACACTCATCCAATTTCTCTGCCCTTGCTCTGTATCCCGCTAATCCTTTCCTATCTGTGTATTTGTCCAAATGCCTTTTCAATGTTGTTATTGTACCCATCTCAACCACTTCCACTGGCAGCTCACCCCATTAGTATACCATACTCTGTGTAAAAAAGTTGCCCCTACGGGTTAATTTTCATTTTATTCCTCTCGAAACATTAACGGATGTCCTCTAGTCCTCGATTCCCCAACCTTGCGAAAAAAATTCAAGTGTTTAACCCTATGCACGTCTCTCATAATTTGATAAGATCTACACTTCTTGTTGTGGTTCTGTTCGCCGAGCTGGGAATTGTTGTTGCAGACGTTTCATCCCCTGTCTAGGTGACATCCTCAGTGCTTGGGGGCCTCCTATGAAGCGCCTCTGTGATGCTTCCTCCGGCATTTATAGTGGTTTGTATCTGCTGCTTCCTGTTGTCAGTTCCAGCTGTCCGCTGAAAATTCTGCAACACAATTTCCCAGCTCGGCGAACAGAACTACAACAATGAACACCCGAGCTACAAATCTTCTCACAGACTATCTACACTTCTTTAAGAACCCCCTTCAGTTTCCTAGGCTGTAAAGAAATAAGTTCTAACCTGTCCAACTTCTCCCTATAACTTAAACCCTTTAGCCCAGGAAACATCTCTGAAATTTCTTCTGCACTCTTTCTAATTCAATAATATATGTTCTATAGCAAGGTGAACAAAACTGAACCCAATACTCCAACTGCAGCCTTACCAACTTCCTGTATAATTGCAACATAACGTCCCAACTTCTATACTGAATGCCTGTGTGCCAACCGCCTACTTCACTGTCCTGTGTATCTGTGACCCAAATTTCAGACAACCGTGCACCTAATCTCTAATGTCCTTTGTTCCACTACACTCCTTAAGGCACTCTCGTTCATCATTAAACACCTACCTGGATTTCACTTTGCAAAATGCAAGACATCACCCTTGCCTATGTTAAACTTCATATGATATTTCCCAGCCACTTCCACTGCCGATTAAGGTACTGCTGCAATTTCTGGTAATGTTCCTCATTGGATCCCTTCTGTTTTAGTGTCATCTGCAAACTTACTAACCTTGCGTTGTGCACTCTCGTCCAAATCATTGATATAGATAACAAACAGCAATGGGCCCAGGACCGACCCCTGAGACACTCCGCTAGTCACAGGCCTCCAGTCCGACAAGCATACCTCCACCATAGCCATTTGCTTCCTAACGCCAAGCCAATTGTGTTGCCAATTTGCCAGATCACCTTGGAGCCCATGCGATCTAACCTTCTCGAGCTGCCTACCATGTGGAACCTTATCAAAGGCCTTACTGAAATCCATATACACTATGTCCATCACCCTGCCCTCGTCAACCTTCCCGGTCACTTCCTCAAAAAACTACGAACAAAATTTGTAGGGCATGATCTGCCATGCACAAAGCTATGCTGACTTCTCCAAATCAAACTCTTTCTTTCCAAATGCATACACATCTTATCTCTCAGAACCTTCTCAAGTGGATTACCGAAAACAGATGTGAAGCTTACTGGTGCATACTTCCCAGGCATTTTTTGCAGCCCTTCTTGAAGAAGGGCACTCCATTTGCTACTGCCCAGTCGTCTGGGACCTTGCCCCTGAACTGTCTTCTCTCGCCTCTTTCAGTGTTCTTGGATATACCTGGTCAGGACCAAGAGATTTATCTGACTTTATGCATTCTAATATGTCCAACAGCACTCTACTGTGATATTAACAGTACCAAGATATGACAACTAACCCCACCAAAGGTCACAGATCTTCACGAATTTCTTCATGGTAAACACAGAGGGGAAATTGAGGACCTTGCCCATCTGTTGTGGTTTTACACATGAATGCCCACTTTGCATTTTAAGGCATCCTATTTTCTCTCTAGTCGCTCTTTTTCTTTACTATACTGACAGCACATCTTTGGATTCCCTACTTTTCTCAGCCAAGGCAAGTCGTACCCCCTTTTCGCTTTGCTGATTTCCTTCTTCAGTAAACTCCTGCATCCCTTGGGACTCTCCAGAGATTCCATTGATCCCAGCTGCTGAACCTGAGCCACGCCTCCTTTTTGCTGGTCAGAGCCTGATTATCTCTTGTCATCCAGGGTTCTCTCTTCCTACCTCACTTTCCCTTCACCCTCACAGGAACATATAGACTTTGAACTTGAAATATCTCACTTTTAAAAGCCTCCCACTTACCAGAGATCCTTTTGCCTGGAAACAAGCTACTCCAATCAACGTTTGCAAGTCCCTGTCTAATTCCAACAAAATTCGCCTTGCCCCAAATTAGAACTTGAATCTGTGGACCAATTCTGTCCCTGCCATAACTGTTTTAAAATTAATACAATCCAATCACCAATCCCAAAATGCTCCCCACTTTACCTCCGTCCCCTATCCTGCCCTATGTCCCAACAGTAGGTCGAGTTTGTCCCTTCACGAGTAGGACCCTCCACATGCTGCTTGTGGAAGCTTTCCTGAACACACTTAACTAATTTCTTTCCATCTTAGTCCTTAAACCTCTGGAAGTCCCAGTCGATGTTAGTATAATTAAAATCACCTATTATGACAACCCTATTGCTCCTGCAAGTCTCGCCAGTCTCCTTGCATATTTGTTTCTCTAATTCCCATTAATTATTTGGAGGCTTATAGTGCAACCACCATAACATCACCAACCCCCTTTTACTTCTTTGCACCATCCACAAAACCTCACTGGACATTATCTCAGTTATTTCATCTTTAAATACTGGAGTGGTATGCGCCTGAGTTGGAACTATTGGTATTTAAACTGTTTCAATTTACATCTCTCCTTCCCAGTGATTTTCACACCCACAGCACCCTTGTCAAGGCGCAATGGAGATACAGAGCTGTAAATGGATGGGAGCTGCACATCCTGTCACTTCCAGCATCGACTGCAAGCTTCCCCACACTGGGCAGTGATCTAACACAGTGCTGAACAATGCAAAAACCTGGGGTTATATATGGATGAACCAGTGCAGACTGCACAGTTCCTCCCGCTGGACATTTAGCCCAGTATTATAGATCAATTATTGGTGTGGGCTGAACAGAGTTCAACTCTGGATATTGCTGGGTTGCATTCAGCAGTTCGCTAGCTGGATCTACACTGTGCTCCATCCTGAATATATAATGGATGGGCCGGTTAGGTGAGTTGGATTGCGAATGTGAGAGAACTAAACTTCTGGCAATGCCTTTATTTTGTGTTTTCATTCTTGTGATTGGACCCTTCAAATCCTGACTCCTCAGATGAGACCCGACCCTCTGGATGAGTGATGGTGACTGTTGTTACAGCATCTGAGTCTGCAACATGACCAACAAATGGAGCAGAGGCTGCAGAGAAGGGGGTCTTCGTAAAATGGGATGAGGAAATCACCATCAGATGAGCCATGGTCTTAGTGAATGGTGGGGCAGGATTGTGTGGACTACGAATGCAATTTATTCATATATTTGTGTTTGTTAGAGGCAAACTCCCCTTCTCTCCCAGTGCCCAAAGCTGGTGGGGAGTGAGTCACCTCCTGCTGTCCCTGCATAATAGGATCCTGGGGCCTCACAAGCCTCTAGATTTCCCAGTGATGGTCTCGAGCAGTTGAGTGACTGCCTCCTGTTCCTGTGTCCCAGTCTCGAGCAGTTGAATGACACCCTCCTGTTCCGCTGTCCCAGTCTCGAGCGGTTGAGTGACTCCCTCCTGTTCCTGTGTCCCAGTCTGGAGCAGATGAATGGCTGTCTCCTTTTCCTGTGTCCCAATCTCAAGCAGTCGAATGACACCCTCCTGTTCCTGTGTCCCAGTCTCGAGCGGTTGAGTGACTCCCTCCTGTTCCTAGGTCCCAATCTCAAGCAGTTGAGTGACTTCTTCCTGTTCCTATATCCCAGTCTATAGCAGTTGAGTGAGTGCCTCCTTTTTCTGTGTCTCAGTCTCGAGCAGTTGAGTGACTGCCTCCTGTTCCTATGTTCCAGTCTCGAGCAGTTGAGTGACTGCCTCCTGTCCCTGTGTCCCAGTCCGAGCAGTTGAGTGACTGCCTCCTGTCCCTGTGTCCCAATCTCGAGCAGTTGAGTGACTGCCTCCTGTTCCTATGTTCCAGTCTCGAGCAGTTGAAGGACTGACCAAACAAACTGACTGACAGAATTCAGAACCTGAATAGCCTCTTCCTGTTCCTGTGTTATACACTCAAGAGTCAACAGAGTCTCAGTGATGTACAGCTCAGAAAAAGATCTTTCGATCCAGTCGTCCATTCTGACCAAATGTCCTAAATTAATCTCGTCCCCCTTGCCAGCACTCGGCCCATATCCCTCTAAACCCTTCCCATGCATGTACCTATTCAAATGCCTTTTAAATGGTGTAACTGGACCTGCCTCCACCCACCTCTTTTGGGTGCACAGTCCATAAACACAGCAGTCTCTCTTTGAAAGTGTTGTATCTCCTTTCCCTTTATAAATCTTTCTCCTCTCACCTTAAACCTTTGTCCTCTAATTTTCGACTCGCCTATGCTGGGGTAAAGACGTTGACTGTTTACCTTATCTATGCCCCTCATGACTTTATAAACCGCTATAAGGTCACCCCTCAGCTTCAACACTTGAAAATAGTCCCAGCCGATTCAAACTCTCCCTGTAGCTCAAACACTGCAACACCTGCAACATTTAAAAAAATCTCTTCTGCACTCTTTCAAGTTTGACAACATCTTTCCGACAGCAGGGAGACCAGATTTAAAGGCAATATTACAAAAGTGGCCAAATCAATGTCCTGTACATATTTAACATGTCATGCAAATACTTCGACTCAAAGCATGCACCAATAAAGGGAAGATCACCAAGTGCCTTCTTCACTGCGCTGTCTACCTGTGATGGCACTTTCAAGGAACAGAGAACCTTCACCACAAGGTGACACAGTACCTCAGTGGCTAGCATTGCTACCTCACAGCACAGTGATCTGGGTTTAATTCTATCCTTGAATGAGTGCCTGTCTGGTGTTTGCACATTCTGTCCGTGTCTGCGTGAGTTTCTTCCGGGTGTTACATTTTCCCTCCACAGTACAAAGATACACAGGTAAGGGGTAGATTGGCCATGCTAAATTGCCCCAGGTACCCTGGGATGTGTAGGCTAGGTCAATTAGCCATGGGAAATGCAGGCTCGGGGGATAGGGTAGGGGTGTATCCAGTGGGATACGGTTCCGAGGGTCGATGTGGCCTCGATGGGCCGAATAGCCTCTTTCCTCCCTGTAGGGATTCGATAATTTCAATGGAGTTTTCTTTGATTGGCCACTTTTGACAGGACTTGACCTACATGTCTTGCCCTGATTTATCTTGCAAAATGCAACACCTCACATTTATCAAATTAAACTCCATCTGCCACCGCTCGGTACACCACCTAATTTGGTATTATCTACAACCTTACTGATCATACTTCATATACTCAAATGTAAATGATTTGTATCAGTGACAAAAGGCAGTGGACCCACTATTGATTTTTGCGGCACGCCACTGGTCACAGGTCTCCAAGTTTAATGAACAAATGTCCACTGTCACGCCCTGTCTCCAATATTCAAGAAAAAATTGGATCTAAATGGCGAGCTCTCCCGGGATCCCAGGCAGTCTAACCTTGTTAACCAGGCTACCATGTAGAACATTTGATGAGAAAGTGAGGACTGTAGATGCTGGAGATCAGAGCTGAAAATGTGTTGCTGGAAAAGCGCAGCATGTCAGGCAGCACCCAAGGAACAGGAGAATCAACGTTTCGGGCATAGCCCACAGTTTGGTTTTCTAACTGAATTCCATAAAGACAACATCCACTATCCTGCCTCATCAATCATCTTCATCACTTCCTCAAAAATTCCACCGAGTCAGTGTGACATGATCTCCAATGTACAAAGCCCTCTTCAGTCCTTATCGTTCCAAATGCATATACATCCTTTCCCTCAAAATCCCCTCCAACAATTTAGCCACCATTGACGTCAGGCTCACCAGTCTATAGTTACATGGTTTTTCCTTCCTTTCTTAAATGATGACACTACGTTAGGAGCCCTCCAGTATTTTGGCACCTCACCTGTGGAAATCAATGATACAAATATATCAGCAAAATGCAGAGCAATCTCTTTCGTAGTTTCCCACAAACTTGTGCGATATAACTGATCAGGTCCCAGGGATTTGTTCACCTTTATGTGTTTTAAAATAGAACATAGAACATAGAACATAGAACAATACAGCACAGAACAGGCCCTTCGGCCCACGATGTTGTGCCGAACTTCTATCCTAGATTAAGCACCCATCCATGTACCTATCCAAATGCCGCTTAAAGGTCACCAATGAATCTGACTCTACCACTCCCTCGGGCAGCGCATTCCATGCCCCCACCACTCTCTGGGTAAAGAACCCACCCTGACATCTCCCCTATACCTTCCACCCTTCATCTTAAATTTATGTCCCCTTGTAACACTCTGTTGTACCCGGGGAAAAAGTTTCTGACTGTCTACCCTATCTATTCCTCTGATCATCTTATGAACTTCTATCAAGTCACCCCTCATCCTTCGCCGTTCCAACGAGAAAAGGCCGAGAATTCTCAACCTATCCTCGTACGACCTACTCTCCATTCCAGGCAACATCCTGGTAAATCTTCTCTGCACCCTCTCCAAAGCTTCCACATCTTTCCTAAAGTGAGGCGACCAGAACTGCACACAGTACTCCAAATGTGGCCTAACCAAAGTCCTGTACAGCTGCAACATCACCTCACGACTCTTGAATTCAATCCCTCTGCTAATGAACGATAATACTCCATAGGCCTTCTTACAAACTCTATCTACCTGAGTGGCAACCTTAAAAGATCTATGTACATAGACCCCAAGATCCCTCTGTTCCTCCACCTGACCAAGAACCCTACCATTAACCCTACCAAATGACCAACACCTCCTTGTATACAGATACTTTTCAAGCTATCACTATACATTTCTTCATTCTCTTGCTCTTGTAACTCCCTCCACATTAAATACTGAGGAGAAATACTCGTTTCATATCCCTCCCATCTCTTGTGGTTCCACACATAGGTAGCCTTCCTGATCTTTAAGGTGCCCTATTCTCTCCCTAGGTAATCTTTTGCCATGAAAAGATTTGTAGAATTTCTTCAATACCTCGTTAACCCTATTTCTAATTTTTGTGGCCCGATTTCCGAGTTGACTATATACTTACTGCCCTTATACTCCTCTGGGGATCCACTTGATCTCAGCTCTGTTTACCTGACATATGCCTCCTTCCTTACCTTGACCAGAGCATCAATATATCTAACCATCCAGCACTCCCTGCACCCACCAGCCTTGCCCCGCTCACTAATAGGAACACGTTGGTCCTGGACTCTCTGAAACCAGGTTTTGATGGCCTTGCATTTCCCAACCATCCCTTTACCTGTGAATAGGGTATTCCAATCAGCCTTTCACAGGGCTCGCCTAACACTTTTAAAATTGGCCTTGTTCAAAGTTAGAACTTTAATGTTTACATCAGGTCTTTCCTATTCCATAATAAAAGTAATATTTATGTGTAACAGACTTGAATGTTAAATAAATACTTCCTGCCCCTCTGTAACAGGCTCGAGAGGCGGAATGGGATTCTCCTCTCCCTGTATAAAAGCCACGAGACTTTAAATGATACATCAACCCCTGGATTACGAGCAGCCAATAAACTTTATCTGATGGAGGTCCATCCCTTCTCAGTTACAGAAACAATGTACTCCAGGTGTCATCTCAGTGACACCTCATACAGCTGCAGCGACAAATCCTTTCATTTTGAATGATTTTGTTGGCAAAATGTACTAATATTCCAGCGTTCCACCTTTTCAAGTAGCAACAGGCTAATATGGACTGAATGGCCTTCTCCTATCCTTCTGTAAGAGGCCCATAGGGACAGAATTGCTTCGGCCTGTTCCTGAGCAGTAGTCTCAGTGCTCTGTCTAAAGGTTATGAAAGGATTTGAAAACAGGGCATTTAAAACCCGGAGTAGCCTCACACTGGTCAATAAGTACCATACTGAAGGTTGAGGCATCTAGAAACATGCCCATCCGTCGTTATTTTTTATGCAGCCGATCTGTTATTTTATTTCTGCCTCCTTTCATAAACAGAGTGAAACATATATAGAGCCCTGCAGTGTCCTGTTAATGCTCTCATATACAAGGCCAAAAAGATTTAAAAGATTTAAATATTTATGGTCCATCCCTCAGCAACCCTCATCCATTCCATCCAAACACAATAAATGTTCCCTTTTATAGTGATATGAAAAGTGATGTATGGAACTGGTGAACTGATCCTACTTGTTCAGTGACTGTGATGAATGCCAGTCTCCATGGATTCTAATCATCCCAGTGGAGGGTTTCCCTCTTTCAATCATAAATGGGCGCCGTTCAATGTGTTACCCCATAACATGAGCAGAGCATCACCGACAGCACTGACAGGGATCAGCAGCTCCAGAGAAAAGGGGAGGAGAGATCAGAATCTGAGAACATTAGACTGGAATGTTACAACAATGGATCAGAATCTGAGAACATTAGACTGGAACATTTCAACAATGGAACAGAATTTGAGAACATTAGACTGGAATGTTCCAACAATGGATCAGAATCTGAGAACATTAAACTGGAATATTCCAACAATAAAAAGGAGTTTGTGCGATTATGTTTGTTATCTTTCTGCATTTGATTGGTTGCCATTATCATTGCAGATCTATTACATTCTTCGCATTATTCAATATTTTTATTATCCCTTCCTGGCTATCGTTGGTGTTCCTGGTAAGTGTCACTGTCCTTTTTTTTCTATAAACTTGTTATGACTGAATTTCTGTTCTTTCATATATTCTACACTTCTACCCACTATTATTGTTCCTGTTGAAATTCTGAATCCAGATATTCACCATCCAGACCACTACTAACTACATCAATGAAGGTGTTCAATTCATGTCTCCCTCTGCTCTGGCAATGTTACTCATGGGTCTCTATGTTGAACTACTCAGTTTCAGCGGAGAACTACAATTTATTGTATCATGGCCTTCGTTATTTAAATATTACGAGCATGGAGGTCAATCTCCACTGTTCTGTTTACAAACTCCACTTCCTTCCACTGTTTCCATCCCATTCCTGGCCAATATCTGCTGCTGAAGCTGACGAGTCACAACTGTGGGAGATCCCTTTGACCATGAGCTGATTCCTGACACCATTCCCTGACCATTTCTAACTTGAAATACTCCCCACTCCAGAATATATCTTAATGGTTTATTCCATCTGCTGTTTGAACCTTGAGCTATGAAATACAGTCTTAATGAAGCTAATAATCTGCTGCTGATGCTCCCGGCTTCAAACCTGCCAAAGCAAATCTGATTCGACCTCACACCAAAATCCCATCCATCTGTCATTCATGTGCACGCCGATATATATTGCTGTTTTTTCTGGCAATACCTTTATTTTGACATTTTCAAACACTTTATCTCATCTGTCCATGAAACTTCTCTCATTCTCTCTCTGTCGATTATCCAAAAGCCTGCCAGTTGTTCATGTTTAAAATAGTTTCCTCCATGTGCGCTTCTTCTCAAACAATGAGTTTCGCATTCAACCACGCCAATCGCGCACACACACGGACTCTCTCTCTCACACTCTGATGACCACACACACACATACACACAAACATACACACACACACACACACACACACACACACACACACGCAGAGAGAGCAAACCTTCCCGCTGGAGACGGTAATCTGATGCGAGTATAGTTAGCATGATAGTAAAGTTTGCAATACTCTCTATGCTGGGAAGATAGTGCCGTTTACTGAGCAACACACTAGCATGGTCTGCACAGCTCTCCATGTTGGGCAGTCACCTTGTCCCAGTTTATGTTGTTTGTGGTGTTCTGTCAAGCAGATTCAGAATTTGATATAACAAACCATTTCAGCCGATCTGACAATGCCTTTGTTCAATATTCTCATTCTTGTAATTATATTCTCGAAGATCTCACTTCTCCAGTTAGTCCCAATGCCCTGTCTTTTTCCGCATATTTCCACAACCTCCTCCCAGTTAATTAACTGTCTTTTTTCTGTCTTTAATGTGAATCTCTCTGTCCCTCTGTATCTTTCCCTGGCCTTGGGTTTTGTCTCCCTAGTGTATCGAGTGCTGGCATTGTGTAGCTCAGAAATAATGAAATGTCGTATGTCAGGCTGTTTTTCACTTCCCAGTATGTCCCATGTGATTGCCCATGGAGAGGCGTGTTTCAGAAGTTATGAGACACATCCTTGTAACTTGGACTGTACCTGTATTTTCCAACTCAGGTGACCTTGCGATCAGTAACACGGGGAAGCTCATTGAGTAAAGTACCAAGCATCTAAATTGTGTGACAATGCTGTCACTTTTTTTAAAAAAGGTTATTTCCTCTTTTCTTAACAAGAGATCTTAAAGTCCAAACTGCCTACTGTAAACGGCTCAAGTAAATAACTTTTAGGGTTTTAGGGTTTTTAATAAATAGTAGTAACAATGGCCAGCTCGCACAGACCAGGCTTTCTCGTTCTTTTTCCTTACCAGGTGCTTGTGTCCCAGAAGGGTTGGAAGTTTTAGTAAATTATCCCTAGCTGCTGTTCTCTCTGAAGCTTCACTTGATGCTGTTTCCTCCTGGATTGGAGAACTGTATGTCTGAATGCTCCTTTTTACCATGGAGTGTGTTTAGGTGATGTTAGTATATTGGAACAGTTCATTTGTAGAAGGTATTGTATCCATTATTCAGTTAAGGTTTCCAATAGTTAAGTTATTCTAAAATCCTCTTCATTTTGTATGGATTATCATTAGAGTGTTTAAATTATTATGTTTTAATTAATGGTGAGTGGTTCGGCGAGTAGCATCATATCTGGAAATTCCACTTCGCATCTGCCTTTAAAATAAGAAAATGTTGGCATCCAAGCTACCTTCTTGAAATAGTTTGAGGCAGTCTGGTTGGTCTATAACAAACTGGGGACTCTTGTCTGGTTCTAAATCGATAATACCATATTGGGTGTAGAATTCCAATCCCTACAGTGTGCAAACAGGCCATTCGACCCAACAAGTCCACACCGACCCTCCGAGGAGTAACCTACCCAGACCCATTCCTCTACCCTATTATTACACATTTACCCCGACTAAGGTACCTAACCTACACATCCCTGAGAACTATGAACAATTTACCATGACCAATTCACCTGACATGCACATCTTTGGATTGTGGGAGGAAACCAGAGAATCTAGAATAAGCTCATGCAGACACTGGAGAGTATGCACCGGGAGACTATTGGGTTCAAAGGTCGCGTATGGTAATTGTTCCGGATGTTGAATTCGTTTGGTTTAAAATGTGTTTTGTGTATAAAGATTCTTTCAGTCACTGAGAGTTCTCTGGGTGTAGAAAAGTGAAGTTGGGGGGTTTACAAAAGGTAATGAAGGCAAATATGTAGGAATTGGCAGACAAGCTGGAGTTGGGGTTGTGTTTGTCTGTGAGAAAATGAGAGATAATTACAGCTATAGCTCAGTAATTACATTTGGTGAAACTGCCATCAGACTCTTTGGAAATGGTTCGAATTCAATTTCAAATGAGGCACCTTGAATATGAGAAGGAATTGAAACCATTTAAATTAAAATGAGAAGTAGAAATAAAAGAAAAGAAAATGAAGAAGAAAGAGAGAAAAAAGAGAGAAGAAAAGAGAGTTTCAACTTCAATATTTAGGAATTAGAGAGGAAAGTTGACATAAAAGGCGGAGATGAAGGTAGACGGCAGGCTGGATGAGGAGGATAGTCAGGATGAGCAACCCTTTAGGAGCCAAAGGCTTGATGGGGATCTGTTTAAGTATGCCCCAGGCATTATCTAAATTTGATTAGAAGGATGGGGAAGCCTTTTTAATTTCATTTGAGAAAGTGGCTAAACAAATGCAGTGATCAGTTACCGTGTGGACTTAGTTGAAACACACAGAGCTGATAGGTATTTGCATCCCGAGTAGTAGAGGTATCTGGCCATTGTGGGGTGGTGAACAAAGCCATCTGAAATGCATATAAGCTTGGGCCAGAAGCCTACAGACAGCGTTTCTGGAATGCAAATCAAGCTGCCTCATTAAACGCACATTAAGTTTGAAAGAATCAAACAAAGTAATTTTGAAAGGTGCGGAAGGGCATTAAAAACAGAGCAAAACTATGGCACACTTAGAGAAATTCTTCTTTTGGAGAAGTTCAACAATTCACTTCCTGCAGTCGTGAGAACTCGTGTGGAAGAGCAGAGAGTTACAATGGCAAGATTAGAAGCTGAAATGTCTGATGATAATAATTTGGTTCAGAAATCAAAGTTTGGTTTCTGTGAGAGATTGAGAAGAATGTGCGAGATCTTCTTAAAACATATCCCTGTGAGAGTAAGGCTTACTTGCCAAGGCCAGGAGGAGCAGGTAAAGGGTTTTCAGCATTAAGAGACACAGAAGCATATAATCCTTTAATGCTGAGACATGAGGAGCTATGTCATTCAGAAGGACTATTGGAGAGATGAGAAGTGCTCCATTATGTAATCAGTGGTTGGAGTGTCCAGTAGAAACATCAACAAATTAATTCCACAATGGGGAAGGAGGCCTTGAGCTCAGTGTTGGCATTACAACATTTCAGCATTTAAATTGCCACTAACATACCTGAGACAAATCTTTATCACTGATCGTGACCCCATAACATTTTTGGAGACGTTCAGGCCAAAAAATACCAGTCTGTTGTGATTAAAACATTTACCTGTGAAAGTAAGGTTTATGAGTATAGGCCAGGAGTAGCAGGTAAAGAGGTTAGAGCATTAAGAGGTACAGAAACATGTAATTATTTTATGCTGAGAAATAAGTAGCTATGTCATTCAGAGGGACTATTAGAGAGATGAGAAGTGCTCCATTATGTAACGTGTGCTTGGAGCGTCCAGTGGAAACATCAACAGATTTATTCCACAATGGGGAAGAAGGCATTGAGAAGGTGTTGGTGGTACAACATTTCAGCATTTAAATTGCGAATAACATACATGAGACAAAACGTTATCACTGATCGTGGAACCTTAACGTCTTTTGGAGAAGTTTAGGGAGAAGAATACCAGTCTGTTTCAATTGAGCTTATTATTGCTGCCATTCAATTTGAAATTATACAGGTGACAGGGCGAGAAAACCTAAGTTTTGACACATTCTGGAGACGTGGATGAAGAAAGACAAAGGCATTCTATGGCAGGAGTAAAATGTCTGAAATCTAATCTCGTTGAGAACATTTATATACTCAGAGTCAATATAATATATATGCATTGCAGTCATAGAATCACAGAGTCAGAGAGATGTACAGCATGGAAGCAGACACTTCAGTCCATCCCGTCCATGCAGACCAGATATCCCAACCCAATCTAGTCCCACCTGCCAGCACCCGGCCCATATCCCTCCAAACCCTTCCTATTCATATCCCCATCCAAATGCCTCTTAAATGTTGCAATTGTACCAGCCTCCACCACATCCTATGGCAGCTCATTCCATACACGTACCACCCTCTGGGTGAAAAAGTTGCCCCTTAGGTCTCTTTTATATCTTTCCCCTCTCACCCTAAACCTATTCCCTCTAGTTTTGGACTTCCCGACCCCAGAGAAAAGACTTTGCCTATTTATCCTATCCACGCCCCGCATAATTTTGTGAATATCTATAAGGTCACCCATCAGCCTCCGACGCTGCAGGTAAAACAGCCCCAGCCTGTTCAGCCTCTCCCTATAGCTCAAATCCTCCAGCCCTTGCAACATCCTTGTAAATCTTTTCTGAACCTTTTCAAGTTTCACAACATATTTCCGATAGGAAGGAGACGAGAATTGCACGCCATATTCCAACAGTGGCCTAACCAATGTCCTGTCCAGCCGCAACATGACATCCCAACTCCTGTACTCAATACTATGACCAATAAGGGAAAGCATACCAAGCGCCTTCTTCACTATCCTATCTACCTGCTACTAATAAAGGAAGATTAGGAGGTCTAAAATGAATCCATCTTTGTATAATGATAGATCATTTTATTAAAGGTGGAGTTGCGAGGATGCTATCACTATAAAAAGGTTATTTTCTCTTGTTTTTTTAAGAGACATTTTAAAGGCGGAGGTACCGAACTGCTGTCTGAACACAGTTTAAGGAAATAACTGAGGAGGCCTTTAGGTTTCATTAAATGGTGGTAACAATCGAAGGGCAGTGGGCAGCTCTCCCAGACCAGGTTTTCTCGTTTTGTTTTTAGCTGCAGCATTCAGAAGCTGCTGGAGATCCCAGCAGGGTTAGAAGTTCCAATACATGATCCCTAGCTGCTTTTCTGTCTGAGATGGTTGTTGATGTTGATTTCTCCTGGATCAAAAAACTGCATGTAAGAATCTGTATTTGAATATATCTTTGTGCCGAGTCGTGTATACCAAGAAGGTACGGTATCTACTGTTTGTGTAATTGTTCGACATATAAGCTATCCCAAAATGTTATTTTCTTTGATTGTATTTTTACTAAAGCATTTGAATAGATTATGTTCGGCTAAATGTCGAGTGCTTTGACCAGTCAGAACATATCTGGGAAGCACACTTCACATCTATATTCAAAATAAGGAAAGGTTTGGGTCTAAGTGGCCTTCTTAACATATTTTACGGGGATCTGGTCTGGTCCACAACTCCGAGGGGTTTCTGACTGACTCCTGTTATTGAAAAGTTAGTGGAAGTGCTGGGGATGGTGTGCTGGAGCTTGTGCTGTGAGCTGCCTCGGACATTCAGAGAAACCGGTGGATTTGGTGACCCAACTTTGGTTGGAGCCTGGGGACTATGGTAACACCATCTGGATGTGTAACATGAACACCAAATGGAACAGAGGCTGCAGACAGGGAAGCTCTGAAACCACGGAGTGAGTGTGTGTGGGGAAAGGGATCTGCTGTATCCACCCCGGATTTTCCAGGAACAGCTTCCCAAGCTCCACTTAACCCAGGAGCAGAGTGTGAGGGGACCCTGACTGAACAAGGACCTGGTCACAGAGCGGTGTCACCTCCTTAAACACGACCCACAGCTTCACGCCAGGGTGAAGACGGTGCTGCCAGTGGCTGTTAGGGTCACAGTTTCATTCAGCTTCTGTGATCCGAAACTTTCCAGGCAGGACGAGGTGACAGCTCCATCATCTCCCAATATCTCAACATCAATGTCACCATTCGGTGACAGAGGATGTATATGGTGGATGAGGTCAATACATTGCTTCTCCCTCAGCGGGAAGCTGCCAGGTGTATCCTTATTTTCCCAGTATAGTGGGATTCCCAAGATGTACATGGTATCCGCAGAGTAGCCATTACATGGGGAGAGGTAGAGGAACTGAAGGAGCTCTCACTCTATTAATGTTAAAGTGTGTACATGTACAATACATCATGTTGGTGAATACCCCTATCCTGAAAGCAGCCACAGTTCCTTCATTCAGAAGCAGGCAGCCATTCCCATCGTCTATGGGTTTCCATGTCGAAAGGAATAATTGTGTCTTGGATAAAAGCCGTCCCCTTGATACACGTTTCAAAACACCATCCCCACCACCAACCAACTACAACAAAATATTCCATGTGTACGGAGAGCAATGGGGTCACTTGCAGTGTCAAGGAGCAGACGATCAGGGATGGAGCAAAACCTCCCATGTCTGAACGGGTCTGAGTGAACCCCCCAGTATACAGTATCATTAAGTCCTGTAATCCCTCTCCATTTCAGTAACATACTGCCTTCTATTACTCCTGTAAATGAAATTACAGGTTATATTTTGTTGTATTGCACCTGCCAAATGATTATCCATTGCCTTTAACTTTCTGTATCTATTTGCAGACACTCCACCCTCTCTTGATAATTTAATCTCTTGCTTATCCAAGCGACATCACGAAACTCAGTATCTGTATATCTGTTCCAACCTCCTGATCATTGATATAGATTGTAAATAGTGGAGGACCCAGCACTGGTCACTGTGTGACTCCACTGGTGACGTTCTGTCAAACTGATTAAGACTGACTTATCCGGAGTGCCTCCTTCCTGTTTGATACACCGTCCTCCCCCTTTACAGTGTCACACGGTCGAAATGCTGAGTATGGACGAGGAGCATCAGTCAGGAATACAACCCCTCGAATCTGCTCCGCCATTGAATATTATCATGGCTAATGTTATCGCGGCCTCTGTTCCACTTTCCTGCTATCTCCCCATCCTAAGATACCTTCTTTGCAGGAATCAGTTGAAGGAACCATCTCTGCACTCCGTCCAATGTAACAATACACCTTCTTCATTGAGTAGAAAAAATCTTTACACACTACTCCAATGTGATCTCACTATGATCCTGTACAAGAGGTAGCAAAATATTTACCAGGCTGCTGAAAGGTTCCCACCCAGTTTAGAGTAGTCTCAGCTCTCTAGGGTAATACACAGCATTGTTGAAAATCATTGTCCTTCTCTACTCCACGTGCATAACGGGAGATCTGGAGAAAATCTCACAATGACGCTTGAGAAGAGCATAAATAAAGTGGCGAGATGACCTCTAACATTAATTTTAATTAGAATCTGACCTTCGGGGAGGTGTCAGAGTACTGGAGAACAATTAATACCATTCCACTTCACAGTAATCATGATTTGGAAATGCCGGTGTTGGACTGGAGTGTCCAAAGTTAAAAATCACGCAACACCAGGTTATAGTTCAACAGGTTTAATTGGAAGCACACTAGCTTTCGGAGAGCTGCAACTTCATCAGGTGATTGTGAAGGACAAAATTGCAAGGCACCGCATTTATAGCAAAAAATTACAGTATCATGTAACTGAAATTAGACATTGAAAAAGACCTTGATTATCTGTTGAGTATTTCATCTGTTCGAATACCATGATAGTTTAGCTTCTTCTGTGTGTAAATCAAAAAAAAAATTTTTAAAAATTTGCATTCTAAGGTTAACTGTAACAATTGGGTTAGCTAGACAATATGTCGAAGGTGTTAGCACCCTGTGTTCTCTGTCTACGCCATGATGTTAAGATCAATTCTAATCTAAAAAGTCAGATAACAGAGTTTTACTGTATTCATGCAGTTTTTGAGCAAAGTACAAAAGTAACTCTGCAAGTATAAATTCTCCCCCCAAAATGTATGTGTGCCCCCCTGTGGGTCTTTGTGTCTGTGCGTATGTCTGTCTGGCTTGGGGGTTGTGAGTGTGAGGGAGTTTGTATATGTGTGTGTAGTGAGTGCAGTGTGCCTTAATTATGTGAGGGGGTGCACGTGTGAGTGTGAGAGTGTGTGTGTGTGTGGGGTGGGGATTTGAGAGTGTCTGTCAGAGAGGATATATGTGCCTGCATGAGTGTAGAGTGGTCTAAATCTCTGAGAGGATGCATGTATGAGTATGGGAGCATGTGTGTCTGTAAGGGTGTGTGCGAGTGTCTGTGTGCGTGTCTGTGTATATGTGTGTCCGTGTGTGTGTATGTGTGTATAGGAGTGCCTGTGTGTGTGTGTGTGTGTGTGTGTGTGTGTGTGTGTGTGTGTGTGTGTGTGTGTGTAGGTGTGCCTGTGTGTGTATATAGTGCAATGGTGATCACCTGTAATGTGACATGTACTCAAGGTCCAGGTTGAGGCCCTCCCTATGGGTACCGAACTTAGCTATCAGCCCCTGCTCGACCACTTTTCGCTGTTGCCTGTCCCGAAGTCCACCTTGGAGGATGGTCACCCGAAGGTCCGAGGCTGAATGTCCTGGACCACTGAAGTGTTCCCAATTGGGAGACAACACTTCTGGTCTGTTGAGTGTTATGCGGTGCCCAATCATCCATTGCTGTAGTCTTTGCTTGGTTTTCCCAATGTACCATGCCTCAGGGCATCCTTGCCTGCAACGTATAAGATAGACAACGTTGGCTGAGTCACATGAGTACATGCCACGTACATGGTGGGAAGTGTCCTCACATATAATTTTGATACCCATGTCTCCACTCTGACACGTCTTGCAGCGCCTACCGTGACAGGGTTGTATGGAGTTGTCCTGAAAGCTGGGCAGCTTGTTATGAACAATGATCTGTTGGAGGTTTGGCGGTTATTTAAAGGCAAGTAGTGGAGGTGTGGGGAAGGTCTTGGTGAGGTGCTCATTCTCATTGATAATGTGTTGCAGGTCACGAAGAACATGGCGTAGTTTTTCAGCTCCTGGGAAATACTTAACAACGAATGGTACCCTGTCGGTTGCCACAGCAAGGAACCATAATGACCTCCTCAGGAGACAGACACGTGCTGCAACCGACAGGGTACCCTTCATTGTTCAGTAATTCCCAGGAGTTGAAAAACTTCACCATGTACTTCTTGACCTGCAACACATTATCAATGAGAATGAGCACCTCACCACGACCTTCCCACACCTCCAAAGTTTTCCTTTAAACAACCGCCAAACCTCAAACAGATCATTATTTATAGCACATTGCGGGGCTTTCAGGACAACTCCATACAACCCTGTCACGGTAGGCGCTGCAAGACGTGTCCGATTGTGGACATGGATACCACCATTACACGTGGGGAAACCTCCCACCATGTACGTGGCAGGTACTCATGTAACTCAGCCAACGTTGTCTATCTTATACTTTGCAGGCAACGATGCCCTGAGTCATGGTACATTGGGGAAACCGAGCACAGGCTATGGCAATGGATGAATGGGCACCGCACAACAGTCAACAGACAGGAGGGTTCCCTCCCAGTTGGGGAACACTTCAGTGGTCCAGGACATTTGACCTCGGACCTTCGGGTGACCATCCTCCAAGGCGGAATTCGGGAGAGGCAACAGCGAAAAGTGGCCGAGCAGGGGCTGATAGCTAAGTTCCATACTCATAGCGAGGGCCTCAACCGAGACCTTAGGTTCATGTCACACTACAGATGACTACCATTTCACTATACACACACACACACACACTCACACCAACATAGAGCCACTCCTATACACACATATACACATGGAACACACACACTCCCACACTCAGACATGCATCCTCTCAGAGACTTAGACCACTTCACACTCATGCACACACATATATCCTCTCTCTCATAGACACTCACAACCCACACCCCAGACACACACACATGCCCACACTCACACATACACCCCCTCACAGATTTAAGACATTCTACACTCACTACACATATATATACACTTTCTCTCACACTCACAACCCCCAACCCAAATAGACACACACACACACAGACAGACACAAATATCCACACACACACCAATTGTTACATTTAACCTGAGAAAGCAACTTTTAATATTTTTTTTGATTTACAAATGAATGAATTGAAACTATCATGGTATTCTAACAGATGAAAGACTCAATAGACAATCAAGGTATTTTTCAATGTGTAATTTCAGTTACATCACACTGTAAATTTTTGATATAAATTCTGTGCCTTGCAATTGTGTCCTCCACAATCACCCGATGAAGAAGCGAAAGTCCGAAAGCTAGTTTGCTTCCAGTTAAACCTGTTTGACGAGAACCTGGTGTTGTGTGATTTTTAACTTCACAGTATGGGTGGTAGAGATAGACCAGGGAACTATAGGCGAACGAGTATTAAATCACTGTTAAGAAAACTACTGGAGAAAATACAGAAGGAGAAAATTGAGCTCCAGTCAGAGTAGCAAGGTTTGATCAGGGATAATCATCATGATTTTATCAGAAGAAAGTCACATCTAATGAATTTGATTGAATTAGTTTGAGGAGGTCGTTTATTTAGTTTTGCAGCAAGGTCTTTGAGAAAGCCCAATATGGGAAAATTTAAAATAAAATAAAGTCTCATGCAATCAAGGCTAACGTGACAAGTAACAACGAAATGTTTCTTGCTGTCAGGAGACAGAGGGTGGTGGGATAAGGCTGTTTGTGTGACTGGTGACCAGTGTCTCCTGGTGTACCACGGGGATCAGTGCTGTGTCCCTTATTATTTGTGGTATTTATAAATGGTGTAGATGTGAATGAAGGGGGTGGGTGAAGGGGGTGGGGTTTGTGATAAGTAAGTTTGTGTTTGCCCGGTTGGTTGGCAGTGAGGAGAAAGGTCTTATGTTACAGGAAGATACAGATGGAATGGTCAGGTAGTCAGATCAAGGGCAGATGGAACGTAACCCTGATAAATATGAGGTGATACACTGTGGAAGAAGGAACCAGACAGGGGAGTGCTCAATGAATGGCAGCATATTGGGAAGCTCAGAGGGTGCTTCTTCACTCATCACTGAATGGGACTGAGCAGGACTAGTTAGGAACCGGACCTTAGGTGTAGCGTTTATCAATCGGGGCATAGATTATAAGAGCTATACAGGGCTTTGGTTAGGCCAAGATGTAGTACTGCATGTAGCTCTAGAAGCCACTTAAAAGGAAGAATATGGTTGTACTGGATGGTATGCAGAGAAGATTCACCAGGATGTTCCCTGTGATGGAGCATATCAGCTATGGAGAGAAGCTGGCTAAGCTCGGGTTGTTCACATTGGATCAGAGAAGGCTGAGGGGGATGTGATTCAGAAGGAAAAGATTATGAGAAGCATGGACATGGATGGGTAGACAGCAGCTGTTCCTTTTAGTCAGAGAGTCGAGAACAAGTGGGCACACTTCTAAAGTGAAGTGTTTGAGAATTAGAAGGAATTTGAGGATTCTTGTTCGCCCAGAGGCTGTTGGGGTCTGGAATGCACTTCCTGAGAGCGGAGTTATCACAGGTAACCTCACAACCATCAAAAAGTCCTTGAACGTGCACGTGGACGTGTCATAACATTCCCTGCTATGGGCCTGGCGTTGGAAAGTGGGACTAATATAGATCGTGCTGTATTTCTGTTGGTCTATGCTCTTGTGTGGAAGGTCAATTATGGAGTAGCTAAAGGCAGAAATTGTTGGGTTTCTGAAGAGTATATTCACAAGGGTTATAAGAGTGAACTGTAATAGCTTGTCAAATCATATCAATGTGAGAAGAATGAGAAAACAAGTGCGGATTCCTTACAATCTGAAACCAGAGAATGGGCAAAGGAGAACAGGGAAATGGCAGAACTATGAAACAGTTACTTCAGTTCTGTCTTCACAGAACTTTCTAACAATACGAGAAAAACCAATTCGGGTGTGGAAAAGGGTTCTAGAACATGGAACATAGAACATAGTAAATAAAAGATTTAGGATAAATTATTGGGACTGAAAGTAATGGTCAGAAGCAACAGTAACACGGATTTATGAAATGGGGATTATGTTTGAGAAACGGTCTGGGAGACAAGTATTTGGTTTTCCAGGAAAATTTTGGGAAAGCTAATTTGCAAAATAAAATCTGAGTGGATTGGGGCGAATATATGGCCATGTTTCTAGAATGGGACAGCTGGCAGGAAACAGTGAATCGAAATAAACAGACTCATCAAGCAACAGCCTGACATTGTCTGTAAGGTACGATTCAGTGAGTATGACTATATCCCTGACACCCCATCACCTTCCCCGGATATTTCCTGTCTCACCAGCAGAAGAGACAGAGAACAGCCAGGGAATTCCTAGAGGAATGGCACTCATCCTCAGATTCAAACATTAAGCACATCGACATGGACCCAATATACCAACCACTGCAGCGGACAGCTGGAACTGGCAACCGGAAGCGGCAGATACAAATCACTATAAATGCCGGAGGAATGATCACAGAAGCGCATCACAGGAGGTCCCCAAGCACTGAGGATGTCACCTAGATAGGGGACGAAACATCTGCAACACAAATCCCCAGCTCGGCGAACAGAACCAAAACAACGAGCACCCGAGCTACAAATCTTCTCACAAACTTAGAACAGACACAGCAGAAGTGGCAGCGCAATCGGATACAATTGGAAAGGAATTGCTCTGGGAGTCCTCAACAGTGAATCTGTATCCCATGAAGTCTTATGGTGTTAGTTTACCTTTGGGAAAGAAAACCTCCTGCTGATTACGATGTACCAACCTCCCTTAACTGATGAATCAGTACTCCTCCATGCTGAACAACACTTGGAGGAAGCCCTGAGCGTAGCAAGGACACAAATTTGTACTCTAGGTGGGGGATTTCAATGTCCACGACAACGTGGGGCTCAGCTGCAGCATTACTGATCGAGCTGGTGGGGTTCTAAAGGATATAACTGCTAGACTGGGTCTGCCACAGTTGGTGAAGGAACTAACAAGAGGGAAGAGACATATTTGACCTCATCCATACTAATCTGCCAGTTGCAGAAGTATCTCTCCATGACAGTATCTGTAAAAGTGACCACCGCATAGTCATTATGGAGACAAAGTCACACCTTCACATTGAGAATAGCCTCCATCATATTGGGTGGCACTGTCACCGGACTAAATAGGACAGACTTCGAAGAGATCTAGCAGTTCAATTCTGGGTTTCCATAAGGTGTTGGGAGTCATCAATTGTACAACCCCATGGCCTGGCATATCTCCCTTGCAACAATTACCATCAAGCCAGAGGATCAACCCTGGTTCAATGGAGTGTGCAGGATGGCAGGAGCAGCACTGGGAATACCTGAAAATGAGGTGTCAGCCTGACGAAACCACCACACAGGACAACTTGTGCGCCAAACAGCATAAGCAATCAGTAATAGAGAGAGCTATGTGATCCCAAAAGCAACGGATCAGATCTAAGATCTGCAGTTCTTTCACATCTCGTCGAGGAATGGTAGGGACAATCAAACAAGTCATTGGAGGAGGATATTCCACAAATATCCCCATCCTTAATGATGCAATAGCCCAGCACTTCAGTGCAAAAGATAAGGTTGATGCATTCACAACAATCTTCAGTCAGAAATGCTGAGAGGATGATCCATCTTGGCCTCCTTCAGTGTTCCTCAGTAATTCAATTACCAGTCATCAGCAATTCCATTTAGTCGACGCAATGTCCAGAAACGGTTGTAGACACTGGATACTTCAAAGGGTACATACGCTGACTACATTCTGGCTATAGTACTGAAAACCTGCGCTCGAGAACTTGCCACGTCCCTAGCCAAGCAGTTCCCATACACTTGCAACAACAACATTTACCTGATTGTGTGGAAAGATACCCAAGAATCTCCTATACATAAAAAGCAGAACAAATCCAATCCAGCCAATTACCAACCCATCAGTCTACTCACAATCATTAGTAAAGTGATGGAAGGTGTCAGTCCTTTCAAGCAGCACCTGCTCAGCAATAACCTGGTCAATGACGGACAGTTTGGACTCTACCAGAGCCACTCAGCTCCTGACCTCATTACCTCAAACATGGACAAAAGAGCTGAATTCCAGAAGTGGGGTGAGAGACACAGGGCTTTAAATCAAGGCTGCCTTCGACCAAGTGTGGCATCAAGTGGCCTTAGCAAAACTGCAATCAATGGGTATCCGGGTCAAACTCCTCGCTAGTACGAATCATACCTGACACGTAGGAAGATGGTCATGGCTGATGAAGGTCAGTCAACTCATTTCCAGGACAAGTCTGTAGGAATCCCTTGGGCAGTGGCTTAGGCCCAAGCGTCTTCAGGTCTGCTTCATCAATGGCTTGCCTCGATTATAATGTCAGAAGCGGGGATGCTCGCCAATGATTGCACAATGTTCAGCAACATTTGTGGCTCCACAGATAGTGAAATAATCCATGTCCAAATGCGACAAGATCTGGACAGTATCCAGGCTGACATGTGGCAAGTAATATTGAAACCACACAAATGCCAGACTCTGACCATCACCACTAAAATACAATCTAAAAACTGCCCCTTGGCATTCAATGGTGCTACTATCACTGAATCCCCCAGTATCAAAATCCTGGGGGGTAATCATTGCCCAGAAACTCACTGGACTCGCCCACAGTAACTACAAGAGCAGGTCAGAAGCTATGGATACTGCGGCGAATAACTCACATCCTGACTTCCAAAAGTCTGTCCATCATCTACAATGCATTAGTCAGAGGTGTTATAGAGTACTCCCCATTTTCCTGGATGATTGCAGCCCCAGCAACATGAAGAAGCTTGATACCATCCAGGACAAAGCAACGAGTTTGAGTGTCGTTTCATCCACAATGCTCCACCATCAACGCCCAGCAGCAGCAGCAGTGTTTTACTAACTACAAGTTGCACTGAAATGATTCACCAAAGATCCTCAGACACCATCTTCCCAACTCATGACCACGTCTATCCAGAAGGACAAGGGCAGCAGCTGTATGGGAACACCACCATCTTCAAGTTCCCCTCCAAGCCAATCACCACCCTGACTTGGAAATCTATCAGCGTTCCTTCACTGTCCTCCTCCTTTACCGGTGTTTCTGTGTAGTCTGTGGGAAAATTGTCACAAACTCTCAGATGTTAGGAAGGAGGTCTCTGCAGGGGCGACAGGATTGTGTTTACCGTCCCTTTTCCAATACCGAGGCTGCTGCCGGGTGTTCTGTCTAGTTTTATCCTTTAAGACCTCGGAGTAGTTTGATACAATAGAGTGTTTTGCTTGGCCGTTTCAGAGACCATTGAAGAGTTTATCACACCTCTGTGTGTCTGGAGTCACTTTTAGGCCAGATCAGGAAAGCACGGGAGATTCACTTCCTGAAAGTCCATGGGAGAAGCAAATTCGTGTTTACAATCGACATTGGCTTCAAGGTCAATGTTACTGACACCAGATTTTGCATCTTAATATTTTATTAATTATTTTTAATTTCCAGAATCTGCCAGAGCATTTGTCTGGTCTGGATTAGTAATCCAGCGATATCTCCACATTAGCACCATCTCCACATGGGGACCTATCGGAAACCACACTGAGCAGGTTATTTCTGTGCTGCTTGACTACTCTGTCAAAAATAACTCCCACCAATTTGTCTATCGTGACTACTGAGGCAGTAGTAATTTGTCAGATTGTAATTATTCTCCTCTTAGGGGACTGGACATAGCTGAGTAATTTTCCTCATTGCCAGTGAGATATTCGAGTTGGAGCTGGAATGAAACAGCTTCCCCAGGGACACGACTTATTGTGCAGCACAGGTCTTCAGTCCCATTGCAGGAATGGGGTCAGGGCCCATTGCCTTTGTCGTATCTACTGTGTTCAGCTGTTTCTTCATCTCACGTGCATCGAATAGAATTAATTAAAGACTGGCATCTGTGATTCTGCAGGCATCATGGCGATGATGAAGTTGATCGTCGACTCAACACTTCTGGCTGAGGATCGGGCAGATATTACATTTTTGACTTTTACACTGATGCGTTGGTCTGTTCCATTATCTACAATGGGGATGTTTGTGGAGTCCTTTCCTCCAGTCATTTGTTTAATGACCCATTACCACTTATGACTGAATGTGGCAGGACTGCGAAGCTTCGATCAGATCTGTTGCTCAGGTGTGATAACATTAATGGGTTAGCATCAGGTTTAGGTTCACATGGTTCTGACCCTGACATGTTCACCCACAGTCATTACTGAAACATAGATCGTGTTGATTGTAATGGCAGACTAAGGAGATTATCCCTGGGCAAAATGTTACAGGTGGTGGCTGAATGGTGTTCTGCTTCTCCTGCTATTGTGGTTTACAGCATTCCGTGAATACGCAGTTTTGAGCTGCAATATCTGAAATGCAATTCTAATGTCTGTCCCCGAGTTCACATCGAGACTCTTTCACCCATCAACCCTGTACTCAGTGACCGACTCTGGTTTCTGATGTGGTAACACTTTCATTTTCATATTCTCACTCTGCTGAGGTCATGCTTCTAATCTGACACAATCCATCAAAAAAAAACTGATTTTAATTTAATTGTTTAATTCATCTGAATCTTTTTCCTTGAGTAATACCATCGTCTGTGTTTAAATTGAGTGTGTTTCCATCTGTTTCTCTCCCTGACCATGATTAAGAGCTCTGTCGTGTCACTGATACCGGCCTTATGTATTTTCAGAGCCAAGGAACTCTTTGGATTCCCAATCATCTTCACCACATTGTATGTTTTTCTCATTTGTTTTGATGCCTTATCACTCATGGCTGGCTTGTCCTCCCATGAGTACATTTCACCCTTTTTGGGAGAGTTTCATATATCCTCTGAATTATCCAGCATAAATTCCTGCCATTGCTGCTCCATGGTCATCCCTACTCGGTTCCCCTTCGAATTTACTCTGGCCAGTTCCTTCCTCATGTCTTTGTTGTGACATTGCTCAATTATAATCACATTACATCAAAAAGAGAGCAATAGATATAAACTGAAAGAAGAATTTTTGAGAGATGGGACATAAAGAATAATTGGCAAATTTCTTAACTAGATACAAAGAGAGAACGAGAGAGAGGATATAGACGAGGAAATGTGAAAAATTAGAAAACTAGATTATTGAAAGAAGTAGATGTACATCCCTCAATGTTTTGGTAATTCCGGTGTGCTGTAGTCCTTTGTACAGTACATGTACAACATAGGAATCTGTTCAAATGCTGGGTCTGATGCCAGAATTTTAATCTCCAATAATACGACAGACACTAGCTTTGGAAAGAACCCAGCAGGCCAATATATTGAATTCCCTGTTGAAAATGGATTAACTGAAGTACGTTGCGATACCACAAGCAAGAATGTAAAACACACATCCTGATAAGAATGAGAGTATAGTGTAGAGAATTCCAGAAAAAGGAGGGAACATTGAGAGAAGGGGAACATATCACATTAGCTGAGCATGAAGTAATGTTTCATCAATTTTATACATCATGTGCATCATTTTTCGATAACTGTGTCTCTGTTATTCATTTAGAATGTGTTGTGCACACATGAAAAATATCTGCACACACATTGATTAAACAATGTATACAAAATCATTTTTTCGAGATTGAAATGGTCCTGTTGTCATGCTACCAGGATGCATGAACACCAACTGGTCACCAAAAGACACGACCCACGATCACTATGTTCCATAATACAGAAAAGGAAGGGCACCATTTTGACTGTAACAACACACACATACGAAGACACGCCAGGACGTTCTTAGAGGAATGGCATTGTAACCAGAAGTCCATCAGTAAAAACATCAATTTATATCCTATCTACCTTATCTTGTAATAAAGAAAACTGGAAATAACATCATCCACCTTAAGAAACTAAGGCCTTTTAATAGAGAGGCGGGACATACCACCAGCATTTCAGCGGAGATGCTCACTGATGATGTCACCTAGTCATGGTGACGAAACGTCCGAAAGCAAACCTTCAAGTTCAGCGAGCTAACATGCATACATAAAAATTGTTATTTGTAATTAATTAGTGGAATTTAGGAGTTCTCTGTCACCCACGTTTCAAAAGATTATGATGTGAGATTAGCGTTTCTGGGTGTGTGGTTTTAATTAACAGAGGGGTTCGACATTGATGTCATAACAGTTTGGGGCCTTGCCATATGGGATTTGGACCGACTTGAACAGATTTGGGGTACAAAAGGTCCCAGCAGATTCCAACACGTGGCAATTATTGACCTAGATCTTCAAATAAAACCGGTGAGAAAATTCATTTAACTCTGTTAACTTGTGGTCGGTTCAATTAAAACTGAGAGAAATGGCTTTTAACATTACTAAAGAGGTTCCCAAATTTGCCAAAGAAGTTTAGAAAGGCAGAAGACGGAATATATTTAGAATTAGCAAGTAGATTAGAATTGGGTTTAACCAGGGACAAAAGGAAAGCTTAAATTGAAATGGAGATGGTCAAGTACTTTGGTGTGTGAGAGAAACAGGCAACTGCAGTAGAGTTAGAAAAGACTTAAATTACAAATGCACGGTTTGTGAAAATTTGTAGCTCAGGTTGAGTTTTAGGGTGTAGGTTTGCTCGCTGAGCTGTAGGATTGATATCCAGACATTTCATTACCTGGCTAGGTAACATCATCAGTGGCGACCTCCAAGTGAAGCGAAGCTGTTGTCTCCTGCTTTCTATTTATATGTTTGTCCTGGATGGGGTTCCTGGGGTTTATGGTGATGTCATTTCCTGTTCGTTTTCTGAGAGGTTGATAGATGGCATCTAGATCTATGTGTTTGTTTAGGGCGTTGTGGTTGGATCTATCCTGGGACAGGCTAAGCAAAGACATGCCAGAGAATTCCTAGAGGCCTGGCACTCCAACTATTTGTATTTTCACTCTTTCTGACATGTTACTCAAGAGCGAGATAATTTGTGGAATTAGGACAGAAATTAAGGTTGGGGACAGAAACATCACGATTGGAGAACTAACAGTAAGAGTGAGTGACAGAGTGTCAGTCCCAGGAATACAGTGTGTTCTTGTGAATGATTTAATAGGATCCAATGTGGGAGAGTCACCCCTTGTGGTGGAGAAGTCAAATAAAAACTAGGGAACTGAGGAGTTAAAGGAAATATACCCAGGAATTTTCCAGACAGTGTAGTAACAAGATCCCACTGTCATAAGCAGAATGGACAAACGAAAGAAAAAGACAAAAGAGTTGATGTTCAGTTAACTGACCCCCTGTTTGATGTAACGGTGCAGGAAAAACCTGAACGTGGAGAAAAACGGTAGGTTAGTGCAGAAGGGAAATGGGCCGAAGTGCACCAGATTGTGTTATTGGTCGCATACCGTGTTACGGGTAGCACATCAACTAACTGCAGGTGGTCACCTAAGTTTACGGAAGACTGAAGCTAAACTACATAAGCAATTCTAGTGGCCTGGAATGCACAAGGACGTGGTTATTTTTTGTTGTACATGTAACACATGCCAAATGGTAGATAAGTCACAGGCAGTAATAAAACCAGCACCTTTGTTGCAAATTCCTGCATTCGAAGAAGCTTTCACGTGGGTTGTGATTATATGTGTAGCTTCCCTTTCTAAAATAAAAATAAAAGAAACCAATATTTGCTGAGCATAATGGATGTGTCTATCAGATTTAAAGAGGCAATTCCATTATGGAGTGTTAAGGCAAAAAGTGAAGTGCAGGAGTTGGTAGCTTCTTTTACTCGCTGTGGGCTCCGCAGAGAGATTCAGTCAGACCAAGGGTCTCATTTTACCGCTGAGCTGTTTTAGGAAGTCATGGATAGCTTAGACATACAGCACTTTAAATCAAGGGCGTCCCATCCTGAATCCCATGGAGTATTGGAAAGTTAGCATCATACGCTGAAGACCATGTTAACATCGTACTGTCAGTATTGGCCAAATGATTGGGACAAAGGTGTCACATTAAATTGCTTATCATCAAAGATACCCGAAATAAATCTACTCAGTTTACTTCCTTTGAGTTAATGTTCGTACATGAAGTGAAGTCTTTTGAATTGAATTAAATCTAAATTGACAGGACCAAAGTCGGAGATCTCACACTTGGACTATGTATGTGAGGTGAGGGAGAGATTAGATGGAGTAGGTGAGTTAGCGCAACAGCACCTGAAGAGGGCACAGCATTGAATAAAGCAGATAAAAAACTCTGAAACAGCGGAGAGTGAAGCAGGTAGGGATGACGTATTAGTAGTTTAAATAATGCTCAGGATACCAGAAGCAAACTGAATTTGAATATTATTGTTCCGACACCTGGAAAGCAATCAAATTATGAGAATTATTGTACCATGGGGAGGATATAAACCCAGCATTTTGAACACTAGGGGAAGAGCCACTGCCATCCAACAGCAGAGTAACTGCTGCAGAGCAGGAGTGCGAACTGTCCCTCTCAAAAGCACTCTCTATCAAAGATACATGTTCATGTCAAACCTACTTGCAGTAAAACAAAACGTGATTTGGGGATCAGCGGCTGGAAGAATGAACACAACGGGGAAGATAGAGACTGTGTGGTCTTGAGATTGCAAGGTTTAATATGTGGGTTGGTAGAATAGCATATTTTTATGGAGTTGGAAACAGATAGTAAGTTGCTAAGAAAAGAGGGTCTTGTATTTTTGAACAGCTGTTGTTTAGTGTTCACTCTTGACGTTAACAAACTAATTTGTGAATGTTTGTTTAAATAGTGGAAGTAGGAGATATGTGTCACTCATATTTTAACAGATTACGAGGTGAGGCGAGCTTTTCTGGGTGTTTGGTTTGAATTAACAGAGAGGTTCGATTCCACCTTGTAAATGTCCATCCAAGCTAACCCCATTTCCCTGCAGTTGGCCCATATCCTTCTCGTCCTTTCCCATCCACATATTTACCCAAATGCTTTTTAAATGTTGTTAATGTACCACCCTCAACCTCATCTGCTGGTAGCTCATCCACGTACCAGCCTTCTGTGTAAAGAAGTGGCTCCTCAGATTCCCTTTTATTCCTTCCCCTCTCAACGTAAACTGATCCCCTCTAATCCTCGATTCTCTAAAGTTTGGAAAAAGACTGAGAGCATTCGCCCTATCCATGCCCTTCATGATCCTATGCAGCTCTATAAGGTCCCCCCTCAGTCTGCTACACTCTATTGGAAAGGTCCTAGCTTGTCCAACGTCTCCCTATAACTCAGACCATGGGGTCCTGGCAACATCCATGTTAATTTCTTCTGCACGCTTTCTAATTTCTTTAAATGCTCCCTAATACAAAGTGACAAAAACTGAACAGAATGCTCCAAGTGCGGCCTTACCAAAGTTCTGTATAACTGCAGCATAACTTCCCTACTTCCATATTCAATGTACGGCCTGTTGAAAGTCAGTGTGTCAAATGCCTTCGTCACTGCCTTGTCTACCTGTGACTCCACTCTCAGAGAACCTTGCACCTGAACGCCAAGGTCTCTCTGCCCACTACACCCCTTAAGGTCGTCCCATTCACCATGAAACTGCTACCTTGAGTTCAGTTTCCAAAATACACGACATCATGCATCTATATTAAATTCCATTTGCCATTTCTCGGCCCACTTCCATACCTGATTAAATTCCTGCTGCAATTTCTGATAAACTTCCTCACTGATCACACTACCAATTATATTAGTGTCATCTGCAAACTGACTAATCATGCCTTGTACATTCTCAACCAATTCATAGATAATAAACAGCAATGGACCCAGCTCCGGTCTGACAAGCATTCTTCCATTAAACCCCCTGCTTCCTACCATCAAGCCAACTGTGTATTCAATTGGCCAGTTCCCCCAGAATTCCACGTGATAGAACCTTCCAGAACATGTGGAAACATATCAAAGGTCTTACTGAAACCCATAGAGACTACGTTTACCGTTCGGCCCTCATCAACCTTCTTGGTCACTTCATCAACAAACTCTAACAAATTTGGGAAGCGTGATCTCCAACTCACAAGTCTATGCTGACTGCTCCAAATATAAGTAATGGGTGTAAGTAATGGGTGCAGTCAATGGTATGCTGTCCTTCATTGTAAGATGATTCAAGTTCGTAAGTAATGCCATCTTCCTGCTGTTGTAGAGCCTTGCTGAGAGAGTGGTTGGGACACTCTCTACAGATTTGATCTCCTTTGTACCGAATGATCTCCTTACCACAGACATGCGTGATGGTATCACGAGGATAGAGTGAAGAAGCTGAGTGTTTAATCAGTAGAGCTTTGAAAGAAGAAGAAATGGTGACGCTAAACACGAGGAGTGGCAGCGATCACTTATTTCCAAAAGTCACATTGATCGGGTGAGAAATTCCATACTTTACCCAGGATTGATTGGTTTGATTTATTGTCACATGTACCTCAGTACAGGGAAACATTTTATTTTTGAGCAGTGGAGGCAGGTCATAGTAAGCATGGCCAGACAGATCATAGGGTGGAAATAGACTTGGACAGAGTAAGGCATACAGGTTACACTGAATAGGACGTGCACTAGACAAGATCAACACGAACAAGATCAGCATTATTTGAACTTAGAGAGTCCATTCATCAGTCTAACGTGACTTTCCTAATAGTTTATATGCCTAAATTAACTCGCCCCACGTTATTGGGCAGTCGGCGTGTAAACCTGTACTCAACGTCATGTTGCTCACAATCCCCAACAGCAGCCACAATACCTTCCATCTGAAACAGGTAGCCATTCCCACCAGCTTCCGCCCTACATAGAGAACACCAGGCTGTCTTGTCAGAGATTGTTATTGCCTTCTTGTGACTTCAAACAAGATGTATGGCTTCCCTCCTCACCACTGGAAAACTACGTTAAAGTCCCACGTGTGTATCATGACTGACGGAGCTACGAGGAACAACGTGGAACAGTCTGTCTGTGCAGCCTCTGCTCCACTTGGTCATCATGTTGGAGCATCAATTAGGAGACAGTGAGGACTGCCCATGCTGGAGATCAGAGTAGACAGTGGTTTGCTGGAAAAGCACAGCAGGTGAATCGACATTTCCGGCATAAGGTATTCATCAGGAATCAGTATCAATTACCTCATTCTGCCCCTTTGTAAGTGCATTGAGGTGGGAATGTCCTCCTACCGTTCCTGTGTAAGTGACTCAAGGGACTGAATGACTTCTTCCTAGTCTGATTGGACAGGGCCAAAGGCCTGACTGGGTTATCCCTGGTTCCTGTTTAACGGCTCGATGTGCCGACAAGTGTGATGATGCTGCAGCTTTAAGAGGTTATTTTGTTCTGGTTTCTTTTAAGCGAGAGATTGAACGATCGTTACAAAGCTGGTTAGTTAAGACCACTTGAGTAACAGCTAGGGAGGCCTTGGGTTTATTTTAATGCAGCCTGAATGAGTGTGATCAGCTCTCACATAATAGGATCTCCGGGTTTTGCTTTGTCAGTAACATCAGAAACTATTGGGGTCTCCACAGAGTTGGAAGCTTCAGTGACTATCTCCTGGCAGCTACCCTTGCTGACATTTCTCGTGATGCCGTTTTTAATTTCTGGACTGGAGAGATATTTGTGACATTCTGTGTCTGAATTTTCCTTTTTGCCAAGGGCTGTGTTTAAAGGATTTTCCTATATTGGAACAGTTCATTAGTAATAGTTGATGTGGTTCTTTTCGCCGAGCTGGGAACTTGTGTTGCAGACGTTTCGTCCCCTGTCTAGTTGACATCGTCAGATTCAATCATCAAACACATCGACCTGGACCCAATATACCGGCCAATGCAGCGGACAGCTGGAACTGACAACCGGAAGCAGAAGATACAAACCACTATATCTGCCGGAGGAAAAATCACAGAATTGCTTCACAGGAGTCCCCCAAGCCCTGAGGATGTCACCGAGACAGGGACGAAACGTCTGCAACACAAATTCCCAGTTCGGCAAACAGAACCGCAACAACGAGCACCCAATCTACAAATCTTCTCCCAAACTTGAATTAGTAATAGTTCCTAGATCTGTTATTCTGTTAACTTGTCCAATAGAATTACGTTATTCTAAATTTCTCTTTCTTTGGTTTTATTTCATCTTTCGTGTTAAAGTGAATGGCATTTTGCATCACACCGAGTAGTTTGACCAGTCACACTCTATCTGGAACCGACAGTTTACATTTTCTTTAAAATAAGAAAACGTAAGAGCCTCGGCTACGCCTTCAAATATTGTTGAGGAGCTTTTGTGCGGTCAATCACACTAGACTCCTTCTCTTCATGAGTAATAGGCTGGAGGCACTGAATGGGCTGTCCCTGTCCTTCTCCAATAGTGTGAATGGGCCGAATGACTTACTCATATTCCTGTGAAACCAGCGTGAGGTGCGGAATGAACTCTTATTTTACTGGGGCAATGTGCAGTGACAGGCAATCTTTTTACATGAATGTTATTGACTCTTTAAAAGCACAAGCCTCAATAGAGTTTGGGTCCTGCTGCACATGGACACAGACCAGTTCAGGACCTGACGGGGGCATCAGATTATTCTAAACATTGTGGAATCTTCAGTGACCATCCCCACTTCTGATCTTATGGTGGGAAGTGTGAGGGTGGGGAGACATTGATGAAGCAGCTGAAGATGTTTGTGAAGAGGAAGCAACCCTGAGGATTTCCCACAGAGGTGACCCAGGACTGAGATGATGAACATCTTCCTTCATGCCATGTTTGACCCCAAACACTGGAGAGTTTACTCTGATTCCCATTAAGTCCAGTTTTGTTAAGCTCCTTGATGTCAACAGACGTCAACCACTGCCTTGATATCAGGGCCAGTCATTTTTACCGAAACCCTTGTGTCAATCTCTTTTGTTCGTATCAATAGGCCATGATAAAGGAGCATGAAGTGTTTTCTTCAAACAGGTGGGATTGAATGTTAGGATTTCTCTCCTCAAGGGTGTTCGGGGAGTTAGATGACTAAACGTATTTGAAGAGGCGGTAGATGGATATTGACCTGTCAGAGAGTTGAGGGCTATGAAAAATTGAGTATGAAAGAGGATTTGCGAGCAAGAGCAGATCAACCACGATCTTAGTGAAGGACAAGACAGGCTTGGGGACTGAACGCCCTGCTCCTGTTTCTGATGTTCTCATGTTCTGTAATTGGAAAGTTAGTGGGTGTAATTTTCATGCATGTGCAATTACTGCATATTGCAGTCAGGAGGCCAGAGGATTCTATGATCCATCACTGGGTGAGGTATGGGGGCTGCATTCACAATGAATCTGGGTCTACAACATGATCAACAAATGAAACACAAGTTTCAGAGACGGGAAGCTCTGTAAAGAGAGATGACGGGCCTCTTTCATACCCAACCTGGGTTTTCCAATTACATTTCCAAAATCACTTCAAAGCGTGGTGACAGCCCTGAAGGGCTGAATGGTCTCCTCTGTTTCTATGCAACAGGTTATAGTTGTAAGTAGCCTCCAACTGCCCCTGCCTAGCAAGTTTGAGGGGCTGAATGGAACATAGGAACATGGGACTGAGGAGCAGGAGCGGGTCATTAGATACTTTGAGCCTAAAATTGTGGTTGATCAAGTTATGGTCTCAGCATTACTTTCCTCTCTGTGTTCAATGATCTGTGCCTCACTTCCCTGTCAAATAATTAACTAACGCAGCTTTGAGTCCATGAGAACATAGAAGCACGATTAAAACTTCCAGTGAAGAGAATTCCGTCGTGAAAGGTCCATTCAGAATTTTTCATCTTCCCTCTTATAGAATCAGAGAGTCATGCATAACGGAAACAGACCCGTTAGTCCAATCTGTTCACTCCGATCAGTTATCAAATCTGATTTAGTCCCATTTGCCAGCATTTGGCCAATATTCCTCCTTTATCAGAGACTTTTTAAATGTGTAATTGAACCCCCTTTGACCACTTCCTCTAACAGCAATTTCTGTACACACAATACTCTCTGTTTGAAACGTTTATCTTCAGGTACCTTCTAAATCATTCGCCCTCTCGCCTTCAACCTATGCCCTCTTGTTCTGGACTCCCCTATCCTGGGATCAGAACATGGCTATTCAGAATATCCACACCCCTGATGATTTTATAATCCTCTATTATGTCACCCCTCAGCCTCTGAGGAGAAAGCACCTCAACCTAATCAACCTCTCCCTGAAGCTCAAACCTTCAGTTCTGGAACGTCTGTGTAAATCTTTTCTGCAGACAATCGAATTGTACACAGTATTCTTAAAATGGCCTCACCAACATCCGGTACAGATGCAACATGCCACCACAACCCCTAGAGTTAGTGCTCTGACTGATTAAGGCAAATGTGCCAAATGTGTTCTGCACCAGTTTGTCTACCTGCGACTCCACTTTCAAGGAACAATGTACCTGCAGCCCTATGTCCCTTTGTTTCACAACACTCCCCAGGACGTTACAATTAAGTGCATAACTTCTGCCCTGAAATGCCTTCCCAAAATGCAATTTATCTAAATTAAACTTCATCTGTCAGTCCTTGCCCCTTTGTCCCATCTAATTGTGGCCTCGTTGTACTCTGAGGTAATCTACTACACCACCTTTCTGATGTAATCTGTAAACTTACTAACTTTCGCCCCGATATTCACATCCAATGATGAAATGCAGTGAACTCAGTACTGATTCTTACAGTACACTGCTGCTCACAAGCCTCAAGTCTGAAAAATACCCGTCTTCCTTCAAGCCAATGTGACTAGCTTCCCCTGTATCCCATGTGACTGAAACTTACTAATCTGTCTGCCAATCGGAATGTTATGAACACCTTGCTGAGGTCCATATAGACAATGTCTACCAAACTGCCTTCATCAATCTTCTTTGTCATCTCTTCATAAAACTCAATCAAATTAATGAGACATGATTCCCCATGCAGGAAGCCACGTTGACTACGCTGATCAGCCCTTGCCTTCCCAAACGTATGTCAATCCCATTCCTCAGAATCCCCACCAACAACCTATCCACCACTGACATCGGGCTCAGTGGTCAATAGTTCCCCAGCTTTTTGGGTCACTGTTTCCTTTTCTAGTCCCACTCCTCCACTGCTCGCAACAAATGTTAAATGTAACCAGGTTGGTGATATCAGTCTCAGACTGGGTCAGTGTCAGTTTTAGGGACACGTCAGGCTAGTTTCTTTAATCTGCTAAAATAGCACGTTTATGATCCAGAGCAATGTTACTCAAACTACCAGGGAAAGATGAATGGCAATCTGTTTGGATATTGCAAATAAAGAATCGATACCTCCCATTCTAAAAACCCTGGTGCACGTGCGCACGTACAAAATCTCTGCAAGTTCAAGTTGAAAGAACGTTGTCGACATATTAGTCTAACTCATGACGAAAGGAAAAATTGAGAGATTGTCCCAAATGTTATTCTGCTTCTGAAGATATTCTACTCACACAAACTGCGAATAATGGGATTTCATCCTGGAACAGTTGGATTTCGCAGAATTCCCTATGCATTAGGGAGTGATAAGATTCCAAGGAGTTCTGGTCAGGATTGTCCAGTGGCTCAGTGGTTAGCACTGATGCCTCACATCACCAGGGACCTAGGTTCGATTGCAGCGTCGGGTGACTCTCTGTGTGGGGTTTTCATATTATCCCCTTGTCTGTGTGAGCTTCTAATGAATGCTCCAGTTTCCTCCCACAGTCCAAAGCTGTGCAGGTTAGGTGGAGTGTTCATGCTAAATTGTCCATAGTGTTCAGGGTTTTCTAGGTTAGGTGCATTAGTCAGGGGTAAAAGTAAGGGAACGCGTCTGCGAAAGTTACTCTTTGGAACGTTGTATGGACTTGTTGGGATGAAGGGCCTGTTTTCACACTTCAGGAATTCTACAAAAAGAAGAATGGTAACGATGACTGTGGAGCTTTTTATTACCGTTTGCACGCATTGCTGTGATGAGGAACAATGAAGGAGAGAGAATTCAATAGTCTGTTCGTTCTCGGGCAGATTACATTTTCTCCCTCTCTGAGCTGAATCACACAGTAATGTCATCCTCTCCCAAACTGGATCATGTGAGGTCTCCTTGTACATTGTCCAAACTATGTCTCCATCACATTCCCTGTTCCATGTAGGTGCATCATTGCCGTTATCATACACAGAGCCATACACTTAGCAGAAAATGGTCTCGGTCGATTTGAAGATATGTTTAGATATTTCTGCATCATTAAAAAATAAAATGTTTAATGTATTCAGAATACCTGTGTCAAAATGAATGCATTTTGTAACAAAGACAGAAATTGTTGGAAAAGCTCAGCAGGCCTGTCAGCATCCAGATGCCTTTTACATGCTGTAGTTTTTTCCAGCCTCCGTCATTCCTGTGGCCGCTCATTTCATATGCACACCACCCTCTGCGTGAAAAGATGCCCCTTAGGCCTCTTCAAAATCTTTCCCCTCTCACTTTCAACCAATGCCCTCTGGTTGTGGACACTCCTAACCTGGGGGAAAACCCTGACTACTCACCCTATCCATGAACGTTCCGATTTTATAAACATCTTATGCTACGAAATGTGACTCCAATCAACACGAATGGCTGTGTTTTCCGTCATCCTGGGCCTAAATTCTCAAATTCAATACTGACACCTCATCTGTCTCCATCAGGTCACAATTCTAAAACCATTTTAATCATTTTGTTCAGATGCATCCTGAGACACTTCTGTGGCTTTACACCAAGGCCTTTGAGCCCGGAGGCAGGACACTAGCACCACTCGGCAATACCCATAAAGCTGTAACATTATTCTCCTGTGTGTTTGTTCATCAGTCTGTTCTGACACGCTGTGACATACGTCTGCAACAGGCAGAACTTGAATTCAGACCATTTAGTCGAGAGATAGGAACATTACCACACAAGTTCAGGAATTGGAATCAAATCGAGAGCTCTGGCTCAGAGGCAGGGACACTACGCACTACACTAACATACCCAGATTTTGGGTCATATGTTAAGTGCCAGCTTTCAGCTCGGTATGGATTTATTATAATCAGGTTACCATTATGAACTACACAAAACGCTTCGTATTGTTAAACAAGTGCAAGACATTTGTCTCAACTGTAGGATGTTGAGTGCACGTGCAATGCTACCGAAATTAACCATGACACCTTTAATTGCTTTATCTGTAGTCTACAATATTAGGGAAAGAATTCCTGCAGACACACTCTGCACAATGAAGGGTCTCAAATAGATATTTATTACTGAACACCAGAGACGGAGAAAGAGCATAATTTCTGGCCCCAAAGCACTGACCAGTATTACCACCAAAAACGTGTGTGACTGCTCTCTTCCTAAAACCATGAAATGATACCAGGCCGCTGATTACTGTCCAGCCTCTCCTCCCCACTGACCTTTTCTGCAATCAATCCCTCATCCCCCTAACCACACAAGGTAAACCAAGCTCAGGGTATTTGTGAAAATCAAGGCCGGAGTGTGCAGGCCTCCTGGAGATGGGGAGGGAATTTTAAAATTAAACAGGGAAGGTGAGGAGGTAGTAATATCACACACTGGGCTGAGGAATGGCAGTTGGTGTATAGATTTGATTCATTCGAGGAATTGGATTTGGTAAATCAAACAAGAGCGGCGCCTATACAATTAAAAGTAGGGTATTTGGCAGTGTTGTAGGACAGTGACCTAGGCCGTCAGGTACAATTCTTTAAAATTTGCATCTCATATAGATAGTGTGGTCAAAAGTATGTTCAGCACACTTGTCAGACCTTTGAGTATCAGAATTCAGACGTCATGTTGAGGTTATACAGGATATTGGTGAGACCTCTTCTGGAATACTGTGTCCAGTCTGGTCACCATGCCCACTCATTCCATAGGCACACCATCCTCTGGGTGAAAAAGCTGCCCCTTAGGTCACTTTTAAATTTTTCCCCACTAACCTTAAAAATATGTCCACTAGTTTTGGACTCCCGTACCCTTAGAAAATACCTCGACTATTCACTTTCATATTATTGACCTTGATATTATTAAGCTGGAGAGGGTTCAGAAGAAATATTTCACAACTGGGAAGGAGGCCTTGAGATTGGTGTTGGCGTTACAACATTTCAGCATCTACATTGCCTATAACGTGTCTGAGACAAATCTCTGTACTGATGACAACGTCTGAACATTTTTAGAGGAATTTAGGGAAAAAATCTTCCAGTCTACAAAGCCTTCCAACTTACATTCAATTCCAACTTACACAGATAACAGGACAAGAAACCGTACTTGCTGCCAAGTTGTCGAGAATAGGATGAAGAAAAACTGAGACGTTCTGTAGCAGAAGTAAACGGATTGAAATAGAATCGGGTTGTGAATGTTTGCATGCTTAGTGTCAATGCAACATATATGTATTGTAGTCTACAAAAACAGGAAGAATAAAGAGTTTAAAAGGAGGCCATCTTTGTATATCGGTGTTTTTTTTTCAAACGGAACGTTGTGACGGTGCTGTCACGTTAAAAAGGTTATTTTCTCTTGTTTTTTTTAGGAGACGTCTTAGAGACAGAGATGCCGAACTGCCATCTGAAAATAGCTTAAGTAAATAACTGAGAAGGCCTTTAGGCTGGACTAAAACGTTGGTAACTATGGTAGGGCAGTGGCCAACTCCCCAGACCAGGTCTTCTCGTTTTGTTTTTGCTGCAGCATTCAGAAGCTGCTTGGGTTTCCAGAAGGGGTGGAAGTTTCACTATATGATCCCAGTTGCTATTCTCTCTGAAAACTCTCTGAAAGTTGCTTCTTCCTGGATTGGAGAACTGCACATAAGATTCTGTGTTTGAATTTATCTTTATGCCGGGGGTGTGTTTATGGGATGTTCCTTATTAGCGCAGTTAATTAGTAGAAGGCACTGTATCTATTGTTTGCATAGTTGTTCCAGAAGAGAAGCTCTCCCCAATTGTTCTTCTCTTTGATTGTGTTTTAATTGGAGCGTTTGAATGGATTGCATTTTGCTTAACATTGAGTGGGTTGACCAGTTGCAACATCTGGAACAAACAGTTTGCATCTACGTCGTAAAAAAGGAAACGTTAGTGTCCAGGCTGCCTTCTTAAAATATTTTGACGGAGTCAAAAGAGTCCCAGATATTGACTGGGAAAGCTATAGCTCGAGTTCATTAGATGGGTCGGTGTTTATCCAATGTGTGCAGGAGGGTTTCCTGACACAATATGTAGACAGGGCAACAAGAGGTGAGGCTATACTGGATTTGGTTCTAGGTAATGAACCAGGCCAGGTGTTAGACTTGGAGGTAGGTGAGCACTTCGGGAACAGTGACCACAACTCGGTGACTTTTACTCTAGTGATGGAGAGGGATAAGTGTGCACTGCAGGGCAACAGTTATAGCTGGGGGCAGGGAAATTATGATGCGGTGAGGCATGACTTAGGATGCGTGGATTGGAAAAATAGGCTTCAAGGGAAGAACACAAATGATATGTGGAGATTGTTCAAGGAACAGCTAATGGGTGTCCTTGTTAAGTATGTACCATTCAGGCGGGGAGTAAAGGGTCTTGTGAGGGAGCCGTGATTTAATAAGGAATTGGAATTCCTTGTGAAAGGGAAGAGGGCGGCCTATGTAAAGATGAGGCGTGAAGATTCAGTTGAGGCGATTGAGAGTTATAAGGTAGCCAGGAAGGATCTAAAGAGAGAGCTAAGAGCAGCGAGAAGGGGACATGAAAAGTCCTTAGTTGGTAGTATTAGGGAAAATCCAAAGGCTTTCTATAGGTATGTCAGGAATAAAAGGATGACTAGGGTAGGTATCGGTCCAGTCAAGGATAGTAGTGGGAAGTTGTGTGTGGAGGCGGAGGAGATTGGTGAGACACTAAATCAATACTTTTCGTCAGTATTCATTCAGGAACAGGATACTGTTGCTGATGTGAATATTGAGTCACAAGTGATTAGAATGGATGGCCTTGAGGTACGTAGGGAAGAGGTCTGGGGAATACTGGAAAGGATGAAAATAGATAAGTCCCCTGGGCCTGATGGCATTTATCCTAGGATCCTGTGGGAAGCTAGGGAGGAGATAGCGGAGCCATTGGCCTTGATTTTTATGTCGTCGTTGTCTACGGGAATAGTGCCAGAAGACTGGAGGATAGCGAATGTGGTCCCCTTGTTCAAGAAGGGGAGCAGGGATAGCCCGAGTAACTATAGGCCAGTGAGTCTCACTTCTGTTGTGGGCAAAGTCTTAGAAAGAATTGTAAGGGATAGGATTTATGAACATCTGGATAGGAATAATGTGATCAAGGATAGTCAGCATGGTTTTGTGAAGGGCAGGTCGTGCCTCACAAAGCTTATTGATTCTTTGAGAATGTGACCAAGGAAGTGGACGAGGGTAAAGCAGTAGATGTGGTGTATATGGATTTTAGCAAGGCGTTCGATAAGATACCCCATGGCAAGCTAATGCAAAAACTACGGAGGTATGTCATTGTGGGTGCATTAGAGGTTTGGATTAGGAATTGGCTGGCTGGAAGGAGACAGAGGGTAGTAGTTGATGGTATAGGTTCATCTTGGAGCGCAGTTACTAGCGGTGTTCCACAAGGATCTGTTTTGGGACCACTGCTGTTTGTCATTTTTATAAATGACCTGGAGGAGGGGCTTGAAGGCTGGGTGAGCAAGTTTGCGGATGACACGAATCTCGGTGGAGTTGTGGACAGTGAAGAAGGATGTGGCAGGTTACAGCGGGATATAGATAAGTTGCAGAGCTGGGCAGTAAGGTGGCAAATGGAATTCAATGTAGCTAAGTGTGAAGTCATTTACTTTGGTAGGAGTAACAAAGAGATGGATTACTGGGCTAATGGTAGACTACTTGGTAGTGTGGATGAGCAGAGGGAACTTGGTGTCCATGTACACAGATCTTTGAAAGTTGCCACCCACGTAAATAGTGCTATGAAGAAGGCATATGGTGTACTGGCTCTTATTGGGAAAGGAATTGAGTTCCGGAGTCCTGTGGTCATGTTGCAGTTATATAAGACTCTGGTGCGGCCTCATCTGGAGCATTGTGTGCAGTTTGGGTCGCCATACTATAGGAAGGACGTGGAGGCATTGGAACGAGTGCAGAGTAGGTTTACCAGGATGTTGCCTGGCATGGTAGGAAGATCGTATGAGGAAAGGCTGAGGCACTTGGGGCTGTTTTCATTGGAGAAAAGAAGGTTTAGGGGAGATTTGATAGAGGTGTACAAGATGATTAGGGGTTTAGATAGAGTTGACAGTGAGAACCTTTTTCTGCGTATGGAGTCAGCTGTTACTAGGGGACACAGCTTTAAATTAAGGGGTGGTACGTATAGGACAGATGTTAGGGGTAGATTTTTTACTCAGCGGGTTGTGAGTTCATGGAATGCCCTGCCAGTAGCAGTGGTGGACTCTCCCTCTTTGTGGTCATTTAAGCGGGCATTGGACAAGCATATGGAGGTTATTGAGCTAGTGTAGGTTAGGTAGGCTTCGGTCGGCTCAACATCGAGGGCCGAAGGGCCTGTACTGCGCTGTATTTTTCTATGTTCTATGTTCTTTGAGTCTGACCATGTCCATAATACTTGTAGCTGAGGATATTCTGACTGACTCCTGTTATTGAAAAGTTAGTGGAGGCGCTGGACGTTGTGCTGTGAGCTACCTCAGACATTCAGGGAAACCTGGGGATTTGGTGACCCAACTCTGGATGGAGCATGGGGACTTAGTTACAGCATCTGGGTCTGTAACATGAACAACAAATGGAGCAGAGGCTGTAGAGAGGGGACGCTCTGAAACCATGGAGTGAGTGTGTGTGGGGAAAGGGGTCTGCTGGATCCACACCGGGTTTTCCAGGAACAACTTCCCAAGCTCCACTTAACCCAGGAGCAGAGTGTGAGGGGTCCCTGACTGAACAAGGAGCTGGTCACAAAGCGGTGTCGGATCCTTCAACACGACTGCAGCTTCATACCTGGGGGAGGATGGCGCTGCCAGTGGCTGTTAGGGTCACTGTTTCATTCAGCTTCTATGATCCAGAACTTTCCATGCTGGAGTGTTTGATATATTCATCATCTCCCAATATCTCAACATCAATGTCACCATTCGGTGACAGAGATTATATATTAAGGATGAGATGAATGCTTTCTCTCTCAGCAGAGAGGTGACGTATGTATCCATGTTTTCTCAATATAGCAGGATTTCCAGTGATGTACATGCCTGTGTGGGGTCCCCATGTCAATGAGGAGAGCTGGAGGAACTGAAGGAGCTCTCACTACATTAATGTTACAGTGTGCCCATGCACAGGACATCACGTTGGTGAATGCTCACTGTCCTGGCATTATCCAGCTGTGATGCCAAAGGGCAAGTGCTGAAAAATGGGATCAGAATAGTTGGGTGGTTGATTTTGACTGGCTCGGTGGTAATGGGTCCCAGCTATTCGTAAACATCTCAAACATTTGGTTAAATGAATCAATAGACAATAGACAATCGATGCAGGAGTAGGCCATTCAGCCCTTCGAGCCTGCACCGCCATTCAATATGATCATGGCTGATCATTCCCAATCAGTATCCTGTTCCAGCCTTATCTCCATAACCCTTGACTCCACTATCTTTAAGAGCTCTATCCAATTCTTTCTTAAATGAATCCAGAGACTGGGCCTCCACTGCCCTCTGGGGCAGAGCATTCCACACAGCCACCACTCTCTGGGTGAAGTAGTTTCTCCTCATTTCTGTCCTAAATTGTCTACCCCGTATTTTTAAGTTGTGTCCTCTGGTTCGGCACTCCCCCATCAGCGGAAATATGTTTCCTCCTGCCAGAGTGTCCAATCCTTTCATAATCCTATACGTTTCAATCAGATCCCCTCTCAGTCTTCTAAACTCAAGGGTATACAAGCCCAGTCGCTTCAGTCTTTCCGTGTAAGGCAATCCTGCCATTTCAGGAATTGACCTCGTGAACCTACGCTGCACTCCCTCAATTGCCAGAATGTCTTTCCTCAAATTTGGAGACCAGAACTGTACACTGTACTCCAGGTGTGGTCTCACCAGGGCCCTGTACAGCTGCAGAAGCACCTCTTTGCTTCTATTCTCAATTCCTCTTGTTATGAAGGCCAGCATGCTATTAGCCTTCTTCACGACCTGCTGTACCTGCATGCTTGCCTTCATTGACTGGTGGACAAGAACACTCAGATCTCTCTGAACAGCCCCTTTACCTAATTTGATACCATTGAGGTAGTAACCTGCCTTCCTGTTCTTGCCACCAAAGTGGATAACCAGGCATTTATCCACGTTAAACTGCATCTGCCATGCATCTGCCCACTCACCTAACTTGTCCAGGTCACCCTGTAATCTCCTAACATCCTCATCAGATTTCACCCTACCAACCAGCTTTGTATCATCAGCAAATTTGCTAATGTTATTGCTGATACCATCTTCTATATCATTTACATATATTGTAAAAAGCTGCGGTCCCAGCACGGATCCCTGCGGTACCCCACTGGTCACTGCCTGCTATTCCGAAATGGAGCCGTTAATCACTACCCTTTGTTTCCTATTAGCCAACCAATTCTCTATCCAATCTAGTACTTTGCCCCCAATACCGTGCGCCCTAATTTTACTAACTAACCTCTTGTGTGGGACTTTATCAAAAGCTTTCTGAAAGTCCAGGTACACTACATCCACTGGATCTCCCTCGTCCATCTTCCGAGTTACATCCTCAAAAAATTCAAGAAGATTAGTCAAGCATGATTTCCCCTTCATAAATCCATGCTGACTCTGTCCTATCCTGTTACTATTATCCAGATGTGCCGTAATTTCATCCTTTTTAATAGACTCCAGCATCTTTCCCACCACTGAGGTCAGAGTAACTGGTCTATAATTTCCTGTTTTCTCCCGCCCACCCATCTGAAAAAGTGGCACAACATTTGCCGCACTCCAATCCTCAGGAACCGACCCCGATTCTATTGAACTCTGGAAAATAATCATCAGCGCATCCACGATTTCCCGAGCCACCTCCTTCAGTACCCTGGGATGCAGGCCATCAGGTCCCGGAGACTTATCAACCTTCAGACCTAACAGTCTCTCCAACACCAAATCCTTGCAAATATAAATTCCCTTAAGTTCAGGTCCTTCAGCCACTATTACCTCAGGGAGATTGCTTCTGTCTTCCCCAGTGAACACAGATCTGAAGTACCCATTTAATTCCTCTGCTATTTCTTTGTTCCCTGTTTCTGTCTTCAAGGGCCCAATTTTTGTCCTAACCATTTTTTTGCCTTGGACATACCTAAAAAAGCTTTTACTATCCTCCTTTATATTCTTGGCCAGTTTACCTTCGTACCTCATTTTTTCTCTGCGTATTTCCTTCTTACTAATCCTCTGTTGTTCTTTAAAAGCTTCCCAGTCCTCAGTTTTCCCACTTATCTTCGCTAAGTTATACTTTTTCTCTTTTAACTTTATATGTTTCTTTACTTCCCTCGTCAGCCACGGCCGCCCATGTCTCCTCCTGGGATCCTTCTTCCTTTTAGGAATGAACTGATCCTGCAACTTCTGCATTATACACAGAAATATCCGCCATTGTTCCTCCACAGTCTTCCCTGTTAAGGTATTGCACCATTGAACTTTGGCCAGTTGCTCCCTCATAGCTCCATATTTCCCTTTATTCAACTGAAATATTGTCACTTCCGATTGTACCCACTCCCTCTCAAATTGCAGATTGAAGCTTATTGTATTATGGTCACTACTTCCCAATGGCTCCTTCACTTCGAGGTCACTGACCAATTCTGGTTCGTTACACAATACCAGATCCAGAATCGCCTAATCCCTGGTCGGCTCCAGCACTAGCTGCTCTAAAGATCCATCTCTGAGGCACTCCACAAAGTCTCTTTCTTGAGGCCCGATACCATCCTGATTCTCCCAGTCTACCTGCATGTTAACATCCCCCATAACAACTGTAGTAACATCTTTGCGACAAGCCAATTTCAGCTCCTGATTCAACTTACATCCGACATCCAGACTACTGTTTGGGGGCCTGTAGATGACTCCCATGAGGGTCTTTTTCCCCTTAGTGTTTCGAAGCTCTATCCACACTGACTCGACATGCCCTGACTCTAGGTCCCCCCGCGCAAGGGACTGAATATCCTCCCTTACCAACAAGGCCACCCCACCCCCTCTGCCCGTCAGCCTGTCCTTACGATAGCACGTGTAGCCTTGAATATTCATTTCCCAGGCCCTGTCCCCATGAAGCCACGTCTCAGTTATCCCCACAATATCTTATCTGCCAATTTCCAAAAGAGCCTCAAGCACATCCACCTTGTGTCTCATGCTTCGTGCATTCATATATAGAATTTTTAATTTGTTACTGCTCTCACCCTTCCCCTCAACTCTTATTTCACTCAACTTTACAGCATGATGCCTTTTCCAGTTTTCTGCCTCCTTGATACAGTTGTCTTTCTTGACTTCTCTTGTTCTAACTACCCCTTCAATTTTCTTTTTAAACATCCAGCTTGTCCCCTCCCCCCCCGCTACTTAGTTTAAATGTAGCGGTGTTGCAGCAGAAAACCTGCCTGCCAGAATGCTGATCCCTGATCTATTAAGGTGCAAGTCGTCTCTCTTGTAGAATTTATGGTTACCATAAAATATACCCCAGTGATCCAAGAACTTGAAACCTTGCTTTCTGCTCCAGTTCCCCAACCACACGTTCAAGTCCATTATCTCCCGGTTTCTGGCCACACTAGCCCGAGAAACTGGAAGCAAACTGGAGATAACCACCTTGGACGTCCTGCTTTTTAGCCTTCTTCCTAGTTCTCCGAAGTCTCGCTGTAGTATGTTCCTCCTCTTCTTCCCGACATCATTTGTGCCGACGTGTACCACCACCTCGGGCTCTTCACCCTCGTCGTTGAGGATGTCCTGCACTCTGTCCGCGATGTCTTTCACTCTAGCACCAGGAAGGCAACACACCATCCTTAAATCCGGTCTGCTGTCACAAAAACCTCGGTCAGTTCCTCTCACGATGGAGTCCCCTATTACCACGGCTCTGTGCGATGTCCGACTCTTCCGCTCTGCTTCTGTGGCAACTTTTGATTGACAAACATGGCTGCCTTGCGAACTGGCAGTGTCATTAGACTCTACTGTGTCCAAAAGCTTCAACTTGTTCCTGACAGGTACTTCTCCCGGCGTCTCTTGCACCTGTCTCCTCTCTGCCTTCCTCATCGTCTGCACTCTTCTGCTCTCTTGTGGCATGATTGATGTAATAACATCAATGAAGGTCTTGTCCAGAAAGATCTCGTTCTCTCGGATGAGCCTAAGATCTTCGAGTTCTTTTGTCAGTGCTGAATCAATTGCAATATATCTCAGTCTGCTGTAGGAGAAACGCATTGAGGAGATCCTCGGCCATGATGAGAACGTGGAGGCTCACTGTGTTGAATGACATACTCCTTTCCTGAGGTTTCTGTGCAATCTGTGGGAATGCTCTGTAAATGTTGTCACAAGCTCTCAGATGTTAGGAAGGAGGCCTCTGCAGGGATCGACAGAAATGTGTTTCCCGTTCCCTTTTCCGATATCGAGGCTGGTGCCGGGTGTTCTGTCCGGGTTATCCTTTAAGACCTCGGAGCAGTTTAATACAATTCAGTGTCTTGCTTGGCTGTTTCAGAGACCATTGAAGAGTTTATCACATGTCTCTGTGTGTCTGGAGTCACTTTTAGGCCAGACCAAGAAAGCACGGGAGTTTCACTTCCTGAAAGTACATTGGAGAAGCAAATTGGTGGTTACAATCGACATTGGCTTCACGGTCATTGTTACTGACACCAGATTTTAGACCTCGACATTTTATTAATTGCTTTTAACTTCCACCAGCTGCTAGAGCATTTGTTTGGTCTGGGTTAGTAATCCAGTGACATTTCCACAACAGCATCAGTTCCACATGGGGACCTATCGGAAACCAAACTGAGCAGGTAATTTTTGTGCTGCTTCACGGCTCTGTCAAAAAAACCTCCCACCCATTTGACTGTCGTAATGGAGTTGAGGGGGCCATATTGGTCATAATGTAATTATTTTCCTCTTAATAGACTTGTCATAATAATTTTCCACATTGTCAGATAGATGTCAGACTTGGAAATGGAATGAAATAGCTTCCCCAGGGACACGGCTTGTCGAACATTGCCTGTGTCGTACCTACTGTGTTCAGTTGTTTCTTCATGTCACATAGAGCGAATCAAACTGTTTGAAAACTGTCATCTGTGATTGTGTGGGCATCTTGACAAGGTGAGTTGAATCATAAACTCAACACTTCTGGCTGGGTATGGTGTAGATAGGAATCCTTGTCTATTGCCCTGATGTGCAGGGCTGTACATTATTTAGGATAGGGACGTGTGTATGACCCTGTCCTGCAGTGAGTTGATTAATCCATTTATGACTGGGTGTGGCAGGGATGCTGAGCTTCGATCTGATCTGTTCGTCTTGGGATCATTGCGTCCTCTCTATCACATGTTAGTTCTGCTGTTTGGAATGTAATCAGTCAAGTGTGGTCGCTTTAACAGGTTCTTATCAGTTTTAGGAGCACATGGTTCTGACCCTGACATATTTACCCACATGCGTCACTGAACCATAGTTCAGCTTGATGGTAATTGTAGACTGAGGGATTATCCAGGGCCAAAAGTTAGATTATAGTTTTATATAATTCTGCTTCTGTTGTTGCTGTGGTTTACAGCACCACATGGAATACACGGTTTGAGCTGCAATATCTCTCATACAGTTCTGCTGCCTGTTCCCCAGTTCACACCGAGATTCATTCACCCATCAGCCATGCACTCAGTGACCTACTCTGGTTTCTGATGTGGTACACGTCCAATTTTATATTCTCATTCCACTGAGGGTCTCTCCATGGTGTCACACTTACAGTTTGTCTCATTCCCGCTTTAATATATTCATCTGAATCCTTTCCCTTCCAGTATGTGCTACCTTCTGTGTTTAGAGTGAATACATCTCCCGCTGTTTCTCTCCCTAAGAGTAAGAGGTCTGTAGTGTCAGTGATGCCAGCCTTACATAGTTTCAGAACCAATGAATTTGTGTATCTTTTTTTATCTTGCACTTCCTGGTATATGGCGCTCCAGGTTGGACAGAGGGTTTGAGTAACGTTGACACTCATCTTTGAAAAACTTAAATTGCTGGGAAAGTTAAGCAGGTCTGGCAGCACCTGTGGAGTGAAAGTAGAGTTAATCATTGGTTCCAGTGATCGTTCTTCAAGGCTCACAGATTCTTTTTTTGTTCTGGTTTCAGATTTCCGGTATCAACAATTATTTGTTTAATTGAAAATGTGTTTTGTTCATTTCTGGAGAAACACAGCAGATCCGCAGCATCTACAGAGACAGAGAAACAGAGTTAGCGTTTCAAGTCCAGTGTGACACTTCTTCAGAACGGAAAAGGATTGGAAAAAGGGCTTTTTAATCCCTTGTCAGAGGTAGTGGAAGTGTGATGGGAAACAGTGTGGAAGCGCAATGCCACTGACGAATGGACTTTTGTTTGTTGTAAAAGAGAATCAAATGTAAAATAAGTATACATTAGGTTGTAAAGGGGGGCATTGGGTTCCTTAATTGAGTGCAAGACAAACGATTCATAAACAGGGCAAGTTCAGTGGGAGACCAAGTGAAGGAATGTATGAAGACTTCAGAACAGCCATAAAGGCGTCATGCTGTGAAGTTATGGAATTGAATACCTACTCCTACAGGCTGTAACGTACCAAAGTGAAATGTGAGGTGTTACTCGAGCTGGGTTGTGCTTCATTTGAACATTGCAGCTGCCCAGGACTGAAATGTTAGTATGAGAGCAAGGTAGGTTATTGAAATGGGAAACAATGAGACGGTCAGGGCTCTTCCTACAGACAGAATGGGAATGTTCCTCAGTGCAGTCTCTGTTTGCTCTCCCCAATTTAAAGGAGACTGAATTGTGAGCAGCAATGACAGGAGATTGAATTGAAAGATTACAAGTGAAATGCTGCTTCTTCTGGAAGGTATGTGTTAGATTGTTAAGAAATGAGGAAAAAGTTTACGATCTTTTCAAATGTCCAACTGTATTTCCTATTATATATAGACTACATAGTTTCGCAACTTGGAGGGAGTAAGCACTACAGGTGCGAGAGGACAGAGTTAATAAACTTGGAGCTTGAGAAACACAGAAGACCAGACAGAATCAGAGGAGCAAAAAGGCAATATTTTGATATTGGACCTTTCGTCAGGACTGTTGAGGGGGAGGGGAGCCCAGAAATGGAGTGATGGGATATGGCAGGGCGAATGGTTGGCATGATGGTGGCGTATTCATGCAGGTATGAGGTTACTGTGCTTGGTCAGTGAAAGGGTGGAGCGGATATGTGAGTGAGAAGATGGGCAGGTGGGTCTGGTCAGGGAGAAGGGACGTGGGATAAGGCTGCGTGTGGAGGGATTTTGAAGCTTCTGCAGTCATTATTGAGGCCATTGGGCTATCAGCTTCAAAGGTAAACTCTCAGGTGGTGTTCCTCTGACAGTGGACAGGCTAAGGATGAGCATGTGCTGAAAATGTGTTGCTGGAAAAGCGCAACAGGTCAGGCAGCATCCAAGGAACAGAAGAATCGACGTTTCGGGCATAAGCCCTTCTTCAGGAATTCCTGAAGAAGGGCTGATGCCCGAAATGTCGACTCTCCTGTCCCTTGGATGCTGCCTGACCTGCTGCGCCTTTCCAGCAACACATTTTTCAGCTCTGATCTCCAGCATCTGCAGTCCTCACTTTCTCCTTAAGGATGACCATGTCCCCAGATGAGTTGGAGGGGGAATTAAAATGGAAGGTAACTGGAAAGTCGGGTTCGTTGTTGTGTTCAGAGCACTGGTGCTCCATACAGAGCCTGATCCTGCCCCAACAAGCACGTCTCCAACTCCCAATGTTGTCTCTTCTCTATCAGGGAGACCAAAGGGAGTTTCGGGGACATAGTCATGGAGCATCTGCTCTCTGCACGCTTTAACCAACCCTACATTCCAGTTGCCATTCATTTGAATTACTTGCTCACACCGCCCCCGCCCGCTCATCCAGCGACAGATCCATCCTTGGCCTCCTCCACTGTCAGAGTGAGGCCAAATGGAAACTAGGGATCACAACCTGATCTTTCAGCTTGAGAGCTTACAGTTCACTGGTCTCAATATTGACTCACTGGCTTCAAAATCTCTCCACCCACAGCCTTATTTCATGTTCCCCTTCCGTGACCTGACCTAAGCTGTCCCTCTTCCTATTCGCATATCCACTGTACTCTTCCCACTGACCAATCACAATATCCCCTTACTTGCATCCCTTTTCGTCATCCCATCTACGCTTCCTTCAGCCCCACGCCCCTCTCTCTATTTACTTCCCAGCTCCCCTTCCCCGGCCCAGTCCTGATGAAGGCTTTCAGCCTGAAAAGTTGACTTTCCTGTTCCTAGGATGGTGTCTGACCTGCTCTGCTTTTTCAGCTTCATATGTATTGCTATATCGGCAGCAACATATTTTGTTGTGCATTTTATACATTTTATTTTATTTTAGCTGTTTACTGACAAGCGTATCTCAACATTCTCACTACAGGGTCAAGGAAACAGTCTCTTTGTCACGAATGTTCCTGTTTGCTTCGAAATGATTTCCTTTGTTTTCACCGTACTTTCAAGTCTGCTGTTCGCAATAGCATTGTAAATGTAACTCTTGTTATGCTGAAGCTTAATCACACCATGTCCAATGTACTTCAGAACTTCCTTGTTCTTATACTCCACACATCTATTCATAAACGTAAGGATCCATTAAGTCCTTCTATACAACAGTTTCAACTTGCCTGGCCATTTGTAATTTCCTGTCTTCTGTGTCCCTCTCTCCTTACATTTACCAGTCCTCCCACTCTCCAAAATTTCCAGAAAGCTCACCAGCAATGCCTCCACAATCACCTTTGGCATCTCTTTAGAACTACGGGGTGTTCTCCAACTAGTCTCACTGATTGATCCAACTTCACCTTCCCAAGCTCCTTCTCCTTACTGGTGGTCGCTATACTCACCTCTACCCTCTGACTGTCTTGAAGTTCTAACATTTTGCTGGTGTCTTCCACCGTGAAGATTGTTACAATGTATTCAATTCCTCTGCCATTCCATTGCTTCTCATAACTATTCAAGCTTTATTTTTCAACATTCCTTTGTTTGTTCTTTACTCCCTGTCTTCTTTGTTATCTGTCTAAAAATCTGTTTCAACGTTCTTTTCCATTATTAAAAAGCATAATATCATATTTCACCCTCTGCTGCCATTTGCTGTTGTTAGTTATCCCTGCTGGAATTTATAGGCTGCGTAATCGTCTAGATTCCCATAAATCTTCACCACATTGTACGCATTTTCTTTTACTTTTGTGCTGTCCCTGTTTCGTTATCACGCACGGCTGCCTTGTCTTCCGCTGAATATCTTTATTCTTACTTTGGGATGAATTTCTGACGTGCTGCTGAATTATCTCCAGAAACTCCTGTCATTGCTGCTTCACCATATTTCCGTGTTCAGCTCCCCTTTCAACTCACTCTGGCCAACGCCACCCTCCTGTCTTTTTAGTTACATTACTCAATTATAAGCCATCTCATCCAAAAGTGAGCAATAGATGTAAACTGAAAGAGGGACGTTTGAGACTTGGGACACGAAGAACGATTGGAGGATTTATTAACTGGATGGAAAGACAAAGACAGAGAGAATGAATATAGACGTGAAGATGTAAAAATAGAGACGTCTACATGATTGATAGAATTAGATGTGCTTCCGTATTTGGTTTAACAATTCCTGTGTGCAGTGGTCCATTATGCAGTATATGTGCAACAAATTAATCTGTTGAAATCCTGGATTTGATGCCAGAACATTTATCTCCTTCAATATGAGAGGCACCAACTGTTGACAGAACCCAGCATATGTTTCCTGGTAGAAAATGGATTAGATTAGATTAAATTACTTACAGTGTGGAAACAGGCCCTTCGGCCCAACAAGTCCACACCGACCCGCCGAAGCGCAACCCACCCATACCCCTACATCTACCCCTTGCCTAACACTACGGGCAATTTAGCATGGCCAATTCACCTGACCTGCACATCTTTGGACAGTGGGAGGAAACCGGAGCACCCGGAGGAAACCCGCGCAGACACGGGGAGAATGTGCAAACTCCACACAGTCAGTCGCCTGAGGCAGGAATTGAACCCGGGTCTCTGGCGCTGTGAGGCAGCAGTGCTAACCACTGTGCCACCGTGCCGCCCACAAACAAGTTGGAACACCAGAAGCAGGAATTTATAACAGCCATCCGATAAGAATGAAACATTAGATCAGGGAATGCCAGAAAGGGGCAGGAGGCAGACGGTACATTGAGAGAAGGGGAACAACACCTCTCAGCTGAAGAGTAAATAACATATTAATATTTTATAAATTTTGTATATCACATGCATCATGTTTGTTAAGTATGTCTCTCTTGTTCATTCTGAATATGTTGCACACATATGAATAATCTTATCTATCTGCACACACGCACAGACACAGACACACACACACACACATACGCACGCACACACCAATGACTGTTCAGCCATTCTATTTGAAATGATTCTGTTTTGTTTACACTGTCATTTGCCATTCCTTCTTCCGAATAAATTATGTTTCTTTCACTGCATTTTATTTTATTCTGTTTGTCAAGAAGACATTGGGGAATGGTGGGGATGTCACTTTACTCCTCATCAGTCTCCACAGCCACTGTCTTCTATTCCTTTCTGTTTATTAACCCATGAAAAATACGTACTGTATCTGACCCCTGAATCCCAATAACCAGGTCAATTTTAAACAGGACACTTACTTTTGCGCTAAGGCTACAAAACATCTCAAAAGGAAAATGCATACAAATTGTGCAATAAGATGTTTGCATCTTTACAAACAGATTATAGAATTGCCTTATGTAAACGATAAACAATTAACTGGTAAGAGCGGTGAGAGTAAAATCCAGGGAAATCCGTATTTCTTGTGTATGTTCGGGGCAGTTGTGCCCAGAAGCAGTTTTAATGTTGGAAGTTGTTGTGGTGGAGGACACTTCAGTGTAGTAACAACATCTCGATTGATGCTGTGTAATGATGACTATTCAGGCAGGTTACTATCCCATCCTCGCTATTGTTGGTATTCCTGGTGAGTCGATCTCTGCCCATTTACTAATTCTCTAACCCGTTGTGAATGTCATCATTTTCTCTGTAGTGTATATTTGGCAAAGATCCAAAATATTGTCTTCGCTTTCAATCACAATTTCCATTTCTATACCATGAATTTCATATCCCTCGCTTACAAGCATCTGAGGAGAAATTAAAGTATTCATAACCACCATTACCCCATTTTATCCTGAACTGATTTATATCTCAATATTCCGTCGACCACAAAACCTGCCCAATCCCACTCCCACCTTCACAATATCCCCAGTCTTCACTTCTGCCTCAACACTGTTTCTGAATAAACCATCATCCACATCTTTCCAGTTACAATTCTCTTCGGGCACCTCTTCTCGTTACATATATTTTGATCACAAACTTTTTCTTGCCTCGACTTGGATCTATGTGAGGTGCAAAGATTGAAGACAGTTTGATTCTAAAATGACTATCAGTATAACCTGTAACCTCAAACGAGGGAGAGGACTATGCTATCAGTGACCAGGAAGTGACCGTTTCATTGAACTGTCTTGATTCTAGAACTTTCTGACCAGGAGTGGGTGTCACGTCCATCATCTCCCAATTGCAGTGTTCTAATGTATTCACACAGTGACGGAATCAATCTCTGCCTGCTGCTGAGGGTAATACCTTCGTCCTGTCTTCATAATGGAAGGTCCGGAAAATCTTCTAGAAATAATATGGGACAGATTGACTGGTAAAAATAAGAACATGATTAGAATTAATAAAGTGAACTTTCTCAAAAACTAATTGAATTGAAGGTTGGCAAGTTACTGCACCAAATGAGTTCCATCCGAGTTTTCATAGAAGTGGCATTGCAGCTAGTGAATGAGTTATAGAGACATACAGGACAGAAACAGACGCTTCGGTCCAACCAATCCATGCTCACTATTCCAATTCCAAACTAACTTAATCCCACCTGACCGCGCTTGGCCCATATCCGTACAAACCTTTCCTATTCATGTACTTATCCAAATGTCTTTTAAACGTTGTAACGACAAGAAAGAAGTATTGATTACCCTCCAAATTCCTTTAGAATCTGCAATTTATCGTTCCTGCAGACTGGAAAGTAATTATTGTAATTCTAAATATTTAAAACCAGCGCGGGAGGGAAACGAAAAAAAAATGGGTACCATGATGTTAGGTCTGAGGAAAATATTAGAACTTTTTATGAGAAATTTTACAACTCGACGTTTGGGAAATCATGATGTGACTTAGTACAGTCAGCTTAGACTTAGAAACCGGAAATCATCGTTGAGAAACCTGTGGAGTTTGTATTAGTTGATACATCCACAAGAGAGAAAGAGTGCGAGTGGTGTATTTGAATTTGCAGAATACATTTTTTACATTGTTGTTAACAAGTAAGCAAAGGAAGTTGGAGAACATTGGTAAGTTGCAGACGGGGTGATCTGGATATAACACATGGATTGAGAATTGGTCAGTGGAAGCAATACAGTGCTTCTTGCACTTTTATGGATTGAAGGCAGTTACTCATGGGATATCACAAGTTTCAGTGTTTGAACCACAACAATTTGCAAGGCATAGAAATGATTTGGCTATGAGAAATAAACAGAATGCATCTCATTTTGTATTGATTAAATCGTACAAGTTTGAGAAATGTTGTTTTTCAAAAGGACCTGAATGTCCTTGATCATGAGTCACCAAAAATAGCACATCCAAGGCCGTAAGTATTGGCATCTTATATTGTATGCTGCCCTTCATTGTCATATGATTTATGTGCAAAACTAAAGCCGTCTTCCCGTATTTGTAGGGCCTTGATTAGAGATTATTTGGAGCACTGTGTAGAGGTGTGATCTTCTTTATAAGGCACGATGTCATTAACACAGACACTACTGAAGTAAGTATTAGCAGTCTAATCCATGAGATGATGACTCCATGAGGAGACAGTGATGGAACTGAGTATTTAATCTGTCGTGCTAGGAGACAAAGAGGGATGATTGCGCTGAAATGTGAGGATTAGCGACGATCACATATTTCTGAAAGAGACACTGTTAGGGTGAGAAATGATTAATTTATTAGATTTATTGTCACATGTGCCTAAGTCCAGTGAAAGCTTTATTTATGAGCAGTACAGGCAGATGACAGTAAGCAAGGACGCACAGATCATAGGGTGAAAAATAAATGTGGACATAGTAAGGCGTGCAGGTTACAATGCGCAGAACATTCAAAAAACATGATCAACATGAACAAGATCTTAATTATTTGGAGTTACAGAGTCCATTCATCAGTCTAATATAGCATCCCTGATACTTTATGTGCCTGAATGATCTCTCCCCACATTAATGTGCCATCGGCATGAGGTCCTACAAGAAAAAGGTAGGGAGTTAGGAACCAACTTAACAAAGTAGGACCTCGGAGGATTGCTACCATTGTCAAGTACTAGTCAGTGTAGGAATGATTAAATAATCAGGAAGAATGTGTGGCTTGAGAGATGGTGCAGGAGGGAGGGGTTCCGATTTTTGGGATATTGGGACCGGTTCTGGGGGAGGTGAGACTATTACAAATTGGACGGTCTACATCTGGATAGGACTGGAGCCAATGTTCGATGGAGTGCATTTGCAAACGCTGTTGGGAAGGGTTTAAACTAATGTGGCAGGGGATCGGGTAAAAAATCTGTTTAGTGAAAAGAAAGGAGGTAGTAACTAAAGCCTAAGTAACTCGATAATGAATTCAACATGACTGAGGTGAAGAGGAGGCAGGAAGCGGAGGATGAACACAGAGGGGCTTGTCGTTTTAATGCAAGAACGTAAGGCAGGTGAACGTAGGGCTTGGAATAGTACCTGGGAATATAATGTTATTGTTGTTACTGAACTTGGTTGAGGGAATGGCGTGATTGACAACTAAATATCCCAGGACATTAATGCTTCAGGCGGGGTAGAGAAGAAGGTAAAAGGGGTGGATGACAAGCATCACTGGTCAAAGAAGATATCACAGCAGTGCTGACGGAGTGCCCCATGGAAGATTCGAGCAGTGAGGCAATATGGGCAGAGCTCAGAAAGAGAAAGGGCGCAGTAACAATGCTGGGATTGTACTACAGGCCTCCCAACACCGATCAAAGTACAAATGTGTAGATAGATCACAGAAAGATGTGGGAGCAACAGGATGGTGGTGATAGGAGATTTTAATTTTCCCAAAATTGACTGGGATTCACTTAGTGTTAGAGGTCTAGATGGAGCAGAATTTGTAGGACCATCCAGGAGCGTTTTCTAGAGCAGTGTAGAAACAGTTCAACTCTGGAATCGGCCATGCCAGACCTGGTGTTGGGAAATGAGCCCGTCCAGGCGGTGGAAGTTACAGTGGGGGATTACTTTGGGAATAATGATCACAATTCTTTTAGTTTTACAATATTCATGGAGAAAGATGAGAGTGGTCCTAAATGAAGAGTGCTAAACTGGTGGAAGGCCAACTATAGCAAAATTCGGCAAGAGCTGGGGAACGAGGATTAGGACCAGCTGTTTGAAGGGAAATCCGCAAATGATAGGTGGAAGGCTTTTGAGGAGAGGTTAATTAGTGTTCAGGAGAGATATGTTCCTGTGAAAATTATGGATAGAAATGGCAAGGATAGGAAACCATAGATGACAAGTGATATTGTGACACTAACTAAACGGAAAAAGAATGAGTACATAATATCTAGGTGAACGAAGATATACGAGGCCTAGGAAGAATATTGTGAATGTAGGACCAATCTGAAGTGAGGAATTAAGAGGTCGAAAAGGGGTCATGAGATATCCTTAGCCAGCAGGATTAAGGAAAACCTTAAAGCATTTTGGTCACATAAAACGCGAAAGAGGGTAGCTAGAGAAAGGGCCCAATCATGGACAAAACAGGAAAGATATGCTTGGAGGCAGAGAAATCGGGAGAGATTCTTAATGAGTACTTTGCATCGATATTCACCAAGGAGAGGGGCTGGGTGGATGTTGAGGTTAGGGATAGATCTTTGATTACTCTTTGTCAAGTCTGCATAAGGAGGGAGGAAGTGGTGTGTTTTCCAAAAGACATCAAGAAAGACAAGTCCCCAGGTCTGGATGGGATCTTCCCAAGGTTACTGAGGGAAGCGAGAGAGGAAATAGCTGAGGCTTTCATGGATTTTGTTGCAGCGTCCTTGAACACGGGGGAGGTCCCTGGGGAATGGACAATTTCTAATTGTGTCTCCTTGTTTAAGGAATAATCCTGTAAATTACAGACCTGTGATCCTGACGTCAGTGGTAGGGATGCTACTGGAGAAGATACTGAGGGATAGGATATATACCCATTTAGAATACAATGACTTCTCCGTGCTATGTAGCATGGTTTTCTGCAGGTATGGTAATGGCTTACAAACTTAATAGAATTGTTTGAAGAGGTGACAATGTTGATTGATGAGGGAAGGGATATAGATGTCATACAGATGGACTTTAGTAAGGCATTCGATAAATTTCCCCATGGTAAATTGAAGAAGAAGGTGAAGTTGCATGCGTGTTCTAGCTAGATGGATAGAAAACTGGTTATGAAACAGGAGACAGAGAGTAACAATGGAAGGGAGGTTATCAAAATGGAGATCTGTGACCAGTAGTGTCCCACAGGGGCCCTTGCTGCGACATTGGTTTTTGTGGTAGACATAAATGATTTGGAGGAAGGTGTAGCTTGTTTCATTAGCAAGTTTTCAGATGACACTAAGATTGGTGGAGGAGCAGACAGTGAAGGGGACTGTCGGAGAATACAGCAGAATATAGATAGATTGGGGAGATGGGCAGAGAAATGACAGATGGAGTTCAATTTGGACAAATGTGAGGCGATGCATTTTGTCCGATCCAATCCAAGAGCAAACTATACAGTAAATAGTAAAGTATTGGGGAAAATTGATGTACAGAGACATCTAGGTGTTCAGGTCCATTGTTCCCATTGAAGGTGGCAAGGCAGATCAGTAGAGTGGTGAAGAAGGTGTACGGCATGGTTTCCTTCATTGGATCGGGTACTGAATATAAGAGTTTGCAGGTCGTGTTACAGTTGTATAAGACTTTAGTTCAGCCACATTTGGAATACTGCATACAGTCTGGTCGCCACACTAGCAAAACGATGTGGATGCTTTGGAGAGAGTGCAGAGGAGGTTCACCAGTATGTTGCCTGGTATGTAGGGTGCCAGCCATGAAGAAAGATTGAACAAATAAGGATTATTTTCATTAGATAAACGGTGGTTGAGGGGGATCCTGATCCTTGGATGGCGAGGCATATTGAGGATCTGGTAAGGACATTAAAGAAGGCATACATTGGGTTTAAGATATTGGGCTTAAGTGAATCCTTAGATGACTACACAAAGTGTAGAAGCACCCTTAAGAGGGGAATCTGAAGCCTGAAAAAAGGACATGACATGGATCGCTCAGAAAAGGTGAAAGATAATCCCAAGAGGTTCTCTAGTCATATTAAGAGTAGAAGCATGATTCAGGATAGAATAGGTCCACTTACTGATGAGCATGGCTGTCCTTGTGTGTGTGTGTTTGTGGGGGGTATTGTTTAATGAATATTTCTCCTCCATGTTTAATCAGGAGCAAATGATGCATACTAAGGAAATAAGGAAAACAAGTGGGAATGTTTTGCTCTGCATGCATATTACTAGAATGGAAGCATTTTCTACCTTAAAGCACAATAGGGTGAATAAATCCCCTGGGCAAGAATATGTCCATCGTCGGATGTTATGGGAGGCTAGGAAAGAAATTGCACAGGCCCTTGCACAGATTTTTGCTTCATCGTTTGCCACTGGAGTGGTTCCATTGTTTAAGAAAGGTAGCAAAGACAAACCAGGGAGCTCTTAGTCAGTGAGTGGAACATCAGTGTTAGGCAAGTTGTTGGAGATGATAATGAGAGACAGGATGAACTAACATTTGGAAATTCAAGGTCTGATTAGAAATAGTCAGCATGGATTAGTGTGCAGGAAATCATGTCTGACAAATCTTTTAAATTGTTTCAAAGAGATAACCGCGAGAATACATATGGGAAGGACAATGGATTATCTATATATGGACTTTAGTAAGACGATTGACAAGGTCCCATACGGCAGGTTAGTCGGTGAGTTTAGGTGATTTGTGATCCAGAGAGAGCTAGCTAATTGGATTCAAAATTGGCTCAATGGTAAGAAGCAGAGGGTGATGGTTGAAGATTGTTTCTCCGACTGGAGGTCTATAATTAGTGCCACTGGTGTCAGTGCTGAGAACTTTGTTATTTGTTATTTACATAAATGATCTGCATGTGAATATACAATGCATGATGAAGGCCATAAGACATTGGAACAGAAATTGAAATATTCAGCCCATCGAGTCTGCTCCACTATTCAGTCATGGTTCATAATTTTCTTAACACCATTCTTCTGCTTTCTCTCCATAATCCTTGATCCCCTTGACAATCAAAAACCTGTCCATCTCAGTCTTATATATACTCAGTAACCTGGCCTCCACAGCCTTCTGTGGCACTGAATTCCATGGATTCACCACTCTCTGGCTGAAGAAGTTTCTCTTTATCTCCGTTCTAAAAGCTGTTCCATTTACTTTGAGGCTGTGCCCTCGGGTACTAGTCTATTTTACCAATGGAAATATCTTCACAACATCTATTCTGTCCAGACTATTCAGTATATTTCAATTAGATCTCCTCTCATCCTTTTAAAATCCATTAAGTAAAGATCCAGAGTCCTCAAAGTTTCCTCATGTGTCAAGCTTTTCATTCCTGGGACCATTCTCGTGAAACTCCTCTGAGCACATTCCAAGGCCAGTATAAATCTTCTGAGATAAGGGGCCCAAAACTGCACAACATACTCCAAGTACTCCCAAGAAGTTTACTACATTTATGGATGATACCATTAGGAGGTATCGTTGATAGCGATGAACATTATCAGAAATAATAGAGGGATTTTAATCTGATGGGGAAGTGAGCTGAGGATTGGCAACTGCAATTAAATACAGATAAGTCGGAGGTGTTACACTTTGGAAAGTAAAACAAAGATAGGAGTTATACAGTAAATGGTTAGATTCTGAGGAATGTTGTGGAACAGAGGGACCTCGGATCACAAGTCCATATTTCACGGGAAGAGGCGTCACAGGTAGAAAGGGCGGTAAAGAGAGCGTTTAGCATGCCGGCCTTCAACTATCAAAGCATTGAATATAGGAGTTGGGACATTATGCTATCTTTCTGTAAGTCGTTGGTGAGGCCACACTTCGAGCATTGTGTACAGGTTTGGTCATCCTGTTAACCTGAAACGAGTGCAAAGAAGTTTGACAAGAATGTTGTCAGGACTAATAGGCCAGCGTTATAAGGAGGGGTGGGTCAGGTTCGGATATCATTCCTTGGAATGTAGGAGAATGAGGGGGTGTTTTTATGGAGATGCATAATATTACACGGGCCATAGATAGGGTGAATGCATCGAGTCATTTTCCCAGAGATTACAGACTGAAAACTACAGGGCATTTTTTTATGTGAGGGGGTAAGATTTAAGAAGGACCGGAGGGCCAGCTTCATTATGCAGAGAATGGTTTTGAAATGTAATGGGCTGCCAGAAAAAGTGGTTTAGGCAGGTACAATAGCAACATGTAAAACAAATGAATTGATACATAGATGGGAAGGGTTGAGAGTGATATGGTTCAAATGTGGGTAATTGGAATTAGTTGAGTGGGCAGCATGGTCAGCACAGACCAGTTTGGGCTGCAGGGCCAGTTCCCATGCTCGATCACTCTATGATTCAATGACACGCCAATCAAGTCAGTGACACAGTGTCACTCCGGCTTATACCAGCCCACACCATGTCACTGTCAGGGGGACACTCCGGGCTACACCAGCCCACACCATGTCACTGTCAAGGGAACACTCTGGGCTATACCATCCCACACAATATTACTCTCGTGGGACACTCGTGGATAGAGCAGCCCACATCATCTCGCCATGCAGTGGCTTCAATCATTTGATTGTCAAAGTTGCAGATCTTATCCACCTGCTTGGTAATGTTCTCGAGGACGTCAGTAATCCCCATCATACACTTGCCCTTTACTATGTAGCAAGCCCGAACCGCTTTGCCGTTTAGGTAGTCGAGGATATACCGGTTTTGCTGAGGGGATAGACGTAATTCTAAGAGCATATCCTTACTTCCTGCTAAGTCCAAACGGTCTCCTTGCCCAAGCGGGTTAGACCATAAATAAGATAGTTTCAATTTGGATGGCTAATAATTCCTGCAGATCCTCCTCAGGAAAACGTGCTGAGAAATGTGTAAGCCAGAAACGGGACTTTACTGTTACCCAAAGAAATACCACCCCTCCAATGCGTGCAGAATACAGGTCAAACTGAACGTTTAGTAGGGAAACCCCAGCCCCATTCCCACGTAGTTGGGCAGGGAACAGAAGTTATGAAAACTGCCCTATCAGCTACAGCACAGAAATTACCTATTTCATTAAGAACAATGAAGTTAGTCACTTTGCCTTGGCTGACAAAAATAATATCCAGGTTTAGTTTAGATAATGGAGGGGCTTCCCAATATGAAGCAGGCCTGTCATTGTGACAACCCTGAAAGTATAGTTAGTCCATAGCTGCAAAATATGGTCGCACTGGGCTCTTAGGGTGAAAGCCATTCAATAAAAAAGTGATGGGTCTTTCAGTAAGAGATGTGATTACTGTCCCAGATTGGTTCATTCCACCCCACAATTGAGAAGATGGAGGTGCTGTTAGGGGTCTCATAGTAAGGTGTGTGCCATTAAATACCACAAAGAGCCTGAATATCCACAATAATAGAGACACACTCCTCCAGTAGGCATATGCATGAGATGTGAGGCGCCACAGGGAAGCAGTAGTAGTTCGTACATTGGACAAAGGCACATGGAATAAACAGTCACATTCACTTAAATGCTTCCCCATCCTGTACAGTTGTAACAAATTCGATAGGCTTCCCCGGATTTATTATAGGAATTCCACAAGTTAGCAGGTGGGGATATGTAATAATCAAAGGGAAGATTATATCCGATAAATGCCTAACAGGTATTCCATACTCTGTATTTGGGATTCAGGAGGGGGAAAGGGGTCAAAGAGTCCTTTGCTGATGTGAGGACGTAATGCACCACTTCATGATGGCTGAATATTTGATGATGACTTTACAAAAGCAAATTGTTAGTGAAGGACTCCATCTCCCCCTTTCTCTTTTGTGACGGGCCGATTTAGGCCTCTTGGAGTAGAGGCAACGCTTACCAGAAACACCGAAAGCACAACTGAAATCAAACTGGCTCAAAACACCTTGACAGGGTAAAGCCCAATGAACTTTTCGATCTTCTTGGTGCAGTTGACCATTGCGGCAGTCATTCTTGGTAACATTCCCTACATCAAAGGAATCAGTTTCTCGGGCACGTAAGGACATATTTTCAGCTTAAACGGTACACAGTTTCTGGTTGTTCAGGATCACACAGGTAAACAGCCCCCTCTTCAGCACTAATGCAGGCGACAACGAGTCCACATAACAGGGTAAGTTCGATCTTCATCTTAATGGTCGTTCTGCATTAATGTCAAACATTAGAAGAATTACGATTCGAAACATGCAGCTATATCATAGTAGTCTGGTTTGTTATCGACTGATTCCGGTTCGTTTTCCAGTTCCCCATCGTCTCCATCTCCATCATCACCACCACCACAGCCACCACCCCCACCCCCCCCACCCCGGAATGGCCTCATCTATTGACCTTGGAGTGATGAAGGTGAACCCAGGCGGAATGCACGGCGACCTTTACAGCAGACAGGCTGGTGTGGAGACCCTGGAAGGGCTCTTGCCATTGAGGTTGGTGGCTGCAGCTTGTCCAAATCATGATGAGAATAAAAGAGTTGGAAATTTAATAATTGGGATATTGTTGAGGGAGGGGAGCAGCACCGACCTTAGACTGAAGATCTCCCAAAATCTTGGTCAAAGAAAGAACACAGGAGGACATATCCTCAGTCATGTGTTTGAAATGAATACGGGAGGAGGCATCATTCCAATGTGAGAGGACAGCTCGACTTCGGATTATTTCGGCTGGGGACAAGCGAGGTTTCCCCACAGGAGTTTACTGTAGGTGGAACAATACCAGAGGCACCAACCTCACCCAGGAAAGACCTGTATCAGAAGTCCATTTGGTAAGTTTAGTTTTCAGAATCTGGTCACCAGGCTCCACGAGCCCTGCAGCCTGTCGGCAATAAGCACAATGAAGTTGGTGGTGGATCCCAAAATGAGAGCATAATTCCTCATTAATATCTACAATAAAATGGGGGGCATTGTCAGAATGTAGACAAAAGCAAATACCAAGGCAGGTAATAATCTCCTTGAGTAAAATATTTACAACAATTTTAGCAGTAACGTTGGAAGTGAGGTAAGCTTCAACCCACCAAGGAAAAAAAAATAACAATGACCAAAACATACTTATAGTGCTGACAACTTTGCAACTCAATGAAGTCTTTAAACATCTTTTGCAGTTGGCATTAGTTTGTCAGAGGTCGACTCACACTTGTCAGAGAGCATAGAACATAGAACGTACAGCACAGAACAGTCCCTTTGACCCACGATGTTGTGCCGAGATTTAATCCTAATGTAGAATATAGTAACAACCTATGCACCCCTCAACTCACTGCTATGCATGTGCATGTCCAGCAGTCGCTTAAATGTCCCCAATGACTCTGCTTCAACCACTACCACTGGTAACGCATTCCATGCATTCACAACTGTGTAAAAAAAAACCCTCTGACATCTCCTTATACCTTCCTCCTAATATTTTCAAACTATGAGTGCTAATACCAGTCATTCCTACCGTGGGGAAAGTTCTCTGGCTATTGACTATCAGTTCCTCTCATTATTTTGTACACCTCTGTCTGGTCACCTCTCTTCCTCCTTCTCTCCAGAGAGAAACGTTCGAGCCTATTCAACCATTCTTTATAAAGCAAGCCCTCCAGTTACCATCCTGGTAAACTTCTTTGCACCCTTTTCCAAGCACCTGTATCTTTCCTATAGTAGGACGACCAGAACTGGACACAACATTCCAAGTATTGCCTCACCAGGGACTTGTAGAGCTGCAGCAAAACCTCATGGCTCTTAAGCTCTATCTCGCTGTTAATGAACGCCAAAATGCCATATTCTTTCTTAACAACCCTATCCACTTGTGTGGCAACTTTGAGGTATATATGTACTTGCACACCAAGATCCCTCTGTTGCTCCATACTGCCAAGAATCCTGTCTTTAATCCTATATTCAACATTCGAGTTCCAATTATTCAAAATGCATCACCTCGCATTTATCCAGGTTGAACTCAATCTGCCATTTCTCAGCCCAGCTCTGCATTCTGTCAGGCTGCAGCCTGCATTGTCCTCTATATTATCAACGACACCTCCAAACTTTGTGTCATCTGCAAATTTACAAACTCACCCCTCAACCTCCTCATCCAAGTCAGTTATAAATACTACAAGGAGCAGAGGCCCAAGTACAGAGCCCTGCGAGACCCTACTGAACACTGTCGTCCAGGAAGAATACATTCCATCTACAGCCACTCTCTGCTTTCTGTCAGCTAGCCAATTCTGTATATACCTGTTTAATGCCTGGAAACAGAGTGTTGATGGAGGGTTGTCTGTGTATGTCTGATTAATGGTTGGTGATCGGGTGGTGGTGCAGGGTTAGTGTGTGTTTTCTGTACATATCTGTTTAATGACTGGAGACTGACTGGTGGTGGTCGAAGGTTGTGTGTGTATTTCTGTGCATATCTGCTCAATGGAAAGAGAATAGGGTGGTGGTGGAGGGTTGTGTGTGTGTGTGTTTCTGTGTATCTCTGTTTAATGAAAGCAGATAGGGTTATCGTGGAGGGGTGTGTGAGATTCTGTGTTTATCTATTTAAGGGCTGGAGACAGGGTGGTGGTAGAGGGTTGTGCGTGTGTATTTCTGTGTATATCTGCTCAATGGCAGGACAACAGGGTGGTGGTAGAGGGTTGTGTGTGTGTTTCTGTGTATATGTGCCTAACGCCAGGAGAAGGGTGGTGGTGTGTGTTTCTGTGTATATCTGTTAAATGGCAGGAGACAGGGTGGTAATGGACGGTTGTCTGTGTCTTCCTGCATATATCTGCTTAATGTCAGCAGGCACGTTGTTCATGGAATATTGTGTGTGTTTCTGCATGTATCTATTTAATGGCAGGAGACAGGGTGGTGGTGGAGGGTTGTGCCTGTATGTGCGTTTTTGTGTATATCTGTTTAAGGGCAGTAGGCAGGGTGTTCGTGGAAGGTTGTGTGTGTGTTTTTCCGTGTATAACTATTTGATGACAGGAGACAGGGTGGTGAAGGAGGTTTTAGTGAGTGTGCGTGTGCGTTTCTGTGCATATGTGCTTAATGGCACGAGACAGTTTGGTGTGTGTGTGTGTCATTGTCTGTGTGTTTTTTTGTTGTGTGTATGTTTCTGCATATATCTATTTAATGGCAGGAGACAGGGTGTTGTTGGAGGGTAGAGTGCCTGTGTCTGTGTGCTTACTGGCAGGAGACAGGGTGGTGGTGGAGGGTTGTGTATGTATGTGTGTTTCTGTGTATATCTGTTTAAGGTCAGTAGGCAGGGTGTTTGTTGAAGGCTGTATGTGTGTTTCTGTGTATATCTGTTCACTGGCAGGAGAGAGAGTGTGGTGGTCGAGGGTGGTATATGTGTTTCTGTGTATATCTGTTTAATTGCAGGAGACAGGCTGGTGGTGGAGGGTGGTATGTGTTTGTTTCTGATTATATCTGTTTCATGGCAGGAGGCATGGTGGCGGTTGAAGGTTGTGCGTGTGTTTCTGTGTATAACTGCTTAATGGCAGGCAACAAGATGTTCTTCGGGTGTTTGGTGTCTGTGTGTGCGTTTCTGTGTATATCTGTTTAATGGCAGAAAACAATGTGGTGGCTAACAGTTGTGTGTTTGTGTATTTCTACGTTTAGCTGTTTAATGGCAAGAGACAGGGTTGTGGTGGAAGTTTGTGTGTGTGTTTTTCTGTGCATGTCTGTTTAAAGGCAGTAGACAGGGTGATGGTGTTGAGATGTGTTTGTGGCTCTGTTTATATCTGCTTAATCGCCAGAGAGTGTGTGATGGTGGAGGGTTGTGTGTGTGTGTTTGTATGTGTCTCTGATTAATGGCAGCAAACAGGGTGGTATGGAGGGTTCTGTATATGTGTGTGTGTTTATATGTATATCTGTTTAGTGGCAGGAGACAGGGCGGTGGTTGAGTGTAGTGTGCGTGTATGTGTGTATATCTACTTAATGGCATGAAATAAGATGGTGGTGCAGGGTTGTGTGTGTGCTTCTGCATACATCAGTTTAATGTCGGGTGACAGGGTGGTAGTGGAGGGTTGAGTGTGTGTGTTTCTGTAGATATCTATTGAATTTCAGGATACAGGGATGTGGTAGAGGTTTGTGTGTGTTTCTGTGTACATGTGATCAATGGTAGAAAACAACTTGTTGGTGTAGTGTCGGGTGTGTGTTTCTGTGTATCGCTGTTTAATGGCAGGAGACAGGATGGTAGTGAAAGGTCGTGTGTGTTTCTGTGTATAATTGATTTATGGAGGCAAGCAGGGTAGTGGTGGAGGGTTCACTATGTGTATGTTTCTGTATATACCTGTTTAATTGCAGGAGACCGGCTGCTGGTGGAGGATGGTATGTGTTTGTTTCTGAGTACGTCTGTTTCATGGCAGGAGACATGGTGGCGGTTGATGGTTGTGCGTGTGTATCTGTGTATATCTGCTTAATGGCAGAAAACAAAGTGGTGGTGTACGGTGGTGTGTGTATTTCTATGTATATCTGTTTAATGGCAGGAGACAGGGTTGTGGTGGAGGGTGGTGTGTGTGTGTGTTTGTGGATATCTGTTTAATGATAGGAGACAGTGTGGTGGTGGAGGCTTGTCTGGATATTTCTGTAAATATCTGTTTAATTGCAGCAGACAGGGTGGTTTTGGAGGTTAGTGAGTGTGTGTTTCTGTATGTTACTGTTTAATGAATGTAGATAGGGTGGTCGTGGAGGGTTGTGTGTGTTTCTGTGTGTATTTGTTTTATGGCAGAAAACAATGTGGTAGTGAAGTGTTGTGTGTGTGTTTCTGTGTATCTCTGTTTAATTGCAGCAGACAGGGTGGTGTTGGAGGAATGGGTGTGCGTGTTTTTGTGTATATCTGTTAGACAGGAAACCGGGTGGTGATGGAGAGTTGTCTGTATGTTTCTGTAAATATATGTTTAATTGCTAAATGACAGTAAACAAATTGCTGTTCAAGGGGTGTGTGCGTGTGTAATGGCAGGAGACAGGGTGTTGGTGTCGAGCTGGGTGAGTTTCTGTTTAATCACCGGAGAGTGTGTGAGAGGGGAGGTGTGTGTGTGTGTGTGATTGGGGAGGTGTGAGGTGTGAGTGTGATTGGGGAAGTGTGAGGTGTGAGTGTGATTGGGGAGGTGTGAGTGAGTGAGAATGTGTGAGTGTGTGAGTGTGTATCTGATTAATGGCAGCAAACAGGTTGGTGGTGGAGGGTTCTGTATGTGTGTGTGTTTCTGTGTATATCTGTTTCAGGGCAGGAGACAGGCTGGTGGTCGATGGTTTTCTGTGCGTATTTCTGTGTATATCGGCTCATTGGCAGGAGAACAGCGTGGTGGTGGAGGGCTGTGTGTGTGTTTCTGTGCATATCTGTTTATTGCCAGGAGACAGGGTGGTGATGTAGGGTTGTATGTGCGTGTTTCTGTGTCTATTTGTTTAATAGTAGGAGACAGGGTGGTGATGGAGGGTTGTGGGTGTATTTCTGTGTCTATTTGTTTAATAGTAGGAGACAGGGTGGTGATGGAGGGTTGTGGGTGTATTTCTGTGTCTATTTGTTTAATAGTAGGAGACAGGGTGGTGATGGAGGGTTGTGGGTGTATTTCTGTGTGTACCTGTTTAATGGCAGGAGGCAGGGTGTTCGTGGAGTGTTGTGTGCGTGTTTCTGTATACATCTATGTAATGGCTGTGCACAGAGTGGTGGTGGAGGGTAGTGTGTGTGCGTGTTTCCGTGTATAACTGTTTAATAGAGAAAGTGAGGACTGCAGATGCTGGAGAGCAGAGCTGAAATGTGTTGCTGGAGAAGCGCAGCAGGTCAGGCAGCATCCAAGGAGCAGGAGAATCGACGTTTCGAGCATGAGCAGCAATCAATTTATTGAAGAAGGGCTCATGCCCGAAACATCGATTCTCCTGCTGCTTGGATGCTGCCTGACCTGCTGCGCTTTTCCAGCAACACATTTTCAGCTACAACTGTTTAATGACAAGAGACAGGGTTGTGCTGGAAATTAGTGTGTATGTTTCTGTATGTATCTGTTTAATTGCAGGACACAGTGGTGGAGGAGGGTGGTATCTGTGTGTGTTTCTGTGTATATCTATTTAATGGCAAGAGACAGTGTGGTGGTAGAATGTAGAGTGTCTGTGTTTCTGTGTCTATGTGGTTACTGGCAGGAGACAGGATGGTGGCGGAGGGTTGTTATGTATGAGTGTTTCTGTGAATATCTGTTTAAAGGCAGTAGGCAGGGTCTTCGTGGAAGGTTGTGTGTGTGTTTCTGTGTATATCTGTGTAATGGCAGGAGTCAGGGTGGTGGTCAAGAGTTTGTGTTTGTTTGTTTCTGTGTATATCTATTTAATGACAGGAGACAGGGTGATGGTTCGAGGATTGTGGGTGCATTTCTGTGTATATCTACTCAATGGCAGAGTTCAGGGTGATGAAGTCGAGATGTGTGTGTCTGTTTATACCTGCGTATTAATCCCCTTCTTCAGCTCCCTCCTGGCTATCCTGTATTCCTCCAACGCTCTGTCTGAACCTTGTTTCCTCAGCCTGATGTAAGCCTCCTTCTTCCTCTTTACAAGACATTCAACCTCCCTCATCAACCAAAGTTCCCTCACACGACCATCTCTTTCCTGCCTGACAAGTACATACAAATCAAGGACACGTCGTATCTGTTCCTTGAAAAAGTTCCACATTTCAATGACATCCTTCCCTGACATCTATGCACCCAACTTATGCTCCTCAGATCCTATCTTGCAGCATCGTATTTACCCTTCCCCCAATTGAAAAACCTACCCTGTTGCATGCACCTATCTCTCTCCATAACCAATGCGAAAGTCACAGAATTGTGGTCACCATCACCAAAATGCTCACCCACTAACAAGCCCATCACTTGCCCTGGTTCATTACCGAGTACCAAATCCAATATGGCCTCCCCTCTGGTTGGACAATCTACATACTGAGTTAGAAAAGCTTCCTGGATGCACTGCACAAACACCGTCCCGTCCAATCTACTTGATCTAAAGAGCTTCCAATCAATATTTGGGAAGTTGAAATCGCCCATGACTACTATCCTGTGGCTTCTGAAACTTCCCAAAATCTGTTTCCTAATCTGTTTCTCCCCATCTCTGCTGCTATTGGGGGGCCTATAGTAAACACGCAACAAGGTGACTGCTCCTTTCCTATTTCTGACTTCAGCCCATACTACCTCCAAAGGCAGATCCCCCTCGAACTGCCTTTCTGCAGCCATTATACCATTTCTAATTAGCAACGCCACACCCCCTCTTTTTTACCACCCTCCCTAATCTTACTGAAACATCTGTATCCAGGAACCTCCAACAACCATTCTTGTCCCTCTTCTATCCATGTTTCCGTCATGGCCACAACATCGTAGTCCCAAATACCAATCCACGCCTTAAGATCACCCACCTTTTTTCTGATACACCTTGTGTTGAAGTATACACACTTGAACCCAACTCTGTGTCCGCAAGTATTCTCTGTCAGTGCTACCTTCTCCACAGCCTCCCTACATTCTTGGACATCCTGAAAAACAGCTAACCTACTTGCTGGACTACAAGGATGGATCCCATCCCCCTGCCAAATTCGGTTAAACTCCCCCCCCGAAGAATTCTAGCATAACTACCTCCTAGGATATTGGTGCCCTTCTGGTTCAGGTACAATCCGTTTTGCTTGTACAGGTCCCACCTTACCCAGAATGCGGTCCAAATACCTGAAGCCCTCCCTCCTACAGCATCTTTGCAGCCACGTGTTCAATTGCACTCTCTTCCTATTCCTTGCCTCACTGTCATGTGGCACTGGCAACAACCCAGAGATGACGACTCTGTCCGTCCTAGCTTTTAGCTTCCAGTCTAACTCCCTGAGCTCTTGAATGACCACCCAACCTCTATTCCTACCTATGTCGTTGGTGCAAAAATGCACCATAACTTCTGGCTGCACACCCTCTCCCTTAAGGATTCTGAAGACACGGTCCGAGACGTCTCGGACCCTGGCACCCGGGAGGCAACAAACCATCCGAGAGTCTCGCCCATGTCCACAGAACCGCCTGTCTGTCCCTCTAACTATAGAGTCTCCTATAACTAGCGCTCTCCTCCTCTCCCCCTTTCCCTTCTGAGCCTCAGAGCCGGACCTCGTGCCAGAGACCTGGTCACTGCAGCTTACCCCTGCTAGGCCGTCCCCCCAACATTATCCAAAGTGGTATACTGATTGTTGGGGGGGACGGCCACAGGGGATCCCTGCACTGCCTGCTTCATCCCCCTCCCACTTCTAACTGTTACCCAGCTACCTCTGTTCTCTGGTGTAATTATGTCCCTGTAGCTTCCATCTATCACCCGCTCAGCCTCTCGAAGAAGGCTCAGTTCAACCAACTCCAGCTCCAGTTCCCTAACGCCTTCTGTGAGGAGCTGGAGCTGGAGCTGGCTGCACTTCCTGCAGATGAAGTCGGCAGGAGCATCGGTGGTCACCCCTACCTCAACCATCCTACACGAGGAACATTCTACTGCCTGCACTGCCATAACTCTACACTTAGTCCCCCAAACAAGAACACCAAGTAGCTTACCTTTTTTTTAGGTTAGAGGTGGAGGGAGGGTGGGAGACACTACACGTGTATTGTCTCGGGTTCCTTCTCCACTCAAATAACAAGTACTTACCTTCCTGACCGGCTTTGTGCTCCGACTTCTCTTCCGCCTACCTGCCGCCCTCTCTGCTGCAAAAAGCTGTTTAATGGAAGGTGACAGCGTGATGGTAGAGGGTTCTGTGTGTGTGTTTCTGCATATATTTGTTTAATGGCAGGAGACAGGGTGGTGGTGGTGGACGTTTGTGTGCATGTGTTTCTGCCTATATCTGTTTAATAACTGGAAACAGGTTTTCGTGCTGGTTGGTGTGTATGTGTTTCTGCATATCCCAGTTTAATGGCGGGATGCAGGGCGACGGTGGAAGGTTGTGTGTGTGTTTTTCTGTGTATATCTGATTATTTGCAGGAGACAGGGTGGTCGTGGAGGGTTGTGTGTGCGTTTCTATGTATATCTGTTTAATGACAGGAAACAAATTGGGTGTCAAGGATTGTGTGCGCGTGTGTGTTTGTGTGTATATCTGTTTAATTGCAGCAGACAGGATGTTCGTGGAGGTTTGTGTGTGTGTGTTTCTGTATAGATCTGTTTAATCATAGGAGACAAGGTGGTCATGGAGTGTTTTGTGTGTGTGTTTCTGTTATATTTGTTTCATGGCAGGAGACAGAAAGGTGGTTTAGAGTTTTGAGTGTGTTTCTGCGTATATCTGTTTATTGACCGTAGGCAGGGTTTTAGTGGAGGGTTGTGTGTGTTTCTGTCTATAGCTGCTTAATAGCGGGAGACAACGTGGTGGTGCAGGGTTGTGTTGTGTGTTTGAGGGTATATCTGATTAATGGCAGGAAACATGGTTTTGGTGGAGGGTTGCGTGTGTGTGTTTCCATGTATATCTATTTAATTGAAGGAGACAGCGTGTTGATGGAGGGTTGTGAGTGTGTGTTTCTGCATATATTTGTTTAATGGCAGGAGACGGGATAGTGGTGGAAGGTTGTGTGCTTGTGTTTCTGTCTATAACTATTTAATAACAGGAGACAGGTATTGGTGCAGGTTGGTGTGTATGTGTTTCAGCATATTCCTGTTTAGTAGCGGGAGACAGGGCGGCGGTGGAGGGTTGTGTGTGTGTGTGTGTTTGCATATATCTGTTTAATGGCAGGAGACAGTGAGTTGTTAGAGGGTTGTGTGTGTCCATTGCTATGTATTTCTGTTTAATGGCAGGAGACAGAGTAGTAGAGGGGGATTGTCTGTGTATTTCTGTGTATATCTGATCAATAGTAGGAAACAACTTAGTGGTGTAGGGTTGTGTGTGTGTGTGTGTTTCGGTGTACAACTGTTTACTGGCAGGAGACAAGTGGTGGTGGAGGGTGGCTTGTCTGTGCTCTGTGTATACTTGTTGTGGTTCTGTTCGCCGAGCTGTGAATTTCTGTTGCAGATGTTTCGTCCCTGTCAAGGTGACATCCTCAGTGCTTCGGGGCCTCTTGTGAAGCGCTTCTGTGATGTTTTCTCCGGCATTTATAGTGGTTTGTCTCTGCCGCTTCTGTTATTGGGTCAAGCTGTCCGCTTCTGTGGCCGGTATATTGGGTCCAAGTCGATCTGTTTGTTGATAGAATCTGTGGATGAGTGCCATGCATCTAGGAATTCCCTGGCTGTTCTCTGTTTGGCTTGTCCTATAATAGCAGTGTTGTCCCAGTCGTACTCATATTGCTTGTCATCTGCGTGTGTGGCTACTAAGGATAGCTGGTCATGTCGTTTCATGGTTAGTTGGTGTTCATGGATGCGGATCGTTAGCTGTCTCCCTGTTTGTCCTATGAAGTGTTTTGTGCAGTCGTTTCATGGACTCCATCAAGTCACATTTCAAAAATCATTTTAACCCACGTGCTCAGACATATAATGAAACATCTCTGTTGGATGTGAACCTTTAGGCTCAGATGTCGGGGCACTACCACTACTCAACAATAGCCCCTAAAGCTGCAACATGATTCTCCTGTGTTTGTTCATCAGCTTTCTTTGAACGTACTCTGACACCTCCCCCCCCCCCCCCACAACAGAATCGAGATCATCTGTTCCAGAGAAGGTGACACTGCCACAAGTTCATGGAAGGGAATCGAATTCAGAGCTATGACCCAGGGGCAGGTGTGTGACCCACGACACAAGACTTAAACCATGCCCAGAATTTGAGTCATATTTTAAGTGTCAGTTTTCAGCTCTACATGGATATATTACATTCTGATTAACATTACTGAAAAACACAGGCAACAGTTCTCATTGTTAAACAACTAAAAGATATTAGCCACAACTATAGGATGACGAGTGCATGTGCTCTGCCATCGAGATTAACAATGAACTTCTTTAATTGCTTGGCTATGATTTCCAGCTTACATAGCTATTATCTGTAATATTCAATATTAGGGCAAGCAATCGTGCAGAAACACTCTGCACTATGACGGAACTCGAATAGATATCAATACTGAACACCAAAGATGAGGAAAGAGCACAATTTCTGGCCAAAAAACACTAGCCACTATTTCCAATTCTCACATGTGGCTCCCCTCTTCCTGAAATTATTAAGTGATACAAGGCATCGGTTTACTTTCCAGCCTCATCTTACCCTCTCCTCCCTCTGCTTGCTCAAAGCAAATCAAGCTCTTGGTCTTTGGGAAACTCAAGGCCTGTGTTTGTAGGCCTTCTGGAGAGGGGAGGGTCTTTTAAACCTGAAGCAGGAGGGTGAAGGGGCAGTAATATCACTCATTGGGCTGAGGTGTGGCAATTCAGTTTAACTTGGATAAATGCGAGGTATTGCATTTTGGTAAAATTAAAAGAAGGGGGGGCTCATGCAATTAATAGTAGTGCGTTGGTAGCGTTGTAGAAAAGAGGGACCCACAGGTGCAGATCGAATTCACAGAAGTTTGTGGCACTTATACACAAAGTGTTTAAGGTTACTTCTTTGCTCAGACTTTTGTGGTTAGCAATTGAGAAGTCATGCTGAGATAGTGCAGGACATTGATGAAGCCTCTTTTGCAGTACTGTGTTCAGTTCTGTTATTGGAAGGAGATTATTAAGCTGAAGAGAGTTCAGAAGGGATATACCAGGATGTCGCCAGGAACACCTCATCTTCTGCCTCGGGAGCCGACAAACACATGGCATGAACATTGAACTGACTAATTTGCAAATCTCCCCTCGACGACCCAGATCCCAGATCCGACCTTTCGACTGAGATCCACCCTCTCGTGGCAACCTACCTGTCCATCTTCCTTTCCACTGATCCGCTCCAACTCCCCACCGACCTCTCACTATCACCTTCTAGCTTCGCCCACCTATCACCAAACTTTCCCCCAGCCTCACCCTCACCACCGATTTATTTGTCAGCCCCTTTACTCCTTCGCAGTTCTGAAGAAGGGCCCTGCCTGAAACGTTGACTCTCTTGCTCCTCGGATGCTGCCTGACCTACTGTGTCTTCTCTACTATCATGCTTTATCTACACTTAATTCTCTAACATCTGGAGTCCCCATTGTCTCTTAGTTACAATTCTCTGTTAACCCCACATGTCTGTTATAACCCCATGCTGTCTTAGATATATATTCTCTCCAGACCATGACCTATAAATGTTCTTTCAATCTCTTACTGACATTGTCATGCCTCAGCAGTAGTTACAGGGTCTCTGTTTCCATTTATAAGCAGAGAAACATGTTGGTGGTCCGATAAACCTCTGGCATTACTTTCATATCCAATGCAGACTGAATGGTTGCACACAATTAATCTACCAGACTCAAAATTCATTCCCTCAGTCACTCTCGCATATCCAATCCAGACTGTGTAAATGTTAATCATTAATTTGAATTTTAATAAAACAGTATTGAATTGAAAGGCGTTGGTTGCAGCTATTTGTTCAGTGACTGTGATTAATGTCGGTCTCCGTGGATCCTGAATGAGTCACTGGAGGGCTTGCCTCTTTTATTAATTAAGGATTCCGTTTAATGTGTTATCCCATAGAATGAGTGGGAGCATCGCCGACAGTACTAACAGGGATCAGCAGCTCCAGAGAGACAGGGAGGAGAGATCAGAATCTGAGAACATTAGACTGGAATGATCCAACATGGACAGGAGTTTATCCAGTAGTCTTTACTGGCTTTCCCAACCTTGGATATCATTAGTATGGCGGATCTATGATGTGCTGATGGTTATTCAAGCTGGTTACTATCCCATCCTCGCTATAGTTGGTGTTCCTGGTAAGGTATTCTGTCTTTTAAAGCAGGTTACAATGAATTGTTGTTCATGTTATTAAAATTAGGAAAGGTGGAAGTCATTGTTTTCAGCTCCAATGAAAAATTCCTTTCCTTAGAAATTATAATGAGCAAATCCCTACTTTCAAATGACTCACCAGTATGCGAGGAGAAACTCTAAAACTCCATAATCCTTCTAGCCCTGAACAGATCTATTTCTCCATATCCCCCCCACTCGCTAAATCTGTCCAATACCACCATCATGATACCCCTACTCCTCCTCAGCCACAGTGCACCTTCTGAGTAAACCATCATTTGGGCCTCTGTTAAATCCGGAATCACCTGTTTCAAGCCCCTTCTAACCACATGTCAATCACAAAATAATTGCCTTTGAAATGTTTAACTTGTTCTCTGCACAGAAACTGTCTGACGGCAAGATAATGCATCGTGCTCAAGTCATTGACTCATGATCAAGAGCCACAGAATAATAATCTGTTAATATGAAGGAAATTTGTGGCTTTGAAGTGAAACCATCTTCATTAAGTATAAAAAGCCAATCAGCTTGCCTCATGTCCTTTAGTGAGTGCAATGGGTCATCCTTCCCTGATCAGGTCTCTGTGTGACTGCAAACCCACAGCAATGTGTTTTACTTTTTACTGTCCTGTGGAACAGCTGAACCAGCCTCTCATTTCAAGATAGGGATAACAGGCTGGCCTGACCTGTGAGGGAAGAACAAAAGGAAAGATAACTCCCTTCCTCTGCCTGTTTCCCATATTCCTACAGCTCATTTCCATTCAGGTGGTGACCATTCCTTATTTCAAGTGCATTCTTTCTTAGTCTTTCCCTGAGTGTGATGTTCATCTCCCGCAGCACCTCTGCTGTTGGCTTTGTTGTTGCACACATATAGATGTAAGGAGCTTTTAAATGCCACGTCAGGCGCAGTGTAGCGAGAAGGAAAGGCTTTTTACGCCATAGGAAAGAAACGGCGATGATTCAATGAGGAAAATAACTTATTGTAATCAAACCTAAGAGGGTTGTTGAGGCAGTCTTTGGGACATTGTGGACAGATTGTCTTTCCTTTTTAAGAAATAATCGCCCTGCCAAAGAGAGAGTGCACACGTTTTTCACCCGACCAATCCCTGGGATGGTGGGAAAATGAGGTGTGAATGAAGAATATTCTTTAGCGCTGTGAGAGAATACAAGATGATTTCACTGAAACTTAAGAGGAATGGACAGCCTCTCATGATGTTCAGACAGATATTGATACGGTGATAAAATCCATGGCTTGTTTTTCTCGAGTTACAAGACCCTCTGAGGACGTTCCCCTCACCCCACCCCCACTCCCTATATCGATCAGGGAGAGAGAGAGAGAGAGAGAGAGAGTCAGACTTTGAATATTGTGCATTTGGTTTGTTATCCTACACTGAACATCACGTGATTCAAACTCCAGCTTGAGATGTTGAATGAGCTCCTCTTTTAACTGTGTCTGACAGCACTGTTACATGAATGTTACCGACATTTTAAATACAAAGCTTGAATGCTGCCCGGGTCTTACTGAACACGGACACAGGCTGCATCAGGAGCTGATGCGAGACAAAATGTTCTGAACATTGTGTAACCCTCAGTGACCATCCCGACCTCCGGTCTTATGATGGGGAAAGACATTGATGAAGCAGCTGAAGATGTTTGTGCTGAGGAAGCTACCTTGAGGATCTTCTGAAGAGACTTCCCGGAACTGAGAAGATTTTCGGCCCCCACCCACATGTATCTTCCTTTGTGCTCTGAAAGACCCCAGCCAGTAGGGAGGGGACACCTGATTCCCATTAAGCTCAAATAAGATGGCACTTCCAGTCAAATTCTCAGTCAAATTCTCAGACATTCTCAGTCAAATACTGCCTTGATATCAAGGCTATCCACTCTTTGCTGAGCCCCTGTGTTCACCTCTTGTTCATATCAATAGGTTATAGTGTCTGTATGGGGAGTGTTTTCCTCTCACAGAGAGTAGTGTATGTCAGGAATTATCTTGTCTCGAGAGCTAGGGGAGCTACATCACTGAAAGTATTTTAAGAAGGTGATAGATGGATTTTTGATCTGCCAGAGATCTGAGAGGATGTGAAGGATTTGGACATGAAAGATGAGTTAATACGAACAGCAGATCGGCCATGATCGTATATAATGTCTTGATTATCCGAACGACCTGATCCTGTTCCTTATGTTCTCATATTCTGTCATTACAAAGTTAATGATTGTAATTTTCCTGCAAGTTCTGTTCTTGAACGTTCCAATCAGAGAGAGCAAAGTACTTTATGAGTCATCACTTAGTGAGGTCTGGGGGCTGAATTCGCAGTGAATCTGGGTCTATACCATGACCAAGAAATGAAGCACAAGTTTCAGAGAGGAGACACTCTGTAAAGAGACCAGAGTTGTCTTGCGAACCCAGCCTGGATTTTGAAGTGACATTTTCCAACCCACACCAAACGATGTGTGACAGCTTGGAGAGACAGAATGAGATCCTGTGTTACTGTGGACCATGTATGTGGAACAAGATGCCCCCGTCAGCACCAGTGTAGGAGGTTTGAGGGGCTGAATTGAACATAGGAACATAGGACTGAGGAGCAGGAGTGGGTCATTAGACAAGTTGTCACTGCCTCACAAGGCACTAAGATCGTAGCTACTCTGATTGTAGTTTCAGCAGCACTTTTCAATCTGCATACAATTTTCTCACATGCGGTCGTCTGTCAAATGTTTGAGTACAGTACAATTTTGAATAAATGCAAACATCCAGGCACCACAAACGTTTGATAAAGGGAATTCCCACAAAAACAGTCTAATAAGAATTTCTCATTCATATTGTGACAAATGTTAGAGGGTCACTGTGTCCTTTTCCAGTCCCACTCCACCGATTGCAACAAATTTTAAATGTAGCCAGTTTAGTGTTATGGCCAATTGTTTAGGACTCAGACTGGGCCATTTTTGAGAAAAATGTGAAATGCAGGAAGTTGAACTCACAACAAATGGTAAAAGATAAAGTCGCCCAAATGTTCTACTGACTTTGAAATTATTCTGCTCACACAAGCTGCTGGTAATGGTATTTATTTGTGGAATAGTTGGATTTGGCTGAACGCCCTTTGCTTCCAGCAGTGGAGAGATTCCAATGAGTCCTCACTAGGAATCCTTCACAAGTGGTGAAGATAACTCAGGGATTTTATTGTCTCACATTTTGCTATCAGGTGGACAAAGTAAGAGAGAGGGATCAATCAGCTGCTGCTTCTCAGGCAGGGAACATTTTTCTCCCTCTCTGTGTTGAACCATACAATAATGTCAACTGAACATCAAGCTGGGCCATGTGTGCTCTCCTGGAGCATTCTCTGGAAGGGATGATAATGGACGATATGAAGGTGCATCATCGCTGTTCTTGTACACAGTGTCTTTCATTAGGAAGAAAAGTTTCTGTTTTATCATCTGATGACATGTTTATATGCGTCTGTGTAATTTGTAAATATCGGTCAATGTCTATATAATAGGTGTGTTGATATCAAAACATCTTATTCATAAAATTGTTCTCCAGCTTTAAACTCCTTAACAAGAGGAAACACGCATCCAGCTAAAACACCTTTCAGAAAGTCATGTATGGTTAAAGAAGATTTCTCATCTCAGATCAAAACTGATAACCCCCATAACAAAAGGCCTTCCTTCCAGGAATGTGTGAAGGGAAACATCCATGAAAATCTTCTGAAAGAATTATATATTTTTTATGTTTAGGCGATCAAAACTGCACACAGTGTGTCCGATGTGGTCTCAACAATGCCCCGTTCAGATGCAGTAAAACATTCCTCATTAAACGTGATAACTTTTGCCAGAAACAGTATCATTCCACTTACCTTCCAAATCACTTGCTGCATCTGCAGACTGACTTCATATGATTCACCTCCCAGGAACATGGAAACCGCCAGTATCACAGAGTTCTGCAATCTCTCTCCAAATAAATTGTTCGCCATTGTTTTATCCTTCCTGCCACAGTAGACAACTCACCTTGTGTTCTTTCTGCTGAAGGTTTGCTCACTAACCTTCCCCGTCTGTATCACATTGCAGACTCAGTACCTCCATTTGACGACAGCTTGAACGATCATCTTGGTGATGCGCTAATTGAGCTTTGCGCCATTCAGTTCCCTTCCACCAGATCTTTGATACGGATTATTTGTCATTGATGATCCCACAGTGATCTCTAGAGAACTACACTAGTTACAGCTTTGCAACCTGAAAATAAATATTTAACTCTACTCTCTATTTCCTGTTAGCGACAGCTTCCCTGTTCCTGTGTAGCACCTAAGGTGGGTTGAATCGTCTCCTCCTGGCCTGTGTAATGTACTCAATGAGCTGAATTACTTCATTCTGTATTCCTGTGTAACGCCTTCGAGGGGCAGAATGGTCTTCTCCCGTCTCATTGTAACGATCCTGCCTGACTGTAAGGGTGGTCCCCTATCCTGTAACACCATCGAGAGGTGGATTGAACAAAATCACATGGGATAGGTGCAATAGTATATTTCTGCAACAGCCGTGAGGGGTGGATTGAGGGAACAACACAAAGGGTAGGGGCAGCAGGATATCTCTGTGATAACCTTGAGGGGTGTATAGAGGGAAAAACACATAGGGTAGGGGCCGAAGTACATCTCTGTAATAGACTCAAGCGTGGATTGAGGGCACAGCGCATGGGGTAGGGGCAGCAGTTGGCCTTATGGCTGCACCATTCAGAATGCTCATAACAAATTCAATTGTGTCTGACTATCTGTGCATGGTCTGTTCCCAAGAAACATTGACTGTCCTATCCAGCAAAGATCAGTCAAGCTCAGCGTTGAACACCTTCAATAACCGAGTATTCACTGTTCCCTAAGGATGAGTACACCACAGATGGCACAACACTAAAGCGAAAGGAATGTCCTTACTTCAATCTGGGACCTGTTATTTTAAACCGTGTTAACCTAACATCAAATCACCACTTCTTTTCAGACATAAGGACACAATAATTGTGAATAAACATAAAGCATTCTTGACTTCAAACCTGTTCCACATTCCCGCTGACCCTTTCCAATTAAATATGTATCAAACCCAGCCTCTGTTGCTGTCTCAGGTAGAGAATCCCTGATAGCATTACACCACAAGAACATTAAAGCAAGGAGCATAATGAGGCCATTCGACCCATCGAGTCTAAAATTCCGTTAAATTATTTTCATATGTACCTCAATCTTATTCTTCTGCCTTCTCCCTAGATGTCTTGATATTCTTACAAATCCAAAGCATATCGATTTGCATCTTAATGACACTAGTTTCTGTTCCTATGGGACTGCGTGTGTTTGTGTGTTTGCCTCTGCGTGTGTGTGTGTGTGTGTGTGTGTGTGTATATATATACGTGCATGTCCATGTGCTTGTTATCTGTGTGTTTGTGTGTCTATATCTGTCAGTCTGTGTGATTCTTAACTGTCTTTGTGTCTATTTGTATGTGATTGTATATGTCTCTTTGTGTTTCTACCTGTGTGTATGCCGATCTCCTTTTACGTATTGTGCGTGTTCGCATATTGGGGTGTTTACCAATAGTTCTGTGTATTTGTGTGTCTGCGTCTCTGTGCACTGAGGTATCTGTGTCCTTTTTATGGAAGTGAAAGGACTGTCGTTGGAACTGTCAGTGGATTTAAAGTGAGAATTGTCTTTCACTGAACATTGCTCCTTCATCGGTCGGTGGCACATGGATGTTTCAAAATCTCCACACAAGGCTTCCCTGTCCTCTCTGGCTCGTACGAGTGTCCTACCCACTTGGCAAGGGGAGGGGGTGAGGGAATGGATATCGGGCACTTCATCAACCGGCTTTGCCTTTCTGTCGTATTCCAGGCTCTACCTCCTGGAATGGGAAAATGGGAAGGTTGGAGGGTGAGTGGGAATGGGTGACCCTGCTGTTAGTGCAGGTGTAGTTGGGCGGAATTGTGAGGTGTCTGGAATTAGTCAGTCGACAGTTTTGAATCCTTATAGTATTATTAGTGTGGGGGGTACTGCGTAGGTGACAGAGAAAGTGAGGAAGAAAGTTATTGAATTCAATATTGAGAGTGGTCGTGCCTGACCCTTGTTTGGAGATAGAGCGTGAACCTTGCTCGGGGGTAGGTGCTATAACAGACATACAGTGAGTGTCAGCGAGCAGAGAGTTTACGGTAACTCTTATCCTGACAGAGCGGGGAGGATATCAATGCTTATCCTGTATTGCAGGACATTTCTTCAGATCATCTCAGCTTCCAGGTGAGGCTCTCCGAATGTCTTGTCCAAGTCCGTCACTAAAACCAACACAGACCTGTCCCTCAGCTTCCACAGAATCAGTTTAGGTAGAGCTTACAGATAGAAAGGAGAAGCAAATATTGGTGTGTTATATATCAAACCAAAACGCTAGCAGAAAATCTGAACATCATATAGATATGCAAGTGTTGTGGATACTGCAATCTTATTGGATGGTCTCAAATTGCATTTGGACTGCGTTAATTAAGCGACTGCTCACGTTTGAAAAATAAATTCCGTAAGTTCAAGAGTATGTTGTGAAGAAAACTAGAGAGCAGGTTACTTTGGATTTGGTATTATCTGGTCCAAATGACGAATTAATAACCTTGTAATGAAGCAGCTTTTAAGGAATAATGACATTAATAAAGTGCATTTTACACGGCGTCTACGCACAATAGAGAATGCTTGAACTTACTAGTTAAACATCGTGGAAGACTGGAGGCTAGAGGGTCAAGATAGCTCCAGTGAATTTGTAAAGTACAATATAACATTCAGTGGGAGACAAGCAATGGTTGTTAGAGTCATAGAGTGCGAAAGCACGGAGACAGGTTCTTCAGCCCAAACTGTCTGAACAAAATGTCCATCCACGCTCACCCCATTTCCCTGCCATTGCCCCGTATCCTTCTAATCCTTTCCTATCCTTGTATTTGTCCAAATGCCTTTTAAATGTTGTTAACCAATCACTTCTTCTGACAGCTCATCTCATATGCGTACCAGCCCCTGTGTGTAAAAAGGTTGTTCCTCAGATTCCCTTTTATTCTTTCTCCTCTGACTTTAAACTGATCTGTGATTGCCCAAAAATGGGGAAAACAAAGACAGGGTACATTCACTCTATCCATGCCTGTCATGATCTTACAGACTTCAATATGAGCCTCCCTCAGTTTCACACACACACAAAATTAAGATGGCCTAGCTTGTCCAACCTCTCCCTATAACTCAGTCCATTGAGTCCTTGGCAACATCCTTATAATTTTTTCTGCATTCTTTCCAGTTTAATAACATCCGGCCTATAGCAAAGTGAACAAAACTGAACATAACGCTACCAATATGGCCTCAGTAGCGTCCTGTATAACTGCAACATAACTCCCTAAATTTGATACTCAGTGAAATACACTGAATAAGGCCAATGTACCAAAAGCTTTCTTCACTGCACTGTCTACCTCTGAATCAACTTCCAGAGAACCATCCACCTGAATTCCGAGGTCCCTCTGTTCCACTACACTCCTAAGGACCCAACCATTCACCATGAAACTCCAACCTTGATTTGAATTTCTAAAATGCAAGAACTTACACTTTATTAAAATCCATTTGCCATTTCTCAGCCCACTTCCCCAAGTGATCAAGATACTGCTGCAATTTCTAAAATTTATGATAACCTTCCTCACTCGCCATGAGACTGCTTACTTTCGTGTCATCTTCAAACTTACAAATCAATCCTGTACATTCTCATCTAAATCATAGACATATGTAATATGCAGTGGTCCCAGCACCAACCCCTGAGGCATTCCACTAGTCACAGCCCTCTAGTCTGACCAGCATTCTTCCTGTATCACACTCTGCTTCCTACCACCAAGCCAATTTTGTACCTAATTTGCCACCTCCCCCTCAATTCCATGTGATGTCGCCTTTCAGAGCAGCGGAACATGTGGAACCTTATTGAGGCCTGACTGGAATGCAAATAGACTATGTATACCATCCTGCCCTCCTCAACGTTGCTGGTCACTTCATCAAAGAACTCCAAGCAATTTACGAGTCATGATCTCCCATGCACAAAGACGTGCTGAATTTCATGAAGGGCTTTTGCCCAAAACATCGATTTTCTTGCTCCTTGGGTGCTGCCTAACCTCCTCTGCTTTTCCAGCACAATTCTAATCATACACCGAATCACATCCTGTCTTTCGAAATGCATGTATATCCAATCTCTCTGAATCTTCTCAAGTAACTTACCCACTAGAATTTTAGGTTTGCTGTTCCTTAGTTCCCAGATTTACCTTTGTAGCCTTTCTTGAATCAGGGCACAGTATTCACTACCCTCCAGTCGTCTGGGACCTGACCAGCGATGATGGAAAAGAACCACCCAGGGCTCCCGCAATTTCTTATCTATCCTTCTCAAGTGTTCCTGAATATATCTGGTCAGGACCAGGAGGTTTTAGAAATCCTGCAAAGTCTGAAAAATACGCCTATTTATTTCAGGTACAAACACCAAAAAGTGAGAAAGTGACTCAATGATGGTTAACATCACAAATTAGAAAATGCATTAATCATAGGAAGTGACTTCAGACGAATTCCAGATATTGTGGAAACCTGTGAATTCTCAGAAGTTTACAATCCAGAAAAGGAAGGCCATGAAACTGATAAGGAAATCAAAAAGAGAGCGTGCCTGCTAACAAACAGGAGCACAAAGACTGCATAAATCAACAATCTATATTTCAAAGGAAACAAGATAAAAGCAAGGTCAAATGTGGAAATTTGTAATTGGGAGAGGAGAGGTTATTGTGGAGAACAGGGAAATGGCCAAGAAAATAACCAGTTCCTTTGCATCTGTCTTCATGGAGTAATATCCAAAAAATCACCCAGTAATTCCAAGTATCATATTGGCCTTCTGGAGTTAAAGACATAAAGTCAATTCATATCAGTAACAAGGTAGTACTTGAACATGGAGCTGGATTGAGCATTGTTAAGTCGAACGAAACAGATGTACTTCCCATCAAAACGTCAGAAATAAATCACCAGCAGTAGTAATAATTGCACTGTCGATGACTGTGTTTTGTTTTCCTGTACATTCTGCAGAGGGCAGAAACTATTGTGGATAAACGTGAACCAAGCACTATAGATGAATGGAAGGGATCCAAACAGCTACAAAGGAAAGACGACCTAGTGTGGAGAACTGCAGACCAATTAATCGACATCTGTAGGGAAACTGTTGGAATCTATTAAACAGGATGACATTTTTGATTTATAGAAATTAACAACAACAATGGAGAGAATCAGTATGCGTTTCTGGTAGAGAGATCATACTTGATAAACTTCGGAATTGTTTGCAGTTGTTTCTTACAACATAGATAATGGGGAACGAGTAGAAGTTATAGATATTGGATTCTCGGAAGGGTTTCTATAAGATCTAAGTGAGTCCGTAAATGCAATGAATATGAAGGGTGTTCGGAGGAACATTTGTAAGTGGAAAGTTACAGTTTGGTTCGCCTTCATTTAAGAGAGTCAGAACATTGATGTAAAGACAAGTTGAAGCAGTGTCACAGCGTGTTGGTGGGACTATACGTGGAGTATTGTGCACAGTTTTGGTGACCAAATCTCAGAAAGAATATACTGACCACAGAGGAAGTGCAATGGACATTCTCCAGATTAATCCCTCAGATGGTGAGATTGCCTGATGAGGAAACTCGGCCAGTGTCTCTAGAGTTTCAAAAATGAGAGGTGGGTTGCAGTGAAATTTCAATAATTCACAAAACATATCACAAGTTGGAAATGAACAGAACTCTTCCTCACTTTCTATTCCGCATTAAAGGCAAATAATGGCAGGATCTGGGACAGGCCAGTTAAATCTGCAAAAAGGAAGAAATTCATCACTTGGAGGGAACTAATTAACACAGGAGCAGGGAAGCCTACTGGCAGGCAAGATTAGTGAGAATCTCCAGATATTCTACAAGAGTGTCCAGCGGAACAGAAAAACCAGGGAACAGATAGGACAAGTTGCCAAGTTGCAATCAAATCAACTTTAGGGGTAGGAGACAGAGGGTGGCGGTAGATGGCTGTTTGTGTTTGGAGGCTAGTGTCCAGTCGTGTACCACAAGGATCAGTGTTGTGTCTCTTAATATTTGTGATTCGGATGTGTTAGTGTTGGACTGGGGTGGACAAAGTTAAAAATTGCATAACACCAGGTTATTCTCCAAAAGGTGTATTCAGTGGCACTAGCTTTTGAAGCGTTTCATCAAAGCGCACAACCACCTGATGAATAATTAACGCTTCGAAAGCTCATGCCTCCAAATAAACCTTTTTGGAGAATAGAGACGAAAATGTGTTGTTGGAAAATCGCAGCAGGTCAGTCAGCATCGAAGGAAGAGGAGAATCGACGTTTCGGGCAAAAGCCCTTCTTCAGGAATGAGGAAAGTGTGTTCAGCAAGCTAAGACAAAAGGTAGGGAGGAGGGACTTGGGGGATGGGCGTTGGGAATGCGAAAGGTAGAAGGAGATCTGGTGAGGGTGATAGGCCAGAGTGGGAGTGGGGGCGGAGAGGTCAGGAAGAAGATTGCAGGTTAGGAAGGCGATGCTGAGTTCGAGGGATTTGGCTGAGTCACAGTGGGGGGAGGGAAAATGACGAAACTGGAGAAATCTGAGTTCATCCCTTGTGCTTGGAGGGTTCCGAGGTGGAAGATGAGGCTCTCCTACTCCAACCGTCGTGTTGCCATGGTCTGGCGATGGAGAAGTCCAAGGACCTGCATGTCCTTGGTGGAGTGGGAGAGGGAGTTGAAGTGTTGAGCTACGGGGTGGTTGGGTTGGTTGGTCCGGGTGTCCCAGAAGTGTTCCATGAAACATTCCACAAGTAGGCAGCCTGCCTCCCCAATATAGAGGAGGCCACATCGGGTGCAGCGGATGCAGTAAATGATGTGTGTGGAGGTGCAGGTGAACTTGTGGCCGATCTGAAAGTATCCCTTGGGGCCTTGGAGGGATGTAAGGGGGGAGATGTGGGCGCATGTTTTACATTTCTTGCGGTTGCAGGAGAAGGTTCCGGGAGTGGAGGTTGGGTTGATGGGGGATGTGGACCTGACGAGGGAGTCACGGAGGGAGTGGTCTTTTCGGAACGCTGATAGGGGAGGGGAGGGAAATATATCCCTGGTGGTGGGATCCGTTTGGAAGTGGCGGAAATGACGGCGGATGATACGTTGTGTATGGAGGTTGGTGGGGTGGTAGTTGAGGACCAGTGGGGTTCTGTCGTGGTGGCGGTTGGAGGGGCGGGGCTCAAGGGCGGAGGAGCGGGAAGTGGAGGAGATGCGGTGGAGGGCATCGTCGACCACGTTTGGGGGGTATATTGCTGTCCTTGAAGAAGGAGGCCATCTGGGTTGTACGGTATTGGAACTGGTCCTCCTGGTAGCAGATGCGGCGGAAACAAAGGAATTGGGAATATGGGATGGCGTTTCTACAGGGGGCAGGGTGGGAGGAGGTGTAGTCTAGGTAGCTGTGGGAGTCAGTCGGTTTATAGTAAATGTCCGTCTTGATTCGGTCGCCCGAGATAGAAATGGAAAGGTCTGGGAAGCGGAGGGAGGAGTCTGAGACGGTCCAGGTGAATTTGAGGTCGGGGTGGATGGTGTTGGCAAAGTGGATGAACTGTTCCACCTCTTCGTGGGAGCACCACGCAGCGCCGATAGTCATTGATGTAGCGGAAGAAAAGTTGGGGGATGTTGCAAATGTCGCTGCGGAAGATGGACTGTTCCACATATTCTACGAAGAGGCAGGTATAGCTGGGGCCTATGCACGTCCCCATGGCTACTCCTTTGGATTGGAGGAAGTGGGAGGATTGGAAAGAGAAGTTGTTCAGTCGAAGGAGGATATCAGTGGAAGGGTACTGATTGGTACGGCGGGAAAGGAAGAAGCGGAGGGATTCGAGGCCTTCGTGATGGGGGATGGAGGTGTACAGGGACTGGATGTCCATAGTGAAGATAAGGGGACCGGGGAAGCGAAAATCATGGAGGAGGTGGAGGGCGTAGGTGGTGTCCCGAACGTAGGTGGGGAGTTGTTGGACTAAGGGGGACAGGACCGTGTCGAGGTATGCAGAGATGAGTTCAGTGGGGCAGGAGCAGGCTGAGACAATGGGTCGGCCGGGGCAGTCAGGTTTGTGGATTTTGGGCAGGAGGTAGAAACGGGCGGTGCGGGGTTGTGGGACTATGAGGTTGGAGGCGGTGGATGGGACGTCCCCTGAGGTGATGAGGTTATGGATATTCTGGGAGATGATGGTTTGGTGGTTGGAGGTGGGGTGATGGTCAAGGGGCCGGTAGGAGGAGGTGTCCGTGAGCTGGCGTTTAGCCTCAGCGGTGTAATGGTCGGTGCGCAAAACTACTATCGCGCCTCCCTTGTCTGCCGGTTTGAAAGTGAAGTTGGGGTTGGAGAATAACCTGGTGTTATGCAATTTTTTACTTTGTCCACCCCAGTCCAACACCAACACCTCTGAATCACAAATATTAAGAGACACAGCATTGATTCCGGTGGTACACCATTGGACGCTAGCCTCCAAATAAATAAGCTGATGTTTTGTGATTTTAAACATTAACATAAAGGATGCAGCTGTGAATATGGATGAGGCGTGGGGGTGTCATAAGTAAGTTTGTGTTTGATACAAAGATTGGCCGGTTAGTTGGCAGTGAGGAGGAAGGCCTTATGTTACAGAAAGATGCAGATGGAATGGTCAGATGGTCACATCAATGGCAGATGAAATGTAAACCTGATAAATATGAGGTGATGCACTTTGGAAGAAGGAACCAGGCAGGTGAGGACTCAATGAATGGCAGCACACTAGGAAGCTCAGACGGTGCTTTTCCACACTTACCTGAATGTGGCTGGACAGGGTAACACACAATTTGAGAAAGCATACGGGAGCGTAAAAACAGCCTTCTCACATCGAAGCATAGATTATAAGAGCTATGCGGAAATTTCATTAGCCAAGATGGAATACTGTGTGTAATTCTGGGAGCTACATTCCAGGAAGGATGTGATTGCACTTGAGGGGGTGCAGAGGAGATTCACCAGGATGTTCCCTGTGATGGAGCATATCAGCTATGGAGAGAGGCTGGGTAAGCTCGGGTTGTATAGTTTGGAGCTGAGAAGGCTGAGGGGGACGTGAATCAGGAGGATAAGATTACGAGGGACATGAACGAAGCGGATAGACAGCAGCTGGTCCTTTTAATCAAAGGGACACACTTTTAAAGTGAAGGGTTTGAGGCTCAGTGAGGATTTGAGGACTGTTTTTCATCCAAATTGTGGTGGGGTCTGGGATGCACTTCGTGAGAGGGGAATTGTCATGGTAACCTCAAAAACATTACAAAATACATGGTTATGCCATAAGATTCACAGATACGGGTTTTGTGTTGGAAAGTGGGGCTAATGTAGACGTGCTGTATTTCTGATAGTACAGAGTCAGTGCTTCTGTGATTGTATGGCTGTGGAGGATCAATCATTCAATAGCTTAAGATAGGAATTGATGGGTGTCTGAAGAATATCTTATCACAGTGTATATGAGTGAACTTGTAATATCTTCTGAAAATACATTAATGGCAAAATTAAGAGAAAAAGGTGCAGCTTTCTTACAGCCTGATACCAGATAATTGAGTAGAGGAAAATAGAAGATCAATGGAGCAAATACTTCAGTTATGCCTTCACAGAATAAAAACTAAATAAATAAAGTTTCCTCGCAATACTAGGGAATTTTAGTCCGGTGAGAAAAGGGGAATAGAATGAAATTAGCAACTAAAAAGTTTTAGCGAAAATATTGGAAAATATTGAAAATATTAATAGGCATAAACAAAGTCAACAGAGGTTTATGAAATAGGAATCATATTTGAGCAAAATTATGGAGAAGGTATCAACGCAATACGATTGGAATCTCAGAAAGAATTTTTGATAAAGCCCCAAGCCTATTGTGCAAATTCGAATCCTATGGGACTGGGGCTAATATATGGTCATGGTTTTAGAATGGGAGAGCTGGCAGGAAACAGTGAGTAGGAACAAAACCATTTTTTTTGAAAGGAAGGCTTGGAGGATATAACAAGGTTTGACATCCAGCAATTCCTAATACACATCATATTTTTGGTTGAGGGGCTCAATTGCAATACTCCCAAGTCTGCTGACAGCACTAAATGAAGTCAGCTTGTGAGTGGATGAGGAGGATGTAAAAATGGTTCCAAAGTGATTGAGACAAGTGGAGTGACTGGGCAAATACCTGGCAGATGGAGAGAAATGGCAGAAATGACAGGTTGTGTACTTTGATGGGATCAGTTGAATGACAGCCTATCATTTGAAAAGTGATTGGTTGAAAAAATTAGATAAATAAATGAACTTAAGCTGCATTTTTGTTTATTTCTGCGCAGCCTTCCAAGTCCATGTAGGGCTGTGTGTTCTGAACATGGAAGTCAAGACTGGGAATGGCATTGGCACGCTGTATACAGTGTACATAGACTCAGCAAGTAGGGAGCTGTAACATTGAAAAGAATCTGGATCTCCCTGTATACCAGTCACTGAAAGCAATATTGCAGGAGCAGAAAGCAGGTAGGAAGATAAATGATATATTCAACTTCATTTCAGGGGGATTTAGAATACAGGAGTAAGGGTCATTTACGGCAACTGTACAGGGCCTTGGTGGGACCCCAACTCGAACATTGTGCTGAGTTGTGTGCAGTTTTGGTGTCCTTACCTTATAAAGGGCAAACCTGACATTGAGGGAGTGCAGTGAAGGATGACCAGACTGATCTCTGGGATGACAGGTTAGTTGTGGGAGCAGAGTTTGGGGTGACTCGGCCTGTATTCCATGGGCTTTAGGAAGATGGGTGGAGATCTCAGTGAGATATATAAAACTCTGACAGGGTGTGACAGATTGTAAGTAGGGATGATATTTCACTTTATAGAAAATGGTTCACGAATCGCAATGCAGTCAAATCATACTTAATAAACAAGCGTTCTCAGAGAACTCCCTGTTTATTGATGGGCCAAAGGCACTAGATTTCATAATGTTTAAACATATTTTGGGATATGAACATTGTGTGGGGAAACTGCATTGAGGAAATGTTCGGCAATGAACTAGCATGGGGAAAGATCAATGTGTTGAATGACTTCCTCCTCTCCCGATGATTCTATGCAGTCTGTGGAAAAACTCTGTAAATGTTGTCACAAACTTTCATATGTTAGGAAGGATGTCTATGTAGTGTCAACAGAACTGTGTTTCCCGCTCCCGTTTCTGATAACGAGGTTGATGCCGGATGTTCCGTCAGGTTTTATCCTTTAAGACCTCAGAATAGTTTGCTACAATTGAGTGTCTCGCTTGGCCGATTCAGAGACCATGCCTGTGTGTCTGGAGTCACTTTTTGGCCAAGAAAGCACGGGAGATTCACTTCCTGAAAGTACATTGGGGAAGGATATCAATGTGAACAATCAACATTGGACAGTATTACTGACACCAGATTTTAGGTATCGATGTTTTATTAATTATTTTTAACTTCCACCAGCTGCCAGAGCATTGACCTGGTCTGGATTCATAATCCAATGATATGTCCACCACAGCACGATCTCCACATGGGAATCTATTGGAAACCATACTGACCTGATTATTTCGGTGCTACTTGACCGCTCTATCGAAACGTATCCCCACCAATGTGACTGTCGTGATGGGACTGAGGGTGTGGTAATTGGTCAGATTGTAATTATTCTCCTATTCAGGGACTGTATATAGTTGAGTAATTTTCCTCATTGCGAGGAAGATGTCAGAGTTGGAGCTGGAATGAAACGTGGGATGGCGTTTTTTACAGTGGGCAGGGTGGGAAGTGGTGTAATCTAGAGAGATGTGGGAGTCAGTCGGTTTATAGTATACGTCCGTGCTGAGTCGGTCGTCCGAGAGAGAGATGGAGGGGTCTAGGAAGGGGAGTCTGAGACTGTCCAGGTAAATTTGAGGTTGGGGTGGAAGATGTTCGTAAAGTGGATGAACTGTTTAACCTCCTCGTGGGAGCACGAGTTAGCTCCGATACAGTCATCAATGTAGCGGAGGAAAAGGTGGGGGTATATTCCCAATTCCTTCACCTTCACCGCATCTGCTCCCAGGAGGACCAATTCCAATACCGAATAACCCAGATGGCCTCCTTCTTCAAACACTGCAATTTCCCCTCAGACGTGATTGACGATGCTCTCCACCGCATCTCCTCCACTTCCTGCTCTCCGCCCTTGAACCCCACCACTCCAATCGCCACCAGGACAGAACCCCACTACTCCTCCCCAACCACCCCACCAACCTCCAGTAACATCGGATCATCCTTCGTCATTTCCACCACCTCCAAACGGACCGCACCACCAAGGATATATTTCCCTCCCCACCCCTATCAGCGTACCAGAAAAAAACACTCCCTCCACGAATCCCTTGTCAGATCCACACCCCCCACCAACCCAACCTCCACTCCTGGCACCTTCCCCTGCAACTGCAAAAAATGCAAAACTTACACCCACACCTCTCCCTTCGCTTCCCTCCAAGGCCCCAATGGATCCTTCAATATCCATCAGAAATTCACCTGCACCTCCACACACATCATTTACTGCATCCGCTGCACCCGATGTGGTCTCCTATACATTGGGGAGACAGGCAGCCTACTTGCAGAACGTTTCAGTCAACACCTCTGGGACACCGGCACCAACCAACACAACCACCCTGTGGCTCAACATTTTATCTCCCTCTCCCACTCCACCAAGGATGTGCAGGTCCTTGGCCTCCTCCATTGCCAGACCATGGCAACACGACGCCTGGAGGAAGAGCGACTCATCTTTCGCCTAGGAAACCTCCAACCACAAGGGATGAATGCAGATTTCTCCTTCTTCCACATTTCCCCTCCCCCACCTTTTCTCATTCCCAACCCTCAGACTCAGCACCGCCTTCTTGACCTGCAATCTTCTTCTCGAACTCTCCGCCCCCACCCCCTCTCCAGCCTATCACCCTCACCTTAACCTCCTTCCACCTTTCGCATTCCCAATGCCCCACTCCCAAGTCCCTCCTACCTACCTTTTATCTTAGCCTGCTTGGCACGCCCTCCTCATTCCTGAACAAGGGCTTATGCCCGGAATGTCGATCCTCCTTCTCCTTTGATGCTGCCTGACCTGCTGCGCTTTTCTCGCAACACATTTTTAAACAACTACCTCATTGTCCACTTTAATTTGAGGAATGTCCGAATCAGAATCCTCTGAAGTTGTTTTTTTCCTTCTGTGCCGTAATCATTAACACCTTGTTCTCTGGCTGTCCTTACCTGTCAAAGTACATTTTGAGCATATTCACATGACATACGCTGTGAGATTTCTTTCTTTCTGGAGTCCCTATCAAATAGTTACTCTCACTCAATATCCGTTGTATTTCATAAGGCCTACTAAACCTTGCTTTTCTAGGTTCACCTATAACTGGAAGTAACAGTAATATCTTATCCCCGATCGCAAAATTGCATTTTTTTATTCCCTGTCCGCTTCCTGTTTTATTATATGTTGCATTTCTTTTAAATGATGTCGAACCAACTCCCCAGCGCTATTAATCGTTCGTTAAATTTTGAGACCTAATCCCAATGTGTGGCCTTTGAACTCTAATTTACTATTTTCTCCTTAATCAATTTTAATGGTCCCCTCACTTAATGCCCCAAAAATAATTCCAATGGAATGAATTTGCTCTGTTAATTGGGGGTATCCCTGATCACAAAAAGTACAAATGGAATTCCCTAACCCTAATCATCTGGATAATCCTGATTATAAGCCCTCAACATGGTCTTTAATGTTCAATGTCACCTTTCTAGCGCTCCCTGCAATTGTGGATAGTTTGCAGTAGATTTGAATTGCTTCATTCCTAAAACATTATAGTGATTAATTCGATGTGTAGCTTGAACTTTGATTGCACTGTGTCTTTATTGGTAGTCCGTATCTATTTTTTTAAATTTAAAAATTCCTTTGCAATTCTTCTGGCTGTGATACTGAACCTTGGGATGGCCTCTGGAAATCTAGTCGATGCATCCATTATTGTTTAAAAAATACTGATGCCCAATCTTTTGATTGTGGTCTGGGACCTAGCCAATCAATTAAGACTCCTATAAAAGGTTCCTCAAATGCCAGAAAATTTAAGAAAGGTGCAGGTTGTATTATCGCATGTGCTTTTCCAATTACCTGACATGTGTGATTCATCTGGCAAAATTCAACTACATCCTGTTGCAGTCCAAGCCAGTAAAATGTCTCCGTAGTCAGTCTGGTTTTTTTTTTCCTCACTCCTAACTGACTTCTAGCTGGTAACTCATGAACCATTCGCATCACCTCATTTCTGTACCCCATTGGCAATGTGATTTGATGAATCTCTTCCCATTTCTCATCTCCTTGAATATATGATAGTCTCTATTTCCTCATTTAGTCATCAATTTTGAGGTAATAAAGCTCAGGGATACATTCAAAATTCCTAACGTTTGTGCTTTTTGATACAACTGCTTTAAACATTTATCTTTTTGCTGTGACTCAATTAGTTTAGCTGAGCAAAAAATATTCACATGATCACCTATTTGCTCCTGTTTTGTCTCAAATGTCTGATGGAACAAAGTATCTGCTCATGCCACTTAAACTTCCTTATCTTTACATTTTTGATATTTTCTGTTTCAACTGGTGTCATTGGGAATTTATTACCCACAATCAGGAAAGTTTCCAGTATGAGATTCCTACATTGATTCAGTTGCCTGCATATCCACTTTTCAACGAGAGTGGCAGTAATCCAACCACTGAATCAGCTATTTTTTCCGCAAGGACAAATTGTATTCCTGGAGCTAAGAGTTTGTCCAATACCTCTACCACAATTTCCCCACACTTTCTGGACATGCTCACTTTACATAATTTTGCACCTTATGTCCCATGGTGAATTGCCTTTCGCAATACTTTTTCTGGGAATATTCCTTCAGGAGTACATATCTCCTTGTCTATTCACAGAGGATCCTGTGTCTCTTAATATTGCATCCTCTTTACCTGCCGTATTTGAATAAACTTTCCCTTTACAGGTATATTTTCTAAGCAGATCTGGCACTCCCTCCGTAACAAACCTCCAATCAGATTATACACTCTGATGCAGCTTTCTAGTTTCCACTGTGCATTCTGTTACCGCTCCATCAAAACTCCCATATTTATTCCTTTTTCCTGCGTCTGTGTTTTTTTTCTGAACCCACCAAAACAGTGATTTCATGTGCCCTAATTTGTTGCAATGAAAACACCGAAGTTTTTTTAAAAATCTTCTTTGCCTCGTTCAGGTATTGCCTTCAGGGTGATCTACGTCTCCCTTTCTACGTCGGGATTTCTCTTTGCCCCAATTTCTATCCATCATGGACTGAAATTGACTCTTGAAGCCAAAACAAGTTTTGTAACAATAATCACTAGTCATAATCATCAGCCTCTTCAGCTGCCAGTCTTGTCTTTATATCTCTAGTATCTTCCAAATGAGGTTGCGCTTTGTGAATGCTTAAACTCCTCCAAAGTAATTGTCTCTCTCAGAGCATTGTAGGTTTGCTCTCTTTTTAAAACTCTTATCCATTTATCAAAATTACATCGTTTGATTCTTTCAAACTCAATATTTGTTTGGACCAGGATCCCTCCTTAAATTCCTGAAACGTTGTCTGTAGACTTTTGGCACATACTCATATGTATATTTTCCCCTCATCATAGTCCCCAGATCCCTCCTCTGATAGTGTTGCGCATACCTCACTAGCTCAATCTACAAGTTTTGTTTGGGTCAACAAAACCTACATGGTCACTGCCCACTGAAATTCTTTAGCCACTTCCCTCCTCATTAATCTGGGCAAGCTGTGAATATACTGAAACACATTTCTCACCAGGCTTTGGACTCACCACGGGTTTGCTCATCTTCAGTCTGTTCCTCAGTAAGCTGACCATCAGACTTCATCCTCATCCTTTAAAGCTGACTTTCCATTCTAAGTGTCCACCTCTGAAGCTCAAATGCTCCCTCTTTTGCTTTCTCTCCTGCGGAAGCTATCTATTATATTTTTCTCTTTCCTCTGTTAAACCTAATCGTTATCTTTCTTCCTCTTCTGGTTTTAGTCGTAGCTCAAATTGCTTCATCTCTGCATCTAACTCAAGCTGCTTCTTTTGCGATTGAAGTTTAGTCATCCCCACAGATCCTGATGGTGTTTCCAGCAAATTAGAATGCTGAGCTACTGCTGCAATCCTCTCATCTTTCCTCACATTAAACGGTAGCTTTAACTCCCTTTGTATTCGAATTCCTGCGGCTTGGACTTATGTGCATTTTGTAAAACCCCCAAGGTCACTTTCTCCACCTTCAAAACAAGCTTGGTTCCTGCAAGAACCATTGCTACCTGAAGCTCTGTTTACTCACCAAATCAACACACGAAATAAGAGACAACATCCCCTGCCAATCGCTGCCTAAATTCTGCAAAGGCCCCCTAATCTGTTATGGACCAGACCCGACCCCTCAAAACATTTTAAGCAGGTAGCCGGATGGTAAAGTTGCTAGTTGTTGAAGATTAGTGTATAGCTGATATTCCCAGAGAGAATCAGCTGGTCAGACTGCCGAGTTTTAAACATATGACATTTATTTGCCAAATTACCAAATTAAACATAAGGAACAGAAAATAGAATACCAGAATAACGTATTGTATCCGAACCTGACAGGCTATCCCGATTTAAGGATGCTGTTCCAATATACTTGCAACAATTCCAAGAAACAAAACCCCTTAGCACCAAGAATAAAACTGACACAACTGCTTAAAGGTTATAATGTCAGAAGGGCAGAAGGAGGCAGAGAGCGTCCAGTGACTCTGACTCAACTAGCCCCTGAACTGATCCAACCTGTCCAGTTGTGGGAGCTGGACAGGTCCTCCTGATTATACAGGGTACTTTTTAAAGGCTTGAAAGGCTTCTGGATGAGGCATTATCTGTTAGCTATAAACAAAAGGACCCCAACGAACCTTTCAAAATTCTGACATATTGGAATCTTGGGTCCTTTAGACCCTCTTTCAAAAAAAACAAGGACAACATAACGCTGTAAAAGGACTGGCTTTGTGAGAACATGCCACATTTGGCTTTGGACTGAATTCCAAAAATGTAAGTCTTACCGCTTTGAAGCCAATCTAATGTATTAAGGTGTTTGTTAATTTACATAAAACAGTGTTCAATCATATTGTGTGTTGAAGCGTCTGCATTGTCACGAGTGGAATGTCCTGACAGATCCACACTTCCTGTGTATGGTCAGGGTAAATATATCCACTGAGAATCAGTTGCTTGGCGCCTGTTCTAGTCAAGGAGAGACCAGCATGAAACCACATCTGGATTGTGATTTGTTTTTTGGATGGTCATGTTGGAGCGTTCAGGTGGTTACAGCATTACAAATGAATTACACAGCAGAATCATCTAGTCCGCGATAAGAAAACGTCCATAATTCTCCCTCAGAATTAACTTCACGAGAGCAATTGGTGATGGGAGATGTGACCATTAGCCAGCGATGTCAACATTCAATTCAATCCAGTTGTTATTTTGAACTGAAGGCCACATTCTGAAAGGAGTAATCTGGAGCTGTTTGTTCAGTGACTGTGATTGATGTCACTCTCCATGGATCCTAATTATGTCACTGGATGGTTTTCCTCTTCTATTTGTATGGGGCTTCTTCCAATGCTTTATCCCATTATTGCTGCAGATGTATCACCAGCAACACTGACAAGAATCAGCAGTTGCAGCGACAGGGAAAGGAGACATCAGAATCTGAGAACCATAGACTGGAATGTTCCAACAATGGGCCAGAATCTGAGAACAGTAAATGGAATGTTTCAACAGTGGATCAGAATGTGAGAGCATTAGACTGGAATGACGCACCAATGGTTCAGAGTCTAAGAAAAATAGACTGGAATGCTGCAACAATGGACAGGAGTTTATCTTGGTGTCATTTGTATTTTTCCTGGTATTGGCACATATTACCAGATCGGATATTAGGTGTACTGCTGATTATTCAGGCTGGTTACTATCCCATGCTCACTATTGTTGGTGTTTCTGGTAAGTCTCCCCATCTCTATCTACTTATTAATCCCATAGTGAACTTCAGTGCTATTTCTGTTATCTATATTTAGTAAATACTGAAAATATTGTCCTCAGTTTCAAATGCAAATCCATTCATTACCCACAAATTTCAGAACTGCCCACACCCCTGCCCTCACAAACATCTGAAAACAAGACTGTTCACAATCACAAAGTACCTATTTTCCCCGAATTGATTTATGTCTTGGTACTCTCTCCATCACCAAAGCTACCCACTCTCAGCTCCATTGTATCGCCAGACGCCGTCTTGACGTCAGTGCGTGTGCTAAATAAACCATTATCTATACCTTGGTAAAAGTGAGAGTTTATGGTTCCTGTTCTCTTCCAATCACTCTTTCCGTTCCAAATGTTTCCATCAAAATCTTGTTCTTGTCTGTAAAGTATGACAGGGACACGGTGTCAGAGTCGTAATGTCGCTGGCCACGTAATTCAGTGGCCAAGGTAACTACACTATGGACACTGTTTCAAATCCTATCACAGACGATGACAGAACTTAAATTCAACTGACAGGAACTGGAAATAAAAGTGAATTTTACTAATATAATCCCAGCAGCACTTTGTCAATAAGTTTATCTATTTCACTGTTGTACTTTGGTGATTAAATCTCACATTATTGCCTGATCTGCATTAAGACTGACGTCAGACCCAATACCTTAAGGAATGGCATCACAGTAAAAGGCATTTAGTGAGGTCCATAAATGCTGCCCTGTCAGTGATGCAGACATCCCATGAAAGGTAGAGGAAAAAAATTGCCTCTAGAGATCAGAAACAAAAGGAACGAATAAGTGCCAGAGAAACTGAACAGATTTGGCAGCCTCAGGTCGAGAGAAAAATAGAAGTGACATTTCGCGTCCAATCACCATACGTCAGAACTGAATGTAGCTGGGAAATAGTGCGTTTGATGTTGATGACAGGGATGGCAGTTGTGAAAGGGAGAAGGAGTGAGTTGAATAGATAGAGAAAGAGAGAGGTAGAGAGAAAGAAACAAACAGAGGGATTGTTGATGATCAGCTGGAGTGGAAATAAAAGTCCAGACTAATCTTATTTATTTTTCTCCTGTTCCCATATTACAGAAATTCATGCCCATGTAAAATGTACATCAAAGTCTCGGTTTGAAGTCAGCTATGTCCCTTTGTCTCTCTTCCTTGAGTGTGATCATCTTCTTTTATTCAGTAATGGGATGCTGGGCCAGTATATAATTCCCTTTCCGCATTGTCCTTGAGAAGGTGCTGGTGAGCCACCTTCCTGACCCACTGCAGTCTGTGAGCTGTTAGTAGTCAGTGCTGAGGTCCGCCCGGTTTCATTTATTTGAGAATTTGTAGTGAGTGATATAACCGAGCGGCTGGCTTGGACATTTCAAACTACAACTCTGTGTAAACCACAGTGCGGTGGGTCTGGACTCACATGTAAGTCTGACAGGGTGAAGACAGTAGATTTCCTTCCCTGAAGTGCATTAATGTGCCAGGTAGGATAAACGCAATGGTTTTATTAGATTCTCAATTCCTGATATTTTATTGAATGCACATTCCAACATTTGCCATGGTGGGATTCGAAACCGGGGTCTTCGTTATCACCTGGGTCCCTGGGTTAATATTCCAGAGATAATACAGCTAGGCCATCACCTCCGCAGAATCTCCAACCATCTCCAATGGCAATAGTGGTGTTGTTGTTGGCGTGGCTGTGCTTAAAGCATAGCGTTTTTCAATGCAACAAAATGATTTGGCAAAACATACGATCCTTCTCAGTTTGTATTTATGCGAAGGTGAGATGATGGTAAGTGTTCTTGGTGAAAAGGAGGTGGAAGTCCTTGGTCATGAGCCACTGATAGAATTCATACGGAGCAGTAGGTAATCAGCCCAGTAAATGTATAGTGTCCTTCATTGCAAAATGATGGAAGTATAAGTATGAAGACACCTTACTGAATTGGTAAAGTGTTATTGAAACAGTACTTGGGACGCTGTGAACAGATTTTCTCTCCTTTATGAGGAATGATCTCCTTGCCACAATGAGACAGAATAAAGGCAATACACCAGAGTAATCCCTGCGTTGACGGAACCACGAGGAGAGTGTGAAGGAAATGAGTGCTCAATCTGTAATGCGATAAAAGAATAAAAAGTGATTGCAATAAAACCTGAGCATTATGGACCGATATTCATTATTTTCAAAACTAAACATTGATACCGTGAAATACTACGTGTTTCCCGCAATATATGTTTTCTCATTTGGACAAATATATGATAGGGAATGTTAAGAAGGACATGGGCCAAGTACCAGAAAATGGAGTTAGCATGGATGGACATTTTAGTCTGAATGGTCCAGTTTGGGCTAAAGGGCACGTTGAACTCTATGACTCTGTGATAGTTTACATGTCTCCGTGGAACCCCCATGTTGGGTGAGAGACAGCTCCAGGCTCTGAACAAACTCTCTCCGTCTCAATGCACGGTTGGAGTGAGACCCTGCACTGAGCATTATTTGTTCACAAACTTGTCAGCAGCCACATTCTGACAGGGTTGGTCATTCTCAAAAGCTTCTGACCACCATGCAGAAGACTAGCCCTGTCTTCTCGGAGATGGATGATGCCTCCTTGAGATGTGTCACAAACCATCCGCTGTGCCTTCTTACCATCAGCAAACCACGTTATTATAACACGCGTGAAACATTAGCAATGGAGCCAGGAGGCACAACATGGAGCAGTCTGTCTGTCCAGTCTCCGCTTCATTAGTTTGTAGTGTTGCAGCATCAATGACATCCGCTTATTTCAGTGTAACAGTTTGGAGGGGCTGAATGGCCTCATCTGTTCGTGTGTCAATATTTTGGGTGGCTGAATGTCCTCTTCCTCGTTCCAGGGAAAAGGTCCATTATTGGGTGACCCGTGGTCGCTGCTTACCTGCGTGTTGTGCTGACTAGATTCCTTACCTTCCTGTGTAATAATAGACAAACAGGAGGCTGGAAGAAACAGCAAGTCAAGCAGCATCAGGAGGTGAAGAAGTCAACATTTCAGGTATAGCCGTTCTTCAGGACTGCGAGTGGGGGTAGGGGGAACTGCAGATAAAGAGGGGAAGGAGTGGTTCGGGTGGGGAGAGCAGCAGGATGGTGAGGTAGGAGTTAGGTGGACACAAGTGGTGGGTGCAACCTGGTTGGTCGATGAGAGGGATGAATCCGGTTGGGAGCTAGAAGGCGGGGTCATTTGGTTGAATGGAAGGGAGAAGGCGGGGCTGGAAAGCGAGTAGAGCTATCTTTGGGAAGGATATTTCAAATTGGAGAACTCAATGTTGAGTCCTCGGGGTTGTAGGCTAACCAGGCAGAAGGTAAGATGTGGTTCGTCCAATTTGCGGTCTGACTCACTGTGGCAACAGAGGAGGCCAAGGAGGTCATGTTGGAAAGGAATTGGGAAGGGGAATTGAAATGGGTGGGGACTGGCAGTTCAGGTCAGCCGCTGTGAGCCCGGCTGTGATGCTCGGTGAAATGAGCCCTAAGTTTACGTTGCTCTCCCCGATGTAGAGAAGCCCACATCAGGTGCACCTGATGCAGTAAACTAGGTTGAAGGAGAGGCAGGTGACCTATGTTTCATGTCGAAGGACTGTTTGGGGCCTTGGATGAGCTGAGGGAGGTGGTGTGCCAGCAGATGATGCATTTTATTCATCTGCAGGGTCAGTTGCCAGTGGGGCTTGGCGGATTTGGTGGGGAGTGTGGCACGAACCAAAATTAGTGAAGTGATTGGTCCTTATGGAAGATGTGACAGGTTGATGGGATCCAACCAAGTTTAGTGTATCTGGCACTCCTCATGTAGTCTTCTCTATATCAGGGAGACCAAATGTAAACTAAGGGGAATGCTTTGCTGAGCATCTCATCTGGGCCTGTCAGGGCTGATCTGACCTCCCAATCATCTCCAATTTCAATTCCCCCTCCCACTCCATTTCCGACATGGTCATCCTTGACCTCCTCCATTGCCTCAACGAACCAAAGCACAAACTGGAGGAACAACACTTCATATTCTACCGATGTAGCCTACAGCACGGGGGACTCAACATTGAGTTCTCCAATTTCTAGTAACCTCCCTTCCAATACCCCGACTCCCTGACCAGCCTCTCGCCCTTCCATTCCTCTGATCAACTCATCTTCCAGCTCTCAACTGGATTCATTTCTCCCATTGACCAACCCGGTGGTAACCCTCGACCTGTGTTCCCCACTTCACCACACCGCCTCCTCCGACTCTTGCACCTCGACTCTTTATCTGTACATACCGTTACCCCCACCCCAGTCATGAAGAAAGCTTATGCCCAAGGGCTGGACTTCTTCTCTTGATGCTGCCTGGCCTGTTGTGTTCTTGCAGCCTCCAACATTTGTAGTTTTTTTTAAAAAAATCTCTTCTTGTGCAATAGGTAAGAGATAGTAAATGGGCTGTGCCTCTTCTTATCCAATAGTTTCAATGGGCTGAATGGTGTTCTCACATTTCAGTGATACCAGCTTGGGATACAGAATGAGCTGCTCTTTTTTAGTTCTTTGGAAATGTTCAGGGTCCAGTAGTACTGTTACATTAATGTTACCTAGACGTTAACAGCATGAGCTTGAATGTTGACCAGGTTTTGATGCTTTATGCGATATTTTCTGAGCATTCTCACTTCTGATCTAATGACGGAGGGGAAGACGCTGATGAACCAGCTGAAGATGTTTGTGTCGAGGAAGCTACACGGAGGATCGCTAACATAGATATCTCGGGACTGAGAGGATTGATCTGCACCAGCCACATGGTGTCCTGAATGGCCCAACCACTTAGGAGTCTACAACTGTTTCCCATTAGATTCAATGTTATTTAGTCTCCTTGACACCTTCCTCAGTTACGCCCTGCAGTGATGTCAGGGTCAGTCACTCTGATACTGTGCTCATATATTTTGTTCATGTCAAAGGTCAAGGTAAATCCGTGGGGACTGTTTCCTTCTCTCAGAGGGTAGTGACTGTTCGGGCCTCTCTAATCCAGACAGCTACATCTCTGAAATGTTTGAGGGAGCAGAATGGTGGTAAAGGATCTTGACACATCAGGGAGTTGAGGGATACAAAGAATTGGGCAGAGAAGAGAAATTAATGCCGGGAAAGATCAGCCCTGACCTTATTGACGGGAGGGGCAGGCTTTACAGGCTATATAGCCTGGTGTTATTCCCGTGTACCCCATAGTCCAGTCACTTTGTTGCCTTTTCCATTTCCTGTGTTATTGACTTCAAGTAGCTGAATAGCCTGATCGTGTTGCTGCATGATCTGGAATGGGTCTAGTTCTATGGCCATGAGGATTGATTGGCCTCCTCCTGTAACTGTATATCATACACCAAGGGCTGAAAAGCCTTATCCTGTTCTGGTGTAACTGAAAACCATTTGGACCAGATCTATCACCCTTGGAGAAAGTGAGCACGACAGATGCTGGAGATCAGAGTTGCAAAGTGTGGCACTGGAAATGCCTAGCTGGTCAGGCAGCATTCAAGAAGCAGGAGTATCGAAACTTTGGACATTCCTAATGATAGGCTTATGCCCAAAACGTCGATTTTCCTTCCCCTCCAATGCTGCCTGACCTGCTGTTCTTGTCCAGCACACACATTTGGACGTCTACTGGCCCGCCCTAGTCAATCTTCCTGGTCACGTCATCAAAGAAATTTAACAAATTCTTCAGGCATGAACTTCCACTCAAAAAGCCATGCTCACTATTCCTAATCAAACCCTGTTTTCCGAATGCATGTACATCTTATCCTTCAGAATCTTCTCAAGAAATTTACCTATCACGGATGTTATGCTGACTGGTCTGTATTTCCCAGGCTTTATTTTTTCAGTCCTTCTTGATTAAGTGCACAACATTTGCTATCCTTCAGTCTTCTGGGATCTCACCTGTGGTAACTGATGATCAAAATTATCAGCCAGGGCCCCCGCAAATTCTTCTCTAGCCCCTTGCAGTGGTCTTGGATATATCTGGTAAGGACCATGAGATTTCTTCAACTTCAAAGATTCTAGTACATCAATTACTCCTCTACTGTGATACAGACTGTCCCTAAGATATCACCACTAATTTCCCCAAATTCCCATATATTCATGTCTTTCTCCACTGTAATTATAGAGGAGAAATATTTGTTTAGAACATTGCCTATCTCTTATGGTACTGCACATGCATGTCCACTTTGGTCTTTGAGGGGTCTTATTCTCTCTTTAGTTAATGATTTTCCTTTAATATACTTAAAGTGCCTCTTTGGATTCACTCTGATCTTCTCAGTCAAGGTTATCTCATCCCCCCTTTCGCCCTTCTGATTTCCTTCTTCAATATACTCCTATATCCCCTGTACACCTACAGGGATTTCCGTGATCCAAGCTGCCTCTACCTGAGCCACGCCTCCACATTTTGTTTGGTCAAAGCTTAAACATTTCTTGTTATCCAGGTTTCCTCATTTCTGTCAACGTTCCTTTCATCCTCACAGGAATATATAGATATTAAACTCCCACTTGCTGGAGGTCCCTTTGCTTGCAAACAGACAACTCCGATCAACCCCTGCAAACTCCTGTCTGAGACCATCAAAATTAACCTTGCCCCAATTTTGAACTTGAATCTGTGGATCAACTTCTTCCCTCACCATAACTATTTTAAAATTAACAGACCTATGGTTACTAGTCCCAAAGTGTCATCTACTGTCACCTCACTCACCTATCCTGATATATTTAGTGAGTAGGTCAAATATTGCCCCTTCCTGATTAGCACCCTCTATATACTGCTGGAGGAAACTTTCCTGACGCACTTAATTGATTACATCCCATCAAATCCCTTCATGCTCCGGCAGTTCCAGTCTGTGTTATAAAGATTAAAACCCCTATTATGACAACCCGAATGTTCCCTGCAAGTCTCCCCAAACTCTCTAGATATTTTTGTTTCTGTAATTCCTGTTGACAGTTTGGGGGTCTACATTACAACCCCAATAGAGACACCATCCGCTTCTTATTTCTTAGTCCAACCCACAAAGCCTCACTGGATGATTCGTCAGTTATTTTACCTCTGATCACTGCTTTATACTCCCCTTGATTAGAAATGCAACTCCCCTCCCTCTTTCCACCATCTCTGTCCCTCCTAATGCATTTATCCTGGTACATTAAGCTGTCAGTCCTACCCATCCCTCAGCCATGTTTCTGTAATAGCTAGACTATCCAGCGCCGATTATCTAACCACACCCTGAATTCATTGGCCTTGTCTGTCAGCCCTTTCACATTGAAATAAATGCAATTTAATCAAAGGCATTCCTTGCTCCCTATCATGTTCCAGCCTGATCTGTCTCTTCAACGTAGTATTTCTGAATACTGTATCTCCTTCCAGCCTCACACTTGCCTCCCTGCTCTTGAGGATACCACCTCCTGCCAAACTCGTTTAAACACTCCCTTGTAGCACGAGCAAAACTGGCTGCGAAGATATTGGTCCCCCGTCCAGTGCATGTGCATGTGCCACCAGTCCCTCTTGAACAGGTCAACTCTGTCACAGAAAAGCTCCGAATGATCTAAAAATATGAATCCCTCCCCCTGCACCAATTCTTTAGTCACATACTCATCTGCCATATCCTCCTGTTCTTACCTACACTCGCTCATGACACTGGAAGATATCAGGTGACTGTCAAGGTCTTGTTTTTTAACTTTTCTGCGAGCTCTCAGGAATCACTCTGTAGGACCACATTCCTATGTCTACCTGTGTCATTTGTGCCAACGTGCACAATGACTCCTTACAGCTCACCAACACCCCCACCCCCCAACTCCGAGTACGTTCAGCAGACACTCAGAGACATCCCGGACATTGACAACTGAGAGGCAACACACCATACTGGTTTGCCGTTTGAGGCCACAGAATCTCTTATATCTAAGACCCTGTTTACCTTTATCCTTTCCCATTGCTCCCCAGAACCAGTCGTAATGCAACTAAGCTGGCTATTGCTGGTTTCCCCTAAATGGTCATTTCCTGACATCCATCTCCCAACACTACAAAATCAGTATCAAAAATGGTATACTTGTTTTCGAGAGGAATGCCACAGGGGATTCTTGCACTCTCTGCCTACTCCCTTCCCCATTCCTGGTTGTCGCCCAGCTACTCTCTGCCTGGAACACGACAGGAAGCAAGGAACGCCAGTTGGATTAAATTGCGTCTATTTTAATGCAACACGGCTGACAGGTAAGGTTGACGAACTCAGGACGTGGATCTTTACATGGGACTGGGTTATGACAGTCTTTAAAGAAACAAGGGATGGACTTGGGTGTGACCACCTCACTAAAGCTCTTACCTCTGAATTGCTCTGTATATGGATGATCCGAAGAGCAGTCAACTCCAGATCCCGAACACGGTCTCCCAGGAGCTGCAGCTGGCTGCACTGCCCACACGCGTCGTCATCAGGGACAGTGAAAATCTCCCTCAGCTCCCACATCCCGCAGGAGGAACGTGCAACTGCCCTAACTGCCAGCTCAACTGTCAAAGTTGTATTAAAAAGACTTTACTTGAGCTTACCTGTACCTTTTGCTGAGCCGCTGCTCACCGAAGCCTCTGGAACCAAAGCTTTACTACCTACTCTGCCACTATCAGCAAGTCAATAGACCACTCCACATATAGTTTTGGTTAGGGCAGGAGGGAAACACTGCAGCGATGTATTGTTTGGGCCTTAAGCGCTCTTCACACCAGGCCCATACTTGGACTTGGAGAGTGTCTTGCTGAGGTTTTCCTCCTAGTAGTGGTGACTGCGCTGATGCAAAATTCACCCTCACATCCAATCCACGTTGTCGCAGTCATCTTGTCTTTTCTGTCTATTAGTACTGCATTTATGAATTCCTTGAATCTATTGATTGCTTTCCAAACTGTGTCTCATTCTGGAGGGAGAGATGCTGGTGTTCCAGTGAATACAGGCTATTTGAAAAGGTTTACCATTAGACATATGAGCGATATAATGCCCATCCGCTCGCTGACTCTTTTTTTCCTTTCAATTAGGGTACATTTATTCTGATAACCTTCAATTCTATTTTTCAGCATTTTCCCTGTAACGCTTGTTTAAAACTCTGTCCATCTCAGCCTTGAACATATTTAGTGATCATTCCTCAACAGCTATCTCAATTTTCTACAATTGTTTCCCTCTCACTGAGGTGAGACTTGGTGGTCTTTCATCCTATGACTTTTTGTCTAGCACTCTGTGTGGAAGTTGAACCTACATTAGATGTTGTCATGTTCGATCATACCACCTCTGTGGCAAGAGGCAAAACAAAAAAAAGCAACACAAAGTTTAAGAGCCAGTAATCTCCTCCCTCATCTTCCACATCAGTCAAAGATACAGTTCATCCGGATCAAGGGATTTGCCCATTTTTTGCCATGCACCAACTTCCAATTCTTCCTCAGCTTTTGTGTTAATTTGCTCAATGCCAAACTGTCAGGAACAGACATTGAATACAGTAACCGCTTCTCCAAAGTGAAGACAAATATGTAGTACGTTTTTGACATATCTTCTGGCTCTATGCACAGGTTGCCTCCTCGATCCATAATACTTTCTCTTGTTACCATCTTACCCTTAATAAACCGATAAAATGTCTTTGGAGACTTAAAAATATTGCCCACTAATGTTTTTTTTTATCACCATCCCCCACCCCCTTTTTGCTCTTTTACTTACTTTTAGAGTTTAGCTCTATGCATTCTCTCCTCTTCTGGGACATCCATTGACCTGTTCACTTTATGCCTGTTTTAAGCTTCTCTTTCATTTTTAATTCCATTCTGAATATTTGTAGATATCCCAGTCTCTCCGGGCTTGTTTTGCTACATTTCATCTTTGGAGTAACATGTTGTTGTGACACTCTCATCAATTCCATTGTGAGCATGTGATCCCCACCAACACCCACCTACACGCTGTTCTGTTACAGTTTCACCCAGAAATAACTGTACTGTGGCCAGATCCTGCCTTTGTTATGATACATTCTGCCTCCCTCATTCAAAGAATTTTTATTTTTCAAACCTTTTTCTTTTGATCTTTTCCTTAACAAGCTAAAAATGCTTGAGTCACGGTCACTGGTCCTGCAATGCTCTCCCAATCCTGCCTGCAGCACCTGACTGGCTTCGTTCCCCACAGTGAGACCCAGCACTGCCCCACTCTTTGTTGTATCTTCTCCATGTTGGTATAAGAGTCTCTCTGGAATAAATGTCAAGTCATCTTCCCCTCTTTAAAAAAAATCACTGCCCTAATGAATATTTGGAATTGAAATGTATCAATATAATAATCCTATTATTGTTTTTACACACCTCAGTGAATTGTTTATATATCTGCTGCTGTATTTTCTTTTATCTGAGAGTCGATAATATATCCCCAGCAGTGCATCTGTCATCGTTTGGATCCTAACCTCAACCCACAAAGCGTCATTTGAATACCCTTCCAAGATATGATCCTAGCTAAATGCAGTCATTGACTCCATAATTAATAAGGCAACACCACCTTCTCTTTTACCCCTCTCGTGTGCTGCCCATAGTTCTTGTACCACAGAATATTGCGTTGTCAGCCCTGATTTCCCTCAAACACATCTCTGTGATGGCGAAAATGTCACACTCCAAAAATGTCATCTCAATCCCTTATCACATCTATCGGTTCGATAATATTCCCAGCATTAAGGTAAAGGACATCCAGCCTGGAATATAAGAACCTTGGAGTTCTTCAGTCATTTACTATTTGTTATCAAGCTGCCTTTCCATGAACTAAAACTGTTACTCTGGGAATGAATGAATAATTGTTGAGTTGTAATTTCTTTTTTAATTAATGTGTTAATCAAATGCAACATTCCAGAACTGAACAGTCAGCTCCAAATATTTTACTGTGCTCAGTGTGCAGAGGGGTCAGCTCTCAGTAATGGAAAAAGTAAGGACTCCAGATCAGAGTCGAAAAGTGTGGTGCAGGTAAAGCACAACAAGTCAGGCAGCATCCGAGGAGCAGGAGAGTGAAAACTTTGGGCACAGTCCCTTCATCAGGAAGACATTGGTGTGTTCACATTTTTTCCATTCCATGATTCATGGGACATTTGGAACGGTACTTGCTCAGGAGGGCAGCGCTGTATATAGCCCTGAAATGGAAAGCAGTCAATCAGTTGTTTGGACAGGGAGTAGACAAAGTGAGCTGAAATACAGACTGATTGAAATACAAACATAAGGGTAGATAAGTCACCTGGACCAGACAGGAAGCACCAGAGGTTAACAGAGGAAGTGAGGGAAGAGATTGCTGCGCCTTTGGAGATGATCCTTGCGTCCCCACTGTCCACTGAAGTATTGCCTGATGATTGGAGGTTGGCAAGTTATTCCCTTGTTCAGGAAAGGCAATAGGGATAATCCTGCGAAATACTGGCCAGTCAGTCTTACTTCTGTATTGGGAAACGTATTGGAGAGGATTCTGAGAAACAGAATTTATGATTACTTGGAAAATGATAGATTGATTAGATATAGTCAGCATGACGTTATTAGGGGCAATCATGCCTCACAGAACTTATTGAATTCTTTAAAGATGGGATCAAACACATTGATAAAGGTAGAGCAGTGGATGTGATTCACATGGATTTTAGCAAGGTGGTTGATAAGTTACCAAAAGATCAGCTCAGTCAGAAAGTAAGGAGGCATGGGGTACAGGGAAACAGCGAAATCTGTGTGTGTGGATACAAAATTGTCTGACCTGTAGGAGACTGATGGTGGTAGAACATGGAAAGTTTTCAGCCTGGAGCTTGGTGAGCAGTGGCATTCTTCAGGAATCGGTTCTGGGACTGCTGTTCTTTGTGATTTTTACAAATGACTTGGATGATAAAGTGAAAGGGTGCTTTAGTAAGTTTTACAATGTAATAAAGATGTTGGAGTTATGGATAGTGTGAAGGGTTGTCTTAGGTTGTAATTGGACATTGACAGGATGCAGAATTGACTGGTAAATGGAAGATGGAGTTCAACATGGATAAGTGTAAAGCGATTCATTTTTGAAGGTCGAATTCGAATGAAGAATACAGGTTTAAAGGCAGGATTATTGGCAGACTAGAGGACCATAGGGATCGTGTGGTCTATATCACAGGACGCTCAATGTTGTCACCCAAGCTGATAAGGTTATTAAGATTATGGTGTTTTCATTAGCCAGGGATTGAGTTTAAGAGCCGCAAGGTTATGCTGCAGCGCCAAAAATCTCTGGTTGGACTACACTTAGAATATTGTGTTCAGTTCTAGTCGCCTCAGTACTGCAAAGATGTTGAGGCTTCGAAGAGGGTGCCGGGGAGATTTACCAGGATGCTGCCTAGACTGGATAGCATGTCTTACAAAGAAGCGTTGAGGGAGCTAGGTCTTTTCTCCTTGGAGCAATAAAGAATGGGAATTGACTTCATACAGATGTATAAGATGTTGAGAGACAGGCAGAATTGGTAGCCAAAGACTTTCTCGCAGGGTGGAAATGGCTATCGCGAGCGGGCATAAGTTTAGTATGATTAGAAGAAGGTTTGAGGAGATGTCAGAGGTAGGTTCTTTAAATAGAGAGTGGTGGGTGCTTGGAATGCACTGCCAGCAGCGTTAGTAGAGTCAGCTACATTACAGATATTTACATGACTATTGGATAGGCACATGAATGATAGTACAATGAAGGGTATGTCAGTTAGTCTGAACTTCGAGTAGGATAAATGTTCGACAGGACGTCAAGGCTTGAAGGGTCTGCACGAAGTTGCACTGTTCTGTGTTTTATGTTTCACCCAGCCTGTAGATTCTTATCAATTATTGAATGTGTGAGGGAGTGATGTATGTGAGATTAGGAAGCTGGGGAGGGGCGTTAGCCCAAAACTTCCAGTTATGTTGTTCATTGTTACATTCACCTGAATGTCAGTACAATATGTGTGGTGTCCTACATCAGGCAGGCTCCGCCAAGTTCAGTTATTAACGCAATTCTTAACTTGTCATTTGCTGCTGTTTTCTTCAGATTAAAACTGTTGGATGACCCATGTATTAATCAAATGCTTGCTATGTTTCGTGAATTGCGCAAAACTAAGATGTCAACTATGATTACTCGACTGAACTATAATCTCTGAAAAGAATTAGGTTGATTCGATATTTATGGAACAAAAATATAAACTCCTGTCAAGATTTTCTAACACATAAATAAAGAATGCTCATTTTATTTTCTATCGAACAAAGAACATGGATGTAATTCTTTTGGTGATCAGAATTAAACACACAATATCAGGATTCAAAACAATGCATTGTCACTCCAACATTTTGAAAGTGGTTGGCTTCTGAATGATTACATGGTCAGGGTGAGCAAACGATTGAACAATCAAATAGAATTGGAGTTCTTATATATTTATATATAATCAATCAGTTTAATTTCTCACTGAAATGTACAAGCTTCAACTATTTGTCAGCGAAGTAGAAATGTCTATAGTTCAACATGCTCTGTGAATATTAAACGAAATAAATGATTTGTGCAATCAAATTTTAGTGAACAATAATTTGAAAACATTTAACTTTTAGAAACAATGTTATTTAATTTGAAGTGCAGACAGTGAACAAAAACGATGAACATATTATCGTGTGAGTGAAAAGTCAAACCTTTTCAAAGAGATTTGTGCCAAAGCAATGACAGATTTGTTTGAGTAGTTGGAACACAACATTTAAAATATTCATAATCTGAACAATAATTAGACTATATAATGAAGGTGGTCTTGCAATAGTTGCATTTTAAATGCTTATGCTGCACTAAATAATCAGATATTCGTGAGCATTTAGACTGGGAAATAATCGGATACTGACTTTTATTCGCATCAGACACATGATAGAGTGCAAAACTTTAAAGTACAGGAGGAGGCCATTGGCCACGGTGTGTGCATCAGCTCCAGGAATGTCTCCTAAGTGCCTCCCATTTGCCAGCCCTATCTCTGCAGCCTGTTAAATTCATATTTCCAAATACATATCCAGTTCTATTTTTTAATGTTCATCCACAACTCTCCCAGGCAGTTCCATTCCAAATCTTAACAACTCTCTCAATAAAGAAGTGTTTCCTCATCTCATTCCTGGCTCTTTTGCTGACAATCTTGGAATTAGAACTCCTTGATGATGTAATGCCAACTAACGGAAACAGAGTATTCCTGTTTTACTCTACAACTTTTTTTCATATGTTTGAGCACCGCAATTAGTTCACATATTTTTCTGTTCTGCTGAAGGAAGAATAAGCCTTACAAGAAATGTTACAAGCACTACATCGGAAAAACAGTCAGAAAACTAGCCACCTGGATACATAAACAACAACTGGCCAGAAAAAAAAGACATGACCCACTAACAGTAGTATCCTTACATACAGATGAGGAAGGGAACGATTTTGACTGGGTCTGCATATCCATCTAGGAAAAGCCAAACAGGGATACACACGAGAATTCCTAGAAAAATACCATTCCAACCGGAACTCTATCAACATACATATCAATTTTGATTCCATCGAACACTCTCTGACAAAAGAACCGGACATAAAATCACCAATACTGGAAATTACATCACTGACTCAAAGAAACCTAAACACATAAATAGCAACCATGACATGACACCAGCACTTCACCAGTCTCACTGATAATGTTCCCTAGTATAGTGATGAACCGTCTGAAAATGAACTCTCCACCTCAGTGAGCAAACTGACTTCCAGAAGAAGCACAATTTCTCTCATCCTCCCTATAACTAAATACTTCATTCCACTTGTCATTCCGATTATTTTAAGTTTATTTGTATTCTGCAAAGTAATATAGTGTCTTTCTGTGTGTGTTTGAATGTGTGTGTATGTGTGAGAGAGAGCGAGAGAGAGAGAAAGAATAATCCTCTGTAATCTCTGGATTACTCCCCGTGCCATGTGGAAAAGAGGGAAGGATGAGGAAGACAGTAGAGCTTAACATGTTGTTAAAAATCTAGTTCAGGTGTGAGAGTTCCAGATTATTGGATCATTGGGATCTCTTCCAGGACAGGTGGGGACCTGTACAAAAAAGACAGGTTGAATCTTAACTGTAAAAGCACCAACATCCTTGTGGGGAGGTTTTCTAGTGCAAGTCAGATGGATTTGTATAAACCAGGAGAGTGAGAACCAAAGCAGAAGATCAGGAACTGAGCAGAAGGTAGAGGTGAATAGGATATCAGGCACGGCCAATCTAATGACTATGCCGAGAGATGGAATCAAAACAGTGAGTTGGGAGTTGGAATAAATTATAGAGAGGAGGTGCAGATTTTTCAGAGATTATCAAGTAAGGATGGAGAGTGTGGGGGATGTCAGGGAGTGAGTTGTGTGGGATCAGGGAGACAGTGCACAAGAAAATGTTAAAGGGGAAAGAGGTTGAGCTGGGGAATTCTGTGATAAACAACTGGCAGCAAAACACGGGATAACTTGCTGCTTGTCAAAGTGAATACCTGGGAAAGAATTTATTATGCTTCAGATAAACAACACCCTTATTGCTCGAGGTCTGTATTGTAATGGAGGAAAAGCTGTCGTCATATTATGGATGTAGCTTTAATAATGGTTGCATTCAGCTAAAATGGTGTCAGTGTTGTTATTGGACAATGCGTGCACTGAGCATTTGAATTACACTAGATGGTCACAGAGATGGCTGGGCTACCTTTGGTTGAGTGAGTGCTGAAGATGCACTAGATGATGCTGGCTTGTAATATAGCCACTTACTAAGTACAGTCAAAGGAACAAAGCAGCAACTGCCATTGTTAATTGTTTCAGAATATACCAGAGTGTTCATAGCTGCCACTGCAAAGAATCATGCAATGAAAAAACAGGCCAATCACGTCTGTGCCCGCAAGTGCATATCCAAAGACATTTTAAACGTTTGTGAGGTTACCTGCCTCAATCACCCTCCTCGACAACGCATTCCAGATTCATACCATCCTCTCAGTTCGAAAATCCACAAATTCCACATTCCACAAATCCTCTCTCAATCCCCTGATGTTCACTTTAAAAGTCTGTCCCTTTGTTTTTGATCCTTTGACTAAGGAAAACAGCTGCTGTCTGTTCATCCTCTCCATACCCCTTATGTTCTTGTACAGCTGTACTATATTCCCTCCTCAAGCTTCCCTGCTGCAAAGAAAAAACGAGCAAATTTATCCCTCCTCTTTCATACTCACTTTTGAGTACTCACTTGTCTTGTTACTTCTGAATTGCATCTTCCCAAATTATCGGTGTTAAATTCAATCAGACCATTGATCTAGCTATCTGAATAATCTGTTTCTATCCTCCTGTAGCCTAACAATTTCCTCCTGACTGTGATCCACCCCGCCCATCTTTGTGTCATGCACAACATTGTCATCATTCCACTGCTCCCCACCTTCCACATTCTCACAACCGTTATTTCTGAATATGCCAAATAAACCGTGATTTCCTTCCTGTTCTCCAGATGTTATTCAGACGATGATTTGACAATTCCAGTCTCTTGCTTTTCCTATTTTGGTGAATTTATGAGTGATGTAGTTAACACATTTTATGAGGGATCCACAAACAGCATTTTCGACACAGAGTTGAATTCACCTTTTACACTCTGCCCCTCTGCATGTTTTGTTTATAAACATTGTAAATAATTTAGGATAAATTAGGGTTTGGCATCTTGCGGTGGAACATTAGCATTTTACGTGGCACTGTTCTATGTAACATTCCCTGCAACAGCCAGAGCTGAAGAAATTTTTCATCTGCAGGATGGACATGCACTCATTCATTGTTTGTTTTAATCAGCGAGTGTGATGAGAATAAATATTAAAATAAATTCTATATTATGGGCAAACTGCAGAAGATTAAATCATATTCTCATATCCACCTTGAATTGGAAGCAAATATATACTGTAAAAAAATTAAAAACATTGAAACACCACATAGGGGAGAAAGAAACATGTCGTCTGCACTTGATGGAGATTTAGAAATATATGTACAACCTGAACAAAAATCAAGTGAGAGAAGAGAAAGTACAAGAAATCCTTTCTTAATTTAGAATGGAATCCAGATCCTGATTTTCTTGTACAGAGATGTTTTCTCATCCAATCTCACTACCGCAAAAACAAGCTTTTCCCTGTCACTAAAATCTGCCTTTCTTCCTCCTCCGTCCTACTCTTTTCTTACACTCCTACTTCCCTTGCACTACCCCCCTGCAGCTATATACCCTTCCACTGATGATCTCCCTTCACACTTTTCTTCTGCCACTCCCCTGTAAGTTACACCAATTCCCCAGTTCCTCCCACTTTCTCTGGCCATCCCTTCCCCTTTTTGCTTTCCAACTGGGATGCTGGGAGCCGCTGGCTTCTGGGCTGCTATATGATCATCAGTCAATGATGAGATTGAGATGATCAATGTCCAATAGGAACAGACAATAGTGTGTTTCTGTCACTGACTGATCCATCGTGAACAGGGTGGTTTTATTCCTCATGGTACAGAGTGGAGTGTCTTTCTGTCTCTCTGTCACAGCGCTTAACCAAACAGCCTCATCACAAATCGAACAAACCTCTCCTCAGAATCAGAAATCCATGCATCAGTTTTACTTTAAACATTGTGAGTAGAGTGAGCACATTGTTCAAACAGGCTGTGTACTGGCCTTTTGTTCTTTATTCATTTAACTGATCTTCCAATGTCAGTTGAGGTGAGATCAGACTAACTTGCGTTGTATTAAAGTAGTATTTGACTCATGTGACATCAGGGATCCTAGGTAAACTGTGGTCAATGAGAATCGCAGGAAATTCTGTGCTGGTAATTTCCTCACTAAACAATGACACTTTCCCCAGAGCTATTGGGAATGACAAATAAACTCTGCCCTTGCTAGTGCCTTCCAAAACCATGGATAAATTTTTCTTGTTAATAACATCAAGACATATTGTATTTTCACAGTTTGGTCTAACGTCTCTGAAAATTAGAACCTTGCTGCTTGAGTGTCACTCCAGTGAAATCAGGACGTTACAATAAGGTTACATTCCCAATTATTTTCAATCAGTTACTTTCTGAGGTCTGATCGTGTGATATCAGTACCACTGAGATCAACGTTTTCTCTGTCCAGCAGAATCGCATTATATTGTCTCAAAGCTGCGCCACTCCAGAATTCTAATTTATTCACCGGCTCATTCGTCGTGCTAAACAGATGTACTGGGCACACAATTTGCAACAAGGTAGAGATGTCCTTGACCCTCTGGAACCTTCCTCCCCTCCCATACCTGCCCACTGACTCCATGCCCTCCCCCAACTCCACCTCCTGTCGTTGATTCACTATCCCTCCTTAACCTCCACTCTCTGATGCTGAATGGTCTGTACTAATCAAATGTCTGAACTTTACCTCTTTGTGCCCCCACTTTAATGAATTTTAGGCATGATATTTAGTTGAGTTCTTCCACTGTCTTCGCCTCACAGCCCATTTCTTTCGGCAAGATTCCTCTCCCTGTCTCATATACACTCTCCCTCCACCTTGACCCCTCCCTCTGGCCTTCACCTGAACTAAATCGGTTCATTGAGAAATCTCAACATGACATTGGTTGTCTTAATTTCTCTGCACTCCCCTCACCAAATCCATACTTTCAATGTCCGAACAGCCTACACTCCATGTACTTAAGTCCAACCCTGACTGTGTTATTCAGCCTGTTCCGAACAGGGTCGTGCTGCTATCGTCTGGTGGACTGACCTCGACATTGCAAAGGTTGAACGCCCACTCTCAGGTACCTCCTCTAATCTCCCCCTGGACCATGACCCTACCATGGCACATCAGGCCATTGTATCAACTACAATAACTGACCACATTTCATCTGGAGGTTTATGCCCCACTCGCCCCCACCCCCCCCCCCCCCAATGCCCTCGAGCTGATGGTCCTCTGATAGCAGAGCTCACTTCTGTCTCCTCTCAAAAATTCACAAACAGAACTGCCCGGGCAGACCCATTGCTTCAGCCTGGTCCTGCCACACAGATGAAGTGCATGGATAAACACTTGGGCCCCAGTTATGCCTGTTTCTTCTTGGGGACGTTGACCATTCGCTGATCCAGTTCTACTCCAGCACCCATCCACAAATCTTTGTCCGATACACAGATGATATCATCGCTGCTGCATCTCTCTCTTGTCCAGAATTGGAAAAGTTCACCAATTTCGCTTGGAATTTGAAACTCTCAAACACTTTCACCTGGCCGATCTCTGGCTCCTTACTTCCTTTCCTCAACATTTTTGCTTCCATTTCTGGGGATAGACAAGCCACTGATATCCAGTATTATCCCACCGACTCCCACAGCTTCCTGGAGTATACATCCTCACACCTGGTTTCCTGCATAGACTCAATTCCATTCCCCCACTTCCTCCGACTACACTGCATTGCTTCTGCTGATCCTAAATTCAATAAGGAAGTCTTTGAAATGTCCACCTTGTTCCTCCATCAAGGGATTACCCATCATTGTTGTCAATAGGGTCCTCAACCGTGTCTGACCCATCTCCTGCACTTCTAGCCTACCCCTCCCCTTCCCTCTAGCAACGGATTTTACTTTGCCCTTACCTACTATCCCAGCCGCATTCACATGCAGAGGATCATCAGCCCACATTTCTCCCACCTCCTGCGAGATGTCCCCATCTGCACATATTCACCTCTCCTCCCCTGTCCACCTTCTAGAGGGAATATTCCCTCAAGGACACACTGGTCTACTCTTTATTTACTCCCACTCCAGGTCCACTTCACTTTCCCCTGCCGGAGGTGTCACACATTCCCATTTTCCTCCCTCTTCATCAGTATCAAAGGGCCCAACTATACCTTCCAGGTGAAGCAGCACCTTACCAACAATTCCCATAATGCGGTCTACTACATGCGTTGTTCACAATGTGGTCTCCTCCAAATAGGGAAATGAAGGATAGACTGGGTGACCGCTTCACAGAACATCCAAGTTGGACCACTGCAAATGACTCTGAGTTTTCAGTTGCCTGCCAGTTTAACAGCCCATCCTATTCCTTGACCAATATCTCTGTGTCAGGCTTGCTGCAGTGTTCCAGGCAAATTCAGCGCAAGCTGAAAGAACTACACCTCATTTTCCATGTGCGGACTCTGCAGCCCTTTAGATTCAAAATCAAGTCCAATAATTTTCTGGCCTGAACTCCCCAATGTCCTAGCCACCTACCCAGACACCAGGCCGAGTTGTCACATAGCCTTCCATTTCTCACACCCTATTATTAGCTGCTAACAGTCTCCATTAAGAGCTATCCAGTCTCTTCTGCATATTATTGAACATTTTCCGTGTTACCGTCAGTTCTGAGGAAGGGGCACTGGAATGAAACGTTAACTCTGATTTCTTTGCACAGATGATGCCAGACCTGCTGAGCGATTACAGCACCTTCTGTTTTGTTTCAACATTGTCATGGCAAGGTCTCACAATGCAATACGTCATCGATATTTAGAGCCTGTCAAATATAGGAACTTTGTAATTTCTCATTTAAAATCAATAACAAATTACTCGAGATTCAACTAAGATAACAGCTTTGCTGCTATCATTCAGATCAGACACTTTGTCACAGTTCAGAAAGAAGAAAGAAATCAAAAGAGCTGGAGCGAAACTCAGTCGATCTGGCAACATCTGAGCAGAGGTGCAAAAAGTTAACCTTTGATTCTAATAGGACTTTTCAGAACAGTGTCACATCATATTACATATGTTAATTCTGTTGCTCTCGGCAGACACTTCCTCACCTTTTTCGTTTCTCCAGCATTTTCTTTTTGCATTTCATGTTTCCATTATTTTTATTTTTCCATGTTTCTTGACATGTCTACATATTGACCTTGGTAATATTTGGAACAATGTGGTCCTTTCATGTTTCTATTGCAGTTGGTGTGTCTGTGACACCTGAATTACAGCCGAAATCTGTTTCTTTTTTAAGATTAGAAAGTAAAAAAAATCTGAACATGTTGTAAATCTCAGGAAATCTATTTTTTTTGAAAATACATTTTAGAGACAGCTGAACTTCATGAATTAATAGGGATAGGTTTTTGATGATGGAACACTATGTGTCCTTCATTGAACTAGCTTGTCTCCCCAATCTCCAAAAGCTTTCAATGCATAACATTGAATTATTACAGCAAAGGTGGTGAAAACTCAGCCCATTGTCTCTTCCAGTTTTGGAATTAGCGATATTTCGACTATCATTCTCCTGAATTGTCCCCATAGCCTTGTACATTTTGTTATTAGCATCTGCTTTTAATTGTAAGCATTCTGCCTGATATGAACAACATGATCAATCTCAATCAAAAACAGACGTTGGAGGGAAAGCTCAGCAGGTCTGGCTGTATCTGTGAAGAGACATCAAAGTTAATGCTTCAGATGCGGTGACACTACTCAATCTGTATTCCCAATGATGAAATGGTGTGTATATAAAATATAGTTCACTTTATCACATTTACAATTATCCGTTTCAGTTCACATTGTCATTCAGCATTGCATATCCCAAACGTTGGCTCGTTCCTTGTTGTGAACTATATTTAATTCTATCTGACGTTAAGAGTGATGATGACTGGGGAATATCATTGTACTCCCCATGCAGTCTCCTCAGCCACTACCCCCATTCCGCCCGATCTACTAGCCAAACCTGACTTATTAATTTATAAGTCTTAATGAATAAGTTCACTTTTGATTTCGGACTGAGGGATAAAAAAGTGAAAAATTATTGCTTTACAGCAAATGAAACTGCATTAAAATGTTTATCAATTTGTATAAATTAATTACTGAAACATATTCTATATGGAAAGTCCAAAGTTTCATTATTAGAGCAGTGAGAGGACCATTCAGAGAAGTCCAATCTTCCTGTCTATGTTCAGGGTAATTTTGCCCAGTGACTGTCGGCTGGGGTTTGGTCCCGTGAAGGAGAGATCAGCATAGTAACAACATCCTGATTGTGTTTCTTTTTATTTAGTGGAGGGGCAGGGATTCGGGGTGCGATGGTGACAGCATTGCAAGCGTACAACAGGGCAGAGTCATCTCGCCTGCGATAAGAAAACGTCCATCATTCTCTCTCACAACTGACTTCACTCGAGGAATTGGCGATGGGAGATGCGACCAATAGCCAGCGATGACAGCATGAAGTCCAGTCCAGTCCAGTTATATTGTGAACTGAATGTGCTGTATTGAAAGCTAGAGCTGTTTGCTCAGTGACTGTGATTGATGTCAGTCTCCATGCATTGTCACTGTGTCCTATTGGTGAGGGGCTTCACTCAGTGCGCTATCCCAGTGTAGGAGCAGATGCATCAGCTCCAACAGTAACAGAGATCAGCAGCTGGAGAGACGTGGAGAGGACAGATCTGAATCTGCGAATAATGGACTGGATAATTACACAAATGGAGAGGAGGCTTTCCTTGGGTCTTTTCAACATTTCCCTCTGCTGTAAATTTCTACCTTATCGGATATTAGTGGTGCTGATTGGGCGGGGTGGAGAGTGTGTGACTAACCTATGGTGGAGGAGCGACACTCCGAAATCTAGTGTGCTTCCAATTAAATCTGTTGGACTATAACCTGGTGTACTTTTTAACTTTGTACACCCCGGTCCAACACCAGCATCTCCAAATCATAACCTATTCTCGCTATTGTTGGAGTTCTCTACTTCTGTCCATTCATTAATCCCATAAACAAGTTTGAACTTCATTGCAATTTCTGTTATCTATATTTGCCCATGAAAGAAACTTTTATCTTCAATTTCAATTGCAGTTTCCATGCATCTGAATTGCAGACCACTCCCTTACAAACATCTGAGAACAAAACTGTGCACAAACTCGAGATCCCTTTTTGCCCTGAACTGATTTATGCCTCTTGTCCTCTCTGTCACGAACCCTGTCCACTACCAGCTCACATTATCCCCAGTCTCCATCTCTGCGTCAGTGCTGAACAAACCATTGTCTGCACGTTGATAAAATTCAGGCTTTACATTTCAAGCTCTCTTCTGGCCACTTTTCCAGTTACAAGTATTTCAATCACAAAATTGTTCTTGTCTCGGACGTTACTTCATGATTAGGACAATGTATCAGAGTAGGAATGTCGCTGGATGTGATTCAGGAGCAAAGCTTATTAAACGAAAGACTTTGTTTCAAGCGATTTGTTTCAAGTCTTACCACAGCTGATGGCAGAATTTAAATAAAAATGATAAGATTTGGAATAAAAGTGAATTTCACGAAAAACAACTATAAAACCCACATTTTGTCTGAAAATTTTCCTGTTCCACTGACGACCGTCGGTAAAGAAATCTAACGTTACTACCCAGTCTGGGTTAAGTGTGACTTCAGACCCATATCAATGTGCTTGACTTCATATTGGCTTGAGGAATGGCGTCAGAGTCAGGGCAATTAGTGATGATTAACAATTGCTGCCCTTGGCAGAGATGCCGACATCCCTCGGAATAACACATTTGAAGGTAAAACCAAATAAAGAAAGATGCTGGAGATTTGAAATTGCATAAATAATGCAAAGAACAGATCAGAAAGTTCTGGGAAGCTTTTCTGAACTGGAAGCAGCTGGAAAATAGTGTGAACAATGCTGGTGACAGGGAAGTCTGCTTTGAAGGGCAGGAGGAGTGAGTTGAATCGATAGAGAAAGAGAGAGATAGAAGACAAAGAGCAAACAAAGGGAATGATGATCAGCTGGGGTGGAAATAAAATATGAGATCCACCTCATTTATTTTTAACTTTTCCCATCTTCCTGAATATCATGCCCATGGTGGTACATGGATACCCCGCTTTTCAAAAATTCGCTTTTTTCCACTTCCCTTTCCGGAAAACCTCCATTACGTCCTGTTTTCACTAATCAAAAGAAATCCGAAGAGGATTTTCACTTTTAACAAGAAAAGTAAATTTTTCACCCGTAAATTAATGCTACTTCACTTTATGCCTTTTCAGCTTATGAAAGGCTTTGTAGGAACACTCTACTTTCAGATACTGAGGGGAATCTCGATCTATCTAAGATCATGTTTAAAGTGATTTGATCCCACCTGTCTGTGTTCCCTGAGTGTCGTCATGTTCTTATATTTATTAATGGGATATAGGAATGGCTGCTTGGGCCAGCATTAGTTCACTTTGTTGATTGCCCTTGAGAAGACCTTGAGCCTCACAGGGCACTCAGACAGAGTGAGGCACACAAGGTGGCAGCTGCACAGGAGCAGTGGAATTCAAGATCGACTTTAGCAAGATTAACATTATTTGAAAAATTAGAGATGTCAATTCGTTAGTCTAATTACGGTAGGGAAGAAGGTGTTCCTGAGCATGCTGGTCCATGTTTTCAAGTCTGTATCCCCTCGCTTTTGGAAGAGGTTGTAGGACATCATTACCATTTTGGGAGAGATATTTGATGTTGCCAGCCTTTCACTGACAACGAGAAGCATAAATGGATGGAAGGTTGTCCTCCATGATAGTATGGGCTGTGCATAAATCCGTCTGTAGTTTCTTATGGTCCTGGGAAGAGCTGTTACCGTCACACTATTATGCACATGAATAGAATGCTTTCCGTTGCCAGTATGCAGAGCACTGGGAGAAGGCAGTTCCAAAATATTTAGATGTAACAATTGACCGTTAAATGGATATCTACATTCTGATTGCTGTTTTGACAACAATTGAAATTTAACCAATAAATTTAAATTATGTCTAAGATACCAAATTGAGTTTATTGTATTGCCAACATCCAACCAAAGAGCCATCACATGCTTCAAAAGAATAGAGAAGCCATCACCATGACAATGAGGGAGAAAGAGACGGACGCATATAAGGAGAGAGAGAGAAAACACAGCGAGGAAAACAGAAGGACAGTCAGTAAAACAGAGAAAGGAAACAAAACAAGAAACAAACAGTCACAATAACAGGAGGAAGGGGAGATAGTAAGTTCTGGGAAAGAAGCAGAAGACAGAGAAAAGGAAAACACGGAAACAGACAGTGTGAGAGAAATAGTGAGATACAAAGCACACAGGGAGTGGGGATGGGGTCACAGTGTGCTGGGGGTGTGCATCAGAGACAGCTGGGAGTGAGCACTGGAGGAACTGGGGGAAAGGAGGTGAGGATTTACTTTGACCTGTACCAAGATATACAGGCAAAGCATAGTAAACAATGATGTACAGAACAATGGCTATAAAATGTGTTTTAGAGCCATGCAGGTTATGCTGCACAGGGGGTGGGCGAGGCGAGATCAACAGGAACAAGATCAGCATTATCTGAGATTAGAGAGTACACTCATCAGTCTAATAACAGTCAGGAAGAAACTGTTCGTGAACCAGCTACTCAGTGTTTTCAAGCTTCTGTACCTTTTAGCCTGATGGAAGCGGTTATAGGAGAATATTACTGGGGTTCTGATGGGTCATTGATAATGTTATAACAAAGAACATTCCAGCACAGTAACAGGCCATTCGATGGTCCAAGCCTGCGCCAATCCAAATCCTTTACCTAAGCCTGTCGCCAATTTTCTAAGAATCTGTATCTCTTTGTTCCCTGCCCATTCATGTAAGTTTCCAGAAACATCTTAAAATAAACCACTTGTCACAGTTCTCCATTTTGAGAAACTCCCTCCCCTTACTATTCTCTGCCTCCTGTTGCCCAGCCAGTTCTTTATTCACCAGCTCGCGCACCATGTGACTTCACTTTCGACATACCCCGACCATGGGGAAACATACCAAACGCCTTCCTGAAGTCCACGTACATGACATCTACAGACCCTCCCTCATCAATAAACTTTGTCACTTCCTCAAAGAATTCCATTCATTTGGTAAGACATGACCTTCTCTGCACAAAACCATATTGCCTATCACTGGTAAGACTATTTTCATGCAAATAAGAATTATTCCAATCTCTGGACCCTGTCTTTGTGGAGTTTTTTTACAATCTCCCCGTGTCTGCATTGGGAGAATTAACTCTTTTCTCTCTCCATGGTATGTTTCTATGTTTGTTTCAGGCTTCTGCCATCTGCAGTATATTTACTTGTATTTGATGGAGAATTGCTGCAAATATGATGGGTTTGTTGTAAAAGTGGCACTGGTGCTCAGGCTCCCCGAGTACAGGGGAATCTTGCCCAGCTACTTATGTGAGTGCATGTCTCTGATTACCTGCTCTGTCGCTCTCAATCCCTGAGTCCATCCGTCACTGCATGCAGCCTTTCATCGAGCCACACCAGGATTCCCCACACCCCATCACCTGGCACTGGATGCTCCCTACGCAAGGAGCGCACAAATAGTAAGTTCTGGGCACTTTCCGACCCACCAGGGATGCGGGGCAAAGACTCTGCTATTAAAAGGAACAGAATAGCTAAAATCCAATTGCACAACAATGCAAACAGGCTGAATGGCAGCCATCTGTTCTGACATTTTCTGGTCTTTTGGACTAATTCTGTTTATCCTCGTCCATCTACAAATAGATGCTCCATATGTATACCTTGTCATACAGTTTTGGTGAAGGTGATAGATATCAGATTCTATGATCATTGCGACAGATTGATTGGGCTCCACTTTCCTGGTTAATGAGATCACATTAAGTTTTTATTGTCTAGTCTATCCATTTCAAAGTGAAGATCTTGCCAGAGTTGTGCTGAAAGGATTTTTGAATATTGGAGAGACGAGATTATGCCACGTGTCAGTGAGGTTAGGAATAGGAAGGCAGTACAGTTAAAAACGTGGCCAAAGAGCTGGTAGGATAGGCAGCAATTCCAATATGTGGATCATTTGGATTCCCGGGTTGGTAAGATATACACAAGAAGGACGGGATGCATCGGAACTGGCAGCAATCTCCGATATGTGGTCATTGGGATTCCTGGGTCAGTATGAAATACACAAGAAGGACGGGATGGACGTGAACCGGCAGCAATCTCCTGGCAGGCAGGTTTGTTATTGTCACTCAGGAGGGTTTAAACCAGTGTGGTAGTGGTGGGGGAGGGAGGGTGGAGCCAGAGCAGAACATCCACAAGCACAGTGACTGAAGAGCAGTTGGAGACCAATCCCAGTACAGCTAAGACCAACAACAAACTGGCAGAGGGGAGTGAACACAATGGGGCTGGCAGTCTGAAGTGTGCTGATTTTAATGTGAGCAGTGTGACAGGCAAGACAGATGAGCTTGGAGCTTGGAGTTTGAATGAGTGTATATAACTATGATAAAAATATTACAGAGATTTGGTTGAGAGAGGGATCAGAAAACAGTTAATGCAATAGGTGCAGACAGAGTTGAAGAATGTGCATTGAGAGGCTGGAGACTGTTGTTTGAAGCATAATAATTATCCAGTAGTTTATTGGAATTGGGCAGTGTGTGATGCAATGTACAGATAGAAGGGACGAGGGAGGAAACAGAAATTGTCTGTTTGCAATATGTTCTGCTTTACTGACAGTCTTTTCTAATCTCCTATTACCAGAGAATAGACGAGGAGAATTTACATCAGGGAAACTCAAACCAAATATCAGGTCAGGATCTGATGGATTTGGGCTGAAGTGTATTCATTTCAATGGAAGAATTATTATGGTTAAGACCGATGAAGTGACAGCCTGAATCCGTGCATGGGACTATGATGTTGCAGCTTTACAGAGACTTGGTTGAGAGAGGGAAAGGACTGGCCGTTCAACATTCCAGGGTTTCATTGTTTTATGCGAGATGGAGAGGAAGGTAAAAGAGGTGGACGAGGTGTTTTACTAATAAGTGAGAATGCTACATCTGTACTTGAAGAGGACATACAGGAGGGATCATCCACTGCAGCAATATGGGTAAAGCTCAAAAATAAGATGGCTGCAAGCACTGCGTTACTATAATCCCTCCAACAGCCACGGAGGGATTGAGGAACAGATATGTACGTCGATTAAGGAAAGGTGTATTAAAAACAGAGTGGTCATAGTGAGTGACTTTAATATCTCCAGTAATGACTAGGAGTCCCTTGGAGCAAGAGGCTTATATGGGGCAGAATTTATTAACTGGCACAGTATGTTGATAGACTAACGAGAGGAAGAGCCATACTGGACCTCATATTGGCTAATGAGCCTGGCCAGGTGACTGACCTTTCAGTGGGACATAATTTTAGAAAGAGTCTATGACCTCTTACACATCCTTGAAATACCCGAGACTCATTCTCTAATGAAAAGTGTAAGTGTTTTGGAGGTGGTTCAAAGGAGGTTTACTAGACTGATAGCTGAAATGACTGAGTTGTCTCATGGATAATGTGTGGAAAGGCTGTTCTTACAAACAGTTTTACTGCAAATTGAACCCAAACTCTGGGTCAGATATGTGGATAACACCTTTGTAATCATTAAAAACACAGAAATAGAGTACACACACCGAATCATCAACGCCACACTCACAGGAATCCGATTCACTAGAGAGGAAGAAAAGGACAAACAACTCACATTCCGAGACGTGATGGAATAGAGAACACCGAACGGAGAATTCACCACAAAGGTATACAGGAAAGCCACACACACAGACCAAGTCCTGAACTACGAAAGCAACCACCCCAACAGACACAAAAGAAGTTGCATCAAGACATTATTCAAAAGGGCCACAACACACTGCAGTACACCAGAACTGCAAAAAGAGGAAGAAGAACACCTATGCAATGTATTCGCCAAAACGGATACCCGCACAATTTCATCAATGCCGACGGAATGATCACAGAAGCACTTCACAGGAGGGTCCCAAGCACTGAGGATGTCACCTAGACAGGGGACGAAACATCTGCAACACAAATTCCCAGCTCGGCGAATAGAACCACAACAACAAGCACCCGAGCTACAAATCTTCTCACAAACATTAAATACATTTTATTACTGAGGAAGAAAGGACATGTTCCGATTGGACTTTCTTCGTCTGTGTCTGCGTGAATCCTAACCAAGGAGGTAGACAGAGCTTTAAACTGATTACGAGTGTGTGTGTGTGCGTGGGGTGGGGGTTCGTTTATAGGGTTTAATTAGAAAAGAGCATGAAAGAGTACAGAGCTCAGGAGAGGTTATTAAAATCACCAGCATAGACGCAAATAGGACAGAGGGTATGGAAAGAGTAAGCAATCAAACTTCAATCACACTGGAAAAACTAATGGCAATGAGAAGAGGGACCGTTCATACAAGATTGAAGGGTTATATCTGAATGCGTGCAGTATAAGGAATAGGGTAAATGAGCTTGTGGCATAGACTGAAATTGGTAGGTATGATGTGATGGGCATCACAGAGAAGTGGCTGCAAGGGGATCAGGATATGCAAGGACATATACCCAATGGAAAAGACAGAGGGAGTGGGTTTACATTATTAATAAGAAATGAAATTAAATCAACAATAAGAAAGGAAGTAAGGTCAGATGGTGTAGAATCTGCATGGTAGAATTGAGGAACCACAAAGGTATGACAACCACAGTTGGAGACTTGCACAGGCCTCCAAAGAGTAGTCAGGAGCTGGGGCACAAGATACACCAGGAGATAGAAAAGATCTGTAGAAAAGGCAAAGTTACAGTGATCATGGGGGATTTCAATATGCAAGTGGAATGGGAAACCAGGTTGGTAGTGAATCGCAAGAAAAGGAATTTGAAGAATGTCTATGGGATGGCTTTTTGGAGCATCATGTGGTGGAGCCCGGTCGGGAATAGATGACACTAGGTTTAATGACGCAGGCTAGACAAGGGAGCTTAAGGTGAAGGAAAACTTCAGAAGCAGTAATCAGAACATGGTAGAATCTATTCTGCAATTTGAGAGCGAAGATAGAATCAGAGTTAACAGTATTTCAGCTGAATAAAGGCAACTGGAGAGGCATAAGGGAGAAGCTGGGTAGAATTGACCGGGGAGAATGTGAGGACTGCAGATGCTGGAGATCAGAGCTGAAAATGTGTTGCTGGAAAAGCGCATCAGGTCAGGCAGCATCCAAGGAGCAGGAGAATCGACGTTTCGGCCATGAGCCCTTCTTCATGATTGAGGAAAGTGTGTCCAGCAGTGTCAGATAAAAGGTAGGGAGGAGGGACTTGGGGGAGGGGCGTTGGAAATGCGATAGGTGGAAGGAGGTCAAGGTGAGGGTGATAGGCCGGAGTGAGGGTGGGGGTGGAGTGGTGAGGAAGAAGATTGCAGATTAGGAAGGTGGTGCTGAGTTTGAGGGATTTGACTGAGACAAGTTGGTGGGAGGGGAAATGAGGAAACTGGAGAAATCGGAGTTCATCCCTTGTGGTTAGAGGGTTCCTAGGCAGAAGATGAGGCGCTCTTTCTCCAACCGTCGTGTTGCTATGGTCTGGCGATGGAAAAGTCCAATGACCTGCATGTCCTTGGTGGAGTGGGAGGAGGAGTTGAAGTGTTTAGCCACGGTGTGGTTGGGTTGGTTGGTCTGGGTTTCCCACAGGTGTTCTCTGAAACGTTCTGCAAGTAGCCGGCCAGTCTCCACAATATAGAGAAGGCCACATTGGGTGCAGCGGATGCAATAAATGATGTGTGTGGAAGTGCAGGTGAATTTGTGGCGGATATGGAAGTATCCCTTGGGGCCTTGGAAGGAAGTAAGGGGGGAGTAGTGGGTGCAAGTTTTGCATTTCTTGGGGTTGCAGGGGAGGGTGTCGGGAGTGGAGGGTGGGTTGGTGGGGGATGTGGATCTGACGAGGGAGTCGCGGAGGGAGTGGTCTTTTCGGAACGCTGATAGGGGAGGGGAGGGAAATATATCCCTGATGGTGGGGTCCGTTTGGAGGTGGCTGAAATGACGACGGATGATACGATGTATATGGAGGTTGGTAGGGTGGGAGGTGAGGACAAGTGGGGTTCTGTCCTGGTGGCGATTGGTGGGGCGGGGCTCAAGGGCGAAGGAGCGAGAAGTGGAGGAGATGTGGTGGAGGGCATCGTCGATCACGACTGGGGGGAAATTCTGGTCTTTGAAGAAGGAGGCCATCTGTGTGGTACGGTATTGGAACTGGTCCTCCTGGGAGCAGATGCAGCGGAGAGGAAGGAATTGGGAATATGGGATGGCGTTTTTACAGGGGGCAGGGTGGGAGGAGGTGTAGTCTAGGTAGCTGTGGGAGTCGGTTGGTTTATAGTAAATGTCCGCGTTGATTCAATCGCCTGAGATAGAAATGGAAAGGTCTAGGAAGGGGAGGGAGGAGTTTGAGACGGTCCAGGTGAATTTGAGGTCGGTGTGGAAGGAGTTGTTAAAGTGGATGAATTGTTCAACCTCCTCGTGGGAGCACGAGGCAGCGTGGATACAGTCATCGATGTAGCAGAGGAAAAGGTGGGGAATGGTGCCAGTGTAGCTGCGGAAGATGGACTGTTCCACATATCCTACGAAGAGGCAGGCATAGCTGGGGCCCATGCGGGTACCCATGGCTGCTCCTTTGGTTTGGAAGAAGTGGGAGGTTTGGAAAGAGAAGTTGTTCAGGGTGAGGACCAGTTCAGTCAGTCGAAAGAGGTTGTCAGTGGAAGGGTACTGGTTGGTTCAGCGGGAAAGGAAGAAGCGGAGGGCTTTGAGTCCTTCGTGATTGTGAATTGACCTGGACATGCGTTTAGCAGGAAAGACAGGGGAACAGCAATGGCTGGATATTCCACGATAATTTAAATGACACTGCAGAGATTCATGCTGAGTAATCGAGGCATGGTACAGCGGGGATGAGGCAACCAGGGCTGACAAGGGAAGTCAGGGATTGCATAGAAGCAAAAAGCAAGCAGATTGAAGGGCAGTGCGGAACTGGAGAACTGGGGCCAACAGAAGGCATGAAAAAATAAATAAGAAGGGAGAAGATTAAGTATGGGGGTAAGCTAACCAGTAATATAAAGGAAACTGTAAGAGATTCTTTAGATATATAAAGTGCAAAAGAGACATAAATGTGAATATGGACCACTGGGAAATGATGCTGGAGAGACAGTAGTGGGAATCAAAGAAATGGCTGAGGAATTTTGCATCAGTCTTCACGGTGGCATACACGAGTAATTTCCCAAGGTTTGAAGAGAGTGAGAGGGCAGTCCTAAATACAGTGGCCATCACCACGAAGAACATGTTAGAAAACAGAATGGCCTGAATGTGGATAACTCACCTGGACCAGATGGATTACACTCCAGCCTTAGAACATAGAACATAGAACAATACAGCACAGAACAGGCCCTTCGGCCCACGATGTTGTGCCGAACTTCTATCCTAGATTAAGCACCCATCCATGTACCTATCCAAATGCCGCTTAAAGGTCGCCAATGAATCTGACTCTACCACTCCCACGGGCAGCGCATTCCATGCCCCCACCACTCTCTGGGTGAAGAACCCACCCCTGACATCTCCCCTATACCTTCCACCCTTCACCTTAAATTTATGTCCCCTTGTAACACTCTGTTGTACCCGGGGAAAAAGTTTCTGACTGTCTACTCTATCTATTCCTCTGATCATCTTATAAACCTCTATCAAGTCACCCCTCATCCTTCGCCGTTCCAACGAGAAAAGGCCGAGAACTCTCAACCTATCCTCGTAAGGGAGATCGCTGAAGAGTAATGCAAGTGTAAGTGGTAATCTTTCAGGAATGACTAAAATCAGGAAAGGGCCAAGTGGCTGTATAATTGCTAACATGACACCCGGTTTAATAAGGGAGTTAGGCAGAAGATGGAAAACTGCAGACTGATTAGCCTAACCTTGGTTGTGGGTAACATCATGGAATTCATCGTGAAGAATGGGATTTCTGAATGTTTGAAGGCCTTTGGTAAAATAGGACAGAGACAGCATGGTTTCATCAAGGGGAGGTCGTGCCTGACAAACCAGCTAGAATACATTGAGGGCGTAATGTGCAGATTTGATCAAGGAGAACCGATAGATGTCATCCATCTGCACCTCAAGAATCCTTTGACAAGGTGCCATGCATGAGACTATTGAGAAAGATATGGGTCCATGGTGTTAGAGGCACGGTGGAAGTTGAAGTTTGGCTGTCTGAAAGAAAGCGGAGAGTGTGGATTAAAGTGTCCTTCTCAGGATGGCAGCCAGTGACAAGTGGTGTTCCACAAGACTGAGGTTTGGGACCACAACTTTTCACTTTGTGCATTCATTATCGATATGACGGAACTGAGGGCATTTGGGCTAAGCTTTCAAACAGTGCAAAGATAGATAGAGGGACAGGTAGCATTGAAGAGGAGGTTCAGCTGCAGGAGGGTGCTCTAGCGCATCTCCTCACCTGACCAAAACTCCGCCCTTGGACTCCACTCTTCCAACGACAACCAGTTAGAACCTCTCTGGTGCTGGTCTTCCATCCCACCAACCTCAGGATACAATGCATCATCCTCCACCATTTCTGCCACCAACAGTTACTCCACCACCAGAGATATACGTCCCTCCCTACCCCTATCATCATACTGCTGAGACCATTCCCTCACAGCTCCCTCGTCATGTCCACGCAACCCCAACAAGCCACCTTCCACTCCCGACACTTTCCCTTTGCCACTACAACAGGTATGAAACCTGTGCCAACACCTCCCTCCTCACCTCCACCCAAGGCCCCAAACGATCCTTCCACATCAGGCAGATAACATCCTGTGCATCCAAACACCTCTTCTAGTCTGTCCATTGCTCCTGGTCTCCACTACATTTGCGAGACAGGACGTCAACTTGCAGAACGGTTTAGGGAACACTCTCGGACACACATACCCAACAACCCACTGCCCCGTGGCTGAATACTTCAACTCCCCCTCCGACTCCGCCAAGGCTTTGCAGGATTGTGACCTCATCCACAGCCAAATTCTAGCTACCTGACGTGTGAAGGAAGAACGCATCATCTTCTGTCTTTGGACCCTCCAAACACACGGTATCCAGGACAATTTTACCAGTTTCCTCATTTCCCCTCCCTCCACCTTATGCCAGATCAAACCCTCCAACTCAGAACCGCCATCTTGAACTGTCCTACCTGTCCTCTTCCTTCCCATCTATCCACTCCACCTTCCACTCAGACCTATCACTTCCACCACCCACCTTCATCGCGCTGTCGCCTTCCAAGCTACCTTCCTCCCAGCACCAGCCCCTCTCATTTTTCTCTGTGGCTCCTTCCGCCCACCCCACATTCCTGATGAAGGTTTTATGCCTGAAACGTCGAATCTCCTGCTCCTCAGATGCTGCCTGACAGACTTTACTTTTCTATAACCACACTTTTTGACTCTGATCTCCATCATCTACGGGCCTCACTTTCACCTGCTGAAGGATTTTTACAGGTTTAGAGAGTGAGCAAAGAAGTGGCAGATGTAGTACAATGTGGAATAGTGTGGAAAAGCATTTTACCAGGATGAATAGAGGCATGGACTATTTTATAAATCGCAAGCACATTCAGAAATCTGAAGTGCAAAAAGACTAGGGCGTTCTCATCCAGGCGTCTTGAAAGGTAAAGTTGCATGTTGTCAGTAGTTAGGAAGGCAAATACAATGATGGCATTTATTTCAAGAAGGCTTCAATATAAAAGCAGGGATGTACTTCTAAGGCTCTACAAGGCTTTGGTCATGCTACATTTGGATTATTGTGCGCAGCTTTGGGTCCATATCTCAGGAAGGATGTACTGGTCTTGGAGCGTTTTCAGACGAGATCCACGAGAATGGTGACAGGAATGAAAAGCTTAACATATGAAGAATATTTGAGGGCTCTGGGTCTGTATTTGATAGAGTTCAGAAAGATGTTAGGAGGTCTAATTGAAACGTACAGAATACTAAATGTCCTGGGTCAGAGTGGACTTTGGGAAGATATATCCAATGATAGGAAAGACTAGTACCGGAAGGGACAGAGTAAAGAGAAGACCTTTACAAACAGAGATAAAGAGAGACCTCCTCAGCCAGAGAGCGGTGAATCTATGGAATTCACTGCCACAGAAGTCTGTCGAGTCCAGATCATTGAGTATATTTAAGAGTGAGACAGATAGGTTCTTGACTGTAAAGGGGATCAAGGGTTACAGGTAGAAAGCGGGAGAATGGGGTTGAGAAGCTTAACAGCCATCATTGAATGGCAAAGCAGGCTCAATTTGCTGAATGGCCAAATTTCTGCTCCAATGTCTTATGGTCGTATGGTTAATATTGGCTCTCCTCATTCCTCATTGTAGTTGTATCCTTGAATTTGATCTTCAAGTGATTTACAAAGAGTAATGTTTCACTACTGATGAATGGGAAATATCATGTACCCTCCCTCCAGTCTCAGCACCGTGTCCCCAACAACATAATCACACTGCAATTGAAATCCAATGGTACTTAATCACAGTTGATTGACATCGATAACATTAACAGCATGACCCTCACCTGCTCTCTCTGATTCTCGAATAATCATCTGAATTGTCTGTCACGTCATATTCTCTGTTACCATATCCATGTCAGTTGTCCGTTATCACTCATGTTGTCGTAGGCACATTTTCCTGTCAGATTCTGGACGAGAAAAGTTCTCGCTATATTTTACTGACATTATAATCTCTGATCAGTAGTTACAGACTGTATGTTTCCATTTATAAACGGAGAAACTTGTTTATGTTCTGACAATCCTTTGACGTTACTCCCATATCCAAGGCAGATTGAATGAGTGCACGCATTCAATCTCCCATCTCCAATATTCCGTCCCTCAGTCACTCCACATATCCCATGCCAAGTTTTAAACGTTCTTTTGAATTTTATTAAAATCAATATTAAATTGAAAAGGGTTAATTGGAGCTATTTGTTCAGTGACTGTGATTAATTTCAATCTCCTTGGATCCTAATTATCCCAGTGGAGCGTTTCCATCAGTGAATGATAAATGGGCTCTTTTCAGCGTGTTATCCCATAGTATGAGTAGAAGCATCACTGACAGCACTAACAGGGATCATCAACTCGAGAGAGAGGGGCAGTAGAGATCATAATCTGAGAACATTAGACTGGAACGTTACAATAATGGTTCAGAATGTGAGGACCTCCGATTTGAATGTTCCAATACTGGATCAGAATCTAAGATCAGTAAACTGGAATGGTACAATAATGGATCAGAATCTGAGATCATTAGACTGGAATGGTTCAACAATCGATCAGAATCTGGGAATATTAGACTGGAATATTACAATAGCAGACAGGAGTTTATTCTGGGGTCTTTACTTTCTTTCTCGGCCTTGGATGTCATTAGCATCACGGATCCAGGATATACTTTGGATTATTCAAGGTGGTTACTATCCCATCCTCGCGTTAGTTGGTGTTCTTGGTAAGTCATTATATTTGTCTACTAAACCGGGTTGAACTGAATTTCTGCTCATGATATATAAAATTTGGAAAGTGCAAGACAATGTTTTCAGTTACAAATAAAAACACCTTTTCTTATATTAATCAGTATCAAACTACTATTTCTCAATTACTCACTGATATGCAAGAAAGAACCAGACTGTTCTCAAACTCCATAATCCATTTGTCCTTCACAGATTTACATCTCTATCTCGTCCCCACTCACCAATCCTGTCCAATACCACCGTCATGATATCCCAGTCACGTCCTCAGTCTCATTGCAACTTCTGAATAAATCATAATTTGTGCCTTTGTTTAATCCGGATGCAACAGTTTCAAGTTCCTTCTAACTATATGTCCGTCACTAAAAAATTGCTCTGGAGGATGTTAAACTTGTTCTCTGTACAAATGGGACGACAGTTTATTGTGTTCAAGACTCATACTCTAGAGCCACAGAATAATAGTCTGTTGATATCTAATGAGGGAAATTAAAAGCAACTCTTTTGATTTGCCATAAAAGCCCATCTGCTTGCCCCAAGTCCTTAAGCGAAGACAATGTGACATTCTTCCCTGCTCAGGTTTCAGTGTGACTTCTGTGATGAACATGTGGGTGTTCTGCACCTTTAACAGAATTAAGAGCCAGCAATAACTACCTGACGGCACCAAGTCTTCTGAAAAATAGATTTAATGTAACATTTGGTTGAACGTCTCGATTAGCTTATTTTCTCAAGACATAAACAAATTCAGCCAAATAGTTTAAATTATAACCCAAAATGCCCACCTCCAATCAAGTGTGAATTTAAAACATTGATAATCATAAAAGCCAATGACACAGTCCAATGGTTTGGGGGTACAAGACCGCGGGAAATTGACAGTTGAGAGGAGAATTGCCAAGTTACCAGCAGGCAAAGACTGCCTGAAAATTAGCTCTCCTCTCGGTAACTTTATTGATTAGTAACTGGTAAAAGCAGAATCTCAAAGAAGAAAAGAAGACAGGAATATGGAGAAGAACCGAAAGCTTCTTGGTTTTGAGATAAGAAGTTTTGTTTTGTAAATCTTAATTTGGAGTCTAATCGGACTAGTATAGTCGGGGGTTGGGGTGGGGGGTGGGGGGGGAGATAAAATATAGCTTAGAGGAAAAAGCTGTAAATATTCGTTCGTCTATTATTCCCTATTATACTTTAAGAAATAAAGTTGTTAATTTTTACTTCAAATTGTTTTGGACTCTAGAATTATCATGGATTACTACAGTGGATAAATCTTTTCCCTGTTGCTGGTTTTATATTAAGCAGGACAATGTATCCTGTGTTGTAACACTACAATCCCACAGGAATGTGTTTTACTCTGTACTGACCTGTGGAACAGCTGAACCAAACACTCAGTTCAAGATCGGCATAACATGCTGCCCTGACCAGGGCTGCATACATCCTGTGAGAGAAGAACAGAAGTAAAGATAGCTCCCTTCCTCTGCCTGTTTCCCATATTCCTATAGCTCATTTCTATTCAGGGAGGTGATCATCCCCTATTTTAGGTGTATTCAATCTCTTTGAAATTCTCCCCAAGAGTGATGCACATCTTCTACGCATCTCTGGTGTTGGCTTTATTGATGCTGACGTACAGTTGTAAGGAATTTATACATTCCATGTCAGTCATAGTCCAGAGAGAAGGAATGGCTTTTTGTGGCATAGGAAAGAAATGGCGATGTCTAAGTGAGAGAAAAGGATTTTTGCAATCATCCCCGAGAGTGTTGTAGAGGCAGTATTTGGGGTACTCTAGATAGACTTTCTCTCAAGTTTCACCAGACTAATCCCTGGGATGATGGCACCATGAGCAGAGAGTGAAGCTCAGTGAGAGAATAAGAGATGATTGTATTGAACCTGAAGGGGGATGGACAGTCATTCATGATGTTCTAAACAGGCACTGATAAGATGATAAATTCCATGGCTTTTATTAACTCGGGTTAAATGATTGTCAATAGGTTAAGAGCCTCAGAGGACGTTCCCCTCAGCCCATCCCCACTCCATATGTTGATTGAGAGAGACACATTAGTGTATTTAGTGTGTGGTCCTGCATTAAACTTCATGTTATCCACAATCCCGACAACAGCCACAATACCTAAATTCTAAAACATTTAACTATTCCCTCCAGCTTCTGATGTCCATGGAGAACATGGGTCTGTGTCTCAGAGATGGAAGATGCCTCTCTGAGACTTGAGACAAAGCATCTGGCTACCTTCCTCACTACCAGAAAAACACGTCAAAGTGTCACGTGTCCCAAAGGTAATGGAGCCATGAAGAACATCGTGGATCCGTCTCTGAGTGCATTCTCTGCTCCATTGATTTGTCAGGTTGGAGCATCAGTGACACCCTCCTGTTCCTGTATAAGTGTCTCGAGGGGCTGAATGGCCTCCTCCAGGTCCCATGGAACAGGTTCATGGGTCTGACGTGGCTCTGCCTGTTCCTGTTGAACAACTTGATGTGATAATCAGACCCCTTCTCTTCCTGTGGAACAGGCAGGAGGATTGAATCGGCTATTCCCCTCTTCGTTCAGTAGTTTCGATGGGCTGAATGGCTTTTACATATCCGTTTCTTATGTGCCTGAGATGCTGAATGAGCTGTTCATTTAACTGTGGAAATGTAGAGTGTCTGGCCTTGCTGTTACATGAATGTTACTGACATTTTAACAGCACAAGCCTGAATGCTCTCTGGGACTTACTGCATATGGACACAGACTAGTCCAGGAGCTGAGGTGCGACACATTGTGCTGACCATTGGGTGATATTCAGTGACCATCCCCGTTTCTCATCCTATGATGAGGAAAGACAGTGATGAACCAGCTGAAATTGTTTGTTTTGAGGCAGCTACCCTGAGGATCTCTTGCAGAGATGTCACAGGACTGAGAAGATTTTCGGTCACCGACCACAAACATCTTCCTTTGTGCTGTAAAAGACCCCAACCGGTGGGGAGAGTACACCTGATTCCCATTAAGCTCAAATAAGATGGTCCTGATGCCATCCTCAGTCAAATGCTACCTTGATATCAAGGCCATTCACTCTTTCCTGAGCCCCTGTGTTCACCTCTTGTTCATATCAATAGATGATGGTGTCTGTGTTGGGAGTGTTTTCCTCTCATACAGGGTAATCAATGCCAGGAATTATCTGGGCTAGATAGTGAGGGAAGTTACATCACTGAAAGTATTCAAAGAGGTGGTACATGAATTTTTGACCTGTCAAAGAGCTAAAGGGTGTGAAGAATTGGACATTAAAGACCAGTTATTGCTAACAGGAGGTCAGCCATGATGGTATACAATGGGTTGATCGTCCGAGTCACCTAATCTTGCTTCTTATGTTCTCATATTCTGTAATTACAAAATAAATAATTGTAATTTTCCTGAACGTTCTGTTATTGAATATTGCAGTAACAGAGAATAAAGTATTTTGTGAGTCATCTCAGGGTGAGGTATGGGGGCTGTATTCACAGTGAATCTGGGTCTCCAACATGACCAACAAATGAAGCACAAGTTGCAGAGAGGAGACACTCTGTAAAGAGACCAGAGGTGTATATTGAAACCAGCCTGGTTTTCCAAATAACATTTTCCAACCCACACCAAACCGTGTGTGACAGTCTTGAGGGATTGAATGATATCCTGTGTTCCGGTGGACCAGGTGTTTGGCCTCCATCTGCTAATATCAGGAGCTGTGAGGAGCTGAATAGAACATAGGGACATAGGACTGAGCGGCAGGAGTGGGCTATTAGACACTTTGTCATCGCTCCAGCACTCACAAATTCCATGGGTGATGTGAATGTGGTCGCAGCAGCATTTTTCTCTATATATACCATTTTCCTACATTCACTTGTCTGTCAAATGTCACCAAATATAACTTTGAATAAATGCAAGCATCCAGGCACCACAAACTGCTGGGGAAGGGAATTTCCACTTGAACAGCCCTTTGAACATTTCTCATTTGTGTTTCAACCAACGTTGGAAGGTCACTCCGTCCTTTTCCAGTCGCACTCCTCCACTGGTTACACCAATCTTAAATGGAACCAGTTTTGGGATCTGACCAATGATGTAGGTCTCAGAGTAGGTCATTTTCTAGAAAAGTGTGAGACACAGAAAGTTGGACTAATAACAAATGGTAAAATGATAGATTGCCCCAAACGTTATACTGCCTTTGAAGTCATTCTGCTCACACAAGCTCCTGGTAGTGGGATTTCACTCTGGAACAGTTGAATTTGTCTGAATTCATTTTGTTTCAGGCAGTGGAGAGATTCCAGTGAATTCTCACCAGAAATCCTTCACAAGTGGTAAAGATAACACAGGGATTTTATGGTCTCACACTTTGCTATCGGATGGAACAACGTAAGAGAGAGAGATCAATAGGCTGCTGCTTCTCAGGCAGGGGACATTTTTCTCCTTCTCTGTGTTGAAACATACGATAACGTCAACTGAACGCCAAACTGGACCAGGTGTGCTCTTCTGGAAGATTCTCTGGAAAACCCGATTATAGATTATATGCATTTGCATTCATTTCAATCGCAAAAATGTCCCCACTTTATAATTTGATAACATGCTTACAGGTGTCTGTGTAAGTTGTAAATATTGGTAGGTGTCTTCATAGTATGTGTGTTAATATCAATGCATCTTTTTCTTAAAATTTATTCTCTAGCTTTAGTCTTCCTGACAAGAGATAATGTGCATCCAGTTGATACACTGTTCAGAAAGTCATGGATGGTTCAATACTATTTCTCAGCTAAGATCAAAACTGATAATCCCCCATAATATAAGGCCGGCATTCCAGGAATGAGTAAAGGTAAACCTCTTTGAAAATCTTCGAAAAGAATTACATCCTTTCATTTTAGTTTCGGGGATCAAAACAGCACACAGTGCATCAAATGTGGTCGAAGCAACGCCCTGTACCGATGCAGTTAAACATTCCTGCCTTAAATCTGATACCTTTTGCCAAAAGCAACATCATTCCGCTTACCTTCCAAATCACTTGCTGCATCTGCAGACTGACTTCATATGATTCATGTCCCAAGAGCATGGAAACCGCCTGAATCACAGAGTTCTGCAATCTCTCTGCATTTACATTGTTTACCATTGTTTTATTCTTCATGATAAAATAGACAACCTACCCTCTGTTATTTCTGCTGAAGGTTTGCTCACTAACCTTCCCTGTCTGTATCACATTGCAGACTCACTACCTTCATTTGATGACACATTAAATGACCATCTTGGTGTACGAGCTAATTGAGCTCCAAGCAATTCCCTCCCCTTCTTTCAGATCTTTGATCCAAATTGTTGATCATTGATGACCCCACAGTGATCTCTGAGGCACTCCATCAGTTACAGCTTTGCAGCCTAAAAATAAACATTTGACTCTATTCTCTATTTCTTGTTAGCGACTGATCTTTGCTGGACAGGAGAGTCAATGTTTCCTGCTCCTGGGTAGCCGTTCCGGCGTGTTGAATGGCCTCCTGCTGGGCTGTGTGATGTACTCAACGAGCTGAATTACTTCATTCTATATTGCTGTGCAATTCCTTAGAGAGACAGAATGGTCTCCTCCTGTCTCATTGTATCGATCCTGTCTGATTGAATGGGGTGGTCCCCGACCATGTAATAGCCTCGAGGGTGGATTGAGGGAACAACACACGGCGTAGGGGCAACAGTTGATCATTTGGCGGCACCATTCAGAATGCTCATGGCTGATCCGAGTGTGTACATCCATCTCCTGTCTGTTCCCAATAAACATTGACTCTCCTTTCCAACAAAGATCAGTCAAGCTCAGACTTATACACTTAATGGCAAGGTCCGAGGGAGTGTAGCTGAACAAAGAAACCTTGTAGGTGTAGGTTCATAGCTCTTGAAAGTGAAGTAGCAGGTAGATAGGATAGTGAAGAAGGGGCTTGGTATGCTTTCCTTTATTGGTCAGAGCATTGAGTACATGAGTTGGGAGGTCATGTTGCTGCTGTACAGGACATTGGTTAGGCCACTGTTGGAATATTGCGTGCAATTCTGATCTCGCTCCTATCAGAAAGATGTTGTGAAGCTTGAACGAGTTCAGAAAAGATTTACAAAGATTTTACCAGGGTTAGAGGATTTGAGATACAGGAAGAGGCTGAACAGGCTGGGGCTGTTTTAACTGGAGCATCGGAGGCTGAGGGGTGACTTTATAGAGGTTTCCAAAATTATGAGGGGCATGGATAGTGTAAATAGGCAAAGTCTTTTCCCTGGTGTCGGGAAGTCCAGAACTAGAGGGCATAGGTTTAGGATGAGAGGGGAAAGATACAAAAGAGGCCTAAGGGGCAACGTTTTTCACCCAGAGGGTGTACTTGTATGGAATGAGCTGCCAAAGGAAGTGGTGGAGGCTGGTACAATTGCAACATTTGACAGGCATTTGGGATGTGTATATGAATTTGGGTCCTCTGCTGTTTGTAATTTTTATTAATGACTTAGATGAGGGAGTCGAAGGGTGGGTCAGTAAATTTGCAGATGATACGAAGATAGGTGGAGTTGTGGACAGTGAGGAGGGCTGTTGTCAGCTGCAGAGGGACTTAGATATGATGCAGAGCTGGGCTGAGGAGTGGCAGATGGAGTTCAACCCTGCCAAGTGTGAGGTTGTCCATTTTGGAAGAACAAATAAGAATGCGGAATACAGGGTTAATGGTAGGGTTCTTAGTCAGGCGGAGGAACAGAGGGATCTTGGGGTCTATGTACATAGATCTTTGAAGGTTGCCACTCAGGTGGATAGAGTTTGTAAGAAGGCCTATGGCGTATTATCGTTCATTAGCAGAGGGATTGAATTCAAGAGTTGTGAAGTGATGTTGCAGCTGTACAGGACTTTGGTTAGGCCACAGTTGGAGTACTGTGTGCAGTTCTGGTCGCCTCACTTTAGGAAAGATGTGGAAGCTTTGAAGAGGGTGCAGAGAAGATTTACCAGGATGTTGCCTGGAATGGAGAGTAGGTCGTACGAGGATAGGTTGAGAGTTCTCAGCCTTTTCTCGTTGGAACAGCGAAGGATGAGGGGTGACTTGATAGAGGTTTATAAGATGATCAGAGGAATAGATAGAGTAGACAGTCAGAAACTTTTTCCCCGGGTACAACAGAGTGTTACAAGGGGACATAAATTTAAGGTGAAGGGTGGAAGGTATAGGGGAGATGTCAGGGGTGGGTTCTTTACCCAGAGAGTGGTGGGGGCATGGAATGCGCTGCCCGTGGGAGTGGTAGAGGCAGAATCATTGGCGACCTTTAAGCGGCATTTGGATAGGTACATGGATGGGTGCTTAATCGAGGTTAGAAGTTCGGCACAACATCGTGGGCCGAAGGGCCTGTTCTGTGCTGTATTGTTCTATGTTCTAATTGGAAGGGTTTGGAGGTATATGGGCCAGTTGCCGGCAGGGGGACTAGATTGGGTTGAGATATCAGGTCGGCATGGACGGGTTGGACTGAAAGGTCTGTTTCCATGCAGTACATCTCTATGACTCTAGAAACGAGTCTTCACTGCTCCCTGAGGATGAGGACACCACAGGTAGCACATGACTAAAGTGAAAGGTACGTCCTTATTTCTTTGTGGGACCTGTTATTTTAAAACTTTGTTAACTGAACATCAAATCGCCATCTCTTTGTAGATATAAGGGCAGAATAATTAGGAATGAACATAAACCATTCCAGACTCCAAACCTGTCCCACATTCCCACTGAACCTTTCCAATCGAATATGTATCAAACCCTGCCTCTGCTGCTGTCTCAGGAAGAGAATACCTGTTAGCATAGCACCACATGAAAAAAGGAGCAGAATGAGGCCATTCGGGCCATCGAGTCTGATATGCCATTCAATAATTTCTTATGTTCCTCAACCTCATTCTCCTGCCTTCCTCCAAGAACCCTTGATCCTGTTATAAAACAAAAAAAATTACCAATTTGTATCTGTGTCTACGTGTGCGTATGTTTGTCCATCTGCTTGTCATCTGTGTATCTGTGCATGTACGTTTGTCTTTCTGTGTATCAGCCTGTGTGTTTCTATCTATGTTTGTGTCTATTTGTGTGTGACTCAATATGTCTGTGTGTGTTTCTACGTGCATGTATGCCTATTCCCTTGTATGCATTGTGTTTGTTCGTATATTGGGGTATTACCAATAATTCTCTGTATTTCTGTGTCTGCATCTCTGTGCAGTGAGGTGACTGCATTTGGGGGTGGTGGGTGGGGGGGGGGGGTTGGAGTTAAAGGACTGTCGTTTGAAATGCCAGTGTTTTTACAGTGAGAATTGTCTTTCACTGAGCACTGTTCCTTAATCAGTCAGTGGGACATGGATGTTTCAGAAATTTCACGCGAGGCATCCCAGTCCGCTTCATCTTGTACTAGCTTCCTCCCCACATGGCGGGTGTGGGAGACGGGTGAGGGAATGGATATTGGGCACTCCACCACCTGGCTTGGCCATTTCTGTCCTATTCCAGGCTGTTTCTCTTGGAATAGAAGGAAGTGATGGAAGGAGTGAGGACAGGACTGTTAGTGTTGGTGGAGGTGGATCTGGGAGGATTTGTGAGGCGCCTGGAATGAGGCAGTCGACAGTTTTAAATCCATATAGTATTATTAATGTGGGGGCTATTGCGTAGGTGATAGAGAAAGTGTGGGATGGAAGTTGCTGAATTCAATAGTGAGATCGGTAGTGCCTGAGCCTTATTTGGAGATAGAGCATGAAGATTTTCTGGGGGTAAGTGCTATAACAGACATAGAGAGAGGGTGATGGAGCAGAGAGAATTCGGTGACCATTATCCTGACAGAGCAGGGAGGATATTGATGCTTGTCCTATATTGATGGAGATATCTTCAGATCATCTCAGCGTCGAGGTGAGCCTCCCCGAATGTCCTGTCCAAGTTTATTACTAATAATGACACAGACCTGTCCCTCAGATTCCACAGAATCAGTTTATGTAGAACTTACAAATAATAAGGCGCAGCAAATATTGGTGTGTTATATATCGGTTGTAGAAAATCTGAGCATCATATGCTCTGGAAATTAGATATGCAAGTATCATGGATACTGCAGTTTTATTGGATGTTCTCAAGCTGCATCTAAACTGTATTTACTAAGTGACTGCTTATGCTGTGCAAAATAAATTCTGTACGTGTATGTGAGGTGGGTTGAAGAGTATGTTCTGAAACAAACTATAGAGCAGTTTATTTTGGGTTTGGTGATGTGTGATCAGAAGGAAGAATTAATAATCTTGCTTTGAATCAGCTTTGAAGGAATAGAGACGTTAATAAGGTGTATTTTACACGGTGTCTGCATGAATATAGAATGCTTGAACGTTCTGGTTAAACATCATGGTAGCCTGGAGGCTAAAGGGTCTAGTTCGCTCCAGTGAATTGGGAAAGTACAATATAGCATACAGTGGGATGCAAGCAATGTTTTTTGGAGTCATAGAGTCAGACAACACGGAGACAGGCCCTTCGGCCCAAACACGTCCATTCCAAACAAAATGTCCATCCGCACTAACTCCATTTCCCTGACATTGCCCTGTATCTTTCTTATCCTTTTCTGTCTATGTATTTGTACAAATGCCTTTTAAATGTTGCGAATATTCCCGCCTCAACCTCTTCCGCGGGCACCTTCCAGAGCAACGTACCATGTGGAACCTTATTGAAGTCTTTACTTGAATCCATAAAGACTACATACACCATCCTGCCCTCCTCAACGTTGCTAGTCACTTAATCAAAGAATTCAAACAAATTTGTGAGCCATGATCTCCCATGCACAAAGCCGTGCTGAGTTTGATGATGGACTTTTCCCAAAACGTTGATTTTCCTGTTCCTTGGATGCTGATTGGCCTGCTGTGCTTTTCTAGCACCACCCTAATCTTGCTCCTAATCACACCCTGTCTTTCCAAATGCATGTATATCTTATCTCTCAGAACCTGTTCAAGTAAGTTACCTACAACAGATTTTACGTTTACTGGTCTATAGTTCCCATGTTTTTCTTTGTAGCACTTCTTGAGTAAAGACACAGCATTCGCTGTCCTCCAGTCCTTCGTGACTTCACCCGTTGGCCAGCGATGATGCAAAAATATCAGCCAGGGCTCCGGCAATTCCTTCTATGTCCTCCTGCAGTGTTCCTGAATATATCTGATCAGGACCAGGATATTTATAGAAATATTGCAAAGTCTTTTTATTTTAGATACAAGCATCAAAGAAAGGGAAAGTGACACAATGATGTTGAACATAACAAATTCGAAAATGTATTAATGATAGGAAATGGCTTCAGAAAAATTTCAGTCATTGTGGAAACCTGAGAATTCTCAGAAATTCACGATCCAGAAACTAGGGCCATGAAACTGATAAGGAAATCAAAAATAGAACATGAATGCTAACAAACAGGAACAAAAACACTGCATAAATCTACAATCTGTATTTCAAAGGAAACAAAGTGAAAGCAAGGTCAAATATGGAAATTGGTAATTGGGAGAGGAGAGTTTATTGTGAAGAACAAGGAAATGGCCAAGAAAATAATCAATTGCTTTGTATCTGTCTTCAAGGAGGAAGAACCATAAAATCAGCCAGTAATACCAAGTGATCATGTAGCACTTGTGCAACTGAAGACGAAAAGTCAATTTATATCAGTAACAAGGTAGTATTTGAAAGTGTAACTGGATTGACCATTGCTCAGCCTGACAAACCTGACGTACTTCATATTAAAATGTCAGACATAAATCAGCAACAGAAGTATTAATTGCACTGTCGATGACTGTGTTTTATTTTCCTGTGTACTCTGCAGAGGCCGGAAGCCATTTCGGATAAATGGAAGTTAGAAAACGTGTTCCAAGCACTATAGATTAATGGAAGGGATCCAAACATCTATAAAGGGAAAAAGGCATAGTTTGGAGAACTGGCGACCAATTAACTTGACATCTGCCGGGAAACTGTTGGGATCTATTATGTAGCATGTGACATTGGATATTTAGAAATTAATAGGATCAATGGAGAGAATCCACATGTATTTCTGGCAGATGTCTACCTCGATGTGAATTAGTTGTTAGACCCCATCTACCACCCCCTGAGAAAAGGAACAGAAAGTGACTTCGCCACAGGAAATGACATCAACAACCCAAAGAAACCCTTTAAAAGCAAGCAGGAATGTGCAGCATCGCTTCGCTAGAGATCCACTGAAGATGTTACCTTGTAAGGTAAGGAAACGTCGGGAAATAAACCTGCCAGCTCAGCGAGCAAACCTGCATCCATTGTGAACAGTGTTGGTGACCCAATCTGAGAAAGAATATACTGACCACAATAAAACTGCAATGGACGTTCTCCAGATTAATCCCACAGATAGTGAGAATGTCTGATGAGGAAACCCGGCCTATGTTCTCTAGTGTTTCAAAGAATGAGACGTGGGTCACAGAGAAATTTACAAAATTCACAAAACATATGACAAATTGAAAATTAACAGGACGCTTCCCTGGCTGCCCAATCCAAATTCAAGGCAAATAATGGCAAGATAAGGGATTGGCCACTTAAGACCGTAATTTTGAGGAAATTCATCACACGGTCAGAACTGCCTAAAACAGGGTCATAGAAACCTGCTGGAAGGGTAAGATTAAGGAAAATCTCCAGATATTCTGCAAGTGTGTTTTAGCAGAAATGTATAACAAGGGAACAGGTACGAGTCATTAATGACTTGCAAAGTTGCATCCAAATCAACTTAGTGTTAGGAGACAGAGGGTAGTGGTTGAAGGTATTGTGACTAGAAACCGATGTCCAATGGTGTATCACAGGGATCAGTGCTGTGATTCAGAGGTGCTGGTGTTGGACTGGGGTGAACAAACCTAAAAATCACAAAACACCAAACAATAGTCCAGCAGGTTTATTTAGAGGCACGAGCTTTCAAGCACACAACCACCTAATGAAGAAGCAGCGCTTCGATGTTAGTGCCTCCTAATAAACTGGTTGGACTGTAACCTGGTGTTGTGTGATCGTTAACCTTATTACTTGTGGTATTCATAAATGATGCAGCTGTGACTATAGACGGGGGTGGTGGAAGTGTGTCAACTAAGTTTGTGTTTGATACAAAGATTGGCTGGGTGGTTGGCAGTGAGGAGGAAGGTCTTATGTTACAGGAAGATAGAGATGGAATGGTCAGATGGGCAGAACAATGGCAGATGTAATGTAACCTTGATAAATATGATGTGATACACTTTGGGTGAAGGAACTGGACAGGGAGTACTCAATGAATGGCAGCACACGAGGAAGCTCAGAGGGGGTTTCTCCACACTTCCCTGAATGTAACTAAATACGTTAATGCACAATTTTGAGAAAGCATAAGGGACCGTAAACATAATCTTTATTCATCAAGGCATAGATTATCAGAGCTATGCGGAACTTTGGTTTGGCCAAGATGGAATACTGTGTGTAGTTCTGGGAACCACATTACGGGAAGGATGTGATTGTAGTGCAGGGGGCTCAGAGGAGATTCACCAGGATGCTCCCTGGGATGGAGTATATCAACTATGGAGAGAGGTGGATAAGCTTGGGTTGTTTAGTTTGGAGCAGAGAAGGCTGAGTGGGCCGTGATTCAGAAGGATAGGATTCCGAGGGACATGGACAGGATGGATAGACAGCAGCTGTTCCTTTTAGTCAAAGGGCCAAGAACAATGCAGCACATTTTAAAGTGACGGGTTTGATATTTGGAGGGAATTGAGGTTTGTTTTTTACCCGGGGGTGTTGGGGTCAAGAACGCCCTTCCTGAGAGAGGAGTTGTCATGGTAACTTCGAAATCATTAGAAAATATACTTGAAACGCCATAAGATTCACGGCTACGGGTCTTGTGTCGGAAAGTGGGGCTAATGTAGACCGGGTTGTATTGTTGATTGGACAAAGTCTGTGCTTCTGTGTTTGTATGGCTGTGGAAGGTCAATCAATGAGTAACTTAAGATAGGAATTGATGGGTTTCTGAAGAGTATATTAACGAAGGTTTTAAGATTGAACTGGTAATATCTTCTGAAAATATGTCAATGGCAAAATTAAGTGGAAAAAGGTGCAGCTTTCTTACAGTCTGGTACCAGAGAATTGAGGACAGGGAAAAGGCAGAACTATGGAGCAAATACTTTAATTATGTCTTCAAAAAAAAAACAAAACAAAAAAGAAAACTTCCCAACATTACTAGTGAAGTAGTCTGTTGAGAAAAAGGGAATAGAATGAAATTAGCAACCAAACAGTTTTAGAGGAAGTAGATTAGATTAGATTACTTACAGTGTGGAAACAAGCCCTCAGCCCAACAAGTCCACACCGAAGCAAACCACCCAGACCCATTTCCCTCTTCACCTAACACTACGGGCAATTTAGCATGGCCAATTCACCTGACCTGCACATTTTTGGACTGTGGGAGGAAACCGGAGCACCTGGAGGAAACCCACGCAGACACGGGGAGAATGTGCAAACTGCACACAGTCTGTCACCTAAGGTGGGAATTGAACCCGGGTTTCTGGCACTGTGAGTGCAGCAGTGCTAACCACTGTGCCAGCGTGCCGCCCACGAGTATTGGAACTGAAAGTAATGAGCACAGACAAAGTCAACAGAGATCGATCAAATGGGAATCATATTTGTGAAAGTGACGTTTAGCATAATTATGGAGAAGCAATCAAGGCAATATGATTGTATTTTCAGAAAGATTTTTGATACAGCCCCAAGCCTATTATGCAAATTCAAATCCTCTGGGACTTGGTCAAATATGGTTTTCGAATGGGAGAGCGGGCAGGAAGCAGTGACTAGGAATAAAACAATATGGTTTTTTGAAAGGAAGGCTTGGAGGATATAGCAAGGATCGGGGTTTTAGGCTCCAGCTATTCCCAATACACAACATATATTTTATTTAGTGGATCAAATTCAATATTTCCAAGTTTGTTGATGGCACTAAACAATATCGGATTGTGAGGGGGTGAGCAGGGTGTCAAAAAAACTGCAAGGTAATTGCGACAAGTGGAGTGTCTGGGTAAATACATGGCAGATGGAGAGCAATGAGGGGTGGGGGTTATGGTCTATGGGGGATATGTGATATTGTGACCTTTGATGGTAAAAACAGAACGGGAGCCTATCATTTGAAAAGGGATTGTTTGAAAAATGTTGATCTGTAAAGGAACTTAAGCTGCATTTTTGTTTCCTTCTGTGCAGCCCTCCGAGGTCAGTGTAGGGCAAGGAGATCTGAATCGAGAAGTCAATACTGGGAATGGCATTGGCACGCTGACCAGTATACACAGACCCAACATGTGGGGAGCTGTAACATTGAAAAGGATTTGGATCTCCCTGTGCACTGGTCACTGAAAGCAATTTTGCAGAGCAGAAAACAGATAGGCAGATAAATCGTGTATTCACCTTCATTTCAAGGGGATTTGAATCCAGGAGTAAGGGTGTTTTACTGCTGATTAGCCGGGCCTTGGTAAGACCTCATCTGGAACATTGTGCAGTATTGTGTGCAGTGTTGGTCTCCTTACCTAATAAAGGAGAAACCTGACATTGAGGGAGAGCAGTAAAGGGTAACCAGACTGATCTCTGGGATGACAGGCTTGTTGTGAGAGCAGAGTTTGGGGCGGCTATGCCTGTATTCCATGGGCTTTAGGAAAATGAGTGGAGATCTCAGTGAGATATATAAAACACTGTTAGGGCGAGACAGATTGGAAACAGGGGTGACAATTCCCCTGGCTGGGACTTCAAAACAAGGGACTACAGTATTATGTACAGACAGGCCACTCTGCATTGAGATGAGAATAAATGTTTGCACTCAGAGACTGGTGAACCTAGGGTACTATCTCCCAGAGCAGGCTGTGGAAACCAAGGCACTGAATATAAATATGGATTTCTGGAAACTAAAGGGATAGGGAGACAGCAGGGTATGGTATGAAGATAGAGGATCAGATAACATCAAACGTTGTTGTCCAATAACGTGGTGGTGTGTTCCTGTGCATCACTGTGTTGCAGAAAATCATGCAATATTAATGATGTGGTCTATGGGGAAAAGAGGATAATGGGCGAACTGCAAAATATCAGTAAAAAACAAAAATTAAAGTTAGTCTAACACGCAGTGGCACAGTCTATTTAAACCTTTAAATCATATATTGTAATGAAATAGTGCTAATAATGACAATGCCATCACTGGCTACATCCCTGCACCTTTCACCAAGCTCTTCACCCGAAAGTGCGCAGGACTGACTGACCACGTGATGCCAACATGGAATTCCAGTTCTCCTGAAGATTCTCCCCCTGTTTGAAATAAAGTTCCTTCTAATTGGAGAGAGCAATTCCCCGTTTCAAGCTCAGGTTCAAAGCTTGCAGAGCGGATTGCATTCCTGTTTTAGCTGAACATTCACAGGGTGCATTTTGCAGACAGAGGATCCTGAAGCTGGGTTTTGTTGTTCACCTGGTGCCTGGCAAGGAGTCGCGTCACAGTGAACGGGAGTAAACTTTATAGAAAAAAGGTGCGCAATTCACGAATCGCATTGCAGTCAAATCACGTTTAATAAACACGCGTTATCAGAGAACTGCCTGTATATTGAATCGAGGAGCAAGATTGATCGACTGAAGGTCTACAACAGTTCTTATTTTATATTTCACAATGTTTAAACATATTAATAGATATGAACACTGTGTCGGGAAAACTGCATTGAGGAGATTTTCTCAATGAACTAGAATGGGGAAGGCTCAATGTGTTGAATGACCTACTCCTTTCCCGATGTTTTCGTGCAGCCTGTGGGAAAGCTCTGTAAATGTTGTCACAAGCTCTCAGATGTTAGGAAGGAGGACTCTGCAGGGTCAACAGGACTGTGATTCCCGTTCCTTTTTCTGATATCGAGGCTGGTGCCGGGTATTCTGTCTGTTTATTTCCTTTAAGACCTCGGAGCAGTGTGATACAATTGAGTGTCTTGCTTGGCCATTTCAGGGACCATTGAAGAGTTTATCACATGTCTATGTGTCTGGAGTCACTTTTAGGCCATACAAGGAAAGCACGGGATGTTCACTTCCTGAAAATACATTGGGGAATGAGATCGAAGTTTACAATCAACATTGGATGCAAGGTCACTGTTACAATCACCAGATTCTAGATCTTGATATTTTATTAATTGTTTTAACTACCACCAGCTGCCAGAGCATTATCCTGTATTGGATTAGTAATCCAGTGACATTTCCACAACAGCACCATCGCCACTATCGGAAACCACAATGAGCGAGTTATTTCTGGACTGCTTGACAGCTCTGTCAAAAAGAACTCCCACCAATTTGATTATCGTGAAGGGACTGAGGGGGTGGTAAATGGTCAGAATGTAATTATTCATCTATTAGGGGACCAGACATAGTTAAGTAATTTTCCACATTGCTGAAAATGTGTTGCTGGAAAAGCGCAGCAGTCAGGCAGCATCCAAGGAGCAGGAGAATCGACGTTTCAGGCATGAACCCTTCTCCTGTTCCTTGGATGTTGCCTGACCTGCTGCGCTTTTCCAACAACACATTTTCTGCTCTGATCTCCAGCATCTGCAGTCCTCACTTTCTCCTCGATAATTTTCCACATTACCAGGGAGTTGTCAGAGTTGGAGCTGGAATGAAACAGCTTCCCCAGGGACACGGCCCTGTTGTGCAGCACAAGTCTTCAGTCCTATTGCAGGAATGGGGTCAGGGTCCATTGCCTTTTTCGTATCTACTGTGTTCAGCGGTTTCTTCATGTCACATGCAGCGAATCGAATTGGGTGAACACTGCCATCTGTGATTCTGTGGATATCATGGCGAGGATGAGGTGGATCATCCTTTCAACACCTCTGGCTGAGGATGGTACAGATACTACATCCTTGTCTTTTTCACTGATGTGCAGGGCTGTTCTATTATTTAGCATGGGGATATTTCTGGTGTCCTCTCCTCCAGTAAGTTTTTTAATAGTACAACGACATTTATGTCTGGATGTGGCAGGACTGCAGAGCTTAAATCTGATCTGTTGGTCTTGGGATCATTTCGTCCTCTCTATCAGATGTTAGTTCTGCTGTTTGCAATGAAACCACAGAAGTGCCGTAGCTTTGACAGTTTGTCATCAGCTTTAGGTACACATGGTTCTGACCGTGGCATGTTCACCCACACTCGTCACTGAACCATCGCTCGGCTTAATGGTAATGGTAGACTGATGGAATATCCTGGGGAAAATGTTACAGATTATGTTTGAATACAATCCTGCTTCGGTTACTACTGTTGTCTACAGCATCACATGAAAGCCCAGTTTGAGCTGCAATATCTGCAATTCAATTCTACTGACTGTCCCCCAGTTCACATCGAGACCCATCCACCGATCAGCCGTGTACTCAGTGACCTCACCTGGTTTCTGATGCAGTAATATTTCCATTTTCATATTCTCATTCTGCTGATGGTTCTCCTTGGTGCCATGCTTCCATTTTGTTATCTTACTCAAACCCTTTAACATATTCATCTGAATCTTTTCCTTGCTTGTCGTGCCATTTGCGTTTGAATTAAATGTGTTTCCCTCTGGTTTTCTCCCTGACCATGGTTAAGAGCTCTGTGGTGTCAGTGATGTCAGCCTTATGCAGTTTCTGAGCGAATGAATGTGTGCACTTCAGTTCCCAGTGTAGGGCGCTCTCTGTTGGACAGGGCGTTTGAGCAGCTTTCAAACACGTCATTGGAACTTGTTCAAAAACAGAAATTCCTGAAGAAATAAAGCAGCTCTGGCGGCATCTTCTGTAGTAAATGTAGAGTTAATCTTTAGAGTCCAGTGGCCCTCTACAAAGCCCGCAGTTTCTTCAGCAATTTTTGTATTTATTTTGTATTTATTTCCAGTATCCATAGTTATTTGTTTCATTGAAAATTTGTGCTGTGCCTATTCATTTCTGAAGAACCTCAGCAGGTCTGGCAGCATCTGCAGAGACTGAGAAACAGAGTTAGCGTAACAAGTCCAATGTGACTTGTTCTGAACTGAAAAGGGTTGGCTTTTTAATCCCTTGCCGGAGATGGGGGATGGGTGATTTGGAAAAGAGGGCGTGGCAAAAGATAATCGGGCTATTATCAGTGGTGAACGAGAATATGATGCAAAATGGGTTTAAATTAAGGTGTGAATGGGGGAAAGGGGTTCTCTCTCGTTGAGTGTAAGATAAAGAAGACACAACCACACAAGGCCATAGGGAGAACAGGAGAGAGAATGTCGACAATGTGGTATTATATAGATCTAGATCTATACGTTTTCACAGTATACATCATCACTGCCTTCACACTATGGAATTCAGGTGCTTGACCTCTTATTGGAACTAGTAAGAGTTTCATGCTGCCTTAGTTTTGTAACATAGAGCAAAACTAACAGTATGAAGCTTGGGCTGTTTTGTACACCTGTCATTTTTAATATTCTTTCAAATTTGCAGTGCTTATCGTTAAACGTTTGATCTTGAAGTTAGTATCAGATGGAGTGTGCGAGTTTGAAGGGTGGCATTCTAGAAGTTTATAATATCATGGGAGGCATGGATAGAGTGAATAGCGAAGACTTTTTCTGTAGGATCGGGGAGTTCAAACACAGATGCATAGCATTTAGGTGGAAGGGGGGAAACTTGAAAGGGACAAAGTTTTTTACACAGAGTGTGATGTATTATGGAATGAGCTGCCAGAAGAACAGTGGGAGATGCAGGTACAGCTACAATATTTCAAAGACACTTGGACCAACATATGAATGGGAAAACTTTAGAGGCATTTGGGCCAAGTGCAAGCAGATGGGATTACTTTAATTTAGAAAACGTGGTCAGCATGGACAAGTTGGACCAAAGGGTCTGTTTGTGCGCTATATGACTGTATGGATGTAGAAACTGAGGAAAATGTACGAAAAGACATGATGTAATAAATTGGTAAGAAATATTAAAACAAGCATCATGAGCTTTTCTGTCAACATAAAAAAAGCTTGAAGATGTGTGTGTGAGCTGAAGCAGAAGTGAAGTGAGGAAAGTACATTGAGGCCATTAGGAGGGTGTGACTGGAGAACTGGCCACAGGGAACAGGCAGATAATTTACAAGAGTATTTTAAATTACTCCTCATGAGGAAAGTATTGTAAGCATGTCAATGGTATAAACAAAGTGGTAACAGGAGGGAAGTTATTGAACTGTCTATAACAAAAGGAACAAGGTATTTACCTAACAGATAAGAATAAGGTTTGGCAGATCAGCAGTAATTCATAGTTAATTTTAAAAGAAGTGGTCACAGAGTGACTAGTGGCATTGTGTGAGATATTCCATAACTCTTTGGATTACAGGGGTGTTCCAATGAAACTGGAGAACCTCCAAGGTGGCGCCTGTCTTCAAGAAAGGAATGAGACAGAAGGCAGGAACAATTTAGCCTAACCATTATTGCTGGGAATCTGCGAGAGCCTGTTATTAAGCAAGGCATTGCAGGGCAATTAGAAAAGCTTAACGCAGAGTTGGCATGGTTTTGTAAAGGTGAAGCTATTTTTGCTCTGTAAAATCATACAAATTCTGTTTTGGAGATCCCTGAGAATGTCAAGATTAGAGTCATGCTCGAAAAGCACAGCGTGTCAGGCAGCATCCGAGGAGCAGGAAAAAAAAATCAATGTTTCGGGCAGGAGCCGTTCATCAGGAATCCCTGAGAAAGTGACAAGCAGATTTGATAAAGGGCACTGGTCAACATGAGGCTTTCCAGAAAGTTTTCACAAGGTATCACACAATAAACATTCTGACACAAGACAGAGTATTAGTATGTTGAATAATATATTTGCATGGGATAATGGTTGCTTAACACATAGAAATCGGAGAGTCAGGATTAATGGATCTTTATGATAAGGATGTATCTACTGGATTACTACAAATATCAGGCCGATGGTATCAGTTATGTACAATCTATACTGATAGCCGGATAGCGGGAGCTGAGTGCAATATACATCCGAGCTTGTGGATGACACTGAGAACCAAAATGCAGGCTGCTATTTAATGAAGAGGAACCCCAAAACAGGAGAGATTGGAGTGTTCCTGAGTATGAAACGTAACGTCTGCATGCTGATGCAGCAAGTAACTAGGTTGGTTCATGAGGCGGCTTCCTGAGATGGAAGGGTTGAATTATTGAATACATTTAAAATGGTGAGGAGATTATTCATTGTGGTTGAAATGAATGAGGGTGATATTACTGAAATGTACAAGATACAGAGGGGGTTGACAAGGTAGATGCTGAGAAGGTGTTTACCCTGAGTCTCGAACTCGAGGTGGTAGATACTAAATAAGGGACATCGATTTCAATCTGAGGTGAAAAATGATGCATTCTCTCAGAAGGTAGTGAATGTCTGGAATTCCCTAACCCAGAGAGTTGTGGAGGGATGCAGGAAATTGGATCGGAAAGTGGAGTTGAGCCCGGAAATAGATCAGCCATGTTCTTATTGAATGAGAATTCAGTCTTGAGGGGCCGAATAGCCGTCTTATGTTCCTACTTCTTAGTTTTTTATGTCATGCTTTTGGAAAGTAATTGGTTATTTTCCTGGAAGTCGTGTTGTACAATGTTGCATTCAGGAGAGGAGAAAATTTGCCTGAGTTAATCCTGGATGGGATATGAGATCTGCATTCAAAGCAATTCCAGAGCAGAAGTTACAGAGTGGGGAAGCATGGAAAAAGGGATTGCGGCTGGGGGCCACTTCCTGACCAAGCCTGGAATTTCCAAGTGCATTTCCGAAACTACACCTAACCATCGGCGTGGCTTCAATCTCCCTGTTTGTAGCAGGTCCGAAGGGCTGATTGGAACAGCAGAACATAGGGCTGAGGGATGCAAGTGGGATAAACGGCCCTTTGACACTACCCCACTAGTAAATAAGTTCGTGGCTCATCTCATTGTGGTCCCAGCTGCACTTTTCTCTCCATGCACCATTATCCCTGATTCACATGTCTATGGAAAATCAGACAAAGCCAGCCTCGATATAATATAATGATTCAGCCATCCTAAACTTCTGGGGAAGGGAATTCCCACTTGAGTGAAATCCTACTTTGTGAATTTTTCCTCACTCCGGTTCTGACTGAGGATGGAGGGTGTCACTGTTTCCTTTTCTAGTCCCACTCCTCCACTGCTCACAACAAGTTTTAAATGTAACCAGGTCGGTGATATAACCGATGATAAAGGTCTCAGACGGGGTCAGGTTCAATGACAGGAACAAGTCAGGCAGATTTCTTTCGTCAACCGCACGTAACTAATAGGGCTAATGGAGCAGCATGTTAGATTTGTGGTTAGCACTGCTGCCTCATATCAGCAAAGAGCTAAGCTCAATTCCAACTTCGTCCCACACTCTATGTGGAGTTTGAGCATTCTTCCCGTGTCTGTGTGTCTTTCTTCCCAGTTTTCTAGTTTCCTTCCACAGTTCAAAGATGTGCAGCTTAGTTTGATTGGCCATGCTAAATTACCGATTAGTCTGTTTAGTTTTGTTTTCTCAGGGTGTAGTGAATCTTTGGAACACTCTTCCCTGCAGACCATTCGAGGCAGAGATATTGAATATTTTTGAGGCAAGGTTCACGAATCACAGATGAGTCAAGAATTATCGAGGAATGGGCAGCAATGTGCAGTATTGGGGAAAATGTAGTCAGTGGTACTGAATGACACGGCTCCAGAATATCCAGGAATTAAACGAAATGATAACATCGATAAAGTTTTATAGGGGAAACAAGATGGCAGCGATCTGAAAGGTCAGCTTTGCTGATCTCTGTACCACAATAATGCTCTACCCCACCCCACCACAGTCATTTACTTACAATTGAACACTAAAAGAGCTACAGAATCCTCACTAATGCCATTTTGTCAAGTGGAAATGACAAAATATGGGAAAGGATCGAGTAAGTCCCAACACGCAGCGCACCCGTCAGAAGCTTTCAGCATGTCTGTGGCCGCACCTGTAACACCCTCTGCTCGTTCAATGGACCGAGTTACTCATCAGGACTTGGTCACCGAGTACACCAAGTTACGGGAAATGACTGAAACCATGATTGAAGAAAGATTCAGCGGGAGGATAGAGCCACTCTCAGCAGTGCTCCAAAAACATGAACAGCAACTTGAAAGGCTTGGAAACAGAACGGATGAGGTCGAGAGCCAAACTGCAGGGGCAGAGACTGTGATCAATTCATGTAAGGAGCGGATCTTCACCCTTGAAAAATAGATTCGTACCTTAACTGAACAAGGTGACGACCTAGAGAACAGGGGCAGGATGAAGAATGTTCATATAATCGGTCTGCTGGACCGGACATAAGGTGATCAGCCAGTGAGCTTTTCTGCGAGAACTGGCTGCAGAGATTCCTTCACTTCGAAGCTGAAGAGGGACGGGTGAAGAGTGAGACAGTTCATCGGGTTACGGTGCTCAGGTCAGGCTCAGACCAACGCCCTCACCCTGTCCTTGGGCGATTACATTGTTGCAAGGACAAACAAAGACTTAGGGAAGCTTCCAGAACACAGGGAAGAGACCCGAAGAGGCCTCCAGGATTATGTTCTTCCAGGTCTTTTCAGCGGTATTGATTCAGAAAAGAAAATCTTTTGATGATATCAAGAGAAGATTAAGGGAACTTGAGATTCAGTATTCCTTAATGGACTCAGCGGTGCTCCGTATGCACTAGTGGATCTTTCAATAGATCCACTAGCTCTCCAGAGGATGAGAAAACTTTGTGGACACTTTAAAGTAGGGTGGGTGCGTTAATGGAAAGCGATAACCTTGGTTCTCTTTTTTAAAAGAAAGTTTGTTGACCGTTTCTGGTATTAAGCAGTGTTAAATTATCGTCGGGGATGGGTAGAGTGCACACTTTTAACTTCTTCATTAGTAATACTACTCGTTTTTCTCTTGCTAAGTTTGTGTGTCGGGTTCAGCTCAAGCTGGAGGGAGTTATGAAGGTGATCGTGATGACTGATTGCCTACCTAAGTGCAGTTCTGTCCCGATGTTTGTGATTAATTGCCCTGGATGCAGTATTGATAATGGGGCAGAAGATAGAGATTTGTGACGTGCAAATGCCCCCAGTCGGCGGGGGGTAAATACCCCTCCTGAGAGCCATTGGCACTTTGCATCTTTTTTTGTATTTGTATGTATTTAGTTTTGGAACATTTTGAGAGCTTGTTAGTTGTAGTAGCTTTAGTTTGTATTTTTTAAGCTCTATGATTCTTTTATCATTGGTGTTCAGCGATTTGTAATTCGAGTTCTTCCTCTCTGGATTTCAAATATTGTTTCAGTGTGTAATGGCTAATGTCGTGCTTAAATGGTGTATCTGGAACATTTAGGGGAGCCATTCGCCAGTTAAGAAAAATGAGACAGTGGATATTGTCGTATTGCAGAAATGCACTTTGATGACAAGGAACATTTGACATTACAGCAAGGTGGGTTTGATCGGGTTTATGTCTCGTCTTTTAACACTAGGAATAGGAGATAAACCATACTGGTGACGAAGAATCTTTCATTTAAATTAGTAGACTGTATTAGACACCCACGGGAGGATCATAATCCTCAAAGATATATGGGGAAGAAAGCAGTAGTTTTAATGTTTATTGCCCCCGGCACACTGCCTTAAATTCCTGATAGATGCATTTTCCAAATTAAATAATCTTTCTTCGTAGCACACTATCGTAGGAGGAGATTTCAACTGTCTTTTGCACCCACGGTGGACAGTATGCCGAAAGGCTCCCAGCACCATCTTTCCAATTGTAAGCAATTAGTGGATTTTTGTGTGGAACTGGGGCTGGTGGATGTATGGAGGCAGAGACACCTCATAAACTGGGATTTTACTTTCTTCTTTATCCGGCAGAAATGCAACACCAGTGTTGATCTCTTCCTCACTGTGCAGCAATCTTCGATTCAGTGGTTTACTGTACAATTAGGAATATTACCATTTGTGACCATGCAGCAGCATCCTTACTGGTTAAGATTAAGGGCAATAAAGCAGGTTCAAGACACTGGTGAATCCCTTTATTCTAAAGGATAGTAAGTACATTGAGTATTTCTGGAATGAATTCAGATCTTTCTTAGCCATTAATTCAGATTCAACCAGTAACACATCCAATCTATGGAAAATTGCTAAGGCTTATGCCAAAGGAATAATTCCTTAGGATGCGGCAGAAACAGGAGCAGGAACGCTTGCTCCAGGCACGGTTGAAGGCAGCCGAGAAGGCACACTGTGATAGACTCTGGGTGGATGGGCTGCAGAGGATCACAACACTTCGGTCTGCTGTGAATTTCATGCTCACACAGACAGCCAAGGAGGAACTTACTTTTGCAAAACAAAGGCTGTTTGAGCATGGTGATAAACCGGGCAAGTAGTTAGCCTATCTTGCAATGAAAAAGAGAGCCCCAAAGCCATTACTTCAATTAGGGAAGGTACTGGGACCCTTTCATGCGATCTCATAAAGATTAAAGAAGCATTTCGGAGATTTTATTCTGAATTATATCAGACTGAGCATTATGAGGATAGATGGATTAAGATCGAATCTTTCTTCAAGAACTTGGACCTTCCAGGGGCAACCCCCAAATAAGTGTCTTGCATTAATGCACCGTTGTCAGTGCTGGAGGGTGTAAAACAGCTTCCAGGCAGAAGGGCACCCGGTCCTGATGGATGTCCACGTGAGTTTTATAAGGAATTTATAAACCTGTTGTCAGAGCCGATGTTTACTATGTTCGTCACTCTCACAGTCACGACTGCGTCCCACTATCCTTAAGAGAGGCTCATATCTCTCTTATTCTTAAGAAAAGGAAGACACCGAAAGATTGTGCTTCCTATAGGACCATCTCACTTCTAAATGTTGATTTCAAAATTCTGTTTGGGTCCCTTACATTGAGGATGGAAACGATTTATCCTTCCATTGTCAAAGTATACCATACCGGCTTATAAAAGGCTGCAGATATTTCAACAATGTTAGGAGATTACTCAATATGATCCAAGCGTGTCAACAGCAAATTAATCAGGTATTAATGATTCTTTAGATGCAGAGAAGGCATTTGCTTGGGTTGAGTAGCTGTATCTCTTGTATACGTTCGAATTGTTTGGTCTCAGCAATGTTTTTATCAAGTGGGTGAGGGTCCTTGAAAATGACCCTCTGTGTACGATCCTGTAAAATTAATATTTCTAGAGGCAGTTGTTAATGCCAGTGTTATTTACGATGGTGATTGAGCCACTGGCAGGGACCCCAACATATCTGCCCCAGAACTGGGATAGAAGTCACGTAAGATTACATTGTCTGCAGATGATGGTCTTAAATTTTTGTTAAATCCCACAGTTTTGGTACCTCACCTCATGCAATGCATCAGTTCGTTTGGTGCCTTTTCCGGCTATACCATTGATTTTATAAAGTCGGAGGCCATGTTTATGGGCGAACTCAGGGAAATAACTGATGCCGTGGGAGAATCCTGATTTCCTTTTCAATGGTCCCAGGGGGAAATGGAGCTGTTCCCTATTTAAGTATATTAATTAATCCTATCTTTGAACTTATATTTAACGTGGGATTTGTCCATTTGTTTGACAAAATTAAACAAGACCTTCGAAGATGGGAGACACTTCCAATATCCTGGCTGGGTCAGATAACTCTTATTAACATGAATTCCCTTCCTTATTTGTTATACCCCGTGTGAATGCTTTATTTGATGTTTCCCAGACAGACATTTAGGAGACTAAATGCATGATGTAGCTCTGATTTGTCACCATAAGCGACCCCTTATTAATTTAACCAAATTACAACGACCCCACAGTTTGTGGGGAGTAGATCTCCCGGATATTAAAAGCTAACAATTAAGCTCTTCTTTACCCGATGGTAGTGAGGCCTCGGCGTCAATACAATTAGATATTGAAGCTTCTCAGGCAAAGTGCTCCCTTATTAGTCTGCTACTCATAGACAAAATGAGGACAGTTATGAATTATTACCATTTCCCAATAAATATCAATAATTTTAAAGTAGGGAGGGCAATGTGTCCGATCGGGGACAACATAGCCAAACCTCATTTCTTACCCCAAAACGTGGTGTACCATGTTTCCGACGGGGAATACTGGATTCCATGTTTAAACTGGGGACAACTCGTGGGTGTATCTTGCTTTGATGGTTTATCTGAGGGAGAAACAAGGATGTTCTTTGATCAAATAAGTCGTAACTATAGACTACCGAGTAGAGATCTCTTCTGTTTTCTTTTTATCAGATAAGAGATGTTATTCAGAAAAGAGCCACACTTTTAACAGACCCGTACAGATCCGATACAGAGAAGAGGGTGCTTATTGCTAAGAACACACTCTCTGTCAGTACCCTTTATCATTTGTTGGAGAGTGGACCCTTAGACGAGACTTTATGCCTTTCTGAGGTCTGCACAGAGTTTTGGGGGTTCAGATCTCTTCGGACACAGGGGAGGATATTTGTGAAAATACAAGAAGTATTTCGATCTGTAAGAAGACTCTTGCCCTGAAGTTGAAGATTCTTCATAGATTCTGTCTGGCCCCAAATACTCTCTCAAAATTCAAGGTGAGAGTATGTCTTAAATACAAAATGACTATGGACACTCTTACTCATTGTTTGTTGAACTTCCACCGGCGCTATAGGAGCGGTGTGTTCGCTGGGATGGAGAGGATCTTGCGGACAGAATTGGAGATGGGTCAGGATTCCCATTTCCTGGGCCTGCCCAGTCTATCTTACTCAGATGTGCATAGGAAAAAATACTTCAATACCCTCACTCTCTGAGTTCAGGAAAAAGAGTTCTGTTGTGTTGGGTGTCGGAAAACACCCGGGGTCTATTGGGTTGTCGTAACCTCGTCATGGCGCATAGCCCTTTGGAGTTTTTAAAAGGTATTTTGCACCATAAAATAGAGGATTTTTATTAGACATGGCAGCCCTTTTTGAATTACCAAGGGACAGGCTGTCTGTCACTCTAAAATGGACTTTTATATAGCTATGACGAACTTGACTAATGAATCTAATGTCCAGAGAGGAAGAATTACAAACAAATGAACGTGTATTAGTTCATGCTCTTGAAGTTTGACAGCTGTAGTTTTGTTACACTGAGTTCTCGTATTCGTTTTTTATTTTTATTCATTTTTCTTCGGTCCGTTGATTTACCTTTTCTTATGTACATGCACATGGGTGTAATTGTGTTCAATTTGCGTTGTTGGTTCAGTTGGGTACATATTGGTTCATTGAAGCATTAAAAAGATTTTCTCTGAATAAAAATATTTTTGAAAAAATTAAAATGTTAACATGGATAGAATAGTGTCCCAAAGGACCACTTTCTCATTAGTGATACCACAAATTATGGTTTACCTTAAGAGTCATCACACCTCGGGTGACAGGAAGATGTTGAGAAGGTTTGCCCTTCATGGCAACCTCTGTCTGTGTGGGGAATTGAACCTGCGCTGTTGGCCTTCCTCTGCATCACAAGCCAGCCATCCAGCCAACAGATTGCGAGATTGTGTAACTGCTATAGATAGAAATAACCAAAGTCAAAGTAAAATATAAACTTTGATGAGTAGGAAAAAAAAGGTACAATTCAGATAACGGCTGAGAAAAAAAATATATCCGCTGGAAATTGTACTTGAGAACGAGAGAGTTGATTGGATGCTATCTTTGGTTGAATAAGTTGAACCAAGCGAAATAACCAGAATTACTAATTGTAATTAGATGTCGATAACTATACAATATGAGTACATTTTTGGTTGGTCTGTGTGAAGCATGATAACCATTGTATGAAAGTAAAAAGCTGATGGAACATATTTTTTGGAGGGTTGGTCCCCATGGGAAATGCCTCCCAAACACAAGCTTGAAGAAACCCAGGGTAGAAAGTGCGTGAGTATCGTCTGGTTTGTGACAGGAAACCAGGGGGCTGAATGATTGAAAGTTCCTGCAACGTGAAGCTCAGGAGACAGTCAGATCACCACCCATCTTATTAAATGGTACAGCACATTTGAAGGTCGAAATGGACTCATGATGGATTTTAATTGCATATGATTAAAAAAAAACACTCTGTTCCTTCACCCAATGTTTTACACACTGGAGCACTGGGAAGTATTTGGAATATTATCTGGAACATTCCATAATCAACGTTCTCAGGAGCATTCTACAATCTGTGGAGATATTACAAAGGAAAGAGACACAGAGAGAGGGGGGAGCATGCTGTATGCAAGAATGAGAGTGGTGGAGCATGAGCCTTGTTCGGGTGTCGGTGCTGGAACAGACATACATTGAGTGTGAGGGACCAACAGCATACGGTGACCCTTATCCTCACAGAGCTGGGAATGTTATCGATGTTTGGCCTCTATTGCTGGACATTGCTACAGATTACAGATACTGCACTGAGCTGGGTGGTGAGCTCAGATCATGCTCGGTGGGTCTGGTGGTGTGGCCCACTCTGGGAAGAGATGTACTCACCCATCCGCCAAGATATCTGTGACCGTGTTGACAAACCGTGGTGTAATTGACCCTTATCTGCTGTGCTCTGTGTAAAACGTACATAGAAGCTCCAAACTGAGGAAAGCTCAATTGAGTGCCCATTGTCCTTTTAAAGATGGCACCAACGCCAGGGATAATGGAATATCCAGTGGCATCTGGGCGATGGTGGGTACCTCCAGCCAAAGTGGGTGGGAGAATCGGGTTAACATTGAATGAGAGGGACACCATGAGTTAGTGTGGGTAGTTGATGAGGTGAGTTCGATAAGATAGCACCAGGAAACTAGCTCGGCATCGAGCAGAGAATCCCCCTGTCACACTCAGTGAAAATCACTCAAAGATAAATTATTATTAGATTCAGACGGATGAGTTGAAGACTCTGCTGATCCCATTCACTGTTACAGAGCTGCAGAACAAATCCTCATCCACAACTCTCCATCATCTGAACGCACACCTATATTCTGTTCACCATCATTCCTGGTAATACTGGCTTATTTTGCCTGATGCTATCGAAATGTCTATATCTCAGCATTCTGAAACCTGTGAGCACATCCTTCCATGATATTGTTGCTCAATCTCACCCTCTCTGTCTATACCCAAAACCACTTTCATTTACAGTCATGCACGGAGACAGGGCCTTCAGCCAAAACTGGTCCATACCAACCAAAATGTCCATCCACATTAACCCCAATTCCCTGCACTTGGCCCATATCCTTCTCTGCCTTTCCAATTCATATATTGTTCGAACAAAGTGCAGCGAGGTTTTGTGACATCAAGGAAGGCCTCAGGAAAGATCTCATTGAATCTACCATTCATCTTACCCTAGCAATCAGATTACAAAGAAACAATTTGGCTGGAGGTTATAAACAAGAAGTACAAGTAAACACTGGTGGGCGATGTGTATGGAAGTCAACACAGCAGGGATAAAAAGTGTACGTTCTAAACAGGACATTAGATATACAAGCGTTTGCAGGCAAAACCAGATGGGTCTGGGACCATTTGAAGGGAAAAGTCGAAAGTGTAGCCGTCAAATAGCACAGCAGGATAGGGTGCATCCAAGGAGTAGGAAAGTCTATGTTTCGGTCATAAGCCCTTCATCAGGAATTCACTTCAGAATTCACTTTTTCCTAATCCTCTGTAGGAAGAGAGTGAGTCAACATTTTTAATTTGGGAATTCTTCATCAGAACAGCTTTTGTTTTTGATCTCCAGTATATGTAGCTCTTTGTTTTATTTTAGATCAGCAATTATCTTGCATGCTGCAGTATTAATGGACAACTTGATCTGAGAATAAGGGGAAGGGGTGAGGGCAAAGAGCAGACAATGTGTCAGTCACAGCTTCAGTTCCTGTGGAGGTAAAGGAAGGCTTGTTGGAAGCACCACACTGGAATTCGGCATCATTTGAACAGATGTGACAGATCCAGAGGAAGTAGGAGGATGCAGTTTCTCGCGCAGCTGGTCATTGAGTGTCACAGTGGAGAGCAATACTGCCTTACAGCATCAATTACCTGGGTTCGATTCCACCCTTTGGTGACATTCTGTGCGGTGTTTGCACGCTCTCCGTGTGTGTGTGAGTTTCCTCTAGGTGTTTGGTTTTCCTCTCACAGCCAAAAATGTCCAGTTTAGGTTCAGTGACCTTACTAAATTTTTCCACAATATCCAGGGACGTGCAGGCTCATTGGATTGTCTATGGAAAATGTAGAATTAGCGGGGTAACGTTTGGGTTTGTTGTTCGGGATGTTATCTGGAGAGTCAGTGTGGACTTGGTGGGCCAAATGGCCTGGTTCCACACTTCAGGGCTTCTATAATTTCTATGTAGCTGTCTGTGTTTGAAAACACTTCCCAGGATCCTACCTATAAGTGCTAACACAATTTGCCTCAACAAAATGTTACACCTTCCGTATGTCTAACATGAACTCCATCAGCCACTCCTCGGCCCTTTAGCCTGTCTGATCAGGGTCCCGTTTTACTCTGATTAAACTATCTTCACTCTCCACTACCTCAATAATTTTCGTTTTATCTGCAAACTCACTAACTATTCCTATTGTATTCTCATCCAAATCATTTATATAAAATGACAAAATCCATTCGATCCTTGTGGTACACTGCGGGTCACAGGCCTCCAGTCCAAAAAAAATATACCAGTTCACAAACATTTCCTTCGTCTATTACCTTCGAGCCAATTACATCCAACTCTCCCTGTATTCCATGTGATCTCACCATGCTAACCAGTTTACCATGCGGAACCTTTTTGAATGCTATACTAAAGTCTATATTCTATTCTACAGTTCTATTTCTGTGCCTTCGTCAATCTTATTTGTCACTTCTTCAAAACGCTAAATCAAATTATTGGGACACGATTTCCCACAGACAAAGTCATGTTGAATATCGCTAATCGGAATTTACATTTCTAAACACAAATAAATGCCGTCTGGCAGAATCCCCTCCAACAACTTACCCACCAATGACATCTACGAGGTAAGGGCTTTTGCACGAAACGTCGATTTTGAAGCTACTTGGATGCTGCCTGAACTGCTATGCTCTTCCAGCACCACTAATCCAGCAGTCCCATTTGTCTACAGTTTCCTGGCTTTTCCTTACCAACTGTTCTTAAACAATGACACAACCTTACCTGTGGCTGTCCATGATACAAATATCTCATCCAGAGACCGAACAATCACTTCTCTAGCTTCCCAACAGATCTGGGGTACATCTGATTAGTTCATGGATCATGAACACAGAACGGGCCCTTGAGCTGCTGATGTTGTGCTGGCAGTTTATCCTACTCAAGGGTCAGACTATGCTTCATGCCCTTCATTGTACTAAAATCCATGTGCCTAACCAAGAGTCACTTAAAAGGTCGGGGGGGGGGGGGGGGGGGTTATCCACCTTAATGTATTTTAACATATCCAGCTCCTCATCTTCTGTAATATGGACAAATTTCAAGATATCACTATTCATTTCCCCAAGTTCTCTACCTTCCATATCCTACTCCACAGTAAATACTGATGCAAAATATTTAGTATCTCACCGATCTACTATAGTTCCACACATAGGTCACTTTGCTGATCTTTAAGGGGTCCTGTTCTCTCTCGAGTTACTCTTTTGACCTTAATGTATTTGTAGAATCACTTTGGAATGTCCCTTACCCTACTTTCGAAAGATATCTTATGTCCCCATTTTGCCCTCCTGATTTCCCTCTTGAGTATTAGCCTACATCCCTGGTACTCCACAATGGATTCACTCGATCCCTACTGTCTGTACCTATCGTATGCTTCCGCCTTTTCTTGAACAAAGCCTCAATTCTGCTCACCATTCAGCATTCCCTACACCTACCAGCCTTACCCTGCTCATACACAGGAACATGCTGTCACTAGTCTCTGTCAATCATTTGTGAAGGTCTTCCACCTTCCTGCCAATAGATTCTCCAAAGCAGCTTTTCAAAGTGTCAACATAAAACAATCAAATTTGGCCTGAGACAACTTACAACTTTAAAATTTATATTAGGAGTATTCTTCTCCATAAGTATTTTATACCTGATAGTTACTGCATAACAGACTCAAGAAACAGAATGATCTCCTCCTGTCCCTCTGTAAGAGACTTGAGAGGCTCAATGGCCTCCCCCTGTCCCTTTGTAACAGGGACAGGGGACAGAATTACTTCCTCCTGTCCCTGCGCAGCAGTCCCGATGCTCTGAATGATGTCCCAAGGTTATGGAAGAATTTGACAACAGTGCACATAAAACCAGAAGCGACATTACACAAGGTAAATGGACATTAAATATATACACTGGTTTATTGGCTCTGCAAATTACCCCACCAGTCACCTTATGCAGTTGGTCTGTTACTTTTTCACTGTCGCCGTTTACAAACAGTATGTAATATATACAGTCCTGCAGTGTTCTGGCACATACAAAGGAAGCAATAAGAATATTGACAGATTTATGGTCCATCCCTAAGCAACGCCCATCCATTCCGACCACACCGAGTAAATGTTCCCTTTTATTGGGAAATGAAAAGTGATGTCAGGAAGGGGTTAACTGGACCTGTTTGTTCAGTGACTGTGATTAATGTTAGTCTCCATGGGTTGCAATTACCCCAGTGGACGGTTTCCATCTTTTAATGATAGTTGGGCTCCATTCAATGTGTTATCCCACAGTATGGTGGGAGCATCACCAACAGTATTAACAGGAATCAGCAGTCCCACAGAGACCGGGGGAGAGATCAGAGTCTGAGCACAAGAGTCTGGAATGTTTCAACAATTAATCAGAATCTGAGAACATTAAACTGGAATGTCCCAAGAATGGGCAGGAGTTTATATTTGGATGTTTGGTTTCTTTCTACGTATTATGATCAAAGGTCATTATCGTGGCGGATCAAATACGTACTTTACATTATGCAATATTTTTATTATCCAATCCTGGCTTTTGTTGGTGTACCTGGTAAGTCGTACTGTTCAGTCATTAATTCTATAAATCATATTTGACAATAATACTGTTCCTTCATTCACTCACCCCTCTTTGCCACTGTTATTGTTCCTGCTGAGACTCTAAATCCACATATTAACTTGACAAACCACTACTAAATTGTTAAATCACTCTCTCCCTCCTTGCTTCTGGCAGTGTTACTCATGGGTTAGTATGGTGACTTGCTCAGTTTCAGCTGTGAACCATGATTCGCTGTATCACTGCACTTGCTATCTAAATATCTTCTGTTCTGGTTACAAACTGCATTTCCTTCCTCTGACTCCAGCTCATCCTGGCCAATATCTGAAGCTGAATTAGACAAATAACAACGGTGGTGATCCCTTTGGACATGAACCAATTCCTGACACTATACCCTGACCATTCCTAATTATAACTACTGGTAAATCCGGTATACACTCCACTGGCACATCCCATCTGTTGTTTGAACCATGAGCTGTGAAATACAGTCTTAAAGATGGCCATCGTCTGTTGCTGACACCCACAGCTGCAAACCTGCAGAAACAACTCTGAGTCAATACTCCATAGCTCATATCTGATATCACACTGAACTCCCCATCCATCCATCATTCCTGTGCGTACTGATCTATAATGCTATTGGGTCCGGCAATGCCTTTATTTAATATTCTCAAGCACGTGATTAACAGCTGCCCATGAACTATCTCTCTCTGTCCATTATACCAAGCCCTAACAGTTGTTCACATTTAAACTGTTTTCCTCCAGGTGTGCTCTCTTTTAGACAATGATTTTCTCATCTAACACTGCCCCATAACCATGCACACATAAAACCCTTTGTCTTGAACTGATGCATGAAGATACAGAGACATTAATTTGTGGGCGCCCATTTACTGTCACTCGCAGTATGGGCAGCAAATTGTCCCGTGGTAGGCAGTTACGCAGTGCAAATGTAGCAGCAATATACCGGCAATGCTTTACAATACTGCTATGCTGGGTAGCTGGTCGAGCTTACTGAGCAATACACTGGCATAGTCATCACAGCTCCCCATGCTGGCCAGATAGTCCATCTTACCGAGCAATACACCAGCATAGTCTTCACAGCTCCCACTGCTGGGCAGATAGTCCACCTTACTGAGCAATACACTAGCATAGTCTGCACAGTTCCCCATCCTGGGCAGATAGTCCACCTTACTGAGCAATACACTAGCATAGTCTGTATAGTTCCCCATGCTGGGCGGATATTCCACCTTACCGAGCAATACACCAGCAAAGTTTACACAGCTCCCCATGCTGGGCAGATAGACCAGTTTACTGAGCAATACACTGGCAAAGTCTGCATAGCACTCCACGCTGAGTTGTCCACTTGTCCCAGTGTATAGTTTCTGCGTTTGTTCTGAGAAGCAAATTAAGAATTTAGTGAACAAATTTGGTCAGCTGCTCTGGCAATGCCTTTATTCAATGTTCTCAGTTTTGTGACCTGACCCACCAAGGTCTCACTCCTCCAGATAGACCCACTCCCTTGTCTTTTTTTAATTTCATATTTCAACAACATGCTCTGGTTTTGTCTTAATTGTCCGTTTCTATCTTTAATGTGAATGTCTCTGTCCATCTGTATCTTTCTCTGGCCTTGGTTTTTTGGTTGTGTATTGCATCGAATGCTGGCAGCATGAAGTTCTGAAATAATGTAATGGTGTGTGTCAGGCTATTGTTCACTTCCCACTGTGTCCTATATGTTACTCCATGGACAGGGGAGTGTGTGCTGGGCTGTTGTTCACTTCCTGGTGTATCCCTTGAGGTGCTTCATGAAGAGGTGTGTGTGTGCAGGGCAGCCATTCACTTCCCGGTGTGTCCCACGTCGTCCTCCATGTTGGACAGCAGTGTGTGTGCTGGGCTGTTGTTCACTTGCTGGTGTGTCCCATGTGGTGCTCCATGGACAGGGGGTTGTGTTTTGGGTTATTGCTCATTTCCCGGTGTGTCCCAAGTTGTGCTCCATGTTGGACAGGGAGTTTCAGCATCTTTGACTCATGTATTTAAAATTTGGTCTGTGCTTGTCTACTGAACGCCAGTGTTTGTCCCTCTCAGCTGATCACGTGGTCAGAAACACGAGGAGGATCCTGAAGTATAATTATAAAGGAGTAGATATCTCACTTTTAGTGGAGGGAAGTCTGATTGTCTCCTGTTATTGAAAAGTTAGTGGGTGGGCTGGGGATGAGGATGGTTTGCTAGAGGTTGTGCTGTGAGCTACCTCAGACATTGAGGGAGAACAGAGGATTTGGTGACCCAACTCTGGATGGAGCATGGAGACTGTAGTTACATCATCAGTGTCTGTAACATGAACAACAAATGGAGCAGAGGCTGCAGACCATGGACGCTATGAAACCACGGACTAGGTGTGTGTGGGGAAAGGGATCTGCCAAATCTGTCTGTGTCTTAATGTGAGCACAGACTCTCACTCTCATCCTTAAACATACACACACACACACACACACACACACACCCTCTTTCGCGCACACACATGGAAACAAACATACACATCATCTCTCTCTCACTCGCACGGCACCCCCACCGCCCCACCACACACACACACACACACACACACACACACACACACACCTATAAATCGGGGGGGGGGGGGGTAATTTGCGTTTGCAGATTTATATTTGGGGATAGATTGTATTTTGTTCAAAACAACATTCAATTTGTACGCAGCCAATCATTGTGGCATTTTATAAAGTCCTGCTTTGGAAATAAAACCAGTATGACTCCAGGGTAAAACAAGTCGGACTCCACACAAGACCTTCCATGGTTTGTACAGGGAAGGTCACATCTTAGCAAACGTTATAGAATTCTTTGAGGAATGACAAAGTTGATAGTGGAGAAAGGACTGTAGATATCAAATACAACGTCTTCAGTAAGGCGTTTGATGAGATAGACTGATGGAGAAGGTGAAGTCGCAGGGGTCCATAGTGTACTAGCTAGATGGATTAGAGAACTGGCTGGGTAACAGGAGACAGAGAGTAGTAATGGAAGGAAGTTTCTCAAAATGGAAAACTCTTCTGTGTGGTGTTTGACAGGGATCCGTGCTGGGACCACTGTTTGTTGTGATATATTTACATGATCTGAAGAAAGGTATAGGTGGTCTGATTAGCAAGTTTGCAGATGACACTAAGATTGATAGAGTAGCAGAAAGTTGAGGGGACTGTCAGAGAACACAGCTGAATGTAGATAGATTGGAGAGTTGGGTGGAGAAATGGCAGATGTGAGGTGATGCATTTTGGAAGTGCAATTCGAGAACGAATTATTCAGTATCTGGAAAAAGTCCTGGGGAAAATTGATGTACAGAGAGATCTGGGTGTTCAGGTCCATTGTTCGCTGAAAGTGGCAGGTCGATAGAATGATCAAGAAGGCATACAGCATAGTTCCTTCCTGCATTCTAACAATTTAAGAAGTGGAGAACCACAGTGGTTAACTCGTCACCAACAGGAGGGAATCTGTTGGCATCTATTGCGCACAAGTTTAGGCAGGCCGTATTACAGTTGTATAGGACTTTGGTTCGGTCACATTCGGAATACTGTGGACAGTTCTGGTTGCCACATTACTGAAAGGATCTGGATGCTTTGGAATGAGGGCAGAGGATTTTCACCAGAATTTTGCCTAGTATGGAGAGAACGACATATAACGAGAGGTTTGGTAGATTTGGATTATTTTCATTCGAAAGACGGAGGTTGAGGGAGGACTTGATTGAGGTCTACAAAATCTTGAGAGATGTAAACAGGGTGGATAGCAAGAAGCTTATTCCCAGAGTGGGGGATTCAGTTACTAGGGGTCAAGAATTCAAGATGAAAGGGGAAAACTTTATTGGAGATATGCTCGAAAAGTTCTTTGTACAGAGGGTGGTGGGTGGCTGGAATGCGTTGCCAGCTGAGGTAGTAGAGGCGGGGATGATAGCATCATTTAATATGAGAAAGCAGAGGTGCGCAGATCCTTAGAAAATAGGCGACAGATTTCGATAGAGGATCTGGATAGACACAGGCTTGGAGGGCTGAAGGGCCTGTTCCTGTTCTGTGATTTTCTTTGTTAATTGTAGATACTGGCCAAAAGCGTCTGTTGATACTTGAAAGGAAAATGAAATCAAGATCAAATGTGGCACAGGGAATATGTGGATACGAGAATTTATTGTAGAGAACAGAAAAATGATAAGGAGACGAAACAGTTACATTGCATCTGTCTTCAAAGAGGAAGATCCAGAAAATCTCCCAGAAATACCAATTCATCACGGGACCTTTGTAACTAAAGACTAAAATAATTCATACACAGTTACGAGGTAGTATTTGGAAACAGAAGTGGGATGAGTATTGATAAGTCTGACAGACCGGATATAATTCAAACTGAAATTTCTGAGAAAACAGCAGTACACATGTTAATTGGAAAAAGGACCACTGTACTTTTCTGTATTCACTTCGGAAGGTTATAAATACATTCAAATGATTTAGGAAGGGAAGAAGTGGGAGAGTGGAGGATTACAGGCCAGTTAGTTGTCATCCACAGTAGGGAATCTGTTGCAACCTATTGTAACAAAGATCTTATTGGACACTGAGAAACTAATAGCAAATTTCAAGTGAATTGTTCTGCATTTATGAAAGGGAAGTTATAATTTACAAAATTTTTCTTGAATATATCTCTTGTATTTGTAAACAATGGCGAATCAGTGAATATTGTACAGTCAGATATTCAGGACGAGTTTTAATTAGCACACGCAGTAAGTTAGCAGAAAACATTACAGCAAAGTGTATTGGGAGGAACATATGCAAACAGGGGAAGGTAAGCATTAGAGAAACTATTGGAGAACATAGATGGTGGTAGAAGGCTGTTTGTGTGACTGCAAACCGGTGTACGCTGGTGTGCCACAGGATTCAGTGTTGTGCCCCTTTAAACGCCTTCATTTAAACGGAATCCGAATACAGACGATGAAGAATCAACTAGACTCAAAGTGTTAGCTTGGTCTCTCTTTACGGATGCTGTCTGACTAACTGATCTTTAGCATGTGTTGGTTTCAGTACAGATTCTGCTTCTGCAGTGATTTGCTCCTACGAGAAGTAAAGACATTCTGCAGAGTAACACAGAGAGTTGGGGAGACTGTGCCTGTCCAATTTTGACGTCGTGATCTCAGTAAAATATACTGATCACATATACTGAATGGGCTTTCTCCAGATTAATCCCTCAGATGGCACGATGGTCTGCTGAGGAGACTTGGTCTAGGATCAAGGGGGAAATTTGTGCGTGAAACTGGAGACGCTGATTGATTGTTATATGAGACCTTCACGTCTGTTTTACTTGGGAAAAGGAGGAGGCAGGTACAGAATTCAAGAAGATGGACTGGCAAGCTCTTGAATAGATTGATGTAAGATGTATTGGCTGGTATAAAATTGGACCAATGCACATGTCCAGATCAGTTACATCTCAGGCTGCTGTTGGAGACAAGGGATGAAAGGCGCTGATACAAATGTTACAATAGAACCTGGTCACAGGTGAGGTGTCCAAGGACTAGAGAACATGCTTTATAGGAAGGGTTGTAGTGATAGAGCAGGGAACTATACACCAGTGTGCTTCAGATCAGTGTTAAAGAAAATTTTGCACAAAATAGGTGGTGTTAGAAGACTTTTTGTGTGACTGGAGACCGGTGTCCCCTGATATACCACAGTGATCAGTGCTGTGTCCCTTATTACTTGTGGTATTCATAAATGGTGCAGGTGTGAATGTAGAGGGGGAGTGGGAGTGTGATACGTAAGTCTGCGTTTGATACAAAGATTGACAGGGTGGTTGGCAGTGAGGAGGAAGTTCTTATGTTACAGTAAGATACAGATGGAATGGTCAGATGGGTGGATCAATGGCAGATGGAATGTAACTCTGATTACTATGAGGTGATGCACTTTGGAAGAAGGAACTAAATGGGGAATACGCAATGAATTGTTGCACACAAGAAAGCTCATAGGGAGCTTTTCCACACATTCTTGAATGTGACGCGGGAGAATAAAAGGTTACATAAGAAGTCAATGGAAGCAGTGGGCATAGCCTTTACTCATCGAGGCATAGATTACAAGATCTATGTAGCACTTCGGCGAGGCCAATATGGAATACTGTGTTGAGTTCTGGGAGCAACATTACAGGAAGTATGTGATTATTCTGGAGGGGGTGCAGAGATTCACCTGGATGTTTCATTGATGGAGCATATCAGTTATGAAGAGAGGCTGGATAAGCTCGGGTTGTTTAGTTTGCATGAGAGAAGGCTGAGGGGGACGTGATTCAGAAGTATAAGATTACGACGGACATGGAGAGGGTAGATAGACAGCAGCTGTTCCTTTTAGTCAAATGGTCAAGAACAGGGGAGCACACTTTTAAATGGAAGGATTTGAGGTTTAGAGATTATTCAGGGATTGTTTTTCACCAAGAGGGTTATGGGATCTGGAATGCAGTTCCTAAGGTGGGGGGAGGGGGGGCAGTTATCATGGGTCATCTCACAACCATTAAAAAGTATTTGGACGAGCACTTGAAGTGTCATACCTTTCATGGCTACGGGACAGATGTAGGAAATTTGGAATAATATAGATCGTGCTGTATTTTTGATGGTACAGAGTCTATGCTTCTGTGATTGTATGGCTGTGGAAGGTCAATCATTGAACAGCTTACGACAGGAACTAATGGGATTTGGAAGAGTACATTAACAAGCGTGAAATGTAAAATCTTCTCAACGTACAATATACCAAGGTGAAATGTTGGAGAAGATAATTGTAGCTTCCTTACAGTCCAAAACCAACGAATGGAGAAGAGGAAAATGGCAGACTATGAAGCATTTACTTCAGTTCTGCCGTCATGATAGGATTTTTAAAAAATGCTTCCAAACAATTCGAGGTCTACTGAGAAAGAAAGGAAATGCAATCAATCACTAAGTAAGCAGTTTTGGAGAAATTATTTGTACTGAAATCTGATAAATCCCCATGGAATGATAATCTATATCTCTGATTCCTAAAGGAGGTGGCCATGGGAATAATGGATACTCTGCTTGCCGTGTTCCAAATTCCAGGTGATTGAATTGACAGATTTGAGAGCAGCAAATGTAATCCCAATATTTCTAAAGGAGGCAGGGAGACCGCAGGAAATTACCGTCTGCTAGCACCAGAGAAGCAGTCAGGACAATACAAGAATCTATTAGAAAGAATGCTTTGCCAGTGAACTTTGAGAATTATGTTAATTTGAAAGTAATGAATATGGATCAAGTCAATACCAAATTATTAATGGAGAATCATATTGAAGATTCCGACTGCGAAATAAATTATGGCGAAGCAATAGATGCAGTGAATTTGAATTTTCAGAAACATTTTTGATGATGTCCCAAGTGTAGTGTTGTGACAATGCTACTCCTTTAACAAGGTTATGCTGTCTTTGTTTTTCTTTCATAGCAGTCTGAAAAGCAGCGAATCCAAAGAGTCTGGGTTTGACAACTTGGGAATGCTTTCAAGTTGAAAATTAAAACACGTACAATGAGGAGCGAGTTATGCTAGATCCGGTCCTGTGTAATGAGACAGGAATAATTAATGACCTCTTAGTTAGGAATCAATTTGGAAGGAATGATGACAGTATGGTTGAATTTAAAACACAGATGGAGAGTGAAGATAAAATTTAATACCAGGGTCCTGTGCTTAAACGAAGTAGACTACAACAAAATGGAGGGAGGACTTGGCAAAATTCGACTGGAAACAAATACTTTATGGTGAGAGTTGACGAGCAGTGGAGGATTTTCAAAGTAGTTTTTCAAAGTCCTAAGCAAAAGTATATTCAGTGAAAAGGAAAGACTCTCAGAAAAGGGGCAGTCTGTCGTGGGTGTCTAAGCAAATACGCAAGGCTATGAAATTGATAGAGATGGAATGCAAAGTGGCCAAGAACAGCAGGAACCTAGAAGATTGGGAAAAGATTAAAGGTCAACAGAAAGCCACGAAAAAAAGCTATAAAGAAAAGTAAGATAGAACACGAGAGAAAAAAAAACTAGGACGGAATATGAAGACAGATAGCAGATGATTCCCTCAATATGAAAATGAGTGGCTAACTTAAATGTTGGTACTTGAGAGGATAAGAAGGAGCATTTAGTTACAGGATATGATGAAATGGCTGAGGCATTGAACAGGTGTTTTGTGTCAGTCTTCATAATGAATGACACTAATAACATGCCAGTGATCGACGAAGAGATGAAGATTCTAGATTAGAGTGGTGTTGGTAAAGCACAGCAATTCAGGTAGCATCTGAGGAGCAGAAAAATCAACGTTTCATCAGGAATGCTCTGAACTGTTGTGCTTTACCAGCACCACTCTAGAATCTGGTTCCCAACATCTGCAGTCCTTGATTCTACCAAAGAGATGAAGGTAGGTGAGGACTTGTGAACAATCATTATTACAGAGGAGGTAGCATTAGGCAAGCTAATGGAGTAATGGAGCTAAGGTTAGACGAATCCCCTGGCCATGATGTAATGTATCCCAGGGTACTAAAAAGATAGCAGGAGAAATAACAAGTGCACTTGTGGTAATTTTCTACAAATTGCTGAACTCTGGGGCAGTCCCAGCAGATTGAAAAACAGCAAATGGGACGCCATTGTTTAAAAAGGCAGGTAGATAAAAGTTGGGGAATTATAAACCAGTTAGCTTCATCTGAGTAGTGGGGAAGATGCCTTGACTATATTCTCAAGGAAGAAAGAGCAAGGCATTTTGATAGAAAACGGCCCATTGCACAGATGCAGCAAGGATGCATGAAGGGCAGATCATGCTTACCAAGTCTTTTGGAAATCTACGAAAACATTACGAGCAAGATAGACAACGAGGCCGCAGTGGATGTGGTGTATCTAGGTTTCAAAAAGGCTTTGACAGTGTGCCACATAGTAGGCAGCTGCATAAGATAGAGATGGATGGTGTTACGGCTGAAGTATTAACATGGATAAAAGATTGGTTGACTAACGGGAAGCAAAGAGTGGGTATAAATGAGTGCTATCCTGGCTGGAAATCAGTGCTGAGTGTTGTGCCTCAGGGATCAGTGTTGGGGTTGCAATTATTCACAATTTATATCGATGATGTGGAGGTGGGAGCATGCGTAGTTGGCCAATATTTGCAGATGGCACGAAGATGAGTGGCAGAGCAAAGTTTGCAGAGTCCTGTGAAACTTTGCAAAGGAAAATAGTTACATTGCATGAATGGGTATAGGTTTGGCAGATGGAATACAATATTAATAAATATGAAGTAATCTATTTTGTTAGGAGTACCAGTAAAAGGGATTATTACTTGAATTGTAAAAAGATGCAGCATGCTGCTGTGCAGAGGGAGCTGGGTGTCCTTGTGCATGAATCACAGAAGGGTGATCTGCAGGTGCATCAAGTAATTAGGAAGGTAAATGGTATTTTGTTCTTCATTGCAAAAGGGGTTGAATTTAAAAGCAGGAAGGTTATGTTACAGCTGTACAGGGTGCTGGTGAGGTCATACCTGGAGTATTGTGAGCAGTTTTGGCCTCCTTACTTGCAAAGCAATGTACTGGCAGTGGAGGTTATGCAGAGGAGATTCACTCTGGTGAATCTGGAGTTGAGGGGGTTGTCTTATGAGGAGAGACAGAGTAGATCAGCATTATATTGATTGGAATTTAGAAGAATGAGGGGAGGATCTTATAGAAACATAAAAAATATTATGTAGGGAAGAGGTAAGAAAAAAGTAGAGAGGATGGTTCCACTATCAGGTGAAGCTAGGACAAGATGGAATAACCTCAATATTAGAGGGAGCAGATATAGGATTGAATTGAGAAAGAGCCTTTTCACCCAAAGGCTTGTAATTCTATGGAGCTCCCTGCCGAGTGAAGTAGTTGACGCTACTTTAGTAAATGTTTTTCAAGCTGAGATAGATATGTTTTGAACAATGAAGTATATAACGGATATGGTGAGAGCGCGGGTAAGTGGATATGAGTCCATGAGTAGATTAGCCTTGATGTTACAGATTGGCTGAGGAGGTTAGAAGGACCAGATGGCTTACTCCTGCTCCTCGTCCTTCTGTTCTTATGAAAGGGGCGTGGCCAGTTCTCCCAGCGCAGTCCCTCTGCTTTGATTTGTTTGGACTGGTTTTTCACAGACTGGCTGTTTACTGAAAGCAGGCAGCCAATTGTGAAGCTATCAGGCCAAAGAAGAAAGTCCATGCTGATCCGCCCCCCCCTCTCTCTGATATCTCTCCTGGAAGAACCTGGGTTTGATGTTTCCTTTCGAATTTTCCATGGGGTGTTTATGGAGATTGTTTCAAGTACTTCGAACAACACCTTAGATTATTTAGATACAGATTACTTACAGTGTGGAAACAGGCCCTTTGGCCCAACACGTCCACACCACCCCCCAAAGAGCAACCCATCCAGATCCGTTTGTCTACATTTACCCCTTCGCTCTGCGCAATTGAGCATGGCCATTTCAGCTAACCGGCACATTTTTGGACTGTGCGAGGAAACCCGTGGAGAATTTGCAAACTCCACACAAACAGTTGCCTGAGGCAGGAATTGAACCCGGGTCCCTTGCGCTGTGAGGCAGCAGTGCCAACCACCGTGCCACGGTACTACCCCATGGCTTTCAACCATTTTCAGATTCTCAGTTGAGAAGTGGAGTGCTACTGAAGACCAGAAAGCTTCACCTGGAAGATTAGTTGAGTAGCCAACTTTTAATGTTTTTTAATATTTGTTTATAGAACTTTAAAATGACAAAAGCTGGGTAAAGTCACTTTACTTCTACTAACTGTGGAACTAGTAGCATGGATATGGCTTTTAATTGGCTGCCTCTTGGTATTGTCATCCCTAATCATGTCACACAGTAATGCCCCACATCTATGTAGGCTGAATTGAAAGTCAGTTCTTGGTCTTCCCATGTACCCACTCCTTATGAATTTCATTTGCTAACATCATTAAGTTAGGATAATCTGTTGGGTTTTCGGATAGGTTGTCATTCTGCATGCTATTCTCTTCTGTTTGTGTTTCATTCCGTAACCTTGAAAATAAATTCTGTTTTATTTAAAACTAAGTGGCTTGACCAGCTGCGTCACTCCTGGAATATCTGCCTTACAACTGCTTAAGGCAACAAGCAAAGTTTGAGTCTGTACTACTTCCTTGAAATGACTCGAGGTGGTCTGTCCTGGCCCATAACAGTGTGCAACAGTGAGATCTAATATACTGGCATGGGTTGAGAATGGGAGAGAGTTGAAAGAAAAAGTGAGTCAGAATAAGCAGTTCCTTTTTTTTGGAATGGAAAGCAATTATGAGCAGGATGATCCTGGAATTGATGTTTGGCACCAATCTATTCATGAAATAGATTATACATCTGCTCGATGGTACTAAATGTAATGTTTCAAAATCTGCTGATGGCACCAAACTGAGAATTGATTGGGTGAGGCGGATGTAAAGAAGTTCAAGGTAATTGAGACACGTGGAGGGAATGGGCAAATACGTGGCAGATGAACAGCAATGTGGTGGACGTAACATTGAACATTTTGGTTGGAAAAATAGAATATCAGGCTAGCATTTCAAAAGGAATTGATGCGAAAATGTTGATCTGTGAAGATACTAACATGCATACTTTTGTTGACTTCTTCACCGAACTCTGAAGTCCATTCACGGCAGTGAATTCTGAAACCAGGCGTCAATACTGGGATTGGCACTGGCACATATGCCAGTGGGTATATGTAACATTGAAAAGGACCTGGATCTCCCTGTACACCAGTCACTGAAAGCATTATTGGAGCAACTGAAAGCCGTTAGGAAGGTAAATGATGTGTTGACCTTCATTTCCGGGGAATTTGAGTCCAGGAATAAGGGTATCTTATTACAGCTGTACATGACCTTAGTGAGACCCCATCTCGAACATTGTGCAGTATTGTGTGCAGTTTTGGTCTCCTTACCTAATAAAGGACAAACCCGACATTGAGGGAGAGCAGCAAAGAATGACCAGACTGATCTCTAGGATGACAAACTTGTTGTGGGAACAGAGTTTGGTGCGACTGAGTCTGTATTCCATGTGGTTTAGGAAAATGAGTGCAGATCTCAGTGAGATATATAATACTCTGACAGGGCGAGATATATTGGAAATAGGGATGATAATTCACCTGGCTGGGACGTCTAAAACAAGCAGCCACAGTATTAGGTACAGTCAGGACACTCTGCATTGAGATGAGAGTAAATGTCTGCACTCACAGACTGGTGAATCTGGGAATTCTATGCTACACAAGCCTGTGGAAGGCAAGGCACTGAATTTCATTAAGTATTTCTTGACACTAAAGGGACGAGGTTGCAGCAGAGGTTTGGTGTGGGGAGAAAGGATCAACCATCAATATATTGAATGGGAAAGCAAAATTGATGGACCGATGTTCCTAATTCATATTGTTCCAATAATTAATCACTTCAAAGGATATCCTTTATGAAGTGTTTGGGAAAAAAAATTGAAGAGATGTTAGACCAAAAACTAGAATGGGGGAGGGTCAATGTGTTGAATGACCTACTCCTTCCCTAATGTTTCTGTGCAGTCTGTGGGAAAACTCTGTAAATGTGTCACAGGCTCTCAGCTGTTAGGAAGGAGGCATCTGCTGGATCAACAGGGCTGTGTTTCCCATTACCTTTTCTCATACCGAGACTGGTGCTGGGTGTTCTGTCCAATTTTATCCATTAAGGGCTCGGAACAGTTTGATACAATAGAATGATGCCTTGCTTGGCATTTTAGAGACCGTTGAAGTGTTTGCCACATGTCTGTCGTCTGGAGGCACTTTTAGGCCAGAACAGGAAAGCAGTGGAGATTCACTGCCTGAAAGTAAATTGGGAAGGCAATTGGTGTTCACAAGTGACATTGGCTTCAAGGTCACTGTTACTGACAGCAGATTTTAGATTTCGATATTTTATTAGTTGTTTTTAACTTCCACCAGCTGCCAGAGCATTAGCCTGGTCGAGATTGGTAATCCAGTGACATTTCCACAACAGCACCATCTCCACATGGGGACCAATCGGAAACCACACTGAGCAGATAATTTTTTGCTGCTTGATAGCTCTGTCAAAAATAACTCACACAATTTTGTCTATTGTGATGGGACTGAGGGGGTGGTAAATGGTCAGCTTGTAATTATTCTTCTCTTAAGGGACAGGAAATAGTTGAGGAATTTTCCACGTTGCCAGGGAGATGTCAGAGTTGGAGCTGGAATGAAACAGTTTCCCAAGGGACACGGTTTGTTATGCAGCACAAGTCTTCAGTCCTATTGCAGGAATAGTGTCAAGGCCCATTGCCTTTTTCGTACCTACTGTATTCGGCTGTTTCTTCATGTCAGGTGCAGCGAATCGAATTGGTTGGAGACTGATATCTGTGATTCTGTGGCCATCATCTAAGGAACACTTCTGGCTGAGGATGGTGCAGACATTGCATACTGTCTTTTACACTGATGTGCAGCAAAGTTCCATTCTTTCGGGGAATGGCAAAGCAATAACCAAGTGATATTGAGCTGTTAGTCTAGCGACCCAGGCAATGCTCATGTGACCTGACTTCGAGTACTGCCACAGCAAATGGTGGAATTCAAATCCAATAAATGTTTGGAATTAAGAGTCTAATGATGATCATGGAACAGTTGCTGATTGTGTGGGAAACCCATCTTGTTCGCAGATGCTCTTTCGGGAAGGAAACTGCCATTCATTCTTGCTCTGGCCTACTTGTACCTCCAGACGCACAGCAATGTGTTTGACTCTTAACTACCCTCCTGTCAATAAATGGTGACACACTAATCCCATTGAACAGTTTTTTAAAAAAAATATTTGTGGAGTCCTCTTCTTTCATCAGTTGTTTCATAGTTCAACTCCATTTCTAACTGGCTGTGGCAGGACTGCAGAGCTTCGATCTGACCTGTTTGCTTTGTCATCATCTCGTCCTCTCTATCAGATGTTAGTTCTACTGTTTGCAATGTAAGTGAGTAGTCAAGTGTGGTAGCTTTAAATGGGTTGTCATCAGTTTTAGGTCCACACGGTTCTGACCCTGGTATGTTCATCTACACTCGTGACTGAAACATCTTTCAGCTTAATGGGAATAATGGACTGAGGAATTATCCTGGGCAAAAAGTTACAGATTGTGACTCAGTACAATATTCGTTCTGTCCAACTATGATCTACACTATGACATGAATTCCCGGGTTTGAGCTGCAATTTCTGCAATGCAATTCTGCTGTCTGTCGCCCAATTCATACCGAGACCCAATGACCCGTACCCCGTGAGCTACTCTGGTTTCAGATGTGGTAGCACTTCCAATTTCATATTCTCATGAGCGTTTGTTTATTGTGTCACATCTCTTATTGTCTTGTTTTTCAAAATCCAAAACGCATTCCGTGAGGTAGCAACACGGCTCAGTGTTTAGTGCCGCTTCCTCACAGCGCTATGGACCCAGGTTTGATTCCATCCTCCAGCGACCATCTTTGTGGAACATGCGCATTCTCCTTGTTGGATTCTTCCCTCCCACAAACCAAAAATTTCCAGGTTAGGTGCATTAGTCAGGGGTAAATATAGGATAAGAAAATGGGTGTGCTTGGTTTACTCTTCAGAGGATCGGTGTGGACTTGTTGGGCTGAAGGGCCTGTTTCCATACTGTAGCGATTCTAATTCCAACATTCATCTGAACGTTTTCCCTTGCAGTTATGCCATTTTCAGTGTTTAAATTGAATGTGCTTCACTCTGTTCTCTCAATGGTTTCTGATAAGAACTCTGTAGTGTCAATGATTCCAGTCTTATGTAGTTTCAGAACCAAGATATTTGTGCATTTTTTATTATTTTTCACTTCCCAGTGTACGGCAATCCAAGTGGGTCAGGACATTTGAGCAGCTTTGACATATACCTTTGAACATGTTCAAAACCAGAAATTTCTGGAGAAACTCAGCAGGTCTGTCAGCATCTGTGGAGACAGAGAAACAGAGATAGTGTTTCAAGTCCAGCGTGGCGCTTGTTCAGAACTGAAAAGGGCTGCTTAATGCCTTAGCAAAAGTGGACGACGGATGATAGGAAACAGAGCATGTGGAGACGCAATGGCACAGAGGGATGGGCTTTTAATTATGGTGAAAGAGAAACAGATATAAAATTGGTGTAAATTAAAGTGTGGATGGCAGAAATGGGTTGTCTCTATTGAGTGCAGGATAAAATAAGACACAGACGAGATCATTGGGAGGTCAGGAAGTAGAATATATGAAAAATGGAGAACAGCCATAATGGAATCAGGCTGTGAATTTGGAAGTGTGTATTAACTGCTGCAGGCTGTGACACATCAAAGTGTAAAGTCAGGTGTTACTCTAGCTTGGGTAGTGTTTCACTGGAACATTGCAGCAGCTCAGAACCGAAATGTTAGGATGAGCGCAAGGTCGGTTATTGAAATGAGAAGCAATGAGAGGCTCAGGGTTATTCCTACAGACAGAGTGAAAGTGGTCCTCAAACCAGTCTCTGTTTGGTCTCCCCAGTGTAAAGGAGACAGCATTGTGAGCAGCAATGACAGGAGACCGGATTGAAAGTGTAAAAGTGAAATGCTACTTCACCAGGCAGGTATGTTTGGGGTCTTGGACAGTGAGAAGGGAAAGGTGAATGGGCAAGTGTTGCAGCTTCTGTTATTGCATGGGAAGGTGTCATGGGGGAGTTGTGAAGTGTTCGGGATCATGGAGGGTGTCACAAAAGAAATGGTCCCTATGAAATGCTGTCAATGGTCGCGAGGGAAAGATGTGTTTGATGGTGCTATCCCATTGGAAATGGTGGAAGTGGCGGAAGATGATTCTGTGAATGTGGATTCTAGTACAGTAGAAGTGAGGACGAGGGGAGATCTATCATTGTTCTGGGAAGGAGAGGACGGAGTGAGGGCAGAAGCACGTGAGATGGGATAGTCACAGCTGAAGGCCCTGTCCACCGGAATTAGCGGATTTCTGATTTGAAGGCAAAGGAGGTCACGTCACAAGCAGTTCACTGGAATGTGGCGTCATCAAAGAGAAACAACAGAGACGGAGAAACTGAGAGAATGGAGGCAGCCTCCGCTGATCATGTGTTCAGCTACATCTAGAAGACACCCCTGAATGATTGAAAATAACCAGACATCTAAATTGAGGCTTTCTGTCTCACATCTGATCTGAAGCAGGATGTGGAAGTAGACCCAGAGGAAGGTCAGTGGGTATACCTGGGCAGACATTCAAGCAGATATCCAATAACGCTGAAAAATTATTGATTCTGTTCAAAAAGAAGGACTCGATTAGAAGATGTACCACCCATGGTCGACAAGGATACTATGATGAGCATTAGTGTAGGGCCAGATTTAGGATGTTTATTTCTTGGGATCATAAGCATATGCTGGGCATGACTTTCAGCTGTGCTTCCTGAATTCCCCCCAGAAACCCCTGCCATTGCTGTTCCATCCTCTTCCCTGCTCCTCTCCCCTTCCTGATTCAAGTTCTCCATCTCCAATTACAGAGCACATTCTCTCACATTATGGTCCCTCCCCACTTCATTGAGGATGACACTGAGAACTAAAAGGCGGGCTGTTACTTAATGGAGAGGACACCCACAAAAGGATCAGTGCAAAAGGATGGAATTGTCTTTGTGTCTGAAACATAACGTCAGCATGCTGATGCAGCAAGTAACTAATGTTGGTTCATTAGGCGGATTCCTGGAATGAAAGGGTTGAATTATTGAGTACATCTAAAATGGTGAGGCGTTTATTCATTGTTGTTGAAATGAATGTGGATGATATTACTGAAATGGACATGATGCAGAGGGGGCTTGACAAGGGAGATTTCGAGAATGTGGATCCGTTCCAGGGCAGAGAGTCGAACTCAGGGTTGTAGATACAGAATAAGGGATATCGATTTCAAACTGAGATACAAAGAAACATCTTCTTTCAGAAGGGAGTGAATGCCTGGAATTCCCTAACCCAGAGGTTGTGGAGACTGGTTTTTTTTTTAATACATTTACAGACTGGCTGGATTGGATTTTGATAGATTAGTGATTTGAGGGATACAAAAGGTTAGCAGGAAAGTGGAGTTGAGCCCTGAAGTAGTTCAGCCATGTTCTTATTAAACGACAGTACAGGTTTGAGGGGCCGAATAGCCTGCTCCTGTTTGTATTTCTTGCATTCTTATGTTATTTTCCTGAAAATAGTGTTGTACAATGTTGCATTCAGGGAGAGCAGAGGATTTCTTTGAGCTAATATTGTAGAGGGCTGTATTCACAGCGAATCTGGGTCTGCAACATGGCCCACATCTGGAGCAGAAGTTACAGAGACGGGAAGCCTGAAAAGAGGGATTGGTGTGCGGGTCAATACCTGGCTCAGCCTGGATTTTCAATTACATTTCACGAACTACATCTAACCATCGGGGTGGCCTCGATCTGCCCCTGTGTAGCAGGTCCGAAGGTCTGAATGGAACATCAGAACATAAGGCTGAGGAACACGAGTGGAACATTCGGCCCTTTGACACTACTCCGACAGTTAATAAGGTCGTGGCTCATCTCATTGTGGTCCCAGCTGCACTCTTCTCTCCAAGCACCATTATCCCTGATTCCCCTGTCGATGGAAAATCAGATGAAGCCAGCCTCGATATAATATAAAGCTTCAGCCATCCCATACTTCTGGGAAGGAGAATTCCTACGTCAATAAATTCCCACTTTGTGAATTTCTCCTCACCCCAGTTCTGACTGAGGTTGGAGGGTGTCACTGATTCCTTTTCTCGTCCCACTCCTTCACTACTCACATCACATTTTAAATGTGACCAGATTGGTGATATAGCTGATGATAAAAGTCTTAGACTAGGTCTGGTTCAGTAAACAAGTCACGCAGATTTCTTTAGTCAGACACAAGTAACTTATAAAACTAATCGAGGAGCATGGAGGATCTGTGTTTCACACTGCTGCCTCACATCACCAAGGAGCTGGGTTCAATTCCAACCTCGGGCGTCCTGTATGTGGAGTTTGAACATTCTCCTTGTGTCTGTGTTTTCTCCCAGTGTTCCAGTTTCCTTCCACAGTCCAAACATGTGCAGCCTAGAGTGGATTGGCCATGCTAATTTGCCCATAGTGCCCAAGGATGTGTATGTTAGTTGCGTTAGTCATGTGAAATGCAGGGTTACATGGATAGGGTGGGGGGCAGGTCTGGCTGGGATGCTGTTCACTGGGTCAGTGTGGATTTGATGGGCAGAATGCCTTGCCGCCACACGGTTGAAGTTCTAGAACAATGGCAAGAAGTTTGGACTATACGAATACCCAGTGGATATCTACCTGATACACTCTGTTGAAGGTTTTGTATGTTTCAGTAAGATCACCTCTCTTTCTATGAGTAACCATAATATAAGGCCTTCATTCCTGGAATACATGAAGTGAAACATTGCTGAACTGCTTCCAATGTAATTATATCCAATCTCAGGGAGGTAGACAAAAAATAACCTCACACCCCAGGTAAGGCTTTTTCTTTGTTTTCTCAGTGCTATGAGTTTTTGGAACTCTCTTCCCCGCAGACCATTGGAGGCAGAGTTATTGAATATTTTTGAGGCACAGACGGAAGATTCATAAGTAACAACAGAGTCAAGGATTATCAGGGAATGGACTGGAATGTGCAGCATGGGAAAATGTTGACAGTGGTACAAAATGACACTGCTTCAGAACATCCGTGAAAACGAAATGGTAATCTAGAAAACATTTTAAAATGGCAACAGTGATAGAACAGAGTTCCAATGACCATAGAGCTGCTCTGTCATTAAAGAGAGACCACTTGTGGTCATTTAACCTGAGGGTCACCACACCTCGGGTGATGGGTTGAGGGTGAGACAGCGTCCCTATCATGGTAACCTCTGTCAGTGTGGTGAATCGAACCAGCACTGTTGGCCTCCATCTTCATCGCAAACCAGCTGTCCAGCCAACTGAGTGGGAGACTGTATAACTGTTACAGACAGAAACAGTCACAGGCAAAGGGTAAGGGAAACTTTCATAACAAGGAAAAAGGTACAATTCAGATAACAGTCAAAATAACGACTGAGGGTAAAAACGTTCTCTGCTAGAAATTGTATTTTATAATGAGACAAGTATTTCAAAGCCATCTTTGGCTGAATACGGTAAGGTGAGACATATGAAATAACCAGAATTACTAATTGTGATTGGATATCGATAACCATAAAATGAGTGTAGATTTTTGATTGGTCTGTGTAAAATGTGCTTACCATTATATAGATGGAGAAAGCTGATGGAATATATTATTGGGACAGTGCATCCCCTTGGGAAATGTCCTCGAGCAGGCGCTTGAAGAAAACCCGGGTAAAAGTGCCTGAGTGTTGTCTGCTCAGTGACAGGAACCCAGGGGGTTGAATGACTGAAAGTTCATGTAACATGGAACTGAGAAACGCATCAGATCAACCACAATCTTCTTAAATGCTAGAATGCGTTTGAAGGGCTGAATGGCCCCATAGTGGATTGCATGTGATTTGAAAACTGTACAATTTTGTTCCTTCCCCTTTTGTGTTACATACTGGGGCATTGAAATTTTCTTGAAAATGGGAATTATTTGGAACACGAACTTGAACATTCCACAATCAACATTCTTCAGAATATTCTATCAACATGTGAGAGTATTGCGAAGGCGAGCGTGTGTGTGTGTGTGTGTGTGTGTGTGTGTGTGTGTGTGTGTGTGTGTGTGTGTGCGTGTGTGTGTGACAAAGAGAGAAGGCTTTGCATGCAATAGTGAGAGTAGTGGACCATGAATCGTGTTCGGGTGTCGGTGATATAACAGATATACAGTGAGTGTGAGGGAGCAGGGAGAACACAGTGACCCTTATCCTGACAGTGTGGGGAAGGTTATTGAAGCTTGTCCTGTATTGCTGAACATCTCTTCAGACCGCAGATACTGCACTGAGCTGGTTGGTGAGCTCAGGCCCTGCTCGTTGGGTCTGGTGGTGTGGTTCCGCTGGGAAGAGTATGGTCCCCTCTGTACTAGCCCATCCACCAGGAGCTCCGTGTCCCTGTCGACAAACCGTGGTATAATTGCCCCTTATCTGCCATGCTCGGGGTAAACTGTGCACCAATGCCAGAGATCACGGAATATCAGGGCATCCGGCCGATCGTGAATAACTCCAGCCATGATGGGTGGGATCGGACTGGCATTGAATGACAGGGACACCATGGGGTGGCTGGGTAGTTAATGAGGTGAGTTCGATATGATAGTACCAGGAAAATAGCTCAGCCTCGTGCAGACAACCCATCTGTCACACTCAGTGAAAATCACACAAAGATAAATTATGGTTATATTCAGCCCAATGAGTCATAGACTCTGCTGTGCCCACTTTCAGTTACAGAGCTGCAGAACAAATGCTCATTCAAAACTGTCCATCATCTGAACTCACACCAATATCAGGTTCCCTTTGCAAGCTCGAATATGAATGCACAATACATGGTTAAAGACAGGATTCTTGGCAGTATGGAGGAACAGAGCGACCTTGAGGTCTGTGTCCACAGATTACTCAAATTTGCTCCCAAAGTTGATGGTGTGGTTAAGAAGGCACATGGTGTGTTGGCTTTCATATGCAGGGGGATTGAGATTAAGAGCCGTGAGGTTATGCTGAAGCTCTATAGAGTCCTGGTTAGACCACACTTGGACTATTGTGCTCAGTTCTACTCAGTCCATTATAGGAAGGATGTGGAAGCTTTAGACAGAGTGCAGAGGAAATTTACAAAGATGCTCCCCAGACTGGACGGAAGGTTCTATGAAATAAGCTTGAGGGAGCAAGGGCTTTTCTCATTGGAGGAAAGAAAGATGACAGGTGATATGATAGAGGTGTGCAAGATGATGAGAGGCATAGACAGAGTGAATAGCAAGCGACTGTTTCCTAGGGCAGAAATATCTATCACAAGGGGTCATAATTTTAAGGTAATTGGAGGAAGGTTTGGGGAGATATCAGAGGTAGGTTCTTTAGACAGAGAGTGGTGGGGGTTTGGAATGCACTGCCAGCAGTGGAAGTAGAATCAAATACGTGAGGGAAACTCAAGAGATTCTTGGATAGGCATATGGAAGAAAGTGAACGGAAGCACGGACGATAGTCTGATCATAGAGTAGGATAAACGGGTGGCACAACATCGAGGGCCAAAGGTCCTGTACTGTGCTCTAATGTTCTTTGTTTTGTGTTCTATGGAAGTGCTCATAGAGGTTAGAGAGGGATTTTGATGTATCAGAGAGGTGAGGGCTATGAAGCCATGATCTTAGTGAAAGGCAAGACAGGCTTGGGAGGCGAACGACCTGCCTTTGTTTCTGATATTCTCACATTCTGTTATTGGAAAATTTGATTAGATTAGATTAGATTAGATTACTTACAGGAAGGTACCTGGAAGGTCTGTTATGGAATGTTGCAGTCACGGAGCCCAGGGGACGTTGTGAGCCATCTCTGGGTGAGGTATGGGGGCTGTATTCACAGTAAATCTGCATCTACCAACAAACGGAGTACAAGTTGTAGAGAGGGGAACCTCTGTAAAGAGAAATGAGGGACCGCTTTCATATCCAGCCTGGGTTTTCCAATTACATTTTCCAAATCTCCCAAACCGTGTGTGACAGTCATGAGGGAGTGAATGTTCTCCTCTGTTTCTATGCACCAGGTGATAGCAGTAAGTGGCCTCCAACTGCTCAGATCCAGCAGGTTTGAGGCTCTAAATGGAACACAGAAACAGGGGGACTGAGGAGTAGGAGTGGGTCATGAGATACTTTGAGCCTTCTCCACCAGGCACTAAGATTGTGGCTGATCAGGTTGGGGTCTCATCCCCACTTTCCTGTCTGTATCCCATTATCCATGACGCAGTCTCTGTCAAATCTTTAACTATCTCAGCTGTGAATACTTGCAGTCAGAGAAACACCACAAACTTCTGGGGAAGAGAATTCCCATTCAAAAGCCCTTTTTGCATTTTTCCTCATCACTGTGATAGAATAGCAGAGTCATACAGCATGGAAACACATCCTTTTTTTCCAAATTCTGAATGCCGATCAGGCATCCTAACGTGACCTAGTCTCACTGGCCAGCATTTGGCCCATATCCCTCTGAACCATTCCTATTTATGTATCTATCCAGATATATTTTAAACATGTAATTGTACCCGCTTTCACCACTTCCTCTGACAGCACTTTCCGTACCCCCAGGGCCTCTGCATGTGAAGGTTTCCCCTCAGGTCCCATCTAAATCTTTCCCCTGTCATCATCAACCTCTGCCATATAGTTCTGGAAGTTCGAACACTGGGAAAAAATGTTGACCATTGAGACTATAAATAGCCCACAGGATTTTATAAACCTCGGTCGTGTCACTATTCAGCTTCCAACAGTCCAGGGACAAAAACCCCAACCTGCTCATCCTCTCCTGCAGTTCAATTTCTCAGGTTTCAGAAAATCCTTTTCTGCACCCTCTCAAGCTGAGCAACATCCATCCTTTAGCAGTGCCTACTGAATTGTACGCAGTATTCTTAAAGTGGCCTCAGCAATGTCGTGTAGAAACGTAATATGCTACCCCATCTCCTATAATCAATGTTCTGACTGAACATTAATACTCTGTCTACCTGCTACTCCACTTTCAAGGAACTATGAACCTGCATCCGTAGGTCTCTTTGTTCAGCAACATTCCCTAGGGTACCACCCTGCTTTAACTTACCAAAATGCAAAACCTCACAAATGTCTGCATTAAATTCTATCTGCCAGTCCTTGACCCTTTGTTTGTCAAGGGTGCCGTTGTACTCTTAAATAACCATCACTGTCCACCGCCCCACTATTTTTTGATGTTACCTGTAAACCTACTAACTATGCCCTCCCCTGTCTGTATCCCATTGTAGACGCTCTGCCCTCCCCCCATCTGTATCCCTTTGCAGAAGCTCTGCCCTCCCCCTGTTGTATCATATTGTAGACGGTATGCCCTTCCCCTGTCTGTATTCCACTGTCGACTCTATGCCTTCCCCATCTGTATCCCATTGCCGACGTGCTGCCCTCCCCCTGTCTGTATCTCATTGGAGACACTCTGTCTCCCTTTGACATCTTATTGATTGACTATCCTGATGTATGAGCAAACTGAGCTCCATCCTCTCCATCCAGTTCATTGGTGTGGATTGTCATTTGTTGATGACCTCACACAGATCCCTGAAGAATTCCACTGGTTACAGCTTACCAAACACAAAATGAGTAATGATCTCTTGTCTGTATTTCCTGAGGCAGCCTGGGATGGTTAAATGGCATCCTCCTGTGCTGTGTAATTTACTGAAATGATTTGAATACTTCATTCTATTCCTGTCTAACCCCATGGAAGTGCATTATGGCCTCCCCCTGCTGTATTGTCACGATGCTGACTGCCTCAATGGGATCTTTATCTCCCTCTGGAACAGCCTCAGGTGTGAACTGACAGAACAACGAGTGAAGTAGGAGCAGCAGTTGGCCATTCGTTCCCTCCAACTTGATGCTCAGTTTAGAAACATTATGGCTGATCTGATTGTAGCTGAATACCCCTTTCCTGTCTGTTCCCAATAAACATTGACTCCTCTGTCCATCAAAGGTCAGTCAAGGTCAGCCTTGAATATCCTCAATGACCCAGTCTTTACTGTTCCCGGGGGATGAGAACGCCACAGATCACACAATCCAAAGAAGAAAGGAGCAATCTTATCTCAAATGGAAAAGGAAGAACCCTTTCATTTTAGTGTGTTAACCTCACAGCAAGTCACCTACACTTTTCAGAAACAAGGGCACAGCAAATACGAACAAACATATACCATTCAGCCCCTCAAACGTATCCACAGTCCCATTGACTGTTCAGTCAAGTATTTATCAAACTCAGCTTCTACTGCACCCTTGGAAAATAATCCTGCCACCTTAATGCCACAGAGCATAGGAAATTGGAATCAGGCCAGTTGGCTCATAAGGTCTACTTTGCAGTTTGATCCTGTCTGGTGTGTATCTCAATATAATTTCCCCGCCTTCTCACCGTAACCCTTGATCGTGGTTTTAATCTAACCTTTGTCTAAAAGACATGGTTGCGTCGGTGTCTCTGTATGTGTGTGTGATTGCATGTGTGTTTCTGTGTATATCTGTTTACTGGCAGGAGACAGGGTGATGGTGGATGGTTGTTTTTTGAACTGGAATCCGGTGGGCAGCAATGATCCAGAGGCAAAATTGTTGGGTTCACTTTTGTTTGTCATTTATATAAATGATTGAGATGAGAATTATAGAAGGCATATTTCGCAAATTTGAGGATGACGTCAAGTTTGGGTTTACTGTGGACAGTGTTTGTATAATGGTGAACAGCTGAAGATTACAAAGAGACCTTCATTAATTGAATCAATCATTCGTAGAGATGTACAACAGGGAAACAAACTCTTCAACTCGCTCATGCCATCCTAATGTTCTAAATTAATCCACTCCCATTTGCCAGCATTTGGCCCATATCCCACTAATCATAAAGCCATCCAGTTGCCTTTTAAATGCTGTAATTGTTCCAGCCTCCACCAGTTTCTCTGGCAGCTTATTCCATAGAAGCACCACCCTCTGCAGGGAAAAAAAGTTGCTCTTCATTGTCTTTCAAATATCTCTCTTCCCACCTTAAACCTATGCCTTCTAGTTTTAGACTCTCCTACCTTGCGGGGATGGAACCTTGACCACTCACCCTATCCATGCCCGTCATAATTTTATAAACCTCTAGAAAGTGTAAATATGACTCCAATCAAGACGGTTGGCTGTGCTTTCAGTCATCCTGGGTCTATAGTCCCAAATTCAATCGTCGTACCTCTTCCTTCTCCATCAAGGCATGATTCCAAAAAGTTTAATCAACTTGTTCAGACATATTATGAAACTGCTTTGTGGGACTTGAAACGAGAATTTTCGGCGCAGTGATAGATACACTACCATCATTCAGCATTAGCCCCTAAAGCTGCAACATGATGCTCCTATATGTTGTTCATCAGCTTGTTGTAACACGCTGTGACAAACTTCCATCGGACATGACTCCACTCCACCTTCTCCAGAGATAGGGGCACTATCAGACATTCCTGGACTGGAATCGAATCCAGAGCTCCGGCTCAGAAACGTGGGCACCATCCATTAAACAAGGCCGAAACTATGCCCAGATTTTGGGTCATGTTTGAAGTGTATGGATTTATTAAATTCTGGTTAACAATACTGTTGGACAGTTAACAAACACTGTTGGAGTTCAATGTAGCTAAGTGTGAAGTGATTCACTTTGGTAAGAGTAATAAAAAGATGGATTACTGGGCTAATGGTAGACTACTTGGTAGTGTGGAAGAGCAGAGGGATCTTGGTGTCCATGTACACAGATCTCTGAAAGTTGCCACCCAGGTAAATAGTGCAGTGAAGAAGGCATATGGCGTACTGGCTTTTATTGGTAGAGGAATTGAGTTCCGGAGTCCTGAGGTCATGCTGCAGTTGTATAAGACTCTGGTGCGGCCGCATCTGGAATATTGTGTGCAGTTTTGGTCCCCATACTATAGGAAGGATGTGGAGGCACTGGAACGGGTGCAGAGGAAGTTTACCAGGATGTTGCCTGGTATGGTAGGAAGATCCTATGAGGAAAGGCTGAGGCACTTGGGGTTGTTTTCTTTGGAGAAAAGAAGGTTTAGGGGTGATTTGATAGAGGTGTACAAGATGATTAGGGGGTTAGATAGGGTTGACAGTGAGAACCTTTTTCCACGTATGGAGTCAGCTATTACAAGGGGGCATAGCTTTAAATTAAGGGGGGGTAGATATAGGACTGATGTTAGGGGTAGGTTCTTCACTCAGCGAGTCGTAAGTTCATGGAATGCCCTGCCAGTAGCATTCGTGGACTCTCCCTCTTTATGGGTATTTAAGCGGGCATTGGATAGGTATATGGAGGATAGTGGGTTAGTGTAGGTTAGGTGGGCTTTGATCGGCGCAACATCGAGGGCCGAAGGGCCTGTACTGCGCTGTATTGTTCTATGTTCTATGTTCTAATACCAATTTATACAGGGGACAAATCTCATTGAAAATTTGTACAAATTATTAGCCTTAACTATAGGATGTTGAGTGCATTCGCTGTACTATTGAGATAAACTATGTACATCTGTAATTGCTTGGCTATGATTTCCGGTTTAAATGTCTATTACCAGTAGTCTGCTATATTAGGGAATGAAATCCTGCAACACACTGCACTATGAGGGATCTCGAGTAGATATCAATACTGAAGACCAGAGACGAGGAAAGAACACAATTCTGTGCCCAAAACACCGGTCACTATTTCAAATCTCGAGCATGTGGCTTCCCTCTTACGAAAACCATTAATTGAGATAAGACAGCTATTTCCTATCCAGCTTTTGCTTACCGACTCCTCCTTCTGCCTGCACAAGGCAAACCAAGCTCTGGGTCTTTGGGAAACTCAAGGCTGGTGTCTGTAGGCATGATGGAGAGTGGATTGTGGTTTTAATCCGAAGGGGGAGTGTGAGGGGGTAGTAATATCATTCACTGGGCTGAGGTGTTGCAGATGGGGTTTAACCTGGATACATGTGAAGTATTGCTTTTTGGTAAAACAAACAAGGGGAGGGCTTACACAATGAATGCTGGGATTTGGTAGTTATATAGAAAAGAGGGACCCGGGGGCGCAGGTATAATTCTTTGAAGTTTGTGGCGCAGGTTATTTCAGATTACGTCAGTGCTCAGACCTTTGAGTTTAGAAGTTGAGCAGGCATGCTGAGATTGTTCAGGACATTGATAAAGCCTGTTCTGTAGTTCTGTGTGCAGTTCTGTTATGGGAAGGAGATTGTTAAGCTGAAGAGGGTTCAGAAGAGATGTACCAGGATGTCACCAGTAACACACCATCTTCTGCCTCAGGAGCCAACAAACATGCGTCACGAACATTGGATCCACTGATTTACAAATTTCCCCTGGGTAACCCAGATCCCAGATCCAACTCCCAGACTCACATCTGCCCTCCTGAGGAGACCTAATGCCCATCTTAATTCCCACCGCTCTATCCCACACTCCCCATCGATCTATCATGATCACCTCCTACCTTTGTTCACCTATTACTTACCTTTCCGCTGAAAGTTCTGCCTGAAACTTCGACTCTCTTGCTTCTCGGATGTTGCCAGGCCTGCTGTGCCTTTTCCACCGCCATGCTTTACATACTCTAAATTATCAAACATCTGCAGTCTCCATTATCTCTCAGGTACAATTCCCTGTCAAAAAAACCATGTCGTTGTCTGTTACAACCGCACGTAGTCTTAGGGACATTTTCTTCTCAGATCATGGACGATAAAAGTTCTTTTAACGTTTTACTGATATTGTAATTCCTGATCAGTAGTTAAAGAACGTACGTTTCAATTTATAAACAGAGAAGCATGCTCATGTTCTAATAAACCTCTGGCATTGCTCCCATATCCAAGGTAGATTGAATGCTTACACATGATTGATCGACCAACCCTAACATTTGTTCCCTCTATCATCCCCACATATCCCACCCAGAATGCGTAAATTTTAATCATACGGTTTTTAAAAAAAAAATAATAAAAAGTATTGAATTGAAATGGGTTAACTGGAGATATTTGTTCAGCGATTGAGATTGATCTCAATCTCCGTGGAACCTAAATATGTCACTGGAGAGCTTTCCTCTTCTATTAATGAGGGAATCGGTTCAATGTGTTATCCCATAGTATCAGCGGGAGTATCACCAACAGCACTAACAGGGATCAGCAGATCTAGAGAGGGGGGAAGGAGAAATCTGAATCTGAGAACATTAGACTGGAATGTTCCAACAATGGATCAGAATCTGAGAACATTAGACTGGAATGTTACAGCAATGGGCAGGAGTTTATCCGAGGGTATTTCCTTGCTTTCTCAACCTCGGATCTCATTAGCATTACGGTTCTATGGTGTACTGATGGTTATTCAAAATGGTTACTATCCCATCCTCATTATCGTTGGTGTTCCTGGTAATTCATTCTATCTGTTCATAAAGCCAGGTTGGACTGAATTACTGCTCATATTATTTAAAATTTAGAAAGGTGGACGTCAATATTTTCAATTCCAATGAAATATTCCATTCCTCACAAATTATAACGAGCAGATTATTATTGACAAATTACTCACCAATACGCGATGAGGAACCAGACTGTTCTCAAACTCCGTAATACTTCTATACCTGCACAGATCAACATTTCTATATCTTCCCCACTCACTAATCCTGTCCAATATCACCATTATGATATCCGCGACTCCTCCTCAGCCTCAGTGCATCTTCTGAATAAACCATCAATTGTGCCTTTGTTCAATCTGGATATACCTTAACAAGTCCCTTGTAACCACATGTCAGTTGCAGAATAATTGCTCTTGAGTATGTTGAATTGTTCACTGCACAGAACCTGTCAGACAGGCAGACACTGCGTGTTGCTTAAATCATTGACGCATAATCTAGAGCCACAGAATAATAATCTGTTGATAACTCAAGAAGGAAATTGATGTTATTGAAGTGGAACCATCATCATTTGTAATTTAAAAAAGGCTCATCTGCATGCTTCCTGTCCTTCAGAGAAGTCAATGGTTATTCTTCCCCAGTCATAGCTGTGCAAACCCACATCAATGTGTTTTACTCTTTACTGTGCTGTGGAACCAGACACTCAGTTCAAGATCCGTATAACATGCTAGCTTGACCATGGCTGCACACATCCCGTGAGGGAAGAACAAAAGTAAAGTTAGCTCCTTTCCTCTGCCTGTTTTCCTTATTTCTACACCACATTTCCATTCGGGTAGGTGACCATTCCCTATTTCAAGTGCAATCTTTCTGACTGAGTCTCTACCCAAGAGTGATGTTCATCTCCACAGGCACCTTTGGTTCTGGATTTACTGATGCTGACATACAGATCTAAGGAACTTTTAAATTCCACATCGATGGCAGTACATAGAGAAGGAATGGGTTTTTATGTCATAATAACGATATGGAGACCGTAAGTGTGGGAAAGAAATTATTGTGATCATCACTGAGAGTGTGGTTGAGACAGTACTTGGGGTATTATGGACAGATTTTCTTATCCTTAGAACGAATGATCTCATTGCTATAGAGACTAATTTCACTCGACTAATCCCTGCGCCGATGGTAAAAGAGGAGTGAGTGAAGGTTAATCTGTAGCACTGTCAGAGATAAGAGGTCATTGCATTGAAACTTGATGGTGACGGACAATCACTCATTATGTTCTACACACACTGAGAAGGTGATAAATTCCATGGCTTGTAGTTTTTATTTTACTCAGGATGCATGATTCTGGATATTTCAGCGCCTCTGAGGTTAAAACCTTCAGTCAAATCCTGCCTTGATATCGGGGTCAATCCCTCTTACCTAAGCAGGTCAGTTAAACACTTTTGTTAATGTTAATACGTGATGGTGTCTGTGTGGAGAGTGTTTTCTTCTCACAGAGGGTAGTGAATGTCAGGAATTCTCAGGTCTAGAAAGTTAGGGGAGCGATATCACTGCAAGTATTTAAAGAGGAGGTAGATGGAGTTTTAATCCGTCAGAGAGCTGAGTGGAGGGAAGAATTGGGCATTAAAGATGAGTTAATGCCAACAGTAGGTCAGACATGATCGCATACAATGGCATGAGCATCGGAATTATCTACTCCTGTTTCTTATGCTCTCATATTCTGTCATTGGAAAGTGAATGGTTGTAATTTACCTAGAAGTGCTGTTATTGAATGTTGAGGACAGTGAGAGAAAAGTATCTGGTGAGCTATCTCTGGGTGAGATATGGACCTGATATTCACAGTGAATCTGGGTCTACAACATGACCAACAAATGAAGCACCATTTGCAGCGAGGAGACACTCTGTAAAGAGATGAGAGGCCTCTTTTGTATCAAGCCTGGATTTCCCATCACATTTTCCAACCCACACCAAATCACCCAGTGTTGAGGGACTCAATAATATCCTGTCTCCATCTGCTCCTGTTCAGGTGGTGTTAAGGACGGAATGGAACATAGGAACATAGGACTGAGGAGCAGGAGTGGGTCATTAGACACTTTGTCATTGCTCGACCAGACAATAAGATCATGGCTGATCTGAGTGTGGTCTGCGCAGCACTTTTCTGTCTGTCCACAATTTTACGCCATTCACATGTCTGTTAAATGTTGAATAAACTCAACTTTGAATAAATGCAAGCACCCAGGCACAATATTAGGGAACTGCACAAAGTCAAACTACACAGGCAGCACAATTCTGGAAGGCGCCAGGCATTTGTCTAACAGTCTTGTTCCCATACAATTAATTCTGCTGCAGTTCATCATTTTTTATTTATTCATGGAATGTGGGTGTTATTGATAGGCCAACATTTATGGACCATGTCTAATTACGCTGGAAGTAGTGATGTTGAGCTGCATCTTGGGAATAAACTTCTAGGGAAGAGAATTCCCATTTGAACAGCCCCGTGAGAATTTCTCATTCCTGCTCTGACCAATGTTGGAGGGTGACTGTTTCATTTTCCAGCCCAACACTTCTCCACTGATTACAACAAGTTTGAAGTGTAACCTAGGTCATTTTCTCGAAAAATGTGAGACACAAAGTCACACACATACAGACACATACACCAACGCACATGTCTGAAGACGATAAAGAATAAGAAATGGTTTCCAAAGTTTCATAGTATTTTTAATCATATCAAATGGAAAAGAGATAATGTGTCCCAACTGCTATTCTGTCTCCGACGTTATTCTACTCAAACAAGCTGCTGGTATGAGACTTCTTCCTGGAACAGTTGGATTTGGCAGAATTTCCTTTCCTTCAAGCAGTGGAGCGATTCCCATGAATCCTCAATAGGAATCCTCCACGTTTGTTAAAGATGATTCAGGGACTTTTTAATCTCACACTTTGCTGACAGGAGGGTCAAGGTAAGAGAACGGGAGCATCAGACTGCAGCTTACGACCATAAGATCATCGAAAATAGGAACAGAAATGAGGCCATTGAGCCCATCAAGTCTGATCCACCATTCAATTATGCTGACAACCCCATTTCTCAACCCCATTGTCCTGCTTTCTCCCTGTAACCCTTGATCCCTTTGATACTCCAGAAGCAAACTATCTCTATCTTAAATATACTCAATGATCTGACCTCCACTGCCTTTTGTGAAAATGAATTCCATAGGTTCCCCACGCTCTGGCTGAAGACATTTCCCCTTACCTCCATTCTAAACGGATTTCCCTTTACTCTAAGTTTGTGTCCTTGGATCCTAGAGTCTCCTATCAATAAAAGTCTTCTCACCATCCGTACTGTCCAGGACATTCAATATTCTGTATGTTTCAATTAGATTCACCCACATCCCTCTGAACTCCATCAAGAACAGCCCCAGAGTCTTCAAACGTTCCCAAATATTAAGCTTTTCATTCCTGGGACCATTCTCATGTACCTGCTGTGAACCCATTCCAAGGTCAGCACATCCTTCCTGAGGCATGGGGCTCAATACAGCGCATAATACTCGACATGTGGTCTGACCAGAGCCTTATAGAGCCTTAGAAGTACATCCTTTTTTTTTACATTCAAATCCTTTCAAAATAAATTCCATCACTGCATTTGCCTTCCTAACTACTGACTCAATCTGCACGTTTACATTGAGAGAAGCCTGGAGTAGAACTCCCAAGTCCCTTTGCACTTCAGACATCTGAATTTTCTCAGTAGTCCTTGTTTTTATTCTTCCTACCAAAGTGCATGTTCCCACAATTTCCCAGTTTGTACTCCATCTGCCACTTCTTTACCCATTATCCTAACTTACCCACATCCTTCTTAAGCCTCCATGCCTCTTCGACGTTACCTGTCCCTATACCTATCTTTGTATCACCTTCAAACTTAACCAGAATGCCTTCAGCTCCTTCATCTGGATGGTTAATGTATAAAATGAAACGTTGTGGTCCCGACACCGAGCCTTAAGGAACACCACTTGTCACTGGCTGTCATCCTGAGAAGGACACTATTATCGACGCTCTCTGCTTCCAGCCAGATAGCCAAATTTCTATCCATGCTAGCACCTTGCTCTTGTACCATGGGCCCTTGGCTTACTCAGTAGTCATTGTCAAAGACCTTCTGGAAGTCCAGGTGATGACATCCATTGGCTCTCCTTGTTCTAAGCTGCTCGTTACGTCCTCAAGGTTTTCTAGCAGCTTTTCCAGGCATGACCTCCCCTCTAAGAAACCATGGTAACTTTACCATCCACATCCAACTATTCAGAAATCTCATCCTTCACAATGGATTCCAGGATCTGACCCAGAGCTCAAGTTTTGATTAGACAGTCTGTGATTTCCGTTTTTTGCTTTACTCCCTTTTTTAAATAGGGCTATAACGTTAGCGATTTTCCAGTCCACTGGGAATCTCCCTGATTTGAGAGATTCCTGAATGATCACCACCAACGCCTCCACTGTCTCATCAGCTATCTGCCTTAGAAATCTGGAATGGAGTCCATCTGGTCCAGGTGATTTACTTACCTTCAGGCCATTCAGTTTTCCCAGCACCTTCTCTGAGGTGATGGCCACCTTACTCAGGTCTGTCCACTAAGTCTTTTAAATATTTGGGATATTGCTCGTGTTTTCAACCGTGAAGACTGACACCAAGTAATTTTTCAGCTCCTCATCCATTTCCTTGTTCCACATTACTATCTCTCCTGTGTCAATTTCTAGCGATCAGATGCCCATTTTTGCCTCTAATTTGCCCTTTCCATGTCGAAAGAAGCTCTTACAGTCTTTCTTTTTATTTAATCTTCTCACTCCTTACTTCTGTTTTTTTTTTGCTCTCTGTTGGTCTTTACAAGTGTTAAGACATGGTGGCGAATGCCTCTATTAATTAAACCAAACATCCAGGAAAGCTCAACTCACCTCGTAATCTATTAGAATATGAGTGACAGAGAACTCCCAAATTCCATTATTTAAAGAAAATAACGCCAATTTATTTTTAACTGTAAAAGTGAACATTACACCACAACTATTTACAACTTTATCCAGCTCCGACCCCCACCCCAACCACACAACTGCACCCACCTCTATAACAATATGCTGTTTCAATTAGACACTTATGAAGATTGCATCAACTTGATTTAAAAACCACACAGCCACTGCCGTCCTCTGTGATGTTACTCTCCTGGCTGCTGAATTCCCTGGGTCGTCGTATTTCTGTTTACTGTGAATATGTTTCATATGAAAAAATATCTATGATAGTGAGTATTTCCTAATTTCTTGCAGAGCAAGATGGTTGATCCCAGGCTTCTCCGTCTCGATTGCATCTGCTGCCTCCCCAATTTTCAAAATGTTCGCATTTTTATATACTCAGCATCAAATTGTCTCACTGGTTCAATGTTGGCAAAACAATAAATTCAATCTCGATTTGCTTTCAGTGACAGAGAGAGTGAAGGAAAGAGTGTGTTGCATGCAACAGGGTGACTGGTGGAGCAAGAGCCTTGTTTGGGCGTAGGTGCTGTAACAGATATACAGAGAGTGTGAGGGAGTAGAGAGAATAGGGAGACATTTGTCCTGGCCGAGCGGGGAAGGTTATTGATGTTTGTCCTGTATTGATGGGCATTTCTTCACATCATCTCAGCATTGGGGTGAGCCTCCCCAATGTCTTGTCCACGTCTATCACTAATAACAGCACAGAGAACATCCCACAGCTTCTTCAGAATATGTTTGCGTGGATCTTGCAAACAACAAGGAGGAACAAACATTGGTGCCTTACATATCTAAACCAAAACTGTTGTGCATCCGATTCTCTGGAAATTAGATATGCAAATATCGTGGGTGCTGCAGTAATATTGAATGATCTAAAATTGCAACTTAACTGCGTTAACGAAATGATTGCTAATGCTGTGAAAAATACATTTCATAAGTGTGTATGAGGTAGGCTGAAGAGTATGTTATGAACCAAAGTAGAGAGCAGATTATTTCGGGCGTGGTGTTGTGTGGTCAGAAGGACTAATTACTTATCGTGCTCTGAGGAACCTATTGGGCAATCGTGACATTATATGTTGCATTTTACAAGGCGCCTGCAAGCAATATAGAATGTTTGAACATTACACTCAAATATCATGGAAACCCGAAGGCTAGAGGCTCAAGTGAATTGGAAAAATACAATATTACATTTAGTGTGAGACAGACTTTGCCTATTAGTGATAGAAATACTGTAAAGTCTGAAAAATACGTATATAACACTAAGGTACAAACACCAATTAAAGGAAAGGTGACTCATTGATGGTTTACGTAAGAAATTAATGATTGCATTAAATCTAAGGAAGCAGCTTCAGAAGAATTCCAGATATTGTGCAAACCTGAACATTCTGAGAGATTTACTTTGCTGAAAATAAGGCCGAAGAAAGTGTTAAGTAAATCAAAAAGAACATGAATACAAACAAACAGGAAACACACAGACTGCTCAAATAAAAACAAACAGGAAACACAAAGACGGCTCAAATCTAGGATCCATGTACCAAAGAAAACAAAAGTAAGGCCAAATGTGGAAATGTATAAGGGTTAGGACAATACATTGTGGGGAACTAGGAAATGGCAGAGAAACTAACCATCTAATTTGCATCTATCTTCATGGAGAAAGCGCCAGGCAATCCTTGTGTAAAGCAAGCAATCACCTGGGATTTGTGGAACTAAAGACATAAAGTCAATTCATATCAGCAACAAGGTAGTACTTGAAAATGGAGCTAGATTGATCATTGCTAAGTCTGATGGGCCAGATATACTTCATATCAAAATGTCAGAAATAAAACAACATATTAATTGAACTGTCAGTGACTGTGTTTTATTTTCCTGTAGATCCTGCAAAGACCATAAGCCCTTGTAGATCACTGGAAGGTAGTGAACGTGATCCATCTGTGTACACAGGGAAGAAGAGATAATGTGGAGAAGTGCAGAACAATTAATTTGACATATGTAGGGAAACAATTAGAATCCATTATATAAGAAGTCTTACTGGGTACTAAGAAATGAACAGCAATGTTGCAGAGAATCACAATGCATTTCTGAAAGAGAAATCATGCCTGACAAACTTATTTGAATTTATTTCTTGCAGCATAGACCACGGACAACTAGTGGAAGTAGTGTATTTGGATTTTCAGAAGTCTGGGCGGGAAAACATTTCTGGCTGTAACAGCTGCTCCTTTTTTGAGGTATTTTAGGTGTCGTAGGTGATTTCCCCGAATTCCAGGAGCAGCAATTTCTGCTTTGTATGCTGTTGCATTGGTTTGGAACTTTGGGGAAAAAAGTCAAAGCAACAGCAGTTTTAAAAGGGAAAAGAACATACAAAGGAAGCACACGGTGAGGGGAAGCAACTGACAGGATAGCGTACCTGCACAGTTACTGCCTTTGCTGTTTGAATTCATGTATTGCTGGAGATCAGAGTGCGTCTAGAAAAATTAACAAACAGTGAAATTTACAACTGGTTTGGAGGAACTGTTTGGGCAAAGTCCCCAGCCAGATAAGTGAATTGTTTTAACTGTGTCCTACAGAAAGTCTTCAGAATTTAGTAGAATGGATTCTTCCTTAATTATATGTTTTTTGAGATATGTCCCTTGATTAATCATAAAATATAAGCCATAAATATTAATTTAACCTGGGGCAGTGTTTTGTAGAGGAACAAGACAGTTTTGTTTTTCTGGGTCTGTAGATTGTGAAGGAGCACAAATGGCCTTGGTAGAATCATATGCACTTCTTGTCAGATGTAGGAGTTTAAAAAGGATTTGAGGGTTACTGCGGACTATATCTGCAATAAATGCTTCTAGTTGCGAATCCTATCAGATCGAATGGATCGGTTGGAGAGACAGTTAGAGACAACGAAAAATTTGTAACAGCAACAGTATGTGATGGATGACAGTTATAGGAAGGGGGGAAAGTCTCAGATGCAGTCACATAGATGGGTTAACTCCAAGAAACGTAAGAGAGGTAAGCAATTAGTGCAGGAGTCTTCTGGAGCTGTCCCCATTTCAAACAAATATGCTGTTTTGGAAAATGTGGGGTGTGATGGATTCACAGGGGAACATAGCACGAACAGGCAAGTTTCTGGTATTGAGACAGGCTCTAATGCAACAAGGGGTATGTCGGATTCCATGAGGTCAATTGTGTTAGGGGACTCCCTAGTCTGAGGAACAGACAGACGTTTCTGTGGACAGCAGAGAATAAAAGAGAATTGTTGCTTCCCTGATGCCAAGATCAAGGATGTCTCAGAAAGGGTGCAGAATATTCTCACGGGGGAGAGGGGCCAGCAAGAGGTCATTGTCCACATTGGAACCAACGATATAGGAAGGGAAATTTTGAGAATCTTGACGGAGATTGCAGTGTGTTAGGCAGATATTTAAAAAGGAGGTTCTCGAGAGTTGTAATATCTGGATTACTCCTGGCGCTGCGAGCTCGTGAGAGCAGGAATAGGAGGATAGAGCAGATGAATGCATGGCTATGGAGCTGGTGTATGGGAGAACGATTTGCATTTTTAGATCGTTGGAATCTCTTTTGGGGTAGAAGGGACCTATACCAGAAGGACAGATTGCACCTAAATTGGAAGGGGACGAATATGCTAGCAGGGATATTTGCTTGAGCTGCTCGGGAGGGTTTAATCGAGTAAGGGGGGGTGGGGGTGGAGGGGGGCAGGGAGATAGTGAGGAAATAGATCAATCTGAGATTGGTACAACTGCGAACAGAAACAAGTCCAACAGTCAGGGCAGGGAAATACAAGGTAGTACTAATAAAGTAAACTGCATTATTTAAATGCAAGGTCCTAACAGGGAAAGCAGATGAACTCAGGGCATGGTTAGGAACATGGGACTGGGATATCATAGCAATTACAGAAACATGGCTGAGGAATTTGCAGGACTGTCAGCTAAATGTTCCAGGATACAAATGCGACAGGAAAGATAGAAAGAGAGGCAGGAGAGGAGGGGGAGTGGCATTTTTGATTAGGGTTAGCATTACAGCTGTACTGAGGGAGGATATTCCTGGAAATATATCCAGGGAAGTTATTTGGGTAGAACTGAGAAATGAGAACGGGATGATCACCTTATTGGGATTGTATTGTAGACCCCCTAATAGTGAGAGGGAAATTGAGAAACAAACTTGTAAGGTGATCTCAGCTATCTGTAAGAAAGTAGGGTGATTATGGTAGGAGATATTACCTTTCCAAATATAGACTGGGTCTGCCATAGCCTTAAGGGTCGAGATGGAGAGCAATTTGTTACGTGTGTACAAGAAAATTTTCTGATTCAGTATGTGGACGAACGTACTAGAGAAGGTGCAAAACTTGACCCACCCGAGGGAAAAAAAGGCAGGGCAGGTGACTGAGGTGTCAGTGGACGTGCACTTTGGGGCCAGCTGCCATAATTCTGTTAGATTTAAAGTAATTATGGAAAAGGGTAGGCCAGATCTAAAAGTTGAAGTAGAAAATTGGAGAAGGGCCAATTTTGACAGTTTTAGGCAAGAACTTTCAAAATTTGATTGGGGGCAGATATTCACAGGTAAACGGACGGCTGGAAAATGGGAAGTCTTCAGAAATGAGATAACAAGAATCCAGAGAAAATATGTTCCTGTTAGGATGAGTGGAAAGGCTGGTAGGTATAAGGAATGCTGGATGACTAAAGGGTTTGGTTAATAAAAAGAAGGAAGCATGTGTCAGGTATAGACAGGTTAAATTGAGCGAATCCTTAGAAGAATATAAAGGCAGTAGGAGTACACTTAAGAGGGAAATCAGGAGGGCAAAAGGGGGACACGAGATAGCTGTAGCAAGTAGAATTAAGGAGAATCCAAAGGGTTTTTACAAATACATTAATGACAAAATCATAACTAGGGAGAGAATAGGGCCCCTCAAAGATCAGCAAGGCGAGAAAATGTGGGAGATACTAAACGAGTATTTTGCATAAGTATTTACTGTGGAAACGGATATGGACGATATAGAATATCAGAAAATACATGGTTACACGTTGAAAAATGTCCATATGAGGAGGAAGTGCTGGATGTCTTGAAATGGGTAAACGTGGATAATTCCCCATGACCTGAACAGGTGTACCATAGAACTCTGTCGTAAGCCAAATAAGTGATTGCTGGGCTTCTTGCTGAGACATTTGGACCGTTGATAGTCACAGGAGAGGTGGTAGAAGACTGGAGTTTGGCAAACGTGGTGCCACTTTTTAAGAAGGGTGGTACGGACAATCCAGGGAACTATAGACCAGTGAGCCTGACGTCAGTGGTGGGCAAGTTGTTGGAGGGAATCCTGAAGGACAGGATGTACATGCATTTGGAAAGACAAAGACTGATTAGGGATAGTCAACATGGCTTTGTGCGTGGGAAATCATATCTCGCAATCTTGATTGAGTTTTTTGAAGAAGTAAAGAAGAGGATTGATGAGGGAAGAGCAGTAGATGTGGTCTATATGGACTTCAGTAACGCGTTCGACAACATTCTCCATGGGAGACTGATTAGTAAGATTAGATCTCACGGAATACAGGGACAACTAGCCAATTGGATACAAAACTGGCTCAAAGTTTGAAGACTGAGTGTGGAGGTGGAGGGCTGATTTTCAGACTGGAGGCCTGTTACCAGTGGAGTACCACAAGGATCAGTGCTGGGTTCTCTTTTTTGTCATTTACATAAATGATTTGGCTGCGAGCGTAAGAGGTATTGTTAGTAAGTTTGCAGATGACACCAAAATTGGAGGTGTAGTGGACAGCGAAAAAGGTTACCTCAGATTACAACAGGATCTTCAGATGGGCCAATGTGCCTAGAAGTGGCAGATGGAGTTTAATTCAGACAAATGCGAGATGCTGCATTTTGAGAAAGCAAATTTTAGCAGGACTTATGCACTTAATGGTAAGGTCCTGGGGAGTGTTGCTGAACAAAGAGACCTTGGAGTGTAGGTTCATAGCTACATAAAAGTGGAGTCGCAGGTAGATAGGATAGTGAAGAAGGCGATTTGTATGCTTTCCTTTATTGGTTAGAGTATTGGAGTTGGGAGGTCATGTTGCGGCTGTATAGCACACGAGTTAGGCCACTGGTGGAATATTGCCTGTAATTCTGGTCTCCTTCCTATCGGAAAGATGTTGTGAAACTTGAAAGGGTTCAGGAAAGTTTTACAAGAATGTTGCCATGGTGGGAGGATTTGAGCTAAAGGGAGAGGCTGTACAGGCTGGGACTGGTTTCCCTTGAGCGTCGGAGGCTGAGGGGTGCCCTTCTTGAGATGTACAAAATTATGAGGGGCATGGACAGGGTAAAGAGACAAAGTTTTTTTCCCTGGGTTGGGAGACTCCAGAACTAAAGGGCATAGGTTCAGGGTGAGAGGAGAAAGATGTTGGGTGGCACGGTGGCACAGTGGTTCGCACTGCTGCCTCACAATTCCCGCCACAGGCGACTCTCTGTGTGGAGTTTGCACATTATCTCCGTGTCTTCGTGGGTTTCCTCCCACAATCCAAAAATGTGCAGGTTATGTAAATTGGCTATGCTAATTTGCCCATAGTGTTAGGTGAAGGGGAATGAGTCTGGGTGGGTTGCGTTTCAGCGGGTCCGTGTGGATTTGGTTCCACACTGTAAGAAATCTGATCTAAATGTAAAAGAGACCTAAGGGGCAACATTTTCACACAGACAGTGGCACGTGTATGGAATGAGCTGCCAGAGGATGTGGTGGAGGCTGGTACAATTGCAGCATTTTAAGGCATTTGGATGGTTACATGAATAGGAAGAGTTTGGAGGGATATAGGCCGGGTGCGGGCAGGTGGGACGAGATTGGGTTGGGATATCTGCTAGACATGGACGGATTGAACTAAAGGGTCTGTTTCCATACTGTACATCTCTACGACTCTATAACTCACACAGTGAGTTCTTAAATGCAATTACTTTGATTGGTAATTGGAGGAATACGTGTAATTGGAAAGTTAAACTTAGGTTGGATTTTGTTTAAGGGAATAGGAATATAGAGGGAAAGACATCATGTCGCAGTTGCATAGAGTGTTGGTGAGAATGTACCTGAGTTATTGAGTGCAGTGTTGGTGACCTAATCTAAGAAAGATTACACTGATCAATGTACATCCTCCAGATTAATTCCACAGATGACAAGATTTTCTGATGGAGCGAGTTGTCTTGCAACCTCTCCAGTTTCAAAGCATGAGAGGTGATCGCAGTGAAATTTCAAAAATCTATGATGCATGTGATGAGGTGGAAATAAACAGGATGTTTCTCTAGCTGTCTACTCTATATTAAAGGCAAATAATGACAGGATAGTGGGTAAGGCCATTTAAGGCCGTAATAAGGCAGAAATTTTTCCCTCGGAGGGGACTGACTAATACAGGGGCATGGAAGCCTGTTGGCAGGGCAAGATAAAGGAGAATCCCCAGATATTCTTCACGTATATCGAGTAAAACAGAACAGCCAGGGAACATGTAGGGCCTATTAGTGACTTGCAAAGTTGCATCCAAACTCAACTTCATGGTAGAAGGGTGTTTTTGTGACTGGAACCCAATTTCCCCTGGTGTACCGCAGAGATCAATGCTGTGCCCCTTATTATTTGTGGTATTCATAAGTGATGTGAATGTGAAGTGGGTAGGGGGAGTGTGTGAAGTAAGTTTGTGTTTGACACAAAGATTGGCTGGGTGGTTGGCAGTGAGGAGGAAGGTCTTATGATACAGGAATATACAGATGGAATGGTCAGATGGTCAGATCAATGGCAGATGGAATGTAACCCTGATAAATATGAGGTGATACACTTCGGAAGAACGAACCAGACAGGGGAGTACTCAAAGAATGGCACCTCACTAGGAAGCTCAGAGGGTGCCTCTCCACACATTTCTGAATGTGACTGGAAGTGATAATTGATGAGTTCAGCATTATTGTAGACAAAGCATTTATTCATTGACCCAAAGGTTATACGAATTTTATATGGCACTTTGGTTAGGACAAATGAAATATTGTGTGCAGTTCTGGGAGCCACATTACAGGAAGGATGTGATTGCTCTGGATGAGGTGCAGAGGAGATTCACCAGGATGTTCCCTGGGATGGAGCATATGAGCTGTGAAGAGAGGCTGGGTAAGCTCGAGTTATTTATTTGGAGCAGAGGAAGTTGAGTTGGTAAGTAATTCAGGTATAATATTACAAGGGGCATGGACAGGGTGAATAGACAACAGCTGTTCTTTTTAGTCAAAGTTTCAGCTTCCTTACAGTCTGAAAACAGGAAATGGAGAATGGAGAACAGAGAAACATGACACAACTACTTCACTTCTGTCTTCACAGAAAAATACATAAACAAAGCCTTCCCAGCAATAGGAGTCTGAGGAGGAAATTATGTTGAATGAAATTAGTAAATAAAATAATTTGGTGAAATTATTGGAACCAAAAATAACGGGCATAGAAAAAAAATCAACACAGATTGATGAAATGGGAAAGATATTTGAGAAACTGACTGGTGGATTAATTACAGAAAAAAATAATAGAGGCATTGAACTTGGATTTTCAGCAAGAATTGTAATAGAGTCCCAAGCCTAGTGTGCAAAGTAAATGCAATTGGGATGGGGGTAATATATGAACATGGTGTTAAAATGGGAGTGTTGACAGGAAACAATGAGGAGGAATAAATGGATGGTTTACAGTTTGGAAGGCTCATGAGGCATTGCAATAATTGATGCTGGGCGCCAGATATTCACAATACATCACAAACATCTCGTTGAGGGAATCAAATGCAAAGTTTCCAAGTCTGCTGACGGAACTAGGATTTTGAAAATTGAGGATGATGTGAAAAAATCTTCAAGGCGATTGAAACAAATGGAGTGAATGATTAAATATGTGGCAGATGAAGAGCAGTGTGTATAGATGTGATGTTGTCTACTTTGTTGGGGAACACTAAAATGCCAGCCAACCATTTAAAAAGGGAGTGGTTGAGAAATGTCGATCTATGAAGACACTTTTCCTCTATTATTGTTTGGACAGACCTCTGATATCCATGCAGGGCAGCGAGTTCTGAAGACAGAAGCCAATACTGGAAATACATTGACACAGAGACCAGTTTACACAGACCCATCATGTGGGGAGCTGTAACATTGAAAAGGATCTGGGATCTCCGTTGTACACCAGTCACTGAAGCAATATTGCAGGAGCAGAAAGCAGTCAGGAAGATAAATGTACAGGACTTTGGTTAGGCCACATTTGGAGTACTGTGTGCAGTTCTGGTCGCCTCACTTTAGGAAAGATGTGGAAGCTTTGGAGAGGGTGCAGAGAAGATTTACCAGGATGTTGCCTGGAATGGAGAGTAGGTCGTACGAGGATAGGTTGAGAGTTCTCGGCCTTTTCTCGTTGGAACGGCGAAGGATGAGGGGTGACTTGATAGAGGTTTATAAGATGATCAGGGGAATAGATAGAGTAGACAGTCAGAAACTTTTTCCCCGGGTACAACAGAGTGTTACAAGGGGACATAAATTTAAGGTGAAGGGTGGAAGGTATAGGGGAGATGTCAGGGGTGGGTTCTTTACCCAGAGAGTGGTGGGGGCATGGAATGCGCTGCCCGAGGGAGTGGTAGAGTCAGATTCATTGGCGACCTTTAAGTGGCATTTGGATAGGTACATGGATGGGTGCTTAATCTAGGATAGAAGTGCGGCACAACATCGTGGGCCGAAGGGCCTGTTCTGTGCTGTATTGTTCTATGTTCTATGTTCTATGTTCTATAAATGGGGTGTTGACCCTCATTCAGGTGGACTTGACTCCAGGAGTAAGGGTGTCTCAGTGCAGCTGTACAGGCCTTGGTGAGACTGCAACTCGAACATTGTGCAGTATTGTGTGCAGTTTTGGCCTCCGTACCAAATAACGTACAAACCTGAAATTGAGGGAGTGCAGCAAAGGATTACCAGACTGATCTCTGGGATGACAGACTTTTTGTGAGAGCAGAGTTTGGGGTGACTGAGCCTGTATCCCATGGGGTTGAGGAAAATGAGTGGAGATCTCAGAGGAATATATAAAACACTGACAGAGTTAGGTAGATTGGAAACAATGATGATAATTCCCCTGGCTGGGACGTCTAAAACAAGGAGCCACAGTATTAGGTACAGACAGGTCACATTGCATTTAGATAAGAATAATTATCTGCACTCAGTGACTGGTGAACCTGGGAATTCTCTCTCACATAAGGCTGTGGAAGACAAGGCATTAAAGACTATAAAGGATGTCGAGACACCGAAGGGGTGGTGGAGAGAGCAGGAGTATGGTGTAGAAATAAATGTTCAGTCATCATTATATTGAACGGGACAGCAAATTCGACAGATCAAAGGGACTACCGCAGTTCCTATTTTATAGCTTTACAAGGTTAATCACATTAAGGGATGTGAACAGTGAGTGGGGCAAGTGCATTGAGGAGATGTTCAGACATTAACTAGAATGGGGCAGGCTCAATGTGCTGTATGGCCTATTACATTTCCGATGTTTCTCTACGGTCTGTGGGAAAACTCTGTAAATGTTGTCACAAGTTCGCAGATGTTAAGAAGGGGGTCTCTGCCGGCTCAACATGACTGTGTTTCCAGTTCCCTTTTCCATACTGAGGCTGGGTGTTCTGTCCGGTTTTATCCTTGAAGACCTCGGAGCAGTTTGATACAATAGAGTGTCTTTCTTGGCCTTTTCAGAGACCATTCAAGTGTTTATCACATGTCTGTGTGTTTGGTGTCACATTTAGGCCAGACCAGGAAAGCACAGGAGATTCACTTCCTGAAAGTACATTGGAAAAGAAAATTGTTGTTTACAATCGACATTGACTTCAAGGTCACTTCAAGGTCTCGATATTTTATTAATTGCTTTTAACTTCCACCAGCTGCCAGAGCATTAGCCTGGTCTTGATTATTAATCCAGTGACTTTTCCAAAACAGCATCATCTCCACATGGGGACCTATTTGAAGCCACACTGAGCAAGTTATGTCTGTGCTGCTTGACAGCTCTGTCAAAATGAACTCCAAATTTGACTATCGTGATGAGACTGAGGGGGTTGGAATTGGTCAGATTGTAATTATTCCCCGCTTAGGAACTGGACATAGCTGAGTCATTTTCCATATTGCCAGGGAGATGTCAGAGTTAGAGCTGGAAGGAAACAGCTTCCCCAGGGACAGGGATAGTGAGAGTTGGAGCTGCCTTTTTTTAGAGACATGAAATGGCCAAAATTTAAAAGTCTACTTCAGTTGTCTGTTTTTGAAAAGCCACAAAATAGCCAGACATTAAAATAGATTGCTTCAGCATTCGCGAAAAAAGTGACTTTGAGAAGGAAATAATTCCAAGGCCAAAGAATGGATAATCTGATTCGCAAGATTCTGAAACATGCTAACATAGTGATAAAGAAGGTTCTTGTTGCGAAAAATTGATGATTTGTAACAGAACACAGATGAAATAATGAAATTGTAGCACAAAAACTCTGAAGAATCACTACAAAAGGTAACTTATTCTGATCTCAGTAAGGATTCTTTTCATCCTCAAAAACAGCAACTCAAGTTATCTTTCAGAAGCCAGCTTGGCCTTTGAAACTGTTTACAGTCGTAAAAAGTTCTAGTTAAATATTTGGTGAATAATCATGGACACAGATTTCAACGTAATTATAAAACCTTAAACAGATGCCTGGCATGTCTTGTCTAATTCGCTAAGAAAAAGATTAACAGTAGAAATAATAATAATATTACGAATTTTGTATCAGAATCAACTTTTTAATGTAAAATGTGAGAAGTGGTAGCCTGCCCAATGGAGAATAGAATTTATGCAATCCTTCAAAATAAACAATGAGTCACTGGAGGGTTTGCCTCTTCTATTAATTAAGGACTCGGTTCATTGTGTTATCCCAGTATTGGCGGGAGCATCAATGACTGGACTAACAGGGATCAGTAGCTCGAGAGACAGGGGGAGGAGAGATCAGAATCTGAGGACATTAGACTGGAATGTTCCATTAATGGATCAGAATCTGAGAACCTTAGACTGGAATATTACAACAGACAGGAGTTTATCCTGTGGTTTTTTTCTACCTTTCTCAGCCTTGGATGTCATTAGCATCACGGATCGAAGATATCCTTTGGATTATTCAAGGTGGTTACTATCCCATCCTCGCTATAGTTGGTGTTCCTGGAACAGAATTATTGTGATCAACCCTGAGAGTGTTGTTGTGATAGTATTTGGGGTATTGTGCACAGATTTTCTCTCCTTTATAAGGAACAATCCTCTTGGCAGAAAGAGTATAAAGGAGTTTCGCCTGACTAATTGTTGGAATGATTGTACCATCGGGAATGCATGAGGATTAATCTGTAGCGCTTTGAAGAATAAGAGGTGATTGCATTGAACTCAAGGTGATGGACAGTCACTCATTATATTCCAAACAGAACTAAAACGGTGATAAATTCCATGTTTTTTTTAACTTGGTTTACATGATTCTCGATGGCTTAAAAGACTCTGAGAACGTTCCTCTCACTCCACACCACTCCCCATTTCGATTGAGAGAGAGAGAGAGCCAGTCTTTAACTGAACTCTTCCAACATTAATACAGTGCATTTGGTGTGTGATCATACATAGAACTTCACATTATCCTCCATCGCAACAGGAGCCATAATACCTTCATTCTATAACAATTTAACAATCCCCACCAGCTTCTGACCCCCAAGGAGAACATGGATCTGTCTTCTTGGAGATGGAAGATGCCTCCTTGAGGCTTGGCACAAAACATTTGGCTTCCTCCCTCACTGTCCGCAAAATACGTTAAAGTATCATTTGTTCCACAGGCAATGGAGCCACGAGGAACATTGTGAGCAGTCTATGAGTGCAGTCTCTGCTCCATTCGTTTTCCAGGTTGCAGCATCAATAACACCCTCCTATTCCTGTGTAAGTGTCTCGAGAGGTTAATGGTCTCCTACTGGTTCCATAGAACAGGTTTAGGGGTCTTACTGGACTCTGCCTGTTCCTGTTTAACAGCTCAATGTACTGATCAGACGCCTCCTCTTCTGTGGAACACGCAGGAGGATTGAATGGGCTGTCCCTCTTCTTGTTCAGTCATTTCGATGGGCTGAATAGTTTCTACATATTCGGGTGTAACCAGCTTGAGGTGCTGAATGAGCTCCTCTTTTAACTGTGGAAATGTGCAGTGCCTGGCCGTTCTGTTACATGAATGTTACCGACACTTTAACAGCACAAATGTGAATGTTGTTCGGGTCTTGCTGAATATGGACACAGACCCGTTCAGGAGCTGAGTGCGGACAAAATATTCCGAATATTGTGTGATCTTCAGTGATCACTCCGCTTCTGATCTTGAGATAGATGGGGGGCGTCGGGAATGGGGGACAATAGACGTTGACGAAGGAGCTGAAGATGTTTGTGCTGAGGAAAGTTAATCTGAGGATCTCCTGAAGAGATGTCCCGGGATTGAGAGGATTGTCGGCCACCGACCACAAACATCTTCCTTTGTGCTCTGACAGACCCCAACCAGTGAGGAGGTTAGACCTGATTCTCATTAAGCTCAAATAAGTAGGTGGTCCCGATAACACCCGCAGTCATCTACTGCATTGATATTAAGGCCATTCACTCTATCCTGAGCCCCTGTGTTCACCTCTTGTTCATATCAATAGGTGACAGTGTATGTGTAGAGAGTGTTTTCCTCTCACAGAGGGTAATCAATGTCAGGAATTATCTGGACTAGAGAGTTAGGGGAGCTACATCACTGAAAGTATTTAAAGAGGTGGTACATGAATCTTTGACCTGCCAGAGAGCTGGGGAGTGTGAAGAACTGGGCATTAAGGAGGAGTTAATGCTAACAGTAGATCAGCCATTATCAAATACAATGGCTTGACCGTCCAAATTACATATTCCTGTTCCTTATGTTTTCATTTTCTGTATTTTCAAAGTAAATGGCTGTAATTTTCCTGGATGTACTGTTATTGTATGCTGTAATCAGAGAGAACAAAGCATTTTTGCATCATCTCTGAGTGAGGTATGGAGCTTTATTCATAACGAATCCTGGTCTAGACCAAGACCAACAAATGAAGCACAAGTTGCAGAGAGGGGACACTCTGTAAACAGACCAGTGGCATCTTTCAAAACCAGCCTGGATTTCCAAATAACATTTTCCAATCCATACCAATCTGAGTGTGACAGTTGTGAGTGATTTAATGAAATCCTGTGTTACTGTGGTCCAGGTATTTGGAGCAAGTGGCCCCCATCTGCAACTTGCAGGAGCTGTATGAGGCTGACTGCACCATAGTAACACGGGACTGTGGAGCAAGAGTGGGTCATCAGACACTTTGTCACTGCTCTTCCATGAACTATCATCTGATTAAGGTCTCAGCAGCACTTTTCTGTCAGTACCATTTCCCTACATTCATTTTTCTTTCAAATGTCTTACATAGACAACTTTGAACAAATGGAAATATCCAAGCATCACAATCGTCTGTGGAAGGGAATTCACACCTTAACAACCCTTTGAGAATCTCTTGTTTGTGTTCTGACCAATGTTGGAGGGTCACTCATGTCTTTTCCCACTCCTCTATTGGTGAAAGCAAATTTTAAATGTAACCAGTTGAGTGCTGTGCCCAATGATATAGGTATCCGATTGGATAATTTTCTGGAAAAATCTGAGACACAGAAAGTTGAACTGTAAACAAATGGTAAAATCATAGAGTGTCCCAAATATGTTTCTGACTTTGAACTTATTCTGCTCACACAAATGTCTGGGAATGCGGATTTCTTCCCGGAACAGTTGGATTTGGCTGAATTCCCTTTGTTTCGAGCTGTGCAGAGATTCCTATGAATCCTCATCAGGAATCCTCCACGAATGGTAAAGATGACTCAGGAGTTTCTGCTCTTACACCTTGTTTTCAGGCAGAACAAAGTAAGGTAGAGACACCAATTGGCTGCTGCTTCTGAAGCAAGTAATATTTTTCTCCATCTCTGTGTGGAAAAATACAAGAATGTCAACTGAACACCAAACTGGACCATGTGCGCTCTCCATGTGCATTCTCTGGAATGGATGATAATAGACTGTATGCAGCATCATTGCTGTTGTTGTGTACAGTGCATTTCATTAGCAAAATAAATTAATGTGCCCGTTTTATGATTTGATGAGGTCCTTATATGCATCAGCGTAATTTTTAAAAATGGGTTGATATCTTCATAAGATTTGTGTTAATACCAATGCATCTCATTCAAAAAAATTATTATCTAGGTTTAGACTTCTTAACAAGAGAAAATATGTATCCAGCTGAAAGACTTCTCTGAAAATCGTGGTTCAGTAAGATTTCTCATCTAAGATCTAAACAGATAATCCCCGATAACAAAAGGCCTTCATTTCAGGAATGAGTAAAGGGAAGCATCTTTGAACATCTTTGAAAGGAATTGACTCCTTTTTTTTAGTTTAGAGGATCAGAACTGCACCCAATGTATCTGATGTGGTCTCAGCAATCCTTGCACAGATACAGTGAAATATTCCTAATTAAACCCAATACCCGTTGCCACAAACATTATCATTCCACTTACTTTCCGAATCACTTGCTGCATCTGCAGACAGACTTCATATGATTCATGTACCAAGAATATGAAAAACATCTGCATCACAGAGTTCTGCAATCACTCTCCATTTAAATTGTTCCCGACTGCAATAAACAACTCACATTATATTATTCCTGCTGAGGGTATGCTCACTAACCTACCCTGTCTACATCATAATGCAGATTCACTACCTCCATTTGAAGATCAATTGAATGATCATTTTGGTGTCCGAGGTAGTTCAGCTTTGATCCATTCTGTCCCTTCATCCAGATATTTTACATAGATTATTGATCAGTGATGACCCTACAGTGATCTCTGAGTCAAAACTAGTTACAGTTTTGTTTAAAAAAGTCATATATCACTACTGTCTATTTCCTGTTAGCGACAGCTTCCCTGTTCCTGTGCAGCAGTTCAGGCGGGTTGAATGGCCTCATCCTGGGCTGTGTAATGTACTCAACGAGCTGAATTACTTCATCATATATTTCTGTGTAATTCTTTGGAGGGGCAGAATGGTCTCCTCCCGTGTCATTGTAACGATCCAGTCAGGCTGAATGGGATAGTCCTCTACCCTGTAATCGCACTCAGTGGTGGATTGAGGGAACAACACATGGGGTAGGGACAGCAGTATATCTCTGTAACGGCCGGGAGCATGGATTGAGGGAACAACACATTGGATAGGGGCAGCAGTTGGCCATTTAGCGGCACCATTCAGAATGCTCATGGCTGATCCGAGTGTGTCTGACCATCCGTCTCCTGTCTGTTCCCAATAAACATTGACTCTCCTGTCCGGCAAAGATCAGTCAAACTCAAACTAAAATACCTAAATTAACCGAGTCTCCACTGCTCCCTGAGGATGAGGACACCACAGATAGCACAACATTAAAGGGAAAGGGACATCCTTCTTTCATTGTGGGACACATTTTTTAAAAACTGTGTTAACCTCATATCAAATCACTGCCCCTTTTCGAATATAGTGGTACAATAACTAGGAATAGACATTAACAATTCTGCACTCCAATCTTTTCCCACATTACCACTGACTGTTTCCAATCAAATATGTTGCTGCTGCTGTCTCAGGAAGAGAATACCTGATAGCATAACACTACACAAACATTAAAAAAGGATCAGAATTAGACCATTTGGCCTATCGAGTCTGATATACTTTAAAGCCATTTATATAATGTTCCTCAACATCATTCTCTTACCTTCTCCCAGAATCCTTGATCTCCTTATAAATCAGAAACTTATTTATTTGTGTCCTAATGGCACTGACGTCTGTGTCTTAATGTGTACTTAAGTGTGTGTTTGTCCATGTACTTGTTACTTTTGTATTTGTGTGACTATATCTGTCTGTCTTTGTATCAGCCTGTGTGTTTCTATCTGTGTTTGTGTCTATTTGTGTGTGACTGTTTATGTCTTTGTGTGCTTCTCCGTGTGTGCATGCTTATCTCCTTGTATGCATTGTGCATGTTAGTATATTGGGGTGTTTACCAATACGTCTGTGTATTTCAATGCCTGCATCTCTGTGCAATGGGGTATCTGTTCATCTGCGAGTGAGAGAGATGAGGTTGGAACTGACAGTAGGTTTGAATTGAGAATTGCTCTTTACTAAACACTGCTCCTTATTCGGTTGGTGGGACGTTGATGTTTCCGAATCTCCACACAAGGCCTCCTGGTCCTCTCCGGCTCACTCCAGGATCCTCCCCACATATCAGGGTAGGGGTATGAGGGAACTGATATCTGGCACTCCACCACCTGGGTTGGCCCGTTCTGTCCTATTCCAGGCTGGTTCTCCTGGAAACGGAAGGAAGGAGTGTGGGTGGAAGTGGATGGTCCTGCTGTTAGTGCTGGACTCGGTGATGTGTTTTGTTGAGGTGGCCGGAGGGAGTCTGTCCATAGTGTTGTATCCATGTCGTGCTATTAGTGTGTGGGACTATTGCATCAGGGACAGAAAATGTGAGGGATGGAAGGTGCTAAATTCAACAGTGAGAGTGGTCGTGCTTGAACCTTATTGGAGTTAGAGTGTGAGTCTTGGTCGAGGGTCGGTGCTATAAGAGACATACAGTGAGTGTGAGGGAGCAGTGAGAATATACGGTGACACTTATCCTGACAGAGCGGAATGGATATTGATGCTTGTCCTGTATTGCTGGACATGTCTTCAGATCATCTCAGCATCGAGGTGAGCCTCCCCATATGTCTTATCCAAGTCTATCACTAATAACGACATAGGCTCTGTCCCTCAGATTCCATAGAATGGGTTTGGGTGGGTCTTACAAATAGCAAGGAGAAACAAATTTGTTGTGTTATATATCTGAACCAAAACTGTCGCGCAAATATTTTGCATCATATGCTCTGGAAATTATATTTGCAACAATACTCAAATGGAAGCTATGACATAGTGATATTATCGCTGGGCTCTTAACCCAGAGTCCCAGGTAATGTTCTGGGGGCATGGTTTCAAATCCTGCCATGGCAGATTGTGTAATTTGAATTCAATATGTATCTGGAATCAAGGGTTTATGATGATCAGGAATCCATTCCTGATTGTTGGAAAAACTCATCTGGTTCACTCATGTCCTTTAGGGAAGGAAACGGCTGTTCTTATCTGGTCTGGCCTGCATGTCACTCCAGATCCAAGGCAACGCTGTTGACTCTTAACTGCCGTCTGGAATGGCCATTAAATGCTGGTTATCCAGCTAAGCCCCCCATCCTGTGAATGTGTAACAAATACTCGTGGGTTCTGCAGTAATAATGAATGGTGTCAAGTTGCATTGAAACTGAGTTAACTAAGTGACTGCTAATGTTGTGAAAAATAAATTCTTTTAGTATATATCAGGTAGGTTGAAGAGTATGTTGTGAACCAAACTAGAGAGCAGGTTATTTCGGATTTCGTGTTGTGTGATATTGATTAAGGATGATCAGCCATGATCATATTGATTGGTGGTGCAGGCTCAAAAGGCAGAATGGCCTACTCCAGCACCTATTGTTTATTATCTATTGTGTGATTGAAAGGACTAATTACTTACCTTCCTCTGAAGCAGCTTTGGAGGAATAGAGACATTAATATGTTGTATTTTACACGGCGTCTGCATTCAATGTGGAATGTTTGAACATTCTGGTCAAACATCATGGAAGCCCAGAGGTTAGATGGTCAAGTTCACTCCAGTGAATTGGGAAAATACAATATAACATTCAGTAGGAGAACAATGGTTGTTAGATCCATATAGTCTTACTGCACGGAGACAGGCCATTCGGCCCAAACTGGTCCATCCCGGAAAAAGCATCCATTCACACTAACCCCATTTCCCCGCCATTTCCCTGTATCCTTCTAATCCTTTCCTAACTCTGTATTTGTCCAAATGTATTTTAAATTTTGTGAATGTACCCGCCTCAACTACAGCTGTCAGCTCATCCCATATGCGTACCATCCTGTGTGTAAAAGAAATTGCCCCTCAAGTTCCCTTTTACTCTTTCCCCTCTGACCTTAAATTGATGCCCTCTAGACCGTGATTGCCCAATCCTGGGGAAAAAAAGACTGAGTGCATTGACTCTATCCACGTCTCCCATGATCTTACACACTACTATCAGATCCCCCTCAGCCTCATACATTCTAAAGTACAAACTTCTAGCTTGTTCAACCTCTCACTATAACTCAGACCATTGAGTCTTGGCAACATCCTTGTAAATTTCTTCTGCACTCTTTCCAGTTTAATAACATCCTTCCTCGAGCAAAGTGAACAAAATTGAACATGGCGCGACAAGTATGGACTCACCAACATCTTGTATAACTGCAACATAACTCCCTAATTTCGATACTCAGTGCTCTAACTGATGAAGGGCAGTGAGTCAAAAGCCTGGGACTCCACTTACAGAAAATCGTGCACCTGAATTCCAAGGTCACTCTGTTCCACTGCACTCCTTAAGGCCCTGCCAGTCACCATGAAACTCCTGCTTTCTAAAATGCAAGAACTTACACTTATCTGAATTAAACTCAATTTGCCATTTCTCTGCCCAATTCCCCACCTGATCAAGGTACTGCTGTAATTTCTGAGATTTCTGATAACCTTCCTCACTGTCCACGATACCACCTATTTTAGTGTCACCTTCAAACTTACAAATCATACCTGTACATTCTCATCTAAATCATAGATATGTGTAATATATGAATATATAGTCCCAGCACCTATCCCTAAGGCATTCCACTCATCACAGGCCTCCGGTCCAACCAGCATCCTTTCACGATTGCCCTCTTGTTCCTATCATCAAGCTAATTTTGGACCTAATTTGCCAACTCCCCCTCAATTCCATGTGATCTAACCTTCCAGAGCAGCGTACCATGTGGAACCTTATTGAAGGCCTTACTGAAATCTATATATACAGCCATGTCCTTGCCAAACTTACTGGTCACTTCATCAATGCAGTCTAACAAACTTGTGAGCCATAATCCTCCATTCACAAGGCCCTGTCTTTCCAAATGCATGTATATCTTCTCCCTCAGAATCTTGTCAAATAACTTACCTGCTACAGATTTTAGGTTTACTGGTCTATAGTTCCCCGGTTTTTATTTGTAGCCCTTTTTGAATAACAGCACAGCATTCACTACCCTCCAGTCCTCCAGGACCTTACCCATTGACGACCGATGATGCAAGAGTACCAACCAGGGCCCCCGCTATTTCTATCCTGTCCTCCTGCAGTGTTCCTGAATATATATGGTCAGGACCAGGAGATTGATAGAAATACTACAAAGTCTGAAAAATATGTCTATTTATTTCAGGTAAAACACCCAAGAGTGAGAAAGTGAGTTAACAATGATTAGCATAATAAATTAAAGATCACACGAATCACAGGAAGTAACTTCAGAAGAATTCCAGACATTGTGGAATCCTGAGAATTCTCAGAAAATTACGATCCAGAAAAGCAGGGCCATGAAACGGGTAAGGAAATCAAAAAGGGAACATGCATACAAACAAAAAGGAACACAAGGACTGCATAAATCTATGATCTATATTTCAAAGGAAAGAGAAAAGCATAGTCAAATGTGGAAATCTGCAATCAGGAGAGACGAGTTTATTATGGATAACAGAGAAATGGCCAAGCAAATAACCAGTTACCTCACATCTGTCTTCATGGAGGAAGATCCAGAAAATCACCCAGAAATACGAAGTGATCGTACAGGACTTGTGGATCGAAAGACAGAAAGTCAATTTATATCAGTAACAAGGCTCTACTTGAACATGCAGCTGGACTGAGCTTTGCTAACCTTGACAAACTAGATGTACTTCATACCAAAATCTTCAGAAATAAACCACTAATTGAAGTATTAGTTGCACTGTCGATGACTGTGCACCATTACCCAGTGCATTCTGCATAGTCTGGAACCAAGCACTACAGATGAACGGGAGTGATCCAAGCATCTACAAAGGGAAGAAGAGATAGTGTGGAGAACTGCAGACTAATTAACTTGACATTTGTGGGGAAACTGTTGGAATCTATTATGTAGGATGTGATATTCGTTATTGAGAAATTAACAGCAACATTGGAGAGAATCAGTATGTATTTCTGAAAGGGAAATCATACTTGACAAGCTTTGGAATTGTTTGAAGTTGATTCTTACAGCACAGATAATGGGGAACCAGTAGAAATGGCATACTTCAGATTATCAGAAGGTTTTCTATAAGAACTCACACAATGAGTTTGTAAATGCAATGAATGTGAAGGGTATTTGGAGGAATATATGCAAGTGGTAAGTTAAAGTTTGGATTGCATTGCTTTACGGGAGTCAGAATATAGATGTAAAGACATGTTGAAGACATGTTAACAGCGTGTTGTTGAGACTGTACCTGGAATATTGAGAACAGTTTTGGTCACCAAATCTGAGAAAGAATATACTGACCACAGAGGAAGTACAATGGACATTCTCCAGATTAATCCCTCAGTTGGTGAGATTGCGCGATGAGGAAACTCGGCCTGTGTTCTCTAGAGTTTCAAAGAATTACAGATGGGTCACTGTGAAATGCAAAAAATTCACAAAACATGTGACAAGTTGGAAATTAACAGGATGTTTCTCCGGCTGCCTAATACACAATCAAGGGAAATAATGGCAGGATAAAGGACAGACCATTTAAGACTGCAATAAGGAGGAAATTCTGCATGCGTTGGGGACTAACTAACACAGGGGCATGGAAACCTGCTGGCAGGGCAAGATATGGATTCCCAATTATTCTACAAGTGTATCCAGCGGAACAGAATAACCAAGAAACAGGTAGGTCTCATTAGGCCAAATTGCATCAAAATAAAGTTTAGTGGTGGGAGACACAAGGTGGTGGTTGACTCCTTTTGTGACTGGAGGCCAGTATCCAATGGTATACGACAGGGATCAGTGCTGTATCCCTTATTATTTGTGATTCGGAGATGCTGGTGTTGCACTGGGTGGACAATGCTAAAAATCGCATAACAACAGATTATAGTCCAATAGGTTTATTCGGCGGCACTAGCTTTCTAAATGCTGCTTCTTCATCAAAGCGCACAATCACCTGATGAAGAAGTAGCGCTTTGAAAGCTCGTGCCTCCGAAAAAACCTGTTGGACTCTATTCTGATGTTGTGTGATGTTCAACTTTAATATTTGTGGTACTCATAAATGATGTCGCTGTGAATATGGACGAGAGGTGGGGAGTGTGATAAGTAAGTTTGTGTTTGATACACAGATTGGCCATTGGCTGGCAGTGAGGAGGAAGGTCTTAAGTAACGGGAAGATACAGATGAAATGGTTAGATGGACAGATCAATGGCAGATGGAATGTAACCCTGATAAATATGAGGTGATACACTTTGGAAGAAGGAGAGGACTCAATGAATGGCAGCACACTGGGAAGGTCAGAGGGTGTTTCTCCACACATCCCTGAATGTGATGGACAGGTTCATACACAATTTCGGAAAGCACAGAGGACTGTAAACATAACCTTGATTCATTGAGGCACGGATTATAAGAGCTATGCGGAACTTTGGTGACGCCAAGATGGAATACTGTGTGTAGTTCTGAGAACCATATTACAGGAAGGATGTGACTGCACGGGAGGGTTTGAAGAGGAGATTCACCAGGATGTTCCCTACGATTGAGCATATCAGCTATAGAGAAAGGCTGTATAAACTTGAGTTGTTCAGTTTGGAGGAAAGGAGGCTGAGGGGGACGTATTCAAAAGCATAGGATTACGAGGAGCATGGACAGGGTGGATGGACAGCAGCTGTTCCTTTTAGTCAAATGGGCACACTTTTAAAGTGAAGAGTTTGCGGTTTAGTGAGGATTTGAGGATTGCTTTTCAGCCAATGTGTATTGGGGTCTGAAGTGCACTTCTTGAGAGGGGAGATGTCATGACAAACTCAAAATCATTCGAAAATACGCGGTTGTGCACTTGAAGTACCTTAAGATACACGGCTAGGCGTATTGTGTCGGAAAGTGGGCCTTATGTAGACCATGCTGTATTTCTGATAGTACAGAGTCTTTGCTTCTGTGATTGTATGGCTGTAGAAGGCCAATCAGTGAGTACCTTAAAATAGGAATTGATAGGTTTCTGAAGAATGTCTTAACAAAGTCTATAAGACAGAACTTACGATATTTTCTGAAAATATGTTAATGGCAAAATTAAGAGAAAGAAATGTGCAGCTTTCTTCCAGTTTGATGTCAGATAATTGAGGACCAGGAAATGGTAGAACTATGTAACAAAAGTTTCAGTCATGCCTTCACAGAGGAAAACAAAATAAAAAAGAAAACTTCCTAGCAATACTAGGGATCTTTAGTCTGGTGAGAAAATGGGAATAGAATGAAATTAGCAACTAAACAGTTTAGAGAAAGTATCGGAATGAAATTAATGGACGTAGACAAAGTCAACAGAGATTTATGAAATGGGAATCATATTTGAGAAAGTGGCTTTTAGCAACATTATGGAGAAGGTATCAATGTAATACGAGTGGAATCTCAGAAAGATTTTTGATAAAGCCCCAAGCCTATTGTGCAAATTCGAATCCTGTGGGACTGGGTCTAACGTATGGTCATGGTTTTAGAATGGGAGAGCTGGCAGGAATAAAACAACATTTTTTTTTAAATGGAAGGCTAGGAGGATATAGCAAGGTTCGTGTCTTGGGCCCCAGCTATTCCCAATACAAATCATATATTTGGTTGACGGGCTCAAATGCAATATTCCCAAGTCTGCTGACAGCACTAAACATTGTCAGCCTGTGAGTTGGCGAGAAAGATGTACAAATGCTCCAAAGTGACTGAGACAAGTGAAATTACTTGGATAATATGTGGCAGATGGAGAGCAATTGGGAGAGATGTGATGTTGTGTACTTTGATGGGAACAATAGAATGGCAGCCTCTCATTTGAAAAGGGAGTGGTTGAAAAATGTTGTTCTACAAAGGAATTTAAGCTGCATTTTCATTTATTTCTGCACAGCCCTCTGAGTACATGCAGGACAGTGAGTCTGAAGCTCGAAGTCAATACTGGGAATGGCATTGATACGTTGACCAGTGTATATAGACCCAGCAAGTGGGGAGCTGTAACATTGAAAGATGACATTGTACCAGTCACTAAAGCAATATTGCAGGAGCAGAAAGCAAGTGGTCAGATCAATGATGTATTTCACCTTCATTACAGGGGAATTGAGTGCAGGAGTAAGAGTATCCTACTGCAGCTGTACAGGACCTTGCTGAGACCCCATCTCTAACATTGTACAGTATTGTGTGCAGTTTTGGGCACCTTACCCAATAAAGGACAAAGCTGACATTGAGGGAGAACAGGGAAGAATGACCAGACTGATCTCTGGAATGACAGACTTGTTGTGGGAGCAGAGTTTTGGGCGACTGGACCTGTATTCCATGGGATTTAGGAAAATGAGTGGTGATCACAGTGAAATATATAAAACTCTGACAGGGCGCGACAGATTGGAAGCTGGCTTGGATGCCTCAGACAAGGGGCCACTGCATTCAGTACAGACAGGCCACTTTGCATTGAGATGAGAATAAATGTCTTCACTCTGAGACTGGTGAACTAGAGTGTTCTCTCCCAGCTCAGGCTGTGGAAACCTAGGCACTGAATATAAATAAGGATTTCTGGAAATTAAAAGGATAGCGGAGTATCGTGTGAAGATAGAAGATCAGCTATCAATCCAGGTTGTTCTCCAATAACTCAGTAGCTGTGTTCCTGTGCAACACCATGTTGTGCAAAATCGTGCAATATTAATCATGGGGTCTATGGGAAAAAGAGGGTAAGGGGCGAACCCCCAAAATTATTAGTAAAGCCAAAAATTTAATTTAGTCTAACACACATACTAGCAAAGTCTAAATAAAACTTTAAGTCACATATTGTAATAAAACAGTGCTGTAAATGTAACACTTTCAAAATACAGGTCACTGACTACAGCAGTGTACCTTTCACCACACTCTTCACCAGAAAGCGCGTGAGGCTGACTGACCACGTCATGTCGATGGGGAGATTCCAGTTCTCCTCAAGAATCTCCCCACAGTTTGAAATAAAGTTCTTTCTAAGTGGATAATACAATTCCCCGTTTCAGGCTCAGTTTCAAGGCTTCCAGAGCGGATTACATTCCTGTTTTAGCTGAACACATTGATTGTACATTTTGCAGACAGAGGATCCTGAGGCTGGGTTTTGCTGTTCAGTTGGTTCCCGGCAAGGAATTGCGTCACAGTGAACGGGAATTCACTTTATGGAAAAAGGTTCATGAATCACATTGCAGCCAAATTTTATTTAATCAACACGCGTTATCTGAGAACTGCCTGTATATTGAATGGAGGAGCAAAATTGATGGGTTGAAGGGACTACAGCAGTTCTAATTTTATATTTCACAATGTTTAAACATATTAAGGGATATGAATATTGTATGGGTAAAACTGCATGAAGGAGGTGTTCGACCATTAACTTGCACAGAGAAAGCTCAATGTGTTGTGTGACGTACTCATTTCCCGAAGTTCCTGTACAGTTTGTGGGAAAGCTCAGTAAGTGTTGTCACAAACCGTCAGACGTTAGGAAGGAGGTCTCTGCAGGGTCAACAGGACTATGTTTCCCGTTCCCTTTTCTGAGACCAAGGTTGTAGCCAGGTGTTCTCTCCGGGTATATCCTTTAAGAGCTCGGAGCAGTTGATACAATTGAGTCTCTTGCTTGGCCGTTTTAGAGACTATTGAAGAGTTTATCACATGGCTGTATGTCTGGAGTCACTGTTAGGACAGACCAGGAAAACATGGAGATTCACTTCCTGAACGTACATTGGAGAAGGAGATCGATGGACTCAAGATCATTTTTACTGAACCAGATTTTCGATCTTGATATGTTAATAATTGTTTTTATCTTCCACCAGCTGCCCAAGCATGAGCCTGGTCTTTATTAGTAATCCAATGACAATTCCACGACTGCACCATCTCCACATGGAGACCTATCTGAAACTACAGTGAGCTGGTTATTTCTGTGCTACTTGACAGCTCTGTCAAATAGAACTCCCACCAATTAGACTGACGTGATGGGACTGATGGGGTGGTAATTGGTCAGATTGTATTTATTCCCCTCTTAGGAAACTGGACATAGCTGAGTAATTTTCCACGTTGCCAGGGAGATGTCAGAGTTGGAGCTGGAATGAAACAGCTTCCCCAGTGACACGGCTTATTGTGCAGCACAAGTCTTCAGTCCCATTGCAGGAATGGGTTCAGGGCCCATTGCCTTTCTTGTATCTGCTGTGTTCAGCGGTTTCTTCATGTCACGTGCAGCGGATCGAATTGGTTGAAGACTGGCATCTGTGATTCTGTGGGCATCATGATACGGTAAGTTGGAACATCCACTCAACACGTCTGGCTGAGGATAGTGCAGACACCACATACTTGACTTTTACACTAATGTACAGGACTGTTCCATTATTTAGGATGAGGATATTTGTGGAGTCCTCTCCCCCAGTCAGTTGTTTAATGGTCCGTCGACATTCATGCTTGGATATGGCAGGATGACAGTGCTTCGATCTGATTTGTTACTCGTGGTATAATTTCTGCCTCTGTACCAGATGTTAGTTCTGCTGTTTCGAGAGAAACCAGCCAATTGCGGTAGCTTTAATGGGTTTTCATCATATAAAGGTACACATAGTACTGACCCTGGCATGTTCACCCACACTCGTCACTGAACTATAGATCGGCTTGAGGGTAATGGTGGACTGAGACATTATCCTGAGGGAAAGGTTACAGATTGTCATTGAATACAATTCTGCTTCTGCTGTTGCTGCTGTGACCTACAGCATCAGATGATAACCCAGTTTTAGCTGCAATATCTACAATTCAATCCTACTGACTGTCCCCCAGTTCACACCGAGACCCATTCACCCATTAACCCTGCACTCAGTGACCTACTCTGGTTTCTGATGCGGTAACCCTTCCATTTTCATATTCTCATTCTGCTGAAATTCTTTCCATGGTGTCACGCCTCCAATTTGTTACTTTACCTCAATCAATTTAAGGTACGAATCTAAATCTTTTCCTTTCAGTAATGCCATCTTCAGTATTTGAAGTGAATGTGTTTCCTTCTGTTTTTCCCGCTGACCATTATTCAGAGCACTGCTGTGTCAGTGATGCCAGCCTTATGCAGTTCCAGAGTCAAGGAACTTGTCACCATGCGTTATCGTTCAGTTCCCAGTGTACGGCGCTCCATGTTGGACAGGATGTTTGGGCATCTTTGACATTCATCGTTGGAAATTGTTCAAAAACAGAAATTGCTGATGATGTTGCAGCATCTTCTGGAGTGGATGCAGATATAAACTTGCAGGTCCATTGAAACTTCTACAAAGCTCTCTGTTTCTCCAGCAATTTTTGGCATTTTTATTTCCAGTATCGATCGCTATTTTTTAATTGAAAATTTGTTCTGTGCCCCTATTCATTTCTGGAGAAACTCAGCAGGTCTGTCAGCATCTGCAGAGACAGGGAAACAGAATTAGTGTTTCAAGTCTAGTGTGACACTTCTTCAGAACTCAAAATGATTGGAAAATGTGCTTTAAATCCCTAACCAGAGTTAGGGAATGGCTGACAGGGGAAAGAGGGTGTGGCAAAAGATAAAAGAACATTCTGTGAAACGGGTTTAAGTTAAGATGCGATGGGGAAAGGGGTTCTCTCTATTGAGTGCAAGATAAGGAAGACACAAGCACAGAAGTTCAATGGGAGGTCAGGTTGGGGAATATTGACTATATGGTATTATATAGATCTGGCCATAGTTACGTTTTCATTGTCGAGATCATCACCTCCGTTAGACAAATAAATTCAGCTGCGTGACTTGTTATTGGCACTAAATAAGCGTTTCATGCTGCCTCAGTATTGTAATATGGAGAAAAACAAATAATAGTATGAAGTTTTGGCTGTGTATTGTTTTACTGTCATGTTTAATATAGTTTCAATTTTGCAGCACTTGTCTTTAAATGCTTGTTCTTGAAGTTAGTATCAGATGGAGTGCAGAAGATTGTGGGCTGACATTATAGAAGTTTAGGAAATCATGAGAGGTATGGATCAGGTGAATAGCCAAGGGCTTTTCCACAGGAGGGGAGAGTTCAACCATAGAAGGCATAGGTTTTAGGTGAAAGGGGGAAGATTTAAGAGGGACGCAGAGGCAGTGTTTTTATACAGAGTGGTACGGGTATAGAATGAGCTTTCAGAGGAAGAGTGGTAGATGCCAATATAGCTATAACAGTTAAAACTCATTTGGACAAACATACGAATGGGAAACATTTAGAGGCCTATGGGTGAAATGAAAGCAGATGGGGCTAGTTTCATTTGGAAAACCTGGCCAGCATGGACATTAAGAAAAGCTTCACGCAGTGTCAGTGAGGGTTTGTGAAAGGGAAATTATATTTTGCCCTGTAAGATCATGCAAAGATTTATGGAGATGCCTGGAAATATAACAAGCGAACTTGATAAAGGGGATCTGGTATACAAGAGGCTTTTCAGAGATTTTCTGCAGGGTATTACAAAATAAAAGATCTTACTCAAGCCGGAAGCTCGTAGGATGACGAATAATTTATTAACATGCGATGATGACTGGTTAACATATAGAAATCAGTGAGTCAGGATTAATGGATCTTTATGATAAATGTGTATCTGCTGGATCACCACACATATCAGTCCGATGGCATCAGTTATTTACAATCTATACTGACAGCCTGAAGGAGGGAGCTGAGTGCAATATACATCCGAGTTTGTGGAAGACACTGAGAACCAAAAGGCTGGCTGTTATTTAATGGAGAGGACTTCCAAAAAAGGAGGAGTACAAAGTGATTGGAGTCTTCCTCAGTATGAAGCATAACGTCAGCATGCTGATGCAGCAAGTAATGCGTTTGGATCATTAACCGGCTTCCAGAGATGAAAGGGTTGAGTTATTCAGAATCTCTATAATGGTGTGGTGATTATTCATTGGAGTTTAAATGAATGAAGAGGGATACTGTTGAAATATATAAGATACAGAGCGGGCTTGAGAAGGTAGATGTTGAGAAGTTGCTCCCAATCGTGGGCAGAATGTCGAACTCAAGGATAAAGATAAAGAATAAGGAACATCGATTTCAATCTGAGATTCAAAGTGATGCCTTCTCTCAGAAGGTAGTGAATATCTGGAATTCCCTAACCCAGAGAAGTGTGGAGAGATACAGGGGTCGGCAAGAAAGTGAAGTTGAGCCCTGGAGTAGATCAGCCATGTTCTTATTTTATGACAGGGCAAGCTTGAGGGGGCGAGTGACCTACTTCCGTTCCTATTTATTAATTTCACATGTTACGCTATTGGAAACTAACAGGTTATTTTCCTGGAAGTCGTGTTGCACAATGTTGCATTCAAGGACAGCAGATGAATTGTTTAGGTTAACCTTAGGTGGGGTATAGGGGCTGTATACCCAGCGTATCTAAGTCTGTAACATGACCAACATCTGGAACAGATGTTACAGAGAGGGAAGCCTGGAAAGAGAGCTTGGGGGTGGGGGTCAGTTCCTGACCCAGCCTGAATTTTCCAAGTAGTTTTCCGAAACTACACCTCACCATCGGAGTGGCCTCGATGTGCCTCTGTGAGCAGGTCTGAAGGGTTGAACATAACATCAGAACATGGGGCTGAGGCACATGAGTGGGCCATGCAGCCCATTGACACTACTCCACCAGTAAATAAGGTTGTGGTTCATCTCATTGTGTTCCCAGCTGCACTTTGCTCCCGATGCACTATTATCCTTGATTCACCTGTTTATGGAAAATCATTTTATATTATATCGAAGCCAGCCTCGATATAATGTAAAGATTCCAACATCCCAAACTTCCGGGAAAGAGAATTCCCACTGGAATAAATTCCCACTTGGTGAATTTCTACAAATTCCTGCTCTGACTGAGGTTAGAGGGTGTCACTGTTTCATTTTTATCCCACTCTTCCACTGCTCTGAACAAATTTAAAATGTAGCTTTAAAATGTATTGCTGGAAAAGCGCAGCAGGTCAGGCAGCATCAAAGGAGCAGGAGAATCGACGTTTTGGGCATGAGCCCTTCTTCAGCAATGAGGAGGGTGTGCCAAGCAGGCTAAGATAAAAGGTAGGGAGAAGGGACTTGGGGAGGGGCGTTGGGAATGTGATAGTTGGAAGGAGATTAAAGTGAAGGTGATAGGCCGGAGAGGGGTGGGGCGGAGAGGTCGGGAAGAAGATTGCAGCTCAAGAAGGCGGTGCTGAGTCTGAGGGACTGAGAAAAGTTGGGGAGAGGGGAAATGAAGAAGCTGGAGGAATCTGCATTCATCCCTTGTGGTTGGAAAGTTCCGAGGTGGCGCTCTTCCTCCAGGTGTCGTGTTGCTCCGGTCTTGCGATGGAGGACGCCAAGGACCTGCGTGTATTTGGCGGAGTGCGAGGTGGAGTTAAAGTGTTCAGCAACGGGGCGGTTGGTTTGGTTGGTGCGGGTGTCAAAACGGTGTTCTCTGAAACATTCTGCAAGTAGGCGGCCTGTCTCCCCAATGTACAGGAGGCCACATCGGATGCGGCGGATGCAGTAAATGATGAGTGTGGAGTTGCAGGTGAATTTCTGATGGATATGGAAGGATCCCTTGGGGCCTTGGAGGGAAGTGAGGGGGGAGGTGTGGGCGCATGTTTTGCATTTCTTGCGGTTGCAGGGGAAGGTGCCAGGAGCGGAGGTTGGGTTGGTGGGCCGTGTGGATCTGACGAGGGAGTTGTGGAGGGACTGGTCGTTCTGGAACGATGATAGGGGTGGGGAAGGAAATATATCCTTGGTGGTGGGGTCCGTTTGGAGGTGGCAGAAATGATGAAGGATGATACGATGTATCTGGATGCTGGTGGGGTGGTAGGTGAGGATCAGTGGGGTTCTGTCCTTCTGGCGATTGGAGGGGTGGGGTTCATGGGCGGAGGATTGGGAAGTGGAGGAGATGCGGTGGAGAGCATCGTCAACCATGTCTGAGGGGAAATAGCGGTCTTTGAAGAAGGAGGCTATCTGGGTTGTTCAGTATTGGAAATGGTCTCCCTGGGAGCAGATGCGGCGGAGACGAAGCAATTAGGAACATGCGATGGCGTTTTTACAGGGGGAAGGGTGGGAGGAGGTTTAATCTAGGTGTAATCTAGGTAGCTGTGGGAGTCGGTCCGTTTATAGTAAATGTCCGTGTTGAGTCGGTCGTCTGAGATAGAAATGGAGAGGTCTAGGAAGGGTAGGGAGGGGTCTGAGACGGTCCAGGTACATTTGAGGTCGGGGTGGAAGGTGTTAGTAAAGTAGATGAACTATTCTCCTAGTAAACTTTAAATGTAACCAGGTTGGTGATGTGGCCAATCATAAAGTTCTCAGACTGCGTCAGGTTCAGTGACAGGAACAAGTCAGGCAGATTTCTTTAGTCAGCCACAAATAACTAATAGAACTGTCGGATGTGCATGGTGGATATCTGGTTAGCACTGCTACCTCCCATCATTAAGGATCTGCTTTCCATATAACCTCAGGCGACGCTATGTGTGGAGTTTGAGCATTCTCTCTGCAGTTTTCTGTGTGGGTTTCCTCCCAATCCTCCAATTTCCTCCAACAGTCCAAAGATCCGCAGCTTAGAGTGGATTGGTTTTACTAAATTGCCCATCATTCCCAGGGATATGTAAGTTAGGTAGGTTAGTCATGGGAAATGCAGGGTTACTTGGATAGGGTAGGGGGCAGGTCCGGTGGATGCTGTTTGGCGGGTCAGTGTGGAGTTGATGGATGGGATGTCTTACTTACACACTGTAGAGATTATGTGAAAATGACAAGAAATCTAGACTATACCCAGTGGGTATCTATCTGATCCACTCTCATCTCGGTCTTGTATGTTTCAATAAGATCATCTCTATTTCCAAGGGTGACCTGTTAAATTCTTCATAATATAAGGTACTCATTCCTGGAATGCGTGAAGTAAAACATCACCGAACTGCTTCTAACGTAATTATATTCTTTCTCAGAGAAGGAGACAAAGAAAAAATAATCTCACACTCAGATCTTGAGTTTTTTTTTTCTCAGTGTTGTGGTTCTTTGTAACTCTCTTCCCCACAGAACATTGGAGGCAGAGATATTGAATAATTTTGAGGAACAGACAGAAGGTTCATAAATAACAACGGTGTCGAGGATTATCAGGGATTGGCAGTAATATGCGGTATGGGGGTAAATGTAGACAGTGGTACCAAATGACATTGCTCCAGAACATCCAGGAATATAATTCAAAACGAAATGGTAATATCGATAAAATGTTAAGGGGGAAGCCCAGATGGTGGCGATCTGGAAGGTCTGTTTTAATGGGGTCTGCATCAGAGCACAGGCAAAGTGGTTCTCTAACCCACCCCATCCCTGCCAGTTACTTAACATTCAACACTAAAAAGAGCGATAGAATCTTTACTAATCCCGTTTCCTCAAGTGGAAATGACAAAACATGGGAAAGGATCGATCAAGTCACAACATGCAGTGCACCCGTCAGAAGCATCGAGCAGGCCTGAGGCTGTAGCTGCAACCCACTCTGCTCGTTCCATGGACCCAGTTACTCACCAGGCCTTGGTCACTGAGTTCACCAACTTAAGTGAAATGATTGAAGGCATGACTGAACAGAAGTCTAGCTGTGGCTAGAACCGCTCTCAGACGTGCTCCAAAAACATGAGCAGCAACTAGATAGCCTTGGAAACAGAACATACAATGTCAAGTGCCGAACTGCATTGACAGAGACTGCGATCAATTCCTCTCGGGAGAGGATCCTCCCCCTTGAAATACAGGTTCATACCTTAACTGAACAAGATGACCACCTCGAGAACAGGGACAGGACGAAGAAAGTTCATATCGTCGATCTGCTGGGCCAGACGCCAGGTGGTCAGCTTTGATTTGGCTGCTGTGATTCCTTCACTTCGAAGCTGAAGTTCATTGGGTTATGGCACGGTGGTAAGACTCAGACCAACGCCTTTGCCCTGTCCTTGTACGGTTACATAGTTACAGGGATAAACAAAGACTGATGGAAGCTCAGTGTGGTTTCCGATGGCTTTAATTCACGAGAGCTCCAGGATTATGTTCTTTTATGACTTTTCAACATCGGTGATTCAGGAAAGGAAATCTTTTGATGATATCAAGAGAAGAGTAAGTGAACTCGGGATTCCGTATTCCTTATGCTCTGTATTGCTTTGAATGGGTCAATGAACTCGTCTGATTCTCCAGAGAAAGCGAAAACTTTGTGGATATTTTAAAGAAAGCTGGATGTTGAGATAATCATGTTTCTCCCTTAAAGAAATTTTGTTGGATTTTTCTGGTATTAACCAGTGTTGAATTATAGTCGGGGATGGGTAGAGTGCACACTTTTAACTTCTTCATAAGTATTACTACTTGTTTTCTCTTTCTTTGCTTGTGTCGGAGGTGTGGCTCAAGCTGGAGGGAGTTACAAAAGTAGTTGTGATGACAAACTGCTGACCTAAGGACAGTTGAAGCCTCGTTTTTGTTATGAATTGCCCTGAATGCCATATTGGTCGGGGGGAGAAGATAAAGTTTTGGGATATGTAAGCGCCTCCAAGGGGCGGGGTAAATTTCCATATAACGTGTCATTGGCAATTGGGATTTTGTTTCGTTCGTTGTGTTTTTTTATGTGTTTAGCTTTGGAAAGTTTTGCGAGCTTGTTAGTTGTAGTAGTAATAGTTTGTATCGTTTTAAGGGTCGCTGAGTGTTTTATCATTAATGTTCAGCGATGTGTAATTCGATGTGAAACTCTCTCGAATTCAAATGTTGCTGCAATGTGTTATGGATTATAATGTGGTTAAATCGTGTACCTGAAACATTAAGGGCAGTGATCTGCCAGTCAAGAGGAAAAATGTAATTTCTCGTCTTAAAATCAAAGAGGGTGGTTGTTGCCTATTGCAGGAGATGCACCGTGATGACAAGGAACATTTGATGTTACAGCAGGGCGGCTTTGATCGGGTTTATTTCGCGTCTTTTAATACTACGAGTAGGGGAAAAGTCAGAATGGATTGTAAGAATCTTCCATTTAAATCACTAGATTGCATTAAACACTCATGGAAGGATCATAATCCTCAAAACCTTGAACTATAGGAATTAATACAGTGTTTTGAATTGCCACCCAGTGCACCCGCTGAAAATCCTGGTAGATGCATTTCCCAAATTAAGTTATCTTGCATCGTGGCACATTGTTGTAGAGGATATTTCAACTGTCTTATGCACCCCACTGTGGACAGAATGACCAAAGGTCCCCAATACCCTCGTTATAATGTACGTAATTAGTGGATTTGTGTGCAGAATCAGAGCTGGTGGATGTCTGGAGGCAGTTCGACTTCACAAGAAGAGATTTTATTTTCTTCTTGAACCCGCATAAATAGCACACGAGGGTTGATCTCTTCCCCATCCCTGAAACAATCTTAGGTTCGCTGGCATCCTGCACAATTGGGAATATTACCCCAACATACTTGCCCCAGTAATGGGATAGAAGTCACATAAGATTATGTTGTTTGTAGATGAAGGTCTTATGTTTTTGTCAAATCCCGCAATTTCGGCAGCTCACGTGATGCAATGCATTAATTCGCTCGTCACCTTTTTGGCTTTAAGATTAATTTTACAAAGTTGGAGGCCATGCCTATGGGAGGCCTTAGGGAAATACCAGATTTTGAGGGTAAATCCTGTTTTTCTTTTAAATGGACGGGGGTGGGTGGGGGGAGGGAGGTTTCTCTATTTCAGTATATTCATTACATCCGTTTTTGATCATTTATTTAACAGGAACTATGTCTATTTGTTTGAAAAATTAAACAAGACCTTCAAAGAAGGGAGGCACCTCCAATATCCTGGCTAGGTCGGATAGCTGTTCTTAAAATGAATGTTCTTCCTCATTTACTGTAACCCGTGTGAAAGCTTCCTTTTATGGTTCCCAGACAGACATTTAGGAACCATAAGCGACTCTCTATCAAGCTAACCAAATTTTAACTGCCCCACATTGTGGGGAGTAGATCTCCCAGATTAAAAGCTATGAATTCAGGTCTTTTTTATCCTATGTTAGTGCCTGGGCCGCTGATGACTCGGCGTCAATAGGATTAGATATTGAACCCTCTCAGACAAAGTGAACCCTTATTGGTCTGCTGGTCTTAGACAAAATGAGAACATTTATGGAGTATTGTAATAACCCAATAATTATCAATACTGTTAAAGCATGAATGACAATGCGTCAGATTGAGGGCAATACAGTCAAAACCATGTTTCTTACACCTATAATTGGTATGCCGGGTTGTCATACTGGGATAATGGATTCCAGGTTTAAACTGTGGGCAGCAAGGGGTGTGTCTTACTTGAGTGATTTAGAATTAGTAGAATCCTTACAGTGTGGATTAAAGCCCTTGGGCCCAGCAAGTCCACTTTGACCCTTTGAAGAGTAGCCCACCCAGACCCATTCCCGTACCATCCTATATTTCCCCTGACTAATGACCCAACCTACTCATCACTGAACACTATGGGTGATTTATCAATAATCAATTCATCTAATCAACACATCTTTGGACTGTGGGAGGAAACCCACACAGACAGGCCTCGAATATGTTAACTCCACACAGCCAGGCACCCAATGCCGGAACCAAATTCGGAACCCTGGTGCTGTGAGGCAGCAATGCTCACTACTGAGGCACCTCGTGCTTTTTGAGGGAGAAACAATGATGTCATTTGATCAAATAACTCGTATGTATGGACTGGCTAGTAGAGACCTCTTCTCTTTCTTTTCCAGATCAGAGATTTGATTTTAAAAAACACACTTTTACCAGACTCTTACAGATCCAATAGAGAGAAGAGGGTGCTTATTGCTTAGAATACACTCTCCCACAGTACCCTTTATCATTAGTTGGAGAGTGTCCCCTCAGACGAAACTGTGCAGCTTTGTGATGTCTGCGAGAGAGAGTTGGGGGTTCAGAACACTTCGGAGCCAGAGGAGGATATTTGTGAAAATGCTCGAAGAATTTCATCTGTAATAGGACCCTTTCCATGCAGTTGGAAATTCTTCATAGGGCCTATCTGACCCTAGATTATCTCCCAAAATTCAAAATGGGATTATCTTCAGCATGTCCGAAATGCAGAATGACTACAGGCACTCTTACACATTGCATGTGGTCCTGCTGCAGGCTTCATAAATATTGGAGCAATGTGTTAGGTGTGAGAGAGTGGGTCAGGGGACTGATTTGGAGATGGACCTGGTTTCTCTTTTCCTGGGCCTGCCCAGGGTACTTTACACAGATGCACAAGTGAAAAAATATCCTTAGTTTCTGTGCTAGGAAAAGCATTCTGTTGTGTTGGATGTCTGAATCACCACCCCCCCAAAACCCCCAAACTCCTCCCGCACCCCCCGCCCGGGTCTGTTGGGTCGTCGTAAGCTCTTCATGGAGAATATCCATTTGGCCTTTCTCACCAGCATGGTGCACCAAAAACAGATTTATATAAGACCATGGCAGACCTTTTTGAATTACCTTGATACAGGCTTATCTGCCACTCTCAGAAGGGCTTTTATACAGCCATGACGATATTATCTAATAAATCTTATATCCAAAGAGGAGGAATAATGAACATAAAAAGGGATATCAGCTAATGCTCTTGAAGAACGAGAGCTATCATTTTGTTACACTGAACAGTATTATTTATTCATTATTTACTGTTAATTTTTGTTTTCCTTCTGTCTGTTTATTTTTTTTAACTTGTTTTGTATGTACATGCACATGGGTGCAATTTAGATCAGTTACTGGAGTTGTGTTGTTATTGGTTTATTATAAAATTAAAATTCTCTTTTTCAATAAAGATATTTTTAAAAGCATTAAAATGCTAACATTGATAGAATAGAGTCCCAAAGAACTCTCATTAGACAGTCCACTCATGGTGGTTTATCTTGAGGGTCACCACATCTCGGGTGATGGGGTGAGGTTGAGAGAGCGTCCCCTTCTTGGTAACCTCTGTCAGTGTGAGGAACTGAACCTGCGCTCTACATCACAAACGTGCCGTCCAGCCAACTGAGTGGGAGACTGTGTAACTGTTACACACAGAAACAGTCACAGACAAAGGGCAAGAGAAGCACTCATAACAAGGAAAGTGGTACAGTTCAGATAACGGATATAACATTTATGGAGTATTGTCATAACTCAATAATTATCAAGACTGTTAAAGCATGAATGACAATTCGTCACATTGAGGGCAATACAATCAAAATCATGTTTCTTACCCCTATAATTAGCATCCTGTGATAATGGATTCCAGGTTTAAACTGTGGGCAGCAAGGGGTGTGTCTTACTTGAGTGATTTATAATTAGTAGAATCCTTACAGTGTGGATAAAAGCCCTTGGGCCCAGCAAGGGTAAAAACATTCTCTGCTCGAAATTGTATTTTATAACAAGACGTGTTTAGAAGTTGTTTTTGGTTTAATATCATTATGGTGAGTCAACTGAAATAACCAGAATTACACAGTGTGATTGGATATGTATAACCATAAAATAAAAGTATATTTTTGTTTGGTTTGTGTAAAGCATGCTGACTGTTGCATGAAAGTATACAGTTGATGGAATATACTGTTAGGAGAGCGCGTTCCATCAGAAATGCCCTCAAGCAGGCGCTTGAAGATAATTGGGGTAAAAGTGCCTGAGTGCCGTCTGGAAGTGACAGGAATGCAGAGGGTTGAATGACTGAAAGCTCCTGTATCTGAGAAAAGCACCAGATCAGCTGGGAAGTTATTAAATGCTAGAGCACACTTGAAGGGCTGAATGGCCTCAACATGGTTTGAAATATGTGTGATTTGGAAAACGTGCATCTCTACTCCTTCCTCTTTTGTGGTTACACACTGGGGCACTGCTAATTTTCCTTAAACTGGGCATTATTTGGAACACTATCTGGAACATTCCATATTCGGTGTTCTCCAGAATGTTCTCTAACTGTGTGAGGGGTATTACAAAGGCGAGAGAGAGAGAGAGCGAAGCTGTTTCATGTGGCAGTGAGAGTGGTGGAGCATGAGCCTTGGTCGTGCTATAACAGATATACAGTGAGTGTGAGGGAGTAGAGAGACCAATTACCCTGACAGAGCGGGGAAGGTTATTGATGCTTGTCCTGTTTTGCTGGACATTTCTTCAGGCCGCAGATGCTGCATTGAATTTGGTGGTGAGCACAGACCATGCTCGGTGGGTCTGGTAGTATGGCCCCCGCTGGGAAGGCAATGGCCCCTCTCTGCACTAGCCCATCCACTATGCACACCATGCACCGTCAACAAACTATCTGCCATGATCGGGGTAAACTGTACAGGGCAGCTCCAAACTGAGAAAACTTAGCCGTGTGCCCCTTGGCCTTTTAAAGATGGCACCAGTGAGAGGGAACACGGAATATCTAGGGAAATCCTGGCGACTGTGAGTACCTCCAATCATGATGGGTGGGAGAATCGGGCTGGCATTCAATGAGAGCTGGGTGGGGTGGGTGGTATTTAATGAGGTGAGTTCGATAGGACAGCACCAGGAAACTAGCTCAGCTTACTACAAACAATCCCTCTGTCACACTCAATGAAAATGACACTGAGACAAATTACTGCTTTATACAGTTCAATGAGCCGAACACTCTGCTGTCCTCACTCCCAGTTACAAAGTTGCAGAACAAATGCTCATTCAAAACTCCCCATCGCCTGAACTCACAGCATTATTCCATTCACTCATAATTCTTCATAATACTGACCCGTGTTGCATGATACTATCGAAATGTCTTCATATCAGCATTCTAAAACCTGTGAACATATCTTTCCATGGCATTTTTTCTCAGTCTGTCCCTCTCTGTCTCTATCCTGAAACACACATGTTTACAGTCATATGATTCTACTGCATGGAAACAGGTCCTTCGGCCCAGCTGGTAGATGCCGACCAAAATGTGCATCCACACTCACCCCAATTCCCTGCCCTTGCTTCTTTCTTATCCATGTATTTATCCAAATACCTTTTTAATGTTGTTATTGTACCCACCTCAACCACTTCCACTGGCAGCTCAGTCCAAAGGCAAAACACAGTCTGTGTAAAAACGTTGACCCTCAGGTTCCTTTTTATTTTTGTCCCCTCCAAACATTAACAGATGTCCTCTAGTCCTTGGCTTCCCAACCTTGCAAAAAAAATTGAAATATTCACCCTATGCATGGTTCTCATGATTTGATAAGAGGTACACTTCAATATAATCCCCCTCAGTTTTCTACGCTGTTAGGAAATATGTTCTAACCTGCCCAACTTCTCCCTATAACGCAGACACTTTAGCCCAGGAAACATCTTTGTAAATTTCTTGTACATTCTTTCTCGTTCAATAATATCCTTTCTAGGGCAAGGTGAACAAACCTGAACACAATACTGCAAATGCAGCCTTACCAACATCCTGTACAACGGCAACAGAACGTCCCAACTTCTATACTCAATGCCCTGATGTAGGCCAGTGTGCCAACAGCCTTCTTCACTGTCCTGTATATCTGCGACTCAAATTCAGACAACCATGCACCTGATATCCAACATCCTTTTGTTCCACTACATTCCTCAAGGCCCTCTCATTCACCATTAAACTCCCACCTGAATTTGACTTTCCAAAATGAAAGATGTAGCATTTATCTATATTAAACTCCATTTGCTTTTTCTCAGCCCACTTCCCCAGCTGATCAAGGTAGTGCTGCAATTTCTGATAATGTTGCTCACTGTCAACAATACCACTATAACATCACTAACCCCCTCTTACTTCCTTGTACCATTCAATATTTTAGTGCCATCTGCAAACTTACTAACCTGCATTGTGCACTCTCGTCTAAATCATTGATCTAGATAACACACAGCAATGGGGACAGTACGGACCCCTGAGGCACTCCACTAGTCACAGGCCTCCAGTCCAACAAGCATACCTCCACCATAGCTTTTTGCTTTATAATGTCAAACCAATTGCGTAACCAAATTGCCAGCTTACCTTAGAGTCTGTGCGATCTAACCTTCTAGAGCGGCCTTTCATGTGGAATCTTACGAAAGGCCTTACTGAAATCCATATAGATTATGTTGACCGCCCTGCCCTCGACAACTTTCCTGGTCACTTCCTTAAAAAACCCTAATAAAATTTGTAAGGCATGATCTGCCACGCACAAAGCTATGCTGACTGCTTCAAGTCAAACTCTGTCTTTCCAAATGCATGCATATCTTGTACCTCAGAACCTTCTCAGGTAGTTTACCGCAAACAGATGTGAAGCTTACTGGTCTGTATTTCCCAGGCATTTATTTGCAGCCCTTCTTGAAGAAGGGCACTATATATTTGTTACCGCCCAGTCTTCCAGGACCTTGGCCCCTGTCTTCTCTCACCTCTTGCAGTCCTCTTGGATATATCTGGTCAGGACCAAGAGATTTTCCTGACTTTGTGCATTCTAATATGTCCAGCAGCACCTCTACTGTGATTTCGACAGTACCAAGATATGACAATTAACCTCCCAAAGGTCACAAGTCTTCATGTCTTTCTTCATGGTAAACACAGAGGGGAAATTGAGGACCTCAACCTCTCTTGTAGTTTTACACATGCGTGCCTATTTTGGTTTTTAAGGCGTCCTATTCTCTCTCCAGTTGTTCTTTTTCTTTACTATAGTGAACTTGGGTTCACCCTAATCGTCTCAGCAGAGGCTATCTCATACTCCCATTTCGCCTTCCTGATTTCCTTCTTCAGTAAACTCCTGTATCCCCTGTATACCTCCAGGGATTCCCTTAATTCCAGCTGCCTGTACCTGAACCACGCCTCCTTTTTGCTGGCTAGAGCCTTAATATCTCTTGTCATCCAGGGTTTTCTCTTCCAGCCTCACTTTCCCTTCACCCTCACAGGAACATGTAAACCTTGAACTCGAGCTATCTCACTTTTACAGCCCTCCCTCGTGACTAATATCCTTTTACCTGAAAACAAACTACTCCAATTAACCCCTGCAATCCTCTGTCTAATTCCAACAAAATATGCCTTGGCCCAATTCAGAACTTGAATCTGTGGACCAATTTGGTCTCTCCCATAACTATTTTAAAATTACTACAACGCCAGTTACTTTTCCCAAAATACTCCCCCACTTTACCACCGTCACCTATCCATCCCTATTTCACAACAGTTTGTCCCTTCCCGTGTCGGACCCTTTATTTACTGCTTGGGAAACTTTCTTGAACAAACTTAAGAAATTACGTTCCATCGAATTTCTTAACCATCTGGATGTCCCAGTCTATGTTAGGAAAATTTAAATCACCTATTATGACAATCCTTATGCTCCTGCTACCCTCACCAGTTTCCCTGCATATTTGTTCCTCTAATTCCCATTGATGATTTGGAGGCTTATAGTGCAACCACTACAACATCACGAACCTCCTCTTACTTCCTTGTACCATTCACAGAACCTCATCGGATAATACCTCAGTTATTTCATCTTTAACTACTTGTAGGATACTCGCCTTAATCAGAACTATTGGTGTTTCAACTGTTTTCATTTACATCTCTCCCTTGCAATGATTTTCACATCTGCATCAAAACTTGTCAAGGTACAGTGGAGATATGCTGCTGTAACTGGATGGGAGCTGCACATCCTGTCACTTCCAGCAAGTTTCCCCACACTGGGCAATGATCTAACACAGTGTTACCGAAAAGTGGAACAACCTGTGTTTATATATGAATAAACCAGTGAGGTCTGCACTTCTCCCCACGCTGGACATTTATCCCAGGAATAAAGATTAAGTATTGGTGTGGGCTGCACAGAGTTCCATTCTGGATATTGTTGGGTTGCATTCAGCAGTACACGAGCCATATCTACACAGTGCTCCATCCCGAATGCATTATGGATGGGCTGTTTATGTGAGTTTGATTGCGAATGTGAGAGAACGAAACATCTGGCAATACCTTTATTTTGTGTTTTCATTCTTGTGATTGGATCCTTCAAATCCTGACTCATCCTTAGACCCGACCCTCTGGATGAGTCATGATGACTATTGTTGCAGCATCTGGGTCTGTAACATGACCAACAAATGGAGCAGAGGCTGCAGAGAGGACAGTCTCCATAAAATGGAATGAGGGAATCACCATCAGATCAGCCGTGGTCTTAGTGACTGGTGGGGCAGGATTGAATGGACCACTAATCCAACTTGTTCATGTATTTATGTTTGTTCCAAGCAAACACCTCTTCTCTCCCAATGTCCCATACTAGTGGGAAGTGAGTCAGCTCCTCCTGTTCCTGTGTAACAGGATCCTTGGGCCTCACTAGCCTACAGATTTCCCTGTGGCCCAGTTTCGAGCAGTTGAGTGACGACCTCCTGTTCCTTTCCCTGTTCCCGTGTCCCAGTCTCAAGCAGTTGAGTGACTCCCTCCTGTTCCTGTGTCCCAGTCTCGAGCAGTTGAGTGACTCCCTCCTGTTCCCATGTCCCAGTCTCAAGCAGATGAGTGACTCCCTCCTGTTCCTGTGTCCCAGTTTCGAGCAGTTGAGTGACTCCCTTCTGTTCCTGTGTCCCAGTCTCAAGCAGTTGAGTGACTCCCTCTTGTTCCTGTGTCCCAGTCTCAAGCAGTTGAAAGACTCCCTCTTGTTCCTGCGTCCCAGTCTCAAGCAGTTGAATGACCGCCTCCTGTTCCTGTGTTCCAGTCTCAAGCAGTTGAATGACACCCTCCTGTTCCTGTGTCCCAGTCTCAAGCAGTTGAGTGACTCCCTCCTGTTCCTGTGTCCCAGTCTCAAGCAGTTGAATGACACCCTCCTGTTCCTGTGTCCCAGTCTCAAGCAGTTGAGTGACTCCCTCCTGTTCCTGTGTCCCAGTCTCAAGCAGTTGAATGACTCTCTCCTGTTCCCATGTCCCAGTCCCAAGCAGTTGAATGACACCCTCCTGTTCCTGTGTCCCAGTCTCGAGCAGTTGAATGACTCCCTCCTGTTCCCATGTCCCAGTCCCAAGCAGTTGAATGACACTCTCCTGTTCCTGTGTACCAGTCTCAAGCGGTTGAGTGACTCCCTCCTGTTCCTCTGTCCCAGTCTCAAGCAGTTGAGTGACTCCCTCCTGTTCCTGTGTCCCAGTCTCAAGCAGTTGAATGACACCCTCCTGTTCCTGTGTCCCAGTCTTCAGCAGTTGAGTGACTCCCTCCTGTCCCTGTGTCACAGTCTCAAGCAGTTGAGTGACACCCTCCTGTCCCTGTGTCCCAGTCTCGAGCAGTTGAGTGACTCCCTCCTGTTCCCATGTCCCAGACTCGAGCAGTTGAGTGACTCCCTCCTGTTCCCATGTCCCAGTCTCAAGCAGTTGAGTGACTCCCTCCTGTTCCTATGTCCCAGCCTCGAGCGGTTGAATGACACCCTTCTGTTCCTGTGTCCCAGTCTCAAGCAGTTGAATGACACCCTCCTGTTCCTGTGTCCCTGTCTCAAGCAGTTGAATGACACCCTCCTGTTCCTGTGTCCCAGTCTCAAGCAGTTGAATGACTCCCTCCTGTTCCTGTGTCCCTGTCTCAAGCAGTTGAATGACACCCTTCTGTTCCTGTGTCCCTGTCTCAAGCAGTTGAGTGACTCCCTCCTGTTCCTATGTTCCAGCCTCAAGTAGTTGAATGACTCCCTCCTGTTCCTGTGTCCCAGTCGCGAGCAGTTAAGTGACTCCCTCCTGTTCCTGTGTCCCAGTCTCGAGCAGTTGAGTGACTCCCTCCTGTTCCCGTGTCCCAGTCTCAAGCAGTTGAATGACTGCCTCCTGTTCCTGTGTCCCAGTCTCAATTAGTTGAATGACACCCTCCTGTTCCTGTGTCCCAGTCTCAAGCAGTTGAATGACACCCTTCTGTTCCTGTGTCTCAGTCTCAAGCAGTTGAGTGACTCCCTCCTGTTCCTGTGTCCCAGTCTCAAGCAGTTGAATGCCCGCCTCCTGTTCCTGTGTCCCAGTCTCAAGCAGTTGAATGACACCCTCCTGTTCCTGTGTCCCAGTCTCGAGCAGTTGAGTGACTCCCTCCTGTTCCCATGTCCCAGTCTCAAGCAGTTGAGTGACTCCCTCCTGTTCCTATTTCCCAGCCTCGAGCAGTTGAATGACACCCTTCTCTTCCTGTGTTCCAGTCTCGAGCATTTGAGTGACTCCCTCCTGTTCCCATGTCCCAGCCTCGAGCAGTTGAATGACTCCCAGCTGTTCCTGTGTCCCATTCTCAAGCAGTTGAATGACTGCTTCCTGATCCCAAGTCTGTGAAAATGGATGTCCTCCTCCTGTTCCTGTGTAACAGGCTCCAATAGCTCTGTGCTCACCTCCTGCTCCTGTTGGAATGGAACTGAGGGACTGAATGGCCTCTTCTGTTGACTAAAAGCAATTCTCCTGATTCTGTAAATCACCATCAAAGTCTGAATGATGTATTTTTGTATTTTGCTCTCAGTAAATGAGCAAACAATCTGACTGACAGAATTCAGAAGCTGAGTAGCCTCCTCCTGTTCCTGTGTTATACACTCAAATGGCAATAGAGTCTCAGAGATGTACAGTACAGAAAACGATCCTTCAGTCCAGTCGTCTATGCCAACCAAATATCCTAAATAAATCTCGTTCCCCTTGCCAGCACTTGGCCCATCTCCCTCTAAACCCTTCCCATGCATGTATCCATCCAAATGCCTTTTAAATGGTGTAACTGTACCTGCCTCCACCACCTCTTTTGTCTGTTCAATCCATACACGCAGCAGTCTCTGTGTGAAAATGTTGTCCCTCACGTCCCTTTTTAAAATATTTCTCCTCTCACCTTAAACCTTTGTCTTCTAATTTTGGACTCGCCTATCCTGGGAAAAGACGTTGACTGTTTACCTTATCTATTCCCCTCATGATTTTATAAACCCCTTTAAGATCACCCCTCAGCCTCAACACTTGAAAATAGCCCCAGCCTATTCAAACTCTCCCTGTAGCTGTAACCCTCCAACACCTGCAACAATATTTTAAATCTCTTCTGTACCCTTTCAAGTTTGACAACATCTTTCCGACAGCAGGGAAACTGGAATTAAAGGCAATATTACAAAAGTGATCAAACCAATGTCCTGTACAGATGCAACGCCTCGTGAAAATGTTTAGACACAAAGCACGGACCAATAAAGGGAAGATCACCAAGTGCCTTCTTCACTGCGCTGTCTACCTGTGACGGCAATTCCAAGAAACAGAGAACCTGCCCCACAAGGTGACACAGTAGCTCAGTGACTCGCATTGCTGCTTCAGAGCGCAGCGATCTGGGTTTAACTCCATCCTTGAATGACTGCCTGTGTGGAGTTTGCACATTCTCCCCGTGTCTGTATGAGTTTCCTCCGGATGTTTTGTTTTCCTCCGACAGTATAAAGATACACAGATAAGGGTAGATCGGCCATGCTAAATTGAGTAAAGTACCCAGGGATGTGCAGGCGAGGTGGATTAGTTATGGAAAATGCAGGTTCAGAGGGATAGGGTAGGGGTTTGTCTAGTGGGATACTGTTTAGAGGGTCGGTGTGGCCTCGATGGGCCGAAAAGCCTGCTTCCTCACTGTAGGGATTCGATAACTTCTGTGGAATTCTCCTTGATTGGCAGCTTTCGACAGGACCCTACCTATATGTCTTGCCTTGATATGTCTTGCCAAAATGCTACACCTCACATTTAACTAAAATAAACTCTATCTGCCACTCCTCGGTTCACCTAAACAAAGTCCCATTATAGTCTGAGAGATCATTCATCACTGTCGACGACACCACCAAATCTGGTATTATCTACAAGCTTACTGACCATACTTCATATACTCAAATGTAAATGATTTGTATCAGTGACAAAAGGCAGTGGACCCACTATTGATCTTTGCGGCACGCCACTGGTCACAGGTCTCCAAGTTTAATGAACAAATGTCACTGTCATGCCCTGTCTCCAATATTCAAGAAAAGTTTGGACCTAAATGGCGAGTTCTCCCTGGATCCCAGCCAGTCTAACCTTGCTAACCAGTCTACCATGTAGACCATTTTGGTTTTCTTACTGAATTTCATAAAGACAACATCCACTCTCCTGCCTTCATCAATCATCTTCATCACATCCTCAAAAAATTCCACCGAGTCAGTGAGACGTGATCTCCAATGTACAAAGCCCTCTTCAGTCCTTGTCTTTCCAAATACATATCGATCTTTTTCCTCGAAATCCCCTCCAACAATTTAGTCACCATTGACGTCATGTTCACCAATCTAGAGTTACCTGTTTTTTCTTTACTTTCTTAAATAATTGCACTATGTTAGCAGCCCTCCAGTCTTTTGACACCTCACCTGTGAAAATCAATGTTACAAATATATCAGCAAAATGCATAAGCAATCTATTTCCTACCTTCCCGCAAACATCTGGGATACAACTGATCAGGTCCCAGGGGTTAGTTCACCTTTTTTTGTTTTAAAATGTCCAACACCTCCTTGTAATATAGACACTTTTCAAGGTATCATTGCATATTTCTTCATTCTCTCGCTCTTGTAACCTCCTCCACATTAAATACTGAGGAGAAATACTTGTTTAGTATCCCTCAAATTTGTTGTGGTTCCATAAATAGGTAGCCTTACTGATCTTTAAGGGGCCCTATTGTCTCCCTAGTTAATCTTTTGCCATTGAAGGATTTGTAGAATTTGTTCAAAACCTCATTAACCCAATTTCTAAAGCAATCTCTTGTCCACATTTTCCTGGCCCGATTTCCCGATTGATGATACACTTGCTGCCCTTATACACCTCTCGGGATTCACTTGATCTCAGCTCTTTTTATCTGACATATGCCTCCTTCCTTACCTTGACCATAACATCAATATATCTGGCCATCCAGCACTCCCTGCACCCACCAGCCTTGCCCATCTCACTAATAGGAACACGTTTGCTCTGGACTCTCTGAAACCAAATTTTGATGGTCTTGCATTTTCTAACCATCCCTTTACCTGTGAATAGGGTATTCCAATCAACATTTCACAGGGCTCGCCTAACATTTTCAAAATTGGCCTTGTTCAAAGTTAGAACTTTAATGTTGACATCAGGTATTTCCGATTCCATAATTAATTTAAAACTAATATTTATGCATAACAAACTTGAAAGTTAAATAAACACTTCCTGTGCCTCTATAACGGGCTCGGGAGACTGAATAGGCTCATCCTGTCCCTCTGTATTACACTGGAATTCTGTCCCCCTGTAATAGACCCAAGAGGCTTAATGGCCTCCTCCAGTTCTTCTAAACACACTCGAGAGGCTGCATGGCCTCCTCCTGTCCCTGTGTAACAGATCCGAGACACAGCAACCTGTGGATTACGAGCAGCCGGTAAACTGTATCTAATGGAGACCCATTCCTTTTCAGTTACAGAAACACAAACAACACAATGTACTCCAGGTGCCCTCTCAGTGACACCTCATACAGCTGCAGTGACAAATATCTTTGTTTTGAATGATTCTGTTGGCAAAATGTGCCAATATTCCAACTTCCCACCTTTTCAAGTAGCAACAGGTTAATATGGGCTGACTGGCCTTCTCCTATCCCTCTGTAGGGGCCCAGAGGGACAGAATTGCTTTGGCCTGTTACTGAGCAGCAGTCGCAATGCTCTGTCTCAAGCTTATGAAAGGATTTGAAAACCGGACATTAAAACCAGGAGTAGCCTCACACTGGTCAATAAGTACCGTACTTTGTTTCAGGTATCTAGAAACTTGCCCACCAGACGTCTTTTTTTACGCAGCAGATCTATCATTTTATAACTGCCTATTTTCATAGACAGAGTGGAACATATATAGACCGCTGCAGTGTTCTGTTAATACTCTCATATACAAGGGGAAAAAAGATTAAAAATATTGAAAGATTTATGGTCCATCCCTCAGCAACCTTATCCATTCCATCCAAAACCAGTATATGAAAAGTGATGTATTGAATTGGTTAACTGGGCCTGTTTGTTCAGTGACTGTGATTAATGCCAATCTCCATGGATTCTAATTATCTCAGTGGAAGCTTTCCATCTTTTAATGATAAATGGGCTCCGTTCAATGTGTCAACCCATAACATGAGCGGGAGCATCACTGACAACACTGATAGGGATTAGCAGATCCAGAGAGAGGGTGAGGAGAGATCAGAATCAGAGAACATTAGACTGAAATATTCCAACAATGGATCAGAATCTGAGAACATTAGACTGAAATATTCCAACAATATACAGGAGCTTATCCGATTATGTTTGGTATCTTTCTGAATTTGATTGGATGTCATTATCATTGCGGATCTATTTCGCTCTTCTCATTCTTCAATACTTTTATTATCCCTTCCTGGCTATCGTTGGTGTTCCTGGTGAGTGTCACTATCCAGATTTTGTTTTCTATAAACCAGTCATGAGTGTATTATTGTTATTTCATATTGTCTACACTTCCTGCCACTGTTATTGTTCCTGTTGAATCTCACAATCCAGATATTCACTCTACAGACCACTACTAACTGCATCAATGAAGGTGTTCAATTCCTGTCTCCCTCTCTGTTCTGGCAGTGTTACTCACCGGTCTCTATGTTGAACTATTCAGTTTCAGGGGAGAACCACAATGCATTGTCTCATTGCCTTTACTGTTAAGAGCATGGAGGTCACTTTCTACTCTTCTGGTTACAAACTCAACTTCCTTCCACTGTTTCCATCCCATTCCTGGCCAATATCTGCAGCTGAAGCAGACAGGTCACAACTGTGGGAGATCCCTTTGACTATGAGCTGATTCTTGACACCATACCCTGAATATTTCTAACTTGAAATACTCACCACTCCAGAATATATCTCACTGGTTTATTCGATCTGTTGTTTGAGCCTTAAGCTATGAAATACAGTCTTAATGAAGCCAATAATCTGCTACTGACACTCCGGGCTTCAAACCTGCTGAAGCAAATCTGATTCAACCTCACACCAAACTCCCATCTATCTGTCATTCATGTGCACGCCGATAGATATTGCTATTGTGTCTGGCAATGCCTTTATTTTAACATTCTCAAACGCTTTAGCTCATCTGTCCATGAAACCTCTCTCGTTCTCTCTACTGATTAACAAAAAGCTTGCCTGTTGTTCGTATTTAAAATAATTTCCTCCATGTGCGTTCCTTCTCAAACAATGAGTTTTGCACTCAACCACGCCAATCGCGTGCACACACACACACACACTCAGTCTCTGATGAACACACACACACTCTCAGTCTCTGATGAACACACACACACACGCAGAGAGAGCAAACCTTCCCACTGTAAGCAGTAAATCTGTTGCGAGTATAGCTAGCATATGATAGTAAAGTTTGCAATACTCTCATGCTGTGCAGATAGTGCAGTTGACTGAGCAACACACTAGCATGGTCTGCACAGCTCTCCATGCTGGGCTGTCATCTTGTCCCAGTTTATGTTGTTTGTGGTGTTCTGTGAAGCAGATTGAGAACTTGATGTAACAAACCATTTCAGCTGATCTGACAATGCCTTTATTCATTGTTCTCATTCTTGTAATTTTATTCTCGAAGATCTCACTTCGCCAGTTAGTCCCACTGCCCTGACGTTTTCCATATATTTCCACAACATCTTTTCAGTTAATTAACTGTCTGTTTCTGTCTTTAATGTGAATCTCTTGTCCCTTTCTTTCTTTCCCTGGTCTTGGGTTTTGGCCTCCCTAGTGTATCGAGTGCTGGCATTGTGTAGCTCAGAAATAATGAAATGGGGTGTGTCAAGCTGTTGTTCACTTCCCGGTATGTCCCATGTGATGGTCCATGGACAGGCGTGTTTCAGATGTTATGAGAAACATCCTTGTAACTTGGTCTATACCTGTGGCTGTCACTCTCAGGTGACCATACGATTAGTAACAAAAGGAAGCCCACTGAGTAAAGGACCACGCATATAAATTGCCTGACAATGCTGTCACTTTTTTAATAAGAGGTTATTTTCTCCCTTTTTTTAGTAAGAGACATTAAAGGCAAAACTGCCGACTGAAAACGGCTCAAGTAAATAACTTATGGGGTTTTTAGGGTTTTTTAAATAAATAGCAGAAACAATGGCCAGCTGGCACAGACCAGGATTTCTAGGTTTTTTTTTATATTGTAGCTATAACAATCACCAAGTGCTTGGGGTGCCAGAAGGGTTGTAAGTTTCAGTAAATTATCCACAGCTGGTGTTCTCTCTGGAACCTCACTTTATGGTGTTTCCTCCTGGATTGGAGAACTGTATGCAAGAATGCATGTCTGAATGGTCCTTTTTGCCAAGGGGTGTGTTTATGGGATATTGATATATTGGAACAGTTCATTAGTAGAAGGTACTGTATCCATTATTCGGTTAAGATTGCCAATAGAAAAATTATTCTAAATTTATCTTCATTTCTAATTGGATTTTCATTAGAGTGCTTAAATATGTTGTGTTTTGCTTAATGGTAGGTGGTTTGAATAGTTTGACATCTGGAACACTCAACTCACATCTACCTTTAAAATAAGGAAATGTTGGCATCCAACCTACCTTCTTGAAATAGTTTGAGGCAGTCTGGTTCGTCTATAACAAACTGTGGACTCTTGTCTTGTTCTATATCGATAATACCAAATTGGGTTTAGAATTACAATCCCTACTGTGTGCAAGCAGGCCATTCTCCCTAACAAGTCCACACCGACCCTCCGAGGAGTAACCTACCCAGACCCATTCCTCTACCCTATTATTACACATTTACCCCGACAAAGGCAACTAACCCACACATCCCTGAAAACTATGAAAAATTTATCATGGCCAATACACCTGACATGCACATCTTTGGATGTGGGAGGAAACCAAATCATCCAGAATAAGCTCATGCAGACACTGGAGAGTATGCACCAGGAGGCTATTGGGTTCAAAGGTCGTGTATGGTAGTTGATAGTGTCTTTTTTCTGGATGTTGAATTTGGTTGGTTTAAACAGTATTTTGTGTAAAAAGATTCAGTCATTAAGAGTTCTCTGGGTGTGGAAAAGTGAAGTTGGCGGTTTTACAAAAGGTAATGATGGTAAAGTTTTCGGAATTGACAGACAACCTGGAGTTAGGGTTGCGATTGTCTGTGAGAAAATGAGAGATAATTACAGCTATAGATCGGCAATTACGTTTAGTAGAACCGCCATCAGACTCTTTGGAAATGGCTGGAATTCAATTTCAAATGATGGTCTTTGAACCTGAGAAGGAATTGAAAGAGTTTGAATTATGATGAAAAGTAGAAAAAAAAAGAAAGGGAAACGAAGAAGAAAGAGAGAAAAGGATAGAAGAAAAGCAGAGATTTTCAACTTAAAAAGTTAGCAATTAGAAACAAAAGTTGATATAGAAGGCGGAGATGAAGGTAGAATGTCGGTGGGATGAGGAGGATAGTGCGGTTGAGCAACCCTATTGTAACCAATGGCCTAACGAGGTTCTGTTTTAATGCATCCAGGCATTCTCTAAATTTGATGAGAAGGATGGGGAAGCCTTTTGAATTTCATTTGAGAAAGTGGCTAAACAAATGCAGACACCAGTGATCATGTGAATTTATTTGATCCAAAGCTGAGAGGTATTTGCATCCCTATCGGAGGAGGTATCTGGGGAGTATGAGGTGTGTAGAAAGCCATCTGAAGTGTATATGAGCTTGGGCCAGACACTGACAGACAGCGTTACAGGAATCTAAAAGAGGGTCCCTGGTTAAACGCACATTGAGTTTGAAAGGATCAAACAAAGTAATTTTGAAAGGTGGTAAGGGTATTAAAAACAGAGCAAACCTATGACACTCTTAGAAAGATTCTTATTTTGGAGAAGTTCAACAATTCACTTCCTGCAGCCGTGAAAACTCGTGTGGAAGAGCAGAGTTAAAACGGCAAGATTAGAAGCTGAAATGGCTGATGATGATGATTGAGTTCAGACATCAAAGTTTGGTTTCTGTGAGAGATGGAGAAGAATGTGCGAGGTCTTGTTAAGGTTTACAGGCATAGGCCAGGAGTAGCAGGTAAAGAGGTTAGAGCATTAAGAGGTACAGAAGCATGTAATTCTTTTATGCTGAGACATGAGGAGCAATGTCATTCAGAAGGAGTAGTGGAGAGATTAGACGCGCTCCATTATGTAACGTGTGATTGGAGTGTCCAGTGGAAACATCAACAGATTTATTCCACAATGGGGAAGGAGGCCTTGGTGTTGGCGTTGCAACATTTCAGATTTACATTGCCAATAACATACCTGAGATAAATCTTTATCACTGATCATAACCCCTTAAAGTTTTTGGTTAAGTTTAGGGAGAAAAATACCAGTCTGTTTCGATTGAGCTTATTATTGCTGCCATTCAGTTTGAAACTATACAGGCGACAGGGTGATAAAACCTAAGTGTTGAGACTTGGATGAAGAAAGACAAAGGCATTCTGTGGCAGGAGTAAAATGACTGAAATCGAAATAGATGTGAATATTTGTATGCTCAGAGTCAATGTAATATATATGCATTTCAGTCTACTAATAGAGAAGAGTAGGATGTCTAAAATGAATCCACCTTTGTGTATTGATGGATTATTTTATTAAAGATGGAGTTGTGAGGACACTATCACTGTAAAAAGGTTATTTTCTCTTGGGGTTTTCTTTTGAAGAGAGGTGTTAAAGGCAGAGGTGCAGAACTGCTATCTGAAAACAGTTTAAATAAATAACTGAGATTTTAGGTTTCATTAAAACGGTGGTAACAATGGAAGGGCAGTGGCCAGCTCTCCCAGACCAGATTTCCTCATTTTACTTTTAGCTGCAGCATTCAGAAGCTGCTGGGGATCCCAGAAGGGTTGGAAGTTTCAATACGTGATCCCCAGCTGCCTTTCTCTCTGAGATCTCTGTTCATCTTGTTTCCCTCTGGATTGGAAAACTGCTGTAAGGATCTGAATTTGAATATATCTTTGAGCCAAGCGGTGTAAACCAAACAGGTACGGTATCTATTGATTGTGTAAGTGTTCCAACATATAAGCTATCCCAAAACGTTCTTTTCTTTGATTGTATTTTAACTAAAGCATTTGAATAGATTATATTTTGCTCAATGTTGAGTTGTTTGACTAGTCACAACATAACTGGAACACACAATTCACATCTATATTTAAAATAAGGAAAGGTTTGGGTCTAAACGGCCTTCTGGAAATATTTTGAGGGAATCTGGTCTGGTCGAAAACACTTGTAGCGAGGGGCTTCTGACTGGCTTCTGCAATTGCAAATTTAGTGGAGGGGCAGGGGATGTTTTGCTGGAGGTTGTGCTGTCAGTTGCCTCAGACATTCAGGGAGATCTGAGGATTTGGTGACCCAACTCTGGATGGAGCATGGGGACTGCAGCTACAGCATCTGGGTCTGTAACATGAACAACAAATGGAGCAGAGGCTGCAGAGAGGGGAAGCTCTGAAATCACACAGTGAGTGTGTGTGGGGAAAGGGATCTGCTGTATCTACCCCGGATTTTGCAGGAACAATTTCCCAAACTCCACTTAACCCAGGATCAAAGTATGAGGGGACCCTGACTGAACAAGGAGCTGGTCACAGAGCGGTGTCACCTCCTTCAACACGACCTGCAGCTTCACACCAGGGGGAGGATGGTGCTGCCAGGGGCTGTGAGGGTCACTGTTTCATTCAGCTTCGATGATCCAGAACTTTCCAGGCAGGACTAGGTGACATATCCATCATCTCCCAGTATCTCAACATCAATGTTACCATTCGGTGATGGAGGATATATATGGTGGATGAGGTAAATAGATTGTTTCTCCCTCAGCAGGGAGCTGCCGGTTGTACCTATACTGGATAGTGGGATTCCCGATGGTGTCTATGGCATCTGCAAAGTATCCATGTCAATGCGGAGATGTAGAGGAACTGAAGGAGCTCCCTCTCTCTCCATTAATGTCACAGAGTGCCCATCACAGTACATCATGTGGTGAATACCCACTGTCCTGGCAGCAGTCGTCGTCTCTTCATTCAGAAACAGTCAGCCAGTCCCATCGTCATCGGGTCTCCACGTAGAAAGGAATGAATAAATTTTGGATAAAGGCCGTCCCCTTGATGCACGTTTCAAAACACCATCCCCACCACCAATCAACCACATCAAAGTATTCCATGTGTACGGAGAGCAATGGGGTCACTTGGGGTGTCTGGGAAGAGACGATCAGGGATGGAGCAAAACCTCCCATGTCTGACCGGGTCTGAGTGAACCCCCCAGTACACAGTATCTTTAATCCCTGTAATCCCTCTCCATTTCAGTAACATACTGCCTTCCATTATTCCTGTAAATGAAATGACAGGTTATATCATGTTAAATTCCACCTGCCAAAATATTATCTATTGCCTTTATCTCTCTGAATCTATTTGCAGACTCTCCACCCTCTCTTGATAATTTATTCTCTTGCTTATCACAGCGACATCACCAAACTCAGCATCTGTATATCTGTTCCATCCTCCTGATCATTCATATAGACTGTAAATAGTTGAGAACGCAGCGCTCGTCAATGTGTGACGCTACTGGTTACGTTCTGTCTAACTGATTGAGACGGATTTATCCTGAGTGCCTGCTCCTGTATGATACCCAGTCCTCCCCCATTCCAGTGAAACACTGTCGAAGGGTTGAAAAAGAACAAGGAGCATCTGTGAGGAATCCAACCCCTCGATGACACTGATGTCAACACGGCCTCTGTTCTACTTTCCTGCCATCTCTCCATCCTAAAACTCTAGTCTCTTATTGTAGATTGCGCCACATGAAAAAAAAATCCACTCCATATCTACACATTCAATTACTTATAGAATGTTACAGACCTCAATGAGATCTCCTTTCATTCCTTTAAACTCGAGAGTATATGCTTAAACTGCTCAATTACTCTTCATAAGACAAACACTTCGAATATGGAATCAATCTAATGAAGCTCTTCTGAATTGCCTCCAATGGAAACACCTCATTCTGCCGGACCCCCAAACTGTACTCCAGTTGCAGCCTCACTAATGCCTTGCGTAGCTACACCAACACTCCCTACCTTTCTACTCTATCCTTTTATAAATAAACACTGAAATTATGCTTGCATTTCTCATTACTTGTAGTAACTGCAGGCAGGTTTTCTGTGATATGTAAGCAGACACCCAGATCCCTCTGCACTTAAGCAATTTGAACTTTCTCTCCATTTAGATAATAATTTGTCTTTCTATTATCCTGGCAAACATGAATAGCCCCATATTTATTCCCATTAATTTTCCTTGCTAACTTTTGGCCCATTCACGCAACCTATCCATATAGTTTTAAAATCTCTTGCATCGTCATTCCAAAGTAATTTCCCACCGATATGACAGTCATCTGAAAATGTGGCATTGTATTTTCTATCCCATCAACCGAGTACAGTAATACCATCGATCGCAAATGTTTGAGGCATGAGTACTGAAATCAATGGCACCCCACAAATTGCATTTGCCAAAATAAAATGACACATTTATTCCATCTGACGGCATTTTGTTGGTTAACCAATCCTCCATCCAAGCGAATAAATTACTCCTAAACCCATGTTGTCTGATCTTACCACTTAGTCTTTGGAGAAGCGACACATCCAATGCCTTCAGGAAGACCAGAGATGTTCCATCTCCCACGATCCACCTTTTTTGTGACATCTTCAAATAACTCAAGCAAACAATTCAAACTTGATTGTCCTTTGTAAAACCATGTTGACTCTGACGGATTGTGGTTTAATTTTGCAAATGTCCTGAACAATGGACTCTAACAATTAGCCTTAAATTACAATGGTTTATTGTTACACTTTAGTCCCTAATGTATACCATTATTATAAGTTCATCCCTTTCAAAAACCTGCACGTTTTCTTTGAATTCCTATTTAATGGGCACACGTTTTTAAGAGATCTGCTCCAGTTGCTGTGTAAGGGCCATGTGTGGCTGAATGGACTCACCATCCTGCTGGTGTACAAACTCGATGGGCTGACGTCTTTCTGGTGTTCCCATGTTGTCGTCTCCAAGGCGAGAATGACCTCCTCCTGTTGATCCTTTAGAGGATTGGGAGATTATGGAATCTTCCTGTTGCTCTCTAACATTTTGATGGGCTGATGGGTCTTCTCATACTTCTCCATCGAAATATTGAACAGTCTCCTCATGTATCCGGGAGATGGTTCCGAGGGATTGATTGGTCTTCTCTTGTTCCCATACAACAGACACGTGTCGAAATTACTTCTTCCTTTCTCATGAAAGAAGTCTCAGATAGTTTTTATCCTTATCCAATTCCCTTGCAATAGTCTCGGTGGGTCTGAATGGCCTCCTGTTATCCCAGTGTAAGAATCTCCAGTCATTGTGTGACCTCTTCCAGTTCCTATGTTACAGACTTGAGGACGCTGAATGGACTGATCCTGTTGCTGTTTAACAGGATACTGGTGCAGCACGGCCTACTGCTACAGGGTTGAATGGCTAATTGGCCTCCTTCTGTAAATGAATATCAGGCTCCAGGGGCTGAATAGCCTCATCCTGTTTTGGTGTAACAGGGTCGAAGGCTTGATTATCCTTCTGTTGTTCCTGCATAACACACTGGAGAACGGAATGGTTCCTCCACTATCTGTGTAATTCGCTTCACTCGTTGACTACATCTGTCACCTATGTTGAAATAAGGTCACCTTATTTTTTGCAAACTCCAATAGCTACTGGATCAACCTGATCATCCTTTCGTTATAAGCTAGCACCTTCATTGCAGGAATCAGTTGAGGGAACCATCTCTGAGCTGCTTCCAATGTAACAACATCACTTCTTCACTGAAGAGATTAAATCTGTGCACACTACTCCAGATGTGATCTCACTAAGACCCTGTACAGCAGCAGCAACATTTTACCAGCCTGTTGTAAGGTTCCCACCCAGGTTAGAGCTGTCTCAGCTCTCTGGGGGAATATAGTGCATTGTTGGAAAATCATTGTCCTTCTCTACTCCATCAGCATAACGGGAGATCTGGAGAAATTAAAGTTAGAGAAGTTCATAAATGATGTGGCGAAATGATCTCTACTATTAATCTCTCCAGAGCCCACATCGCTCAGATTCCACAGAATCTAGTAAGATGGAGCAAACATTGATGGGAGTTATATCTCAAAGTGAAAGCTGCAATACAAATGCTGGACATGTTATAAAACAGGAAATGAGATATACACATTTGTGGGTACTGCAGTAATAATATACTGCTTACATTATATCTAAACTGTGTTAACCCAACTGAATGCTAATGCTGGGAAAATGGATCTCATGACCGCGTGTGAGATGGTTTACATGAACATTATGTTGAGCACTGAGCTCGAGATCAGGTTATTTAGGAATTGGTGTTGAGTGATCAGAAGAGCTAATTGAAAATTTTGCTGGCAAGGACATTTTGGGAACAGTGACCACAATGTATTGGTTTTCTTTTATGCTGTTTGAGTACACGACAATTTTTGTTGTATTTGAAGTAACCATTTGAAATCTGAGTCATGCAGACCATGAAGGTGTGAGGAGAAAGTGGGGATGACAGATGCTGAAGATCAGAGTCGAAGAGTGTGGTGCTGGAAAAGCACAGTCAGGCAGCATACTAAGAGCAGATAAATCGATGTTTCAGGCATAAGCCTTTCATCAGGAATGAAGCTTATGGGCCTAGGGGGCTGAGAGATAAATGACAAGAGGGTGCGGCAGGAGGGAGGTAGCTGGGATTACGATAGGTAGATGAAGGTGGGGTTGAAAGTGAAAGGTGATGAAGGGAGACAGAACGCCTCATCTACTGCATCCATTAAAGACAATGTGGTCTTCTCTTCATTGGCGAGGCAGGAGGTCAACTTGTAGATCATTTCAGGGAACATCTCTAGGACAACTACAGTGAACAACTCCATCGCCTAGTGGCTGAGCACTTTAACTCCCCTTCCCACTCTGCCAAGGACATGAGAGTCCTGGGCCTGCTCCATCGCCTAACCGGAGCCACCAGAAGCCTGGAGTAAGAAAGCCTCCTCTTCTGCCTTGGGACCCTCCAACCACAGGGGATCATAGTTGATTTCCCCATTTCCCCTAATCCCACCTTATCCTACTCCAACCTTCCAAGTCAGCACCGCCCTTTTGAATGTTCCTATGTGTCCACCTTCCTTCCTATCAATCTGGTGCACCCTCCTCTCGGACTATCACTTTCAACCCCACCTTCATCGACCTATTCGATGAAAGGAAGCAGCTTAGAAAAATGCCAAGTGTTGCAGTAAGCCAGTGGATTCAGAGAAATGTAGGACCCAGCAAAGGATGACCAAAATCAGAAAGAGAAAAAGCATGCAAACGGAAGAAAAACATAAAGACTGCTAAAAAGCATCTATCAATGTATGAAAAAAATAAAAACAAGGTCAAATGTGGAACAGTTGGTGTGCAGACAGGATAATTTATTGCAGATTACAGAGAAATCGCAGGGAAAAGAAACAGTTCCTTTGTGTCTATCTCCATGGAAGAATGTCCAGAAATTCTCCCAGAAATACCAAGTGACCATGGGACTTGTGTAAGTAAAGTCTAAGATCATTCTTATCAGTGATGAGGTCATCTTTGAAAAGAAAGCTGAATTGAGTATTTATAAATCTGACAGACTAGATGTACTTCAAACAAGATTTTCAGAGGAAGCAGCAACAGACATGTTGATTGCATCGCGGATTTTCACTTTATTTTCCAACACATTCCCGAAATGCATTTATCCAATCTGGATAAGGCAAAGGTTATAAATATTATCCAACAGTTTAAGGAGAGATGAATTTGGAGAATGGTAAACTACAGACCAGTTCACCTGTCATCCGCAGTCAGGTATCTCTTGGACTCGATTACAAAGCACATGCTACTAGATATTTAGAAGGTAAAAACATAACTGGGGAGTGTGAGAATGCACCGATGAATGGAAAACCAGCAGTGGCAAACATTTTTTTGGAATGGTTTGAAGATGATTCTTGTGGACATAGGCAATGAACAACAAATGGAGAATGTATAGTTGGATATTCATGAGCTTTTTAAAAGAACTCACACACTGAGCTCATAAGAAAAGTTAAACTGAGAGGTATTAGGAAGAACATATGCAAATGGGAAAGAAAAATTAGGTTTACATTCATGTGAATGTAATTGGAAGATAGAGGATGTCGTACACCAGTTGCATCGAGTGTTAATGAGACTACACTTCGAATATTGTGTATCCTTCGGATTCCCAATCTAAGAAAGAATATACTGACTACAGAGGAACTGCAAAAGCTATTCTCCACATTAACCCCTAAGTTGGCAAGGTTGTCTGACGGGGTAACTCAGCCTGTAATCTGAAGTTTCGAAACATGAGAGGTGATCCTAGTGAATCTTAGAAACATCGAAAGGACTGAATAACAGAGGGACATGAGGAAGTACAAGTAGGCGAGATCTGGGAGAATCCCACGATATTCTACACGGACAAGTCAAACAGAATAATCAGCAAAGAGTCAGTGTTCATTAGAAACCAAAGGGGCATTCTGTGTGTCAAGCGGGAGAATATTGATGGATTGTAACATGAGACCTTCACATCTATTTTACTTGGGAGAAGGAGGATGCAGGTACAGAATTCAAGAAGATGGACTGGACAACTCTTGAACAGATTGATGTAAAATACGAGTAGGGATTTGAGGCTTTGTTCTGTACAAATTAGGACCAATCTCCATGTCTGAAAGAGTTGTATCACAGGCGGCTGTTGGGGTCAAGGGAGGAATGACCCTGATTGAATATTTTAATTAGAATCTGATCATAGGGGAGGTGCCAGAGAACTGGAGGACTGCGAATACGATTCCACTTCACAGTAAGGGTGGGAGAGATAGACAAGGGAACTATAGACGAGTGAGTATTAGATCACTGTTAAGGAAACTACAGGATAAAATAGGGAAGGAGAAAATCGAATTCCAATCAGAGTCACAAGGTTTGATCAGAGATAATCATCGTGACTTTATCAGAAGGAAGTCGCATCCAATGGATTTGATTGAATTAGTTTGAGGAGGTCGATTGTTTAGTTTTGTAAGAAGGTCTCTGACAAATTTCCAGCCGGGATACTGAGAAATAATGTAAAATCTCACAATATGAAGGATACCTTGACAGGTTACAAGGAGAAATGTCTTAATGGCAGCAGGCAGAGGGTGGTGGGAGAAGGCTGTTTGTGTGACTGGAGACCAGTGTCCCCTGGTGTACCACAGGGATCAGTGCTATGTCCCTTATTGTTTGTGTTATTCATAAAAAAAGATGTGAATGTGGAGAGGGCTAGGTGGAGAGTGGGGGAGGTGTGATAAGTAACTGTATGTTTGACATTAAGATTGACCGGATGGTTCGCAGTGAGGAGGAAGGCCTTAAGTTACAGGAAGATGCAGATGATTGGTCAGATGGGCAAATGAATGGCAGATGGAATGTAACCCTGATAAATATGAGCTGATGCACTTTGGGAGAAGGAACCAGACAGGGGAGGACTCAATGAATGGCAGCACACTGGGAACCTCAGGGTGTGCTTCTCCACACATCCCTGAATGTGACTGGACAGGTTAATGGACTAGTTAAGAATTGGACCTTGGGTGTAGCATTTCCTAATCAGGAGTAGATTATAAGAGCAATACAGGGCTTTGGAGTACTGTATGTAGCTCTGGGAGCCACATTCCAGGAAAGATGTGATTGTACTGGAGAGGGTGCAGAGGTGATTCACCAGGATGTTCCCTGGGATGGAGCATATCAGCTATGGAGATAGGCTGGATAAGCTCGGGTTGTTTTCTTTGGAGCAGAGAAAGCTGAGGGGTCAGGGATTCAGAAGGATAAGATTATGAGGGACATGGACAGGGTGGAAAGACAGCAGCTGTTCCTTTTAGTCAGAGGGTCAAGAACAAATGAGCACACTTTTAAAGTGAAAAGTTTGAGGTTCAGAGAGGATTTAAATATTTTTTTAACCTTGAGGATGTGGGGTTCTGGGATTACTTCCTGAGAAGGGGGATTATCACGGGTAACCTCACAATCATTAAAAAGTATTTGGACGATCACGTGGAAGTGTCATAACATTCCAGGCTATGGGCCTGGTGTAGGAAAGTGGGACTAATATAGATTGTGCTGTATTTCTGTTGGCACAGAGTCTGTGCTCCTGTGAGTGTATGGTGTGTAAGGTCAATTATTGAGCAGTCTAAGGCAGGAATTGATGGCTTTCTGAAGAGTTTTTCACAAGGGTTAAAAGAGTGAACTGTAATAGCTGGTTAAATTATGTCAATGTGAGAAATATGAGAAAACAAGTGCAGTTTCCTTACAGTTTGAAACCAGAGAATAGAGAATGGGAAACAGGGAAATGGCAGAACTATGAAGCCACTACTTCAGTTCTGTCTTCACAGAACTTTCAAACAATACAAGGAAAACCAAGTCTGGTGGAGGAAAATGATAGAGTACATTGAACATAGAACATAGTAAGTAAATGGTTGAGGAGAAATTATTGTGGCTGAAAGTGATGGTCATAGGCAACACTGACGTAGATTTATGAAATGGGAATTATGTTTGAGAAACAGAATGGGAGATGAATGAAAGAGAAACAATGGATGTAAAACATGTGGACTTTTAGAAAGATTTTGGTAAAGCTCCAAGCCCAATTTGCAAAATCAAATCTGAGTGGATTGGGGGCTAATATATGGCTATGTTTCCAGAATGGGACAGCTGGCAGGAAACGGTGAGTAGAAATAAACAGACTCGTCAAACAACAGCCTGACATTGTCTGTAAGGTATGATTCTGTGAGTATGACTATATCGCAGACACCCCATTACCTACCCCGAATATCTCCTGTCTTATCAACAGGACGGACACAGCAGAAGTGGCGGCACAGTGGGATACAGTTAGAAGGGAATTGCTCTTGGAGTCCTCAACAGTGACTCTGTATCCCATGAAGTCTCATGGCATTACTTTGCACATGGGAAAGGAAACCTCCTGCTGATTACCATGTACCAGCCTCTCGCAACTGATGAATCAGTACTCCTCCATGCTGACCAAAACTTGGAGGAAGCACTGAGGGTAGCACGGGTGCAAGATCTGCTCTGGGTGGGGGATTTCAATGTTCACGAGCAAGAGTATCTCAGCGACAGCATTACTGATCGAGCTGGCCAGGCCCCAAAGGATATAACTGCTCGACTGGTTCTGCAGCAGGTGGGGAAAGAACCAACAAGAGGAAAATATATACTTGAACACAGCCTTACTAATCTGCCAGTTACAGAAGTATCTGTCCATGACATGATCGGTAAGAGAGACCACCACATAGTGATTGTGGAGACAAAATCACACCTGCACATTGAGAATAACCTCCACTATTTTGGGTGGTACTATCACGTTGCTAAACAGGGCAGACTTCGAACAGATCTAGCAGCTCAAATCTGGATGTCCATAAGGTGTCATGAGTCATCAATAGCAGCCAAGTTTTACTCCCGCATAACCTCATGGCCTCCCGCATATCCCCCTCGCAACAATTGCCATCAATCTAGAGGATCAACATTGGTTCAGTGGAGTGTGCAGGATGGCAGGAGCTGCACCAGGCATACCTGATAATGGGGTGTCAGCCTGGGGAAGCCACCAATCAGGACTACTTGTGCGCTAAACAGCATAAGCAGTAAGTGATAGACACAGCTAAGTGATCCCACAGCAAATGATCAGATCTAAGCTCTGCAGTCCTTCCACATCTAGCCGAGAAACGCTGGGGACAAAAAACAATTCACTGGAGGAAGAGATTCCACAAATAACCCCTTCCTCTATGATGGAAGAGCCCAGCACTTCAGTGTACAAGATAAGGCTGATGCATTCGCACCAATCTTCAGTCAGAAATGCTGAGTGGATGATCCATTTCAGCCTCCTACAGTGGTCCTCAGCAATTCAGTTACCAGTCATCAGCCAATTCGATTCAGTCCACTCGATATCCAGAAACGATTACAGATACTGGATACTCCAAAAGGTGCATAATCTGACACCATTAGGTCAATAGAACTGAAAACCTGTGCTACATAACTTGCCACTCCCCTAGCCAAACTATTTCAATACAGTTACAACAATGGCTTTTCCTGGTTACTTGGAAAATTACCCCAAGTAATCATTGCTCCTGTATGTAAAAAGCAGAACAAATCCAATCCGGCCAATACCACCGCATCAGTCTCCTCTCGATCATCAGTAAAGTGGTGGAAGGTCTCAGTGTTTTTAAGCAGCACCTGCTCAGCAATACCCTGGTCAATGGCGCCCAGTTTGGGCTCCTCCAGGGCCACTCAGCTCCTGAGCTCATTACCGTGGTTCAAACATGGACAAAAGAGCTGAATTCCACAGGTGGGGTGAGGGTGATAGCCCTTTAAATCAAGGCTGTCTTCGCCCAAGTGTGGTATCAAGGGGCTTTGCCAACACTGGAATCAATGGGTATCTGGGGCAAACTCCCCGCTGGTTAGAATCATACCTGACACGGAGGAAGGTGGTCATGGTTGATAAAGGTCAGTCAACTCAGCTCCAGGACAAGTCTGTAGGAGTCCCTCGGGCAGTGACCGAAAACTTCTTCAAGGTTCCTTCATTAATGACCTTCCCTCCATTTTAAGGTCAGCAGTGGGGATGTTCGCCAATGATTGTACAATGTTCTGCAACATTTGTGGCTCCTCAGATACTGAAGCAGTCTATGTCCAAATGCGACAAGATCTGGACAGTATCCAGGCTGACAAGTAGCAATTAATATTCAGGCCATGCAAATGCCAGACCATGACCATCACCAATAAAATACAATCTAACCTGCCCCTTGGCATTCAATGGTGTTACTATCACTGAATCCTCCAGTATCAAAGTCCTGGTGGGTAATCATTGCTCAGAAACTCACTGGTCTCGCCACATAAACACAGTCACTATTACAGCAGATTAGAATCTAAGAATACTGCGGCGAGTAACTCACATCCTGACTTCCAAACGTCTGTCCATCATCTACAATGCTTAAGTCAGAAGTGTGATGAAAGACTCCCAATTTGTCTGGATGAGTGCAGCCCCAACAACACTCAAGAAGCTTTACACCATCCAGGACAAAGCAGCCAGTTTGACTGTCCATTCATCCACAATGCTCCACCATCAACGCTCAGCAGCAGCAGCAGTGTTTTACTATCTACATGCTGCAATGAAATGATTCACCAAAGATCCTCAGAGACCAACTTCCCAGCTCCCATGTCTATCTAGAAGGACAAGGGCTACAGATGTATGGAAATACCATCATCTTCAGGTTCCCTCCAAGCCATTCACCATCCTGACTTGGAAATATATCACCGCTCCTTCACAGCCACTGGGTCAGAATCCTGGGATTCCCTCCCTAATGGCATTGGAGGTCAACCACAGCAGGTGGACTGCAGCGTTCAACAAGGCAGCTCACCACCACCTTCTCAAGGGCAACTAGGGACGGGCAATAAATGCTGGCCCAGCCAGTGACACCCAGATTCACGAAATAAATAAATAGAAATTAACAGAGGACGGTTGTTGAGGTGTCGCAGGGACCGGTGCTTGGGGCCCAGCTGTTTACAATGCCCTTTAAACATTTGGTTACTGGAATCAGATACAATATATCCCAGCCTGCTGACAGCACTAACGGATGTGGGATTGTGAATGGGTGAGGAGGATGTAAAAAAGCACCAAGAAGATGAAGACAAGTGGAGGGAATGGGTAAATACGTGACAGATGGAGAACACTGTGGATAGAGGAGACGGTGTACCCTTTGATGGAAACGATAAATTGTTAGCCTACCATTTGAAAGGGATTGGTTGAAACATGTTGATCTACAAAGGGACGTATGCTCCTGTTTGTTTTTTCCTTCTGCATAAACCTCTGAGGCCCATGCAGTGCAGTGAGTTCTGCAACCAGATGACAATACTGGGCATGGAGATTGGCACGCTGCCCAGTGAACACGGACCCACCAAGTGGGGAGCTGTAACATTAAAAAGGATCCGCATCTCCCTGTACACCAGATGCTGAAAACAATATTGCAGAAACAGAAAGCAGTGATGAAGATAAATGATGTGTTGACCTTCATTTCAGGGGGATGTGAGTCCAGAAGTAAGGGCGTCTTACTGCAGCTGTACAGGGCCTGGTGAGCTATCATCCCGAACATTGTGCAAAATTGTGTGTAGTTTTGGTCTCCTTACCTAATAAAGGGCAAACCTGACATTGATGGAGAGCAGTGAAGGATGACCAGACTGATCTCTGGGATGACGAGCAGAGATTAGGAAGACTGGATAAGTATTCCACGGTGTTTAGGAAAATGAGTGGAGATCTCAGTGAAATATACAAAACTCTAACAGGGTGAGTCAGATTGGAAGCAGGTCACTCTGCATTGAGATGAGAATAAATGTCTGCACTCACTGACTGGTGAACCTGGGGAATTTGCTCGCACCTGGAAACCCAGACATTGATTATAGATAAGGATTTAGAGACAGTAAAGGGATGGTGGGAGAGCAGGAGTACGGTGTGGAAATGAAGGGCCAACCATCATTACAATGAATTGGATAGCAAACTCGATGGACCAAACGTACTGCTGCACCACTTATTTTATAGCTTCCCAAGGTTACTCACGTTAACAGATATGTATATCGTGTGGGGTAAGTGCATTGAGGAGACTTTTTCCATGAACTAGAATGGGGGAGGCTCAATGTGTTGAATGACCTACTCCTTTCCCGCTGTTTCTATGCAGTCTGTAGGAATGCTCTGTGAATATTGTCACAAGCTCTCAGATGTTAGGAAGGAGGTCTCTGCAGAGTCGACAGGACTGTGTTCTCATTCCCGTTTCCGACACTGATGCAGAGGCCGGGTGTTCTGTCCGGTTTCATCCTTTCAGACCTCGGAGTAGTTTGATACAAATGAGTGCTTTGCTTGACCGTTTCAGAGACCATTGAAATGTTTATCACATGTCAGGGTCTTTGGAGTCAGTTTTAGGCCAGCCCAGGAAATCATGGGAGATTCACTTCCTAAAAGTACTTTGGAGAAGTAAATTCTGTTTACAATCGATGTTGGCTTCAAGGTCACTATGCCTGACACCAGATTTTAGTTCGTGATATTTTATTAATTGTTTTTAACTTCCACCCTCTGCCAGAGCATTAGCCTGGTCTGGATTAGTAATCCAGTGACATTTCCACAACAGCACCATCTCCACATGGGGACCTATCGGAAACCACACTGAGCTGGTTATTTCTCTGCTGTTTGCCAGCTCTGTCAAAAAGAACTCCCACCAATTTGACTGTCGTGATGGGTCTGAGGGGGTGGTAATTGGTCAGATTGTAATTATTCCCCTTTTAGGGAGCGGGACATAGCTGAGTAATTTTCCACACTGCCAGGGAGATTTCGGAGTTGGAACTGGAATGAAACAGTTTCCCCAGGGACACAGCTTGTTGTGCAGCACAAGTCTTCAGTCCTATTGCAGAAATGGTGTCAGGGCTCATTGCCTGTGTCATATCTACTCTGTTCAGCTGTTTCTTCATGTCACGTGCAGCAATTGAAATTGGTTGAAAACTGACATCTGTGATTCTGTGGGCATCGTGATGAGGGTGAGGTGTATCATCGACTCAATACTTCTGGCAGAAGATGGTGCAGATAAAACACCCTTCTCTTTTACACTGATGTGCAGGTCTGTTCCATTATTTAGGATGGGAATGTTTGTGGAGCCCTCTCCTCCAGTCATTTGTTTAATCGTCCATATCCATTTTATAACTGAACGTGACAGGACTGCAGGGCTTCGTTCAGATCTGTTGGTCAAGTCTGGTAGCTTTAATGAGTTAGCATCAGGTTCAAGTTCATGTGAATCTGACTCTGACATGTTCACCCACACTCATCACTGAGCCATAGATGGTGTTGATGGTAATGACAGACGGGAGTGTTACCCTGGCAAAAAGTTACAGGTTGTGGTTGAATGAAGGTCTGCTTCTCCTGCTGCTGTGGTCTACAGCACTACATGAATATGCAGTTTCGAGCTGCAATATCTGCAATGCAATTCTGCTGTCTGTTCCCCAAGTCTCACTGAGACCCATTCACCCATCAGCCCTGCACTCAGTGACCTAACCTGGTTTCTGATGTGGAAATACTTTCATTTTCAAACTCTCATTCTGCTGAGGGTCTGTCTCCCCGGGTCTTGCTTCCAATCTGACACATTCCACAAAAGCATTTAACTGATCTTAATGCAAATGTTTAATTCACCTGAATCCTTTTCCTTGAGAAATACCATCTTCTGTGTTTAAAGTGAATGTGTTTCCTCTGTTTCTCTCCCTGACCATGATTAAGAGCTCTGTCGTGTCAGTGATGCCAGCGTTATGTAGTTTCAGAGGCAACGAATTCTCTGGATTCCCAATCATCTTCACCACATTGTATGTTTTATCTTTTGGTTTGATGCCTTATCACTGATGGCTGCCTTGTTCTCCCATGAGTATGTTTCATCTTCTTGGGGTTGAATTTCTGGTATTATCTTCCGAATTATCCCCAGAACCTGGTCCCATTGCTGCTCCATGGTCTTTGCTGCTCTGCTCCCCTTCCAATTAACTCTGGCCAGCTCCTCCCGCATGTCTTTGTAGTTACATTGCTTAATTATAACCACATTACATCTTGAAGAGAGCGTTAGATATAAACTGAAAGAAGTGGTTTTGGGAGATGGGACACGAAGAATAATTGGTGGATTTCTTAACTAGATGCAAAGGGAGAACGAGAGAGAGGATATAGATCAGGAGATGTGGAAAATGAGAAAACTACATGATCGAAAGAAGTAGATGAACATTCCCCAATGGTTTGGCAATGCCTGTGTGCTGTGGTCCTTGGTACAGTGCGTGTACAACAGAGTAATATGTTCAAATGCTGAGTCTGATGCCAGAATATTTATCTCCCATGATATGACAGACACTAGCTTTGGAAAGAACCCAACAGGCCAATATATTGAAGGGGATTAACTGAAATAATTTGGGACACTAGAATCAAAAATTTGGAGCACTCATCCTGGTAAGAATGAGAGAGTAGAGTAGGGAATTCCAGAAAAGGAGGGAACGTTGAGAGGATCAAATCATGTTTTAATGTTTTATCAATTTTATACATCATGTGCATCATTTTTCATTAACTGTGTTTCTGTTGTTCATTTACAATGTGTTGTGCACGTGTGAAAAATGCTACTTAACTTCACACAAACATTGATTAAACAGTGTGTATAAAATCACTTTTCGAACATTGAAACTGTCCTGTTGTCGTGTTATGAGGATACATGAACACCAACTGGCCACCAAAAGACATGACGCACGATCACTATGTTCCATACATACAGACAAAGAAAGGCACCACTTTGACTGGGACAAAGCACACACACATACTAAGACATGCAAGGACCTTCTTAGAGGAATGACGTTCTAACCAGAAGTCCATCAATAGACACATCAATTTAGATCCTGTCTACATTTTCTTGTTAAAATAACCGGAAATGACATCACCCACTTTAAGAAACCAACAACCTCTAAATAGAGAGGTGGGACATACCACCAGAGCGTCAGCAGATACTCTCACTGATGATGTCACCTAGTCATGGTGACGAAACTTCTGAAAACAAACCTTCAAGCTCAGCGAGCTAAATTGCACAGATATGAATTGTTATTTGTTGTTTATTAGTGGAATTTAGGAGTTCTCTGTCGCTCACGTTTTAACAGATTATGATGTGAGGTGAGCTTTTCTAGGTGTGTGATTTTAATTAACAGAGGGGTGCGACATTGATGTCATGACAGTTTGGGGCCTTGCCGTGTGGCACTTGGACCGACTTGAACAAATTTGAGATACAACAGGTCCCAGCAAATTCCAACTCATTGGAATTAGTGACTTTGATCTTCAAATAAAACCAGTGGGAAAATTCGTTTAATTTTGTTACTTGTGGTTGAGTAAATCAAAAGTGAGGGAAATGGCTTTTAACATTACTAAAGAGGTTCCCAAATTTTCCAAGGAAGTTTAGAAAGACAGAAGGAGGACATTTTTTAGAATTAGCAAATAGGTTGGAATTGGGTTTAACCAGGGAGAAAAGGGAAGCTGAAATTGTAATGGAGTTGGTTAAGCACTTTGATGTATCAGAGAAATAGGGAACTGCAGTGGAGTTAGAAAAAACTTAAATTGCAAATGTGGCAACTGGAGATAGAAAATAACTAAAGGGAAGGAAATAGAGAGAAGAAAGAGAAAGAGAAGAAAAAGAAAGAGAGAGAGGATTTGAAATGCAGAAGTTGGGAATTAGACAAGCAAGTTAAGTTAACAGGATGGAGATGAAGGGAGAACATAGGGATGTATACAACTATGTTAATAACTTGCCATATTTCGGTGACAAAAATGTCAAAACCTTTTTTATTTCATTTGAAAAAATGGCTAGGCAGATGACGTGTCCAGTGAACTTGTGGCTAATGCTAGTTCAGACTAAGCTGGTGGGCACAGCTGGTGAGGTATGTGCAGCGCTATCAGATGAGGGATCAAGAGATTATCAAGATGTCAAATTGGCTATTTTGATTGGTTATGAATTGGTACTAGAAGCATATAGACAGAAGTTCAGAAAAATAGAGACGGAACCAGGTCAGACTTATATTGAGTTTGAAAGAAGTTACCAGTCATTTTGACAGGTGGGTGCTGGCCTTAAAAATGGATAAGACCTGTGAGGCTTGAAGGGAGATTAATTTGCTGGAGAAGTTAAAAGACTCACTTCCAGAGATAGTAAGAATTCATGTGAATGTACCGAAAGTTCAAGAAGTGAGAAGCACGGCAGAAAGGGCAGGTAAATATGCACTGGGGCATGAGATGATATTTAGCTTCTGGCAGGAGTTGCATCCTGTGAGGGATAGAAATTGGGAGAAGGGAAGATCACACATTACAAAGCGAACAGTAGCGCACAATACTTTACCACAGGTGAAGAAAGAAGCCCAAGGGGGTTGAAAGGTGGTGAAAGGGAGTGGAAAACAGGTGTTCTCACTATAAGGGAGTGGAAAACATAAAATGACAGTGCTGATGATTTAAGAAGGGCACTGGGAAAAGTTGTTTTCACTGCAGTAAGCTGGGACACATCATGCTGGGCGTTAAAGGAAGACACTTTGGGGAAAGATGTGGTAGAAGAGGCTAAGCCCAGTGGCATTAGTGAAACTGGTAAAGGAGACCCCAAGTGGAGCCGAGGAGCTGCAGGAGAGTGCACAGCCGAGGCAAGGGCTGGGTATGGAGGTAGTGCCTGATCTCTCTAAAGAATTCACCTCTGTAGATAAAGTTTACTCAGAAAGAACAGGGGGAGAAGGACAAGAAGTTATAATTTTGTGAGATGTGGGATCTGCTCAGTCTGTAATAGTTGAGAAGTGAGGCGCCAGAAAAGCACAACAGATCAGGCAGCATCCAGACAGCAGGACAATCGAATATCGGGCAGAAACCCATCGTCAGGAATGTGGTGGGGGGAAAATGGAGCTGAAAGATAAATACGAGGGGAGCAGCTGGGCTGGTGGGAGGGTCATTGGGAAGGCAATGAGAAGATGTAGGTGGGAGTAATAGTGATATGTTGGAGGGGAGGGTGGAGTCGTTAGGTGGGAAGGAAGATGGCTAGTTAGGGCAGTTCAAGAGGGCAGTGCTCGGTTGAACGTTTGGATCTGGGAGAGGTTGGTGGAGGGGAGATTTGGAATTTGGTGAAGTCAACTTTGATGCTGTACAGTTTGAGGGTTCCAGCTGTCCTCCCACCGATAGGAGTCCTATCACCCTCCTGTCCAACCTATCACCATCACACCCCACCTGCATCTACCTATCGCCTTCCAAGCTCCCTTCCACCCAGCTCCACCCCACCCTCCTATTTATTTCTCAACCTCTTTGCCCCTCCCTTACATCCTATTTTCCTGATGAAGCATTTATGACTGAAACGTTAACGCTCCTGCCCCTCGGATGCTGCCGACATGCTGTGCTTTTCCAGCCCCACACTTTACAACTCTCATCTCCAGCATCTGCAACCCTCACTTTCTCTCACCCTCTAATAGGAAGAGATGAAAGATTTTTTCACTCTTTCTGGCATGTTAATCAAGAGTGTGTTAATTTATGGAATGGGGACAGAAATTAATCATTCCCTTGTGTTACATCAGGATGGAATGCCAAATCAAGATTAGGGAAGTAACAGTGACAGTGAGTAACAGAGTGTCAGTTCCAGGAATACAGTTTGTTCTTGTGAACGATTTAGCAGGAGGCGAGGTGGGAGACGCACCCCTTGTGGTGGAGAAGCCAACAGAAGTCTAAGGAATTGGGGTGTTAAAAGAAAAATACCGAGGAATCCTTCCAGAGTGTGTAGTAACAAGATCCCACTGTCATAAGTTACAGCAGGAAGTAAAACCGAAAGAAAAAGACAAAGGAGTTGATGCTCGGTGACCTGACCCCCTGTTTGATGTCACGGTGCAGGATAAACCTGAACAGGCAGAGGATCAGGCAGAGGGGTTTAGTCCAGAAAGACTAATGGACTTACAACAGATATATACACACACATTCACACACACATACACATGCACACACACAGAAAAGGAATCAGAATATATTGTTGAATGTTATTAACTTAAAGATAGAATCATAAAATTAAAATGGAGACCCCGATAGGTTACTGCAGAAGGGAAATGGGCCGAAGGGCACCACATTGTGTTTGCAGCAACGTACAGTGTTACGGGTAGCTCATAAACGAACTGCAGGCGGTCACTTAGGTGTACAGAAGACTCAGGCTAAGGTACAGAAGCATTTCCACTGGCCTGGAATGCACAAGGACGTGGTTTTTTTTGTACGTGACATACTTCCCAAATGGTAGGTAAGTAACAGGCAGTAATAAAACCAGCACCTTTCGTGCCAATTACTGCATTCGAAGAACATTTCACGTGGGTTATGATTAATTGTGTAGCTTCACTTCCTAACATAGAAGTGGAAAACTATATTTGCTGACCATAATGAAAATGTCCACCAGATTTCCAGAGGCAATTCCATTACGGAATGTTAAGATAAAAAGGGAGGTGGAGGGGTTGGTAGCTTTCTTTACTCGCTGTGGGCTAGGCAGTAAGATTGAGTCAGACGAAAGATCTCATTTTACCGCTCAGCTGTTTAAGGAAGTCATGGATAGCTTAGGCATACAGCAGTTTAAATCAAGTGCGTCCCATCCTGAATACCAGGGAGTCTTGGAAAGTTAGCATCAGACGCTGAAGACCATGTTAACAGCGTACTGTTATGATTACACGAATGATTGGAATAAAGGTGTCCCATTATATTGTTTGCCATTAGAGATGCCCCAAATAAATCTACTCACTTTACTTCCTTTGAGTTAATATTCGTACATGAAGTGAGAGGTCCTTTGAAATTAATTAAATATAAATTGACAGGACCGAAGTCGGAAATCTCACACTTGGATTCTGTGTGTGAGGTGAAGGAGAGAGTAGATGGAGTAGGTGAGTTTGCTAAATACTATATCTGAATAGTATCTGAAGAGCACAACATAGAATGAAGCAGGTGGCAGATAAAAACTCTGAAACTTTGCGGATTTCCCGTGGGGATGACGTATTAGTATTGCCACCAGGGGTTGGTAATCCCTTCAAAGCCAGGTTTGGTGGCCCCTTTCAAATTAAAAAAAATGTGGAGTCAGTTCAGCTATCTAGTAAAGATACTGGAGATGACAAAAAGTTTATCGAGTATTTTATATGGATGAATAATGCTCCAGACACATTTATGACTCAGGAACAGAGCTGTGGCCAGATGAACAAATTGTGTAGTTTATCTGTATGATGTGGTGATATTTAGCAAGTGATTAAAAGCTCACATGTTACAGTTGACAGATCATGTTGAACAAGAAGCAAACTTGGTAATAAACTTAAAGAAAACAGAATTCGCGAAGGCAGAGGTGACGTTCTTGGGACATTACATTGGCCATGGGAGGTTGACCCCATGGAACACAAAGTCGAAGGGCTTTGAGGGATTTACACAACCATCCTCGAAGAAAGAGGTGCTTCGATTTTTGGAACTGATTGGATTCTATCAGAAGTTTGTTCCAAACTTCAGCACCATTGATGGATTTACTAAAGAAGAACACAGAATTGTGGTGGACAGAACAATGCCAGGAGGCATTTGAGAATTTTAAAGCAGGATTAATCACCGCACCCGTTTTAGCTACACCAAATATTCTGAAACCCTTTGAAAATTGTGTTTGATGCTCGGGATATCGGGGTCGGAGATGTATTGATACAGAAAGATGATGATGGAACTGAATGGCTATTTGGCTACTTGTCGAAAAAAACTCAATATCCACCAGAACAAAGATACAAAATCTCCATTATTGAACAAGAATGATTATGTTTCGCACTGGCCTGACAATATTTTAACGTGTATATGACAAACAAATTGTCGGAGATGGTTTTGGACAATGACAAATCTCTCACATTTTTTGGAATATTTAAAGACCCGACTATGAGACTATTTCATTGGAGTTTTACCTTCCTGACTTTAAACTTACAAAAGGTACATGCTGCGGCTCCTACAATGTGATAGCAGATGTGTTATCGCGGATTTAAAGGAAAAAGTGTAGATAAGATTTAGTGTTATTCCAGTGTTATAATGGTGTGCAGAATTAATATGAATGATATAACTGAGATAAATACTTTTGTATTTCATAAAATTGGGATTTAAAATTAGAGGAGAAGAAATGTAGTCATCTTTTCATTCTGCTGGTTCACTCTATTTTCTGAAGCGGGGAGATGTTGTGAAGCCAAAAACATGTAGAGTACTTTAAAACAGAACGGGTTTTGCCGAATAGAAATTAAAGCCACAGATGCTAGCTAAAGGTCAAACTGTTCCACATGTCACCATTAGCTGAGAAATGGATACCTGAGTTTTGGTTGTTGTTTTGACAGCCATTCAAATGCAACCAAAGAGTTTAAATAACGCTCAGTAAACCAGAAGCCAATGGAATTTGAATATTATTGTTTGGACACCTGGTAAGCAACCAAATTATGGGAATTACTATATCATGGGGAGTATACATACCCAGCATTTTGAACACTACAGGGAGAGCTACTGCCATCCAACAGCAGAGCAACTGCTGTAGAGCAGCAGTGCTAACTGGCCATCCCAAACACTCTCTATCAATGATACATGTTCATCTAAACCTACATGCAATAATAAAATGACCCGGGGAGATCAGCAGCTGAATGAGTGAGCACAGTGGGGAAGATAGAGACTGTGTGCTCTCGAGATTGTAATGTTTTATATGTGGGCTTTTGGAACAGCATATTTTTACAGAGTTGGAGTCAGATATTAAGTAGCTAAGAAAAGAGGGGCTTGTATTTGTCAATAGTTGTTGTTTAGTGTTCACTATTAAAGTTAAGAAACAAACTTGTTAATTTTTGTTTAAATAGTGGAATATAGGAGATCGGTGTCACTCATGTTTTAACAGATTACGAGGTGAGGCGAGCTTTTCTGGGTGTTTGGTTTTAATTAACAGAGGGGTTCATCTTCACCTTGTAAATGTGCATCCACGTGAGCCCCATTTCCCTGCAGTTGGCCCAAGTCCTTCCAGTCCTTTCCTATCGACATATTTATGCAAATGCATTGAAATGTTGTTAATGTTGTTAATGTACACCACCCACCCACCCCCCCCCGCCCCCCACCACCAACCACATCTGCTGGCAGCTCATCCCTGTACCAGCCCTCTGTGTAAAGAAGTGGCCACTCAGGTCCCCTTTTATTCCTTCCCCTCTAACCTTAAACTTATCCCCTCTACTCCTCGATTCTGTACACCTTGGAAAAAGACTGAGAGCATTAACCCTAAAATACCCCTCATGATTTTATACAGCTCTATAAGGACTCCCTCAGTCTCTTACATGCTAAAGAAAAGGTCCTAGCTTGTCCAACCTCTCCCTATAACTTAGACCATTGGGTCCTGGCAACGTCTTTGTAAATTTCTTCTGCACTCTTTCTAATTTCATAACATCCTCCCTATAACAAGGTTATAAAAACTGAATACAATACTCCAAGTGCGGCCTTACCAAAGTCCTGTGTAACTGCAACATAAATTCCCAACTTCTATCCTCAATGTCCTGCCTGATGAAGGCCAATGTGCCAAAAGCCTTCTTCACTGCCCTGTCAACCTGTGACTCTACTCTTAGAGAACCGTGCCCGTGAAAACCAAAGTCTCTCTGCCCACTGCACCTCTTAAGACCCTCCCATTCACCGTGAAACTCCTACCTTGATTTGAGTTTCCAAAATGCAAGACCTCACGCTTCTATATTAAATTCCATTTGCCATTTCTCGGCCCATTCCCCACCTGATTAAGGTCCTGCTGCAATTTCTGATAAACTTCCTCACTGATCATGCTACCACTTATTTTAGTGTCATCTGCAAACTTACTAATCATGCCTTGTATATTCTCATCCAAATCATAGATAACAAACAGCAATGGACACAGCCTTCAGTCTGACCATCATCCTTCCACTAAACCCTCTGCTTCCGACCATCAACCCAACTTTGTATCCGATTGGACAGTTCCCCCAGCATTCCACGTGATGGAACCTTCCAGAGCAGCCTGCCATGTGGAACCTTATCAAAGGCCTTACTGAAATCCATAGAGACTTAATTTACAGCTCTGTCCTCGTAAACCTTCTTGGTCACTTCATCAAAGAACTCTAACAAATTTGGGAAGCATGATCTCCCACTCACAAGTCTATGCTGACTGCTCCAAATCAAACCCTGTGTAAGTAATGGGTGCAGTCAATGGTATGCTGTCCTTCATTGTAAGATGATTCGAGTACATGAGTAAAGCCATCTTCCTGCTGTTGTAGAGCCTTGCTGAGAGAGCATTTGGGGCAGTCTCTACAGATTTGATCTCCTTTGTAAGGAATGATCTCCTTACCACAGATACAGATGGCAGTATCATGTGGGTAGACTGAAGAACCTGAGAGTTTAATCTGCAGAGCTGTAAAATCTGAAATGGTGATCCTGAAACACGAGGTGTAGCAGGTATATTTCCAAAAGACACATTGATAGGGTGAGAAATTCCATACTTTACTCAGGATTGATTGATCTGATTTATTGCCACGTGTACCTCAGTACAGGGAAACACTTTATTTATGAGCAGTGGAGCCAGATCATAGTAAGCATGGCCAGACAGATCAGAGGGTGGAAATAGACTTGGACAGAGTAAGGCACACAGGTTACACTGAACAGGACGTGCACTCGACAGGATCAACATGAGAAAGATCAGCGTTATTTGAACACAGAGAGTCGATTCATCAGTCTAACGTGACTTTCCTAATAGTTTATATGCCTAAATTAGCTCTCCCCATGTTATTGTGCTGTTGGCGTGTGAACCCGTACTGAACGCCATGTTGTTTACAATCCCCAACATCAGCCATAATACCTTCGATCTGAAACAGGTAACCATTCCCACCAGCTTCCACCCTGCATAGAGAAAGGCTGGCTTCTCAGAGATGGAAGGTGCCTTCTTGAGACTTCACACAAGACATATGGCTTCTCTCCTCAACACTAGAAAACCACGTTAAAGTCCCACGTGTTTATCATGAGCAACGGAGCCAAGAGGAACAACGTGGAGCAGTCTGTCTGTGCACTAATGTGCATCTGCTCCACTTGTTCATCATATTGGAGCATCAATTGGGAGACAGTGAGGACTGCCGATGCTGGAGATTGTAGTAGACAGTAGATTTCTGGAAAAGCACAGATGGTCAGGCAGCTCCGAGGAGCAGGAGAATCCACGTTTTGGGCATAAGCCATTCATCAGGAATCAGCATCAATTACCTCATTCTGTCCCTTTGCATGTGCGTTGAGGGGGGAATGGCCTCCTCCTGTTCCTGTGTAAGAGACTGAAGGAACTGAATGGCCTTATCCTGTTGCTGTGGAAGTGGCTTTAGGGGCTGAATGGCCTCCTCCTGTTCCTGTGTAAGAGACTCAAGCGTCTGAATGGCTTCTTCCTCTTCCGATTGGACAGGACCAAGGCCCTGATTGGGTTACCCTGGTTCCTGTTTGACAGCTCGATGTACTGACAAGTGTGATGATGCTGCAGGCTTTGAGAGGTTATTTTGTCCTGGTTTCTTTTAAGAGAGAGATTGAATGATCGTTACCAAACTGGTTAGTTAAGACCACTGAGTAAACAGCTAGGGAGGTCTTGGGTTTATTTTAATGCAGCCTGAATGGGTGTGGCCAGCTCTCACAAGTTAGGATCTCTGGGTTTTGGTTTCTCAGTAACATCAGAAACTATTGGGGTCTGCACAGAATCTTCAGTGACTATCACCTGGGTGCTACTCTCTCTGAATTTTCTCTTGGTGCTGTTTTTAATTCCCAGATTCGAGAAATGTTTGTGACGATCTGTGTCTGAAATTTCCTTTCTGCCAGGGGCTGTGTTTTGGGGATTTTCCTATATTGGTACAGTTCATTAGTAATAGTTCCTTGATTTGTTATTCTGTTAACTTGTCTAATGGAATTATGATTTTCTAAATTCCTCTTTCTTTGCATTCATTTTATCTTTCCCGTTTCAATAAATAGTGTTTAGCTTCACACCGAGTAGTTTGATCTGTCACATTGCATCTGGAACAGTCACTTTATATTCCCTTTAAAATAAAAAAAATAGAGTCTAGGTGACCGCCTTCAAATATTTTCGAGGGGCTCTCGTGTGGTCCATCACACTAGACTCCTTCTCTTCCTGAGTAATAGGCTGAAGGCACTGAATGGGCTGTCCCTGTTCATCTCCAATAGTGTCAATGGGCTGAACGACTTCCTCATATTCCTGTGAAACCAGCGTGAGGTGCTGAATGAACTGTTATTTTACTGTGGCAATGTGCAGTGACAGGCAGCGCTGGTAGATGAATGTTACTGATACTTTAACAGCACAAGTCTCAATGGAGTCTGGGTCTTGCTGCACACGGACACAGACTAGTTCAGGAGCTGAGGGGGGAACAAAATGTTCTGAACATTGTGGCATCTTCGGTGACCATCCCCACTTCTGATCTTATGGTGATAAAGGTGGGGGTGGGGAGACATTGATGAAGCAGCTGAAGCTGTTTGTGAAGAGGAACTTACCCTGAGGATTTCCCACAGAGGTGACCCAGGACTGAGATGATGACCATCTTCCTTTGTGCCATGTTTGACCCCAAACACTGGAGAGGTTACTCTGATTCCCAATAAGTCCAGTTTTGTTCAGCTCCTTGATGTCAACAGAAGTCAACCACTGCCTTGATATCAGGGCCAGTCATTTTTACCTGAACCCTTGTCTCAACCTCTTTTGTTCACATCAATAAACCATGATATAGGAGCAGCAAGTGTTTTCTTCAAACAGGTGGGATTGAATGTCAGGATTTCTGTTCTCAAGAGTGTTCGGGAAGCTAGATGACTGAAAGTATTTGAAGAGTAACTAGATGGATATTGACCTGACAGAGAGGTGAGGGCTATGAAGAATTGGGTTTGAAAGAGAATTTGAGACAGTGAGCAGATCAGTCATGATCTTAGTGAAGGGCAAGGCAGGCTTGGGGGGTGAACGACCTACCCCTGTTTCTGATGTTCTCACATTCTGTTATTGGAGAGTTAGTGGGTGTTATTTTCATGAATGTGCAATTACTGAATATTGCAGTCAAGGAGACCAGAGGATTTTGTGAGCCAACTCTGGTTGAGGTATGGGGGCTGTATTCACAGTGAATCTGGGTGTACAACATGACCAACAAATGAAGCACAAGTTGCAGAGAGGGGAAGCTCTGTGAAGAGAGATGAGGGGCCTCTTTCTTACCCAGCCTGGGTTTTCAAATTACACTTCCCAAATCACTTCAAAGCATGTGTGACAGTATTGAGAGGCTGAATGGTCTCCTCTGTTTCTGTGCACCAGATTATAGGAGTAAGTGGCCTCCAACTGTCCCTGTCTAGCAGGTATGAGGGGCTGAATGGAACACAGGAACATGGGACTGAGGAGCAGGAGTGGTTCATTAAATACTTTGAGCCTTCTCCACCAGGCACTAAGATTGTGGCTGATCAGGTTGGGGTCTCAGCCCCACTTTCCTGTCTATATCCCATTATCCGTGACTCAATTCTCTGTCAAATATTTAACTGATGCAGCTTTCAATCAATGTGAACATAGAGAAACGATAACCTTCCACTGAAGAGAATTCCCACTTGAAAGGTCCTTTAAGAATTATTCAACATCCTTCTTATAGAACCAGAGAGTCATGCAGAACGGAAACAGACCTGTCAGTCCAATCTGTTCATTCCGATCAGATATCAAATCTGATCCAGTCCCATTTGCCAGCATTTTGTAAATATCTCTCCTCTTTCAGATACTTTTTAAATGTGCGATTGTAACCGCCTTCAGCACTTCCTCTGACAGCACTTTCTGTACACACACCACTCTCTGTGTGAAACATTTATCTTCAGGTCCCTTCTAAATCATTCGCCCTCTCCCCTCCAACCTCTGCCCTCTTGTTCTGGACTCCCCTAACCTGGAGAGCAGAACGTGGCTGTTCAGAATATCCATGCCCCTGATGGTTTTATAAACCTCTATAATGTCACCCTTCAGCCTCTGACACTCCAGGAGAAAGCACCTCAACCTAATCAGCCTCTCCCTAAAGCTCAAACCTCCAGTCCTGGGACATCTGGGTAAGTTATTTCTGCAGAAAACCGAGTTGTACGCAGTATTCTTAAAGTGGCCTCACCAACGTCCTGTATAGATACAACATACCACCACAATTCCTATACTCAATGCTCTGACTGATTAAGACAAATGTGCCAAATGTGTTCTGCACCACTCTGTCTACCTGCGAGTCCACATTCAAGGAACAATATACCTGCAGTCCTATGTCCCTTTGTTCTACAACACACCCCAGGACCTTATCATTAAGTGTATAATTCCTGCCCTGGTGTGCGTTCACAAAATACAAAACCTCGTATTTATCTAAATTAAACTTCATCTGTCACTCCTTGCCCCTTTGTCCCATCTAATTGTGGTCTTGTTGTACTCTGAGATAATCTACTACACCATCTTTCTGGTTTCATCTGTAAATTTACTAACTATGGCCCCAATATTCACATCTAAATCCTTTACATAAATGATGAAATGCAGTGAACTCAGTACTGATTCTTACAGCACACTGCTGCTCACAAGCCTCCAGGCTGAAAACTATCCCTCTTCCTTCAAGCCAATTGTGACTAGCTTCCTCTGTATCTTATGTAACTGAAACTTACTAATCTGTCTACCAATCAGAATGAAATACCAGCTGTGAAGAGAGGCTGAGTAGGTTAGGTTTATTTTCACTAGATAAAAGGAGATTGAGTGGGGACCTGATTAAGGTTTGCAAAATCATGAAGGATCTGGACAGGGTGGATAGAGACAAGCTTTTTCCCAGGTTGAAGGATTTAATAACGAGACGTCGTGCCTTCAAAGTGAGAGGTGGAATGTTTAAGGGGGATACACATGGTAAGTACTTCACACAGAGGGTGGTAGGCATTTGGAACGTGTTGCCAGCTGAGGTGGTAGAGGCAGGCACGGTAGATTCATTTAAGATGCGTCTGGACAGATGCATGAGTAGGTGGGGAGCAGAGGGATACAGATGCTTAGGAATTGACCGACAGATTTAGACAGTACATTTGGATCGGCTCAGGCTTGGAGGGTGAAGGGCCTGTTCCTGGGCTGTCAATTTTCTTTGGTCTTTGTTCTTTAAATGAACACCTTGCTGAAGTCCATATAGACAATGTCTACCAAATTGCCTTCATCAATCGTCTTTGTCACCTCTTCAAAAAACTCAACCAATTTAATGAGACATGATTTCCCATGCAGAAAGCTTCGTTGTCTACTCAGATCAGCCCTTGCCTTCCCAAATGCATGTAAATCGTGTCCCTCAGAATCCCCTCCAACAACTTACCCACCACTGACATCAGGCTCACCGGTCTATAGTTCCCCGGCCTTTTGGGTCACTGTTTCCTTTTCTAGTCCCACTCCTCCACTGCTCACAACAAATATTAAATGTAACCAGGTTGGTGAAATGGCCGATGATATCGGTCTCAGACTGGGTCAGGGTCAGTTTTAGCAACCAAGTAAGGCTAGTTTCTTTAATCTGCTAAAACAACACGTTTATAATCCAGAACAATGTTACTCAAACTATGATGGAAAGATGAATAGCAAACTGTTTGGGTATTGCAATTATATAATCAATATTTCCCTTTCTAAAAACACTGACACACACACACACACACACACACACACACACACACACACACAAACACACACACACACACACACACACACACACACACACACACACACACACACACACACACACACACACACACACACACACACACACACACACACACACACACACAATCTCTGCAATTCTAACTTGAAATAACTTGGTCCAAATATTATTGAAACCCGTGACAAAGGAATAATTGTGAGATTGTCCAAAACGTTATTCTGCTTCTGAAGATATTGTACTCACACAAGCTGCTAGCAATGGGATTCCATTCTGGGAGAGTTTGGATTTGGCTGAATTCCCTTTGCTTTAGGCAGTGAGTAGATTCCAGTGAATTCTGGTTCGGGATCATCCAAAGGGTAGCACGAAGCTTAGCACTGCTGCCTCACAGCACCAGGGACTTGGGGTCGATTCCAGCCTTGGGTGACTGTCTGTGTGGAGTTTGCACATTCTCCCCTTGTCTGTGTGAGCTTCTAATGGGTGATCCAGTTTCCTACCACAGACTGTGTAGGTTCGGTGGATTGGTCATGCTAAATTGTCCATAGTGTTCAGGGATTTCTAGGTTATGTGCAATAGTCAGGGGTAAATATAGGGGAATGGGTTGGGAAGGTTGTTATGGACTTGTTGGGTCGAAGGGCATGTTTCCACACTGCAGGGATTCCATAAAAATAAGAATGGTAACGATGACTGTAGAGGTTTTTTTAGCTTGCACACATTGCTGTGATGAGGAACAATGAAGGAGAGAGAGTGCAATAGGCCATTCCTTCTCAGACAGATTACATTTTCTCCCTCTCTGAGTTCAATCACACAGGATAATCCTCTCCCAAATTGGACCGTGCGAGATCTCCTTGTACATTGTCCAAACTATGTCTCCATCACATTCCCTGTTCCATGTCGGTGCATCATTTCTGCTGTCAGGTACAGAGACATACCTGTAGCAGAAAATGGTCTTGGTCAATTTGAAGATATGTTTATATGTCCCTGTGTCATTAAAAAATAAAAATGTTTAATTTATTCAGAATACCAGTGTTAAAATGAATGCATTTTTTCAAGAAATACAGAAATTGCTGGAAAAGCTCACCAGGTCTCTCAGTACCTACATGCTGTAGTTGTACCAGCCACCACCACTTCCTCTGGCAGCTCATTCCATACGCACACCACCCTCTGTGTGAAATGGTGCCCTTTAGGCCTCATCAAAACCTTTCCCCTCTCACTTTCCACCAAAGCCCTCTAGTTTTAACCTGGGGAAAAAAACCCTGACTACTAACCCTATCTATGGCCATTTTGATTTTATAAACCTTTACTGCTGCGAAATGTGACCCCAATCAACATGGATGGATGTACTTTCAGTCATCCTGGGCCTAAATTCTGAAATTCAATACTGACACCTCTTCCTTCTCCATCAAGTCACAATTCTAAATCCACTTTAATCAGTTTGTTCAGATATATCCTGAGACACTTCTGTGCGCTTTACACCGAGACCTTTGTGCCCAGAGAAAGGGACACTAGCATCACTCGACAATACCCATAAAGCTGGAACAGTATTCTCCTGTGTGTTTGTTCATCAGACTGTTCTGACATGCTGGGACATACCTATGCAACAGGCAGGACTTGAATCCAGGCCTTCTAGCCCAGAGCTAGGAACACTACCACACAAGTTCAGGAATTGGAATCAAATCCAGAGCCCGGCTCAGAGACAGGGACACTACCCACTACACTACCATACCCAGATTTTGGGTCACATTTTAGTTCCCACTTTCAGCTTGATGTGGATTTATTAGAATCAGGTTACCATTACTGAATTACAAACAACACTTTGTATTATTAAACAAATGCAAGATATTTGTCTCAACTGTAGGATATTGAGTATAATTTCTATGCTATCGCAATTAACTATGAACATCTTTAAGTGCTATTATCTGTAGTCTGCAATATTAAGGAAAGAAATCCTGCAGACACACTCTGCCCAATGAAGGGTCTCAAATAGATATTTATTACTGAACACCAGAGATGAAGGAAGAGCTTAATTTCTGACCCCAAAACACCGATCACTCTTACCCAACTCTCACGTGTGACTCCCCTTTTCCTAAAACCATGAAGTGACACCAGGCCACTGATTATTGCCCAGTCTCTCCTCCCCACTGACTGTGTCTGCAATCTGTCCCACCTCCCCCTAACCACAGAAGGCAAACCAAGCTCAGGGTCTTTGTGAAAATCAAGGCCGGAGTGTGCAGGCCTCCTGGACAGGGGGAGGGCATTTTAAAATTGAAGGGGGAGGGGGAGGTGACAGTAATATCACTCACTGGGCTGAGGGGTGGCAGATGGAGTTTAGTTTGGATTAATGCGAGGTATTGGATTTGGTAAATCAAACAACAGCAGGACCTATACAATTAAAAGTAGGGCCTTTGGCAGTGTTGTAGTACAGAAACCTAGGCCGTCAGGTTTAATTCTTTAAAATTTGCATATCATATAGATAGTGTGGTTAAGAAGGTGTTTAACACACGTCTTCATAGGACAGACCTTTGAGTATCGGAATTGGGTTATCATGTTGTGGTTGTACAGGACATTGGTGAGACCTCTTCTGGAATACTGTGTCTAGTCTGGTCATCCTGCTCGCTCCTTCCACAGGCACACCACCCTCTGG